>NC_091953.1:66115330-67315330 GCF_031021105.1 Erythrolamprus reginae
CTTGTTTAAGGCATCTTAGTTCTAGGCTTTCTAGGCCCAGGATTGTAAGTCTAGTTTCATAGGGTATTCTGTTTCGAGTGAAGGAGTGAAGGGCTCTTCTGGTGAAGTATCTTTGGACATTTTCAAGGGTGTTAATGTCTGAGATGCGATATGGATTTCAAACAGATGAGCTTTATTCGAGGATGGGTCTGGTGAAAGTTTTGTAAGCTCTGGTAAGTAGTGAGAGATTGCCAGAGCAGAAGTTACGTAGTACAGTATTAGGTTTACAACTCTTGAAGCCTTCTTGGCTATGTTGTTGCAGTGGGCTTTGGCACTTAAATCTTTTGTTATTAGTATATTGAGGTCTTTAACTGAGTGGGGATTATCTGTGATAACTTGATTATTTAGTTCATATTTGGAATTCAGATTCTTTTTCTCAATGTGTAGGACAGAGCATTTGGAGTTGCCATGTGTTAGACCACTCAGAAACAGAGTTCAGGTCTTTTTGGAGAGTAGTTGTGTTATCAGTGGTGTTGAAGAGTTTTACATTGTTGAAGAGTTTTACATTTTATAAACCGATCCTTTGTAACTGACAATGTTTTCATTTAATGAAGGGTGAACCGTCTGCCCCAAATATATTAGAGTGCCCCCTCCCAGGGTTCTTGTTAAGATTCCAAAGATTCTCCCCCCCCCCAAAGATTAAGAACTCTTGATCTATTGTAGTTGTCATTCTGAAACTGACTGCTTGAAAAGATATACCGGTACTTGTCTGCCCTCTAGTGTCACACTGTGACAACATGTATATGTGACAAAGCCAAGGATACTTCTCTTACTTCTCTTGCAAGAAGACTATGGAAACTCATAGTTATTGTAATGCTACTTCTATGCATGCATTCCATCACCCTGCTATAATAGAAATGATGTGATTGATTTTATATGCTTTTGCTTATGGTTTTTCAGTACATTACAAATTAGGCATATGCAAACTAAGTATATGCAAATCAGCCTTCATTCGTTTTGAACTACTGAGATTCTATGTAAGTATTATAAAAATCAAGGTGTTCTGCTCTTTAGCAACATCTTCTAATAAAAGAATATCTGCCTCAAATCTGTACTTGAAAAAAACCCTGAATTCTCCATTAATTGATGTTGAGAAAGAGATTGGAAAAGGCAGCAAGAAAGAGAAGAATATTTGCACCAACATTTCTATTTGGTATTCTTAAAATATTATTTTTTATGTGTAAAAAAAAGGAAGCAATGGTATTGGTGATTCTGAGATGGCCTTAATTTGAGTTAACCTAGATTTTTATTTCCAGAACTTTATTGTCAGAAAAACCATGAGAATTGCTATAGAAAAAAAGAAACTACTACTTTTCAAAGTGTGTGTTCTTTTCCATAGAAAAAAAAACATGGCAAGTTTGTAGCTGTTAGAAGGACTCAAAAAGGATGTGACCCAAGAGACAATGCAGTGGGTCAGGTATGGCAAGCCCATTTTACCAAGCCCTGCTTACTTAGACAACTCATATTATCATGGCCCTGTATGCTACAGTGTCTTACAAACAGTAATGATTTTGAAAATACGTTGATTATGTAAACTTGGGTGTAGACTTCCTTTTCACTGCAAGGAACAATCTCTGAGTGGATTACTAAAAATAGTGGATACTATTTTTTTTCTCCTTTTCCCTGTAGCCGCAAGCTTACAAACTATGCTGAATTGGATATTCCCAATTTTCTCAATCTTCCAATAGATGGAGATAGAGCAGCAAGTGGAGAGAGAAACCAGCAGAATGGCTCCTTGTGTCATGATATCATCATCTGCACATGTAAAAAAAATCTTTGCTGTAAAACTATTGAAGTGTACAAGTTGCCCTTTCTCAACCATTTTGTCTTGTCTGTACCTAAATCATATTTTTATCTCTTTGTTGGAAGTACTCTTTGTTGAGTTTATTTCATATGTTAACTTTGTTCTTTTATCTCTTTTGGATTTATTTTGCTTTTGAGTTCACTGGAATTCATCTGAAGTTGCTGTTATTTGTGATTGGAATGATGTGGCTTTGGAGCATTCCTGATTAAAAGAAAAAAAAAGTTAAAGAGACAGAGCAGGTAATCGTGACTGATGGAACTGCTACTGAACTACAAAGAGAGAGAGTGTGTGTGGGTGGATTTGATTTCCAAATATTTTTGTTAGTTTATCAAAATATAAAATAAAGAAAAATAAAAATAGTGGGAAAGTTAGGGAGGAAAAAAGGAGGAGGAAAAAGTGTAGGGTAAAAGAAGAAAAAGAAAGGTATTAACTTCCTATTCTTTTTTGCACAGAGTCTTTATTCAAAAATAAACAAGAAGCTTTCTTTGCAAGCCCTTTAAAAAGATTATTGTAGCATTTTACACACAAATTTAATAACATGCCAATAGATGGTGCTAAAGTACTAGTAATATCTATGCTGTCTTAGCTTTTCCCATGTGCTTATGATTTCATTTATCTGCCTGGAGAAAGGCTTGGTTTCACTTAACAGGCTTCTATTAGGAGGAAGTGCTCAAGTTGTGGTGGCAAATCTCATTTTCCCTTTTATTGTAATTATCCAGAGTAACATAGCTGGAAGGGACCTTGTATAGTCCAATCCCTGCCCAAGCTTGAGATCCTACACCATTTCTGACAGATAGCAGTCCAGTCTCTTCTTGAAAGCTCGCAGTGATGAAGCGCCCACAGCTTCTGAAGGAAGCTGTTCCATTGATTAATTGTTCTCACTATCAGAAAATGTCTCCTTATTTCTGCATTTTCTGACAGTGAGAACAATCAACTGATGGAACAGTTTGTCTTCAGAAGTTGTGGGAGCTTCACCACTGGAAGTTTTCAAGAAAAGACTGGACTACTACCATCCTTCAGAAATGGTGTAGGTCTCCTGCTTAAATAGGGGCTGGGCTAGATGATCTACAAAGTATCTTCCAACTCTGTTGTTATATTCTATTTATTCTGAGATTCATCTAAACCATACCTGATTTTTACATTACACGATATTACAAAGAGCAACAATGGTTAGAAACAAACATTACTACCCGACTTCCACTTCCTCTTGGCTGAGTATTTCTCTAAGAAGTGTCAATCATATATTTATGTTTTCATAGAACAATACATATAAAGGCCATACATCTAGATAACAATTTTTTCCAAATAAGCAATTTTTAACATATATTGAAAACAACTTCAATTTACTTTTAGAAGCATCCTCTACCAGACATTGTCATTGAAGGGTGATAGTCTCCTATCATTCCTCAAGGAAGTTGGTACATTACAATGGATGTAACATAGAAACAATAGACACAATGTTTACATATACTCTTTCACTTTTCATATAAATTGCTGCAAGGCAAATGCTGAAGTTTAGTTTTTTTTTTAAAAAAAAAAAATCACACTGAAAACGTAGAAAATAAGTTTAAAGGAATCTTTCTTAAGGAAATAAAATTTGTGACCTTCCATTTGTGAGGTCACATTCATGTAGGGGTAGGGTAGCTGCTATTGTTTGCCTAATGAATGTGGATAAATTACAAAATTGCTATTTTGTTGTATGTTCCAGAGTACAAATACTAAATTACTTTTGAAAATAATTACTTTTGACTGCCTTTTTACTATTAAGAAGTATTGATGTTTAAGTACTTTTATTTTCTAGGAAGAAATGTTAAAATAATCCCACAATGATATATGTGTCTCTGAATTCAGTTGAAATCTTCTGGTATAGAATTTGCAATTTGTAATCTGTAATGTTTGCTGAATTTTAGGCTTGGTTTTACACAATTATGAATTGCCATGTGCATGTCTAAAGTAGAAAACAAACTTGGGGCCACTTGAGGGCAGCAAATGCCTTATCTTGATTACAGAAGGGTACATGAAAGTTTAGATACTCTCAAAATGTTCCTGTATGATTTTTATTTTGACAGAAAATTCAAGACTTTTTTGTCTTTTCTTCCAACTAAGCAAAGCAGATGGAGTGTCACCCTGATGGAATTGTTCATGTAACTGGAAATGAGACAGTTTTACAAAGCCATATCACTTCACACAGACTGAGTAAGATACATTTCAGAAAGGCTTGATTCTTTCCTCAGGGCCAATTGGAGCCCACTGTATTTTGTATGTAAATTTACTCCAGTGCATTGTGTTTTTATAGATTATAACTGTGCAAAGTTCAGCATTGTCTGGCTGTTACCTACACATATAACCAAAAAGTTTGAAGTGGTCTACTGATTGATTTACATTAATGTAAGTAAATCTGCCCTTTGGATGATTTGATTACTCATGACAACTGTGGGTAAACTTTAGTACAGAACATCCAGATCCCATAAAGTTGATTAGTTTTGACTTACAGATTACATTTTCTATATGGAATTTCCTTTAAAGGACATTGACTTCTTATCTCCAAGTCTGCTGTAATGGAAGCTACTAATGTATAATACCATTTGCTGTTATAGTTGGGGAGGGGGGGCTTTACAAAGTGAAAGGTTTATGAGTTTAAATTTGAATAATGGGTTTATTTATTTATTTATTTTGTCCAATACACAATGAGGGTTTTAGTGAGTATATATCAATATACACATAGTAAAATACATGATGAAGTTTATAGAGGAGATACTCATAGTAAAATATATCTAAGAAAGAATAGAAAAGAAGATATAGGAATAGAATATATAGAATATATAGAATATAGTAACATAATATATATATATATATATATATATATATATATATATATATACATACATATATACACATACATATATATATATATACACACACACACACACACACACACACACATATATATAAACACACACACACACACATATATATACATACATACACACATATACACACACATATATATACATATACATACATATATATACATATATATATATATATACACATACATATATACATATATATATAGGAATAGAGTATATCATGAAAGAATAGAAGAAGAGATATAGGAGATATAGGAGAGTAATAGGACAGGGGACGGAAGGCACTCTAGTGCAGTCCCATAGAACTTCTTCTGGCTACCCCGCCTCCAATGAGTTCCAATAGGATGAATCAGATCACATAGTAGCACCTGGTGGTCAATGTATTTGGCAATATTACTGCATCTATTCAAAATGTTATTATAAGGTTAAAATGTGTAAACTGAGTTTTTGAACTATGGAAACAGAACAGAAGCAAAGTGTTTTCTTTGATATTATAGCAGAAAAGTTATTTTCCATAATAATTCAAAGTTCTTTTTGTCTGAAGCTACTAACAAAAATACCCTTCAGATGTGGGTAGGCGTTAATGATTCACAGAAAGAAGTTCAGAGATATTGCAAGTCAATTTTTTAATAAGTGAATGTAGCCTTGTTATATTTACTTTTGGAGAAATGTTATGAATTAAGACAGTTCTTGACGCCTCAAGAACCTTGTGTTAAAAATGAAACAATTATAAAGGGTCCCTAATTACCCCTGGGAATTTGCCTCTATGAACTTATGGTATTGCCAAAGTATTTTGCTTCTTCTTTTTCCACATACTTTTGCCTTTCCTTCTGAGAAATTTCACAGAAAAATTGTTGTAGGCTTGGAGTTTCCAAAAGTATTGCAAGCAACGTTTCCAAGGCCAAGGAAAAATGGACAAAGCCTTCTGCAATGTGTGGAATTTTCTCCCAGACATACCTTCCTTTAACAGTGCTTCTCAAATAGTGGGGTGCCCCCCCCCTGGGAGAACACGGAGTAATGCTGGGAGAGGCGTGACCCTGGGAAATGTGCTTTTTTTTTTTTTTGCTGCAAGGAGTAGGGGTTTTTTGCACTGAACAATAGCATGTAGCACAGAGCAGGAGATAGGAAGTGCGGATAACAAACCTTAAGAGACACCATGGAAAAAAAATTAACAAGGGTGAAAAGAAAGGAGGAGAGAGACGGAAATCATGAGACAAATGTAAATCTCCTGAAAGCTAAGACCAGGACATATGATGAAGCGTATGTAGCACTTGGCTTCACTGTGACTATGGTAGGAGTTGAGGAAAGAATGGTATGTTTACTGTGTCTAAAAATGTTGGCAGCAGACAGCATGTAGCCAAATAAATTAAGCCATCACTTAAACACATTGCACCCCAATAGATTGATATTTTTCAAGCAAAAATGTGCCAAATATTGCAAACAATTGTTCCGGCAGAAAGTTGGTGGGAGCACAAAGTGTTTACTTCTTCCTGTGGGGCATAACAGAAAATAATTGAGAAGCACTGCTCTAGAAGCAGAATTCAGTCAGGGGGAAGTGAGTTATGGATTCACTTTAAAAACTTTTGAATTGTTGCTAATCATTGCATGTTCTGTGAATGAATTTGTATGAATTACAAACTAGACAATCAACATTAACTTCGATTTTCATGTGAAATCAGCTAATCCCATATTTTGTGCAAATCCAGGAATTTGAGTTCATTAAGTAAATTATAGTTCACTTAACCATGAGCAATTGTGTTGTATGTGCCAGACTATGTGAATTGGGATTAGCTAAATTTAAACATAGGATATGGTGGCATCACACAGAGTTTGAGCTTTTGCACTAGAAAAAGATGGGTGGTGATCACGTAAGTGGAATATTTGTGATTTTAACAAGTAAATGAATAGAGAAAAATATAAACTATGCTATCTCTTTGGTTTTTCTTTATTAATTGTGCTATAAAATGTTGAGGATCACTCTCTCTGTGGGTTGTGGGAAATGTTGAATAGGGAATAGTATGAAAAGGCAGAATATACTTCTCATGGAGTAATAATAAAAACAAACCATGTTGTAGTTCAGGTTACTTTCTGAAGCTAAAAAGTAATATTCTATAGGATTTTAAAACATTGCCCAATAAAGCTAGGGTACGGAGCCTCCTCAGGTAGTTGCACAAGCTGTGCCATAAGACTGATTTCATTTTGCTTGACCCTCCAAGCAATTGTAGTGCCCTGATCATTTCTTACCACTGAAATGGTAAGCAATTAATTCACATCATGGCAAGGCCTATTGCAATAATTTATTAGCAAGCTGTCCTGACTTTGTTCTCTGTCCTCTAGTTCCGAGCCAGAACAATGCAATCTGTATGGTGTTGGACCTCTCTTAGTAGACCTCTACTTTGTCTCTTTGTTAATCCTATATTGACCAAGTCTTGGCAAGTGTTTAAATTTCTGATCCTAATGGTCACGACTGTGCATATAGAAACATCCAATTATTTGAATAACTACAGTAAAATCTATGTTCTTTCTATGCTGCTTGATTTGTTTCTGCAATCAAAGTAATTTTGCTTTAAAAATGTTTATTTCACTTTTTAGAATCTATTCCAATTTAGCTTCTGTTCTCTACACTTAAGTTCCCCTTGAATGACATTTCCCAAAATTTCAATAGTCCCTTAAAATACTTTTCCTGCCAAGATTTTATGACACTGGAACAACTTTTATTTTCATTCCCAGTCCCTGCTAACAAGTCAGTGATGGTGAACCTATGGCACGTCTCCACAAGTGGCACGCGGAGCCATATCTGAGGGCACATGAGATGTTGCCCTATTTCATCTCCAGCGTGTATGTGCAGGCTGGACAGTTGATTTTTTGCCTTCTTTTTGGCCATTTTTGTTCTCCCCAGGCTTCAAAAAAGCCTCCTGAACCCTGGGGATGGCAAAAAATGGCCCAATGGCAAAAAATGGCCCAATGGGCCAACCAGAAGTTTGAAAGTGAACTTCCTGTTGGCCCATTGGGCTGTTTTTCTTCTCTATCCATGCTTCAGGAAAGGTGGCTGAAGCCTGGGGACGGTGAAAAATGAGCCAACCAGAAGTTCGGAGGTTTTTTGTTCTCCCCAGGCTTCAAGAGGCTTTCCTGAACTCTGGGGAGAGTGAAAAGCAGCCCAATGGGCCTACCAGAAGTCTGGAGGCTTCAGTGAGGCCTGTGTGCAAGAGTGGGAGGGGGAGCAATGCAGGGGGTTGCATGCATGTGCAGAGGGGCAGCGCGGGGGTTGTGTGCATGCGCTGGGGAGGACATTGCCTTATGGGTATGAGCATGCTATTGCACACATGTACACCTTTTTGGCACCAAAGCAAAAAAAAAGATTCGCCATCACTGAATTAGGTAGCTGGGAATAGGGAACATTTTATAGTAATAATGTCAGAGTTCCAAATAGCATCCAAGGCAAAGTATTCCTCAGAATTCCAATTTATTAAGAGTCACGTTGGTACATTGGGGTGAAACCTGAATCTGAACTCCTCCGGGTTTTATCACCCAGTTGAAAGATCGAATCCTTGCCCCCCATCCACATATCCATCATGTTGTCCAGTCTTCAGCTACCATCCTGGCAGCGTCCACCCATCTTCTTTGATCTGCTTTTAACAAACCCATGCTAGCTTCTAATAAAACACTGCATTTCAGATCAGGAAGTGGCTTGATATTTTCTGTTTTGAGGCTATATTTTTTGTAAAAAACCTTTCAGCCAACCTGTAGTCTTTATTGTAGGCAATAGCCTTCCATCCAAATACTAACCCAGCCTCACCTTGCTTAGTTTCTCAGCACAGTTAAGGTAATATGCTTATGTCACTTATCTATAACTAGCACTATGATTCTGAAGACAGTGTTAATGCTGTACTTGTAAATAAAACTAAGTCAAATTTGTCAAAAACCACTTCTCCCCAAGAAACTGTTGTAAAACAATATTTTAATTCTTTAATAATTACCAATATTCATCTGTTCCAAAATGTTTGAGATCTTTTGTTTTATCTTCTGAATTTAAACCTAAGTCAGCCAGTCTAAATCTACTTGAGTAATTAAAGTTCCAAAGGCATTCTTGAATTGAAAAAAAAACCATTCTGTTTCTAGGATACAAAGGATGATATTTGTCCCCCACTTACTTCATTTGCATCTTCTTAACTCTGTTTTGTTTTCTATAACAATCTTTTTTCTGATTAAATGGATGCTTGCCTCTAGCAGATAAAAAAAGACAGTGACTAATCTACTTGATTTATTTGGTTGTTACTGAGTAGCAACAAACAATTTGAAGTGGCAATATCTTTTAAAAAATCTCCAGCTTTGGAAAATATCTAAAAATATTTTTTTATTGAAAGTGCTCAGTTTATGATTCTTGGAAAGAATAATAAATATATTTATATTCTGAGGAAGCTGTGGAAACTATTGTTAAAGGAAATAAACCAGTGGCCTTACTATTGTCCTTTTTAAGGAATAATCAGAACAATTCCTATATTATACTCATCTTTTACAAGACTTGTCAGGAAATGAATGGCTATACAGTAGTCCCTCACCTATCGCTGGTGTTACGTTCCAGACCTGGCCGCGATAGGTGAAATCTGCGATGGGGAATTTCTCCTCCTTCTCAGCTCTTTCTACAACCCCAAGCACACCGCCGCCGCCGCCAACCACTAAGCGCGCCTCCAAAGACTGCCTTCTCGGCACTGGCGAGGCGGGTTGAACGAGGGGACGGGCCTCCGCCAGAGCTCAGTCCCCACCCCGGTCATCATTCGCCCAGCCGCGGGCTGGTTGGCTTGTCCTGTATCTGTGCCAATGCTGACTTCAAAACCCGCGATGAAGTGAAGCCGTGGTGGGTGAAGCACGATATAGCGAGGGACTACTGTATTAATTATATCATCAAATAAACTGGTTTTTTTTGTGTAGTTAGAAATCTTACCAGCATTAAAAAAATAAAATTCGGATGAAATCATAATTGATTAAGTTAATCAGTGAATCTTGAGCTAAAAATACTACTATCTTATTTAGTGCTTGGAGTTTTATACTAAAACCAGGGGAAAGCTAACTCTGCTTATAGAAATTCTATTAATAATTATCTAAAAATAAGGAGTTAGAGGAAAAGTTCCAAAGAAAAAATAGTAAACTTCATCCTTCCACCCATTATAAAAACAATTGATTCAAAATTATTTATGAAATATGAAAAGATCACTCTGGAAAAATGATCAGAAGCAGCTTCAAAAATCAAAGAATATTACAAAGAAACAAATAAAAAGAAAAACACTTCGCACCCAGTCATGGTTGGAATTTGAATCTATCTGCCTGCCTGCCTGCCTGCCTGCCTACCTGTCTGTCTGTCTGTTTGTTTGTTTGTTTGCTTGTTTACTTCTTCTCCTTGCGGACTCAGGGGGCTCACAATGACAAAAAATAAACACAGTAAATAATAATACAGTTTAAAACATTATATATATGAAGCAAATCAATCATATCTAATTATGAAAACAGCAAATCTTCCCAAATAATTGATTGACCATTTCCTTTTGATTTTCTTTTTAATATTAGCTTAATATATTTTAGCGGTTATTGTTTATTATTTTCTACTTTTTATATTGATTACATTTTGTTTTTTTGAAACTCGTGTGGTAGGCTACGATAAAGAAATAATACAGAATCAAGCCTTTGAGATCTCTTGTTAAGAAAAACTCTTCACTTCATGCAGCATCATATTCCACTATAAGTCATATAGTTAGGAAGGTCCTTTTGAAATCTAGCTTGAATCACCCTCCATGTAGTTTTTTAACCCATTAGCTCTGGTTCTCCTCTCCAGGACAATAGAGAATAGATTTAGTTTCCTCTATTTTCGCGATAGTGAACCTAAGGGATGCGTGAAGGAAGTGGCACGTGGAGCCATGTTATCTGGCATGCACGGCGTCACCCGCTCAGCAATGATCAGCTGGCCTTTACACATGCAGCAGTGCCGAAAACCGGAAGAGCTGGTCTTCCATTTTCTGGTGTGAGCATGTGCATTGCCCAGCTGATTGGTGCTCATGCCTGGCAGTAACTGGAGGATCTGCTGATTGGTGCATGTGCCAGAAACCAGAAGTTCATTTCCTGGTACGTGCATGCATCCTGAACTGCTCCTCTAATAATAATAATAATAATAATAATAATAATAATAATAATAATAATAATAATAATAATAATAATTTATTAGACCTGTATACAACCACTCTCTGAAGACTCAGGGCGGCTCACAACAAGACTCAGGGCGGCTCTTCCTGGTTGTGGCCCAGACAAGTGCGTGCACAAAGAGCTCCCTTTTCGGCACTCCGTGCCAAAGAGGTTCGCCATCACTGCTCTATTTGATAATTCTTCAAGTATTTGGAGATTGCTATCATACAGTATATCCCCTTAATTGTCTCTTTTGTAGTCAAAACATGCCCAAATCCTTAATCCATTTTGTTTAGTTTCCAGACTCTTCATTATCTTGGTAGCTCTACTTTCACTTATTCCTATTTATCATTTAAAGAATTAGCCATCACTTTCAGTTGGTTAGTATACCAATATGGAGAGAAGGAGAAAGCTGTCATTATCTCCTCTAATTTCTGATTAAAGCAGTATAATTTAATTGCATCTTTTGTCTCTCTATTTGATGTGGACACAACTGCTTTGTATACAAATCTCCCAGATTCGATCCTTAACATTTTACCTTGGGTTGGGAAGACACTAGTTTGAAAAGCTACTTTTGGGTAAGAGTAGACAACACTGAGATAAATTGATAAATGACATGATTTGGTAGAAGTTAACCATCTTTGTCTTATTAAAGTTTCTAAAGGAAGTTAATATGTAGATGAAAATGTCTGTCCAAGTGCAGTTCTGGTTTTAATCCAGATTTATCCAAGAATGCCCTGCTGGTGACATTATCCCCAGCTGGATTTGCAGCGGGGCTGGGGAAACGCAGCTACCGGCGTAGCCGCCATCTTGGATTGGCTGGGATCTCGTGAGATTCGCGAGATCCTGGCCATGCCTGTCATCGGCGATGTCCGATGACGTTGCTGGGGGCGTGGCTTGCCGGCCCTTATAAAGGGCTGCACAGGCTTGGGGCCTCCTTTTTGCCCCAGCAACGAGCAGGCAAACACCCGGCTGGAGTTCGCTGAAGATCAGCGGCCATTTCGAGGGACCTCGTGGTGCAGCCATTTTAAGGGGGGCGAGGAGCTGTGGGCCTATCAGCCTTGTGGGGCAATTGCCTTCCCTTTGCAAGGGACACCCCTGCTAAAGAAAGAAGAGGGCTTCGGGGGCATTCGGCCTCCCTTGGTCTGGCTTTGCCCCCCTCTTTTCGGCCTTTGAGGCTTGGAGGGGGGGGGTTGGCAGGCTTTCGGCCCGGCAGTATTCCACTCCTCCCTGTTTTCTACAGGGAGGTTTAAGGGTTTTTTAGCATGGCCCTGAAGAAGCAGAGGGCTTTGCCTCCCGCCCCAGAGCCGGCGGCTAGGCCATGGAGGACTTTGAGGCCTTCGGCCAGGGCCCGGCAGGCCAGCGAGGAGGCCCAGACAAGGGCCAGGAGGGGAGGGAGATTTCGGGACCCAGCTTCAGGTGATTCACCATTACCTGCTCATTCTTGGTCCAGGGTCTGGAGAAAGGTTAATAAGGCCATTGGCAAGTTGGTTAGAGAGTTGGGTGTGGTAGTTGTTTCCCACCCCAATATCACTATTGATCAGCCTTGGCTTTACCGTGCTGACGGCGTTCACCTGTCAGAACAGGGAAAAACCATCTTTTTACAGGACCTGCAGAGGTCCCTGTGTAAGCTGGCACAGGTGGGGGGGAGAGTCAGGGGGCCAAGATAGAGATCTGGCCCCCCTCTGTGACAGGTTAGGGGTGGAAATTGGGAGGGGTTAGCAACTGCGTGTTCTCTGTTGGGCATCCTTGGGGATGATTGGCAGACTTTCTCCAAGGGCTCATGGTAGCTTTTAAACCGGCCTGAGCAATTGGGGAGAACTTGCCTCTGGGTCTCGCCCATTTCAATTCCCTTTCTGGGATTGGACGGCGAGACCTCCCACATGCCTTGCATGGCTGGGATTCAGGTGAGGGCGTGGCCCCTTCACCTGGATCAGCATGGAGCTACACCCCAAGTTGCCCAGGAAGTTTTTATTACGTCATTTCCACCCTGGATTTTTTCAGTTGACCTCTGCGGGTCCATGTTAGTTGAATTAAATAAATTTTATTTAATTAATAAAAATGACCCAGTTTAAATCCAGCTCTGTGTCCGCGTTGTTATTCCGCTTCTGCTGCATTAAGCTCTATTCTAATAGAGGTTCTCCTCCAAATATTCATTCCATGGAACTTCTATATTTTTAGATATATAGCCAATATGAAAATATACTATCATTGACAAAAACTGAAAGCCTCAGAGTTTATATCACTAGTTTTATTAAACCAGGAAGCCCAACTTTGTTTAGCCTGAGAATGACATATACTTTTGGATAAAACACCAAGAACTGCACTGTCCAAAGTAGTTGAATCTCAGACAAAATGGGTATTGTTATAACAACAATTCAATTGTTTTGACTTAAATTTAGCATTTAATTAAATCCAGTGACTATGATTAATCTCCATGACTTTAATAATTTTCTCCTTGTGATACATTAAAAATGCAAGCAGATGGCAACTTTAGGGGTTATAGCTAATGCTTTTCAGAAACTCCTTGCAGCCTGGGGATATTTTTGCACTTCTGTTTCAAACCATGCATCACATCAGTAAGCATTGTAATATTATTTAAAAGTAATGTATTACAGATTATTACTAGAATATTGACTGCCTTAAATGCCCTAAGAAAACATCCTTTTCTTTGAAGACTAGCTATTTAAAAAAACAAAACAAATCAAGAGAATTTTTTTTCTCCCTCCCATACTAGATATTGTAAATGATCCCATCACAAACCTCAGAGCTCAGACAAATGATGGTTGTCCAGCATTAGTTATGCCTTCTGCACACACACCAATTGTTTTGTATGCTTCGGATCTGCGGGGGCTGCAGGGGAGGCTTCCTCAGTTCAATCATTGCTTTTGGGCCCATGTTTGGATGGTGAAAGAAAATAGTTCCCATCGTTATCCTAGAAGTTAATTAGCTGTGACACTGGGAAAAAGGCAACCTCAGGAGAGTGAGATATTTATAAAAAGGTCTATCATTTGCAAGGTTAGCCAGTTATACAAAGCATACTAGTACAGTATATGGGGCTGTGTTCCCAATATGCCATTTACTTAAAAGGTAATAAACATAATCAAATCAAAGATTATAACTATAATGTAGAAAAATTAAAGCTATAAGTGTACCATAAGAATATGTTGTTGCGTGTCTACAGCATAACAGGATAAGAACATTCACATTTCCAACTGTTATCCTTTTTCCAACTCCTTATTTACAAATATATGAATATTAAAGCAAAGCAGAGTCATGTCAGTATACACAGGGTCAAATGAAGCAACAGTCTATAATTTAAAACCAAGTCCTTCCCACAGATTATCTCTAAAAGACTCAGAAAACAATATTTTGTAAAGAATCTCTTTTAAAGATCATGGATATCTACTTAATCTTCTTCAGAACATTAAGTTGTGAGCCGCCCCGAGTCTATGGAGAGGGACGGCATATAAATCCAATAAATCTAATCTAAATCTAAGTTTAGTTAAAAGAGACTGTTGTAACTCATTGTTCCATGTTGCTTGCCCACAGTATTTATCTCTATACAATGTTTTGGTTCTGAGCCAAAATTAATGACAGACTTGGGAACTTCAAATAATATATCTAAACAATTGAGATTTTCAGGCATGGCTAATAAATGTATCTCATATATTGAAGAGGTTTTAATTGAACGTAGTACTGTTCAGTAGTCTTAGGAATTCTTCTGGGCTTCAAATTTAGTAGTTCAAATCAGTCTGCGTGTTACTAAATTCTGCTAAAGAAAATTCTGTCTACATCTCTCAATACTATTTCTGCAATGAATACAGACAGATATTGAATATTGCAACGAGATTATGCAATCATGATTGTTAGCTGTAACGTGTCCATTGCCTCAGCCAGTTTATCATGTGGCCATAGACATTTTCTCACTATGTGATGAAAAACATGTCCAAAAAGAGTAATTGTTGATAAGGGAAGCAGGCAATAGGGATAACCTAGAAAATTAGGTTGCATTTATTTTAACTCTGCATTTTGTCTATTAGTGAAAAGCTATATTTAAAGTAAATTAGAAATAATCACTTTTAGAAAGATTTAGAGATATTGGAACCAGTTCAGAGAAAGGCAGCTGAGTAGATAAATAAAAATTATGAAATAAATTGAAGGAACTGGGTATGTTTAGCTTTGAGAAAAGAGAACTGAGGGGGGATATAATAATATATTCTTCCAATATCTGAAAGATAGTCACAGAGATAAAGGTCACATTTTGTTCTTTTTTGTTATAGAATGCAGAAAACAAAATAATGTATTTAAATTATATGGAGGCAAAGTCTGATAAAATGTTAGGAATAGTAAGAACAGTTTTGTTGGAAGTTGAATATTTCAGTGTGCGATTGTGAGTATTCCTAAATGTTTCTCTCTTTAGAAATAATTTGTGAATCAGATTTTATATCATAACAGAAAGGAGATTATTATTTTTTATTATAAGCAAAGTCTTACCCCTATCTAACTACATTTTGTTAGAAAAAGAGTCCAAAACATGTATTCTGTTTATGTGTGTTTGAGAAGAAAGGCAGAAAGAAATGACCTTAGATTAGGAATGTCTTAGATTAAAAATAGGCAGAATGATAGACAAAGAGAGGACATAGAGTCAATCCTTCTTGATCATAATCATACTGGCTTTATGGTTGGTATATCAAGAAAAGCTGAAGAATCATTGTCAGTGGATTTGGACTTCCAGAAGAGGAAAAGAGGTGTCTGGTTCCTTTTATTGATGTGTTCAAATTGGGCTGCTCTGTCTCTGATGTGCCAGTTGCAGCCCTATTTGGATAGGTAGTCTCTACTCACAGTGTTTCATGCCCTCATCACCTCAAGGCTCAATTACTGCAATGCGTTCTACATGGGGCTACCCTTGAAGAATGTTTGGAGACTTCAACTTATCCAAAATGCAGCTGCATGAGTAATCATGGGTGTACCTAGATACACCCATGTATCTCAATCATTCCATAAGCTGCATTGGCTTCCGATTGGTCTCTGAAAGCAATTCAAGGTGTTGGTTATCACCTATAAAGCCCTACATGGCTTAGGACCAGATTACCTGTGGAACCATCTTCTGCCTCATACATCCCAGCGGTGGATTAGTCGGCCTCCAACAGGTCCTGTCAGCCTAGCAATGTCACTTGACGGGGGCCGCGGGGAAGGGGCTTCTCTGTGGCCACTCCAGGTCTATGGAACCAACTACCCCCAGAAATTCGTATGGTCTCCACCCTCATGGCCTTGCCAAAGGTCCTTAAAAACGGCGCTGCTATGAATGTACGAAGCTGTTTATTGCTGGGGTTTTATATTGTATTTTATTATTGTGCTTTTTATCCTTGCAATCCACCCTAAGTCTGTTTGGAGAAGGCCTCCCTATAAATCAAAAGAAAGAAAGGAAGGAAGGAAGAAAGAAAGAAAGAATAAAGAGAAAGAAAGAAAAAAAGAAAGAAAGAAGAGGCTTGCATTAGATTTCTGCTGTGAGCAGGAGGCTAGGCTTCATGGCTTCCTTCCAACTTCCTAACTGTTAAAATAGGGAATGAAAGCAGAAATAACTAGGTGATATAACAGAGCTGAAAAAAAGATCCAGCTAAAGCAAAATGATTTTAACAACCTCTTCAAGGAAGGTCTCAGCACAAAAATGCAATTGTCAAAATATTTCAATTTGGGGCGACTTCCTTACACTTGTATTTCATGAAGATAGGAGAATCTGAACGGGGAAAACTTTCTGCATCTTAAATATGTCTTGTTCACTGAACTTTGGTTCACGTTTATGGGTTACTCTAATTCTTGGCATTTAGTTTTGTTTTAAACTTTATTTATTTATTTATTTGTAAAGTTTATTACTTAAAAATTAGGCAATGTATTATATTTTGATTTGCTTAAATTTTATGTTTAAAATTATATATTTATGGTATTCTCTACTTTCTGAATCAGAATGAGAAAAGATCTATTCACAATTTTTAAAAAATTACTTGCATTATTACTCTAGGACCATTTTCTGTATCATGTTAATCTGGCCAGTCAAAAAGCAATAAACATATCTACAATATTTCACTTAAAATGAATTTTATCTTTTTAGTAAGTCTCATAAAAGCTCAAGCATATTTAATATTTGCTAACAAATGTATAAGCTGAAGTAGACCCAGAGGCAGGGTTTTGAGCAATCGGTACTTTTATTCAGCTCAGAGAACAAGTGACAGCTCAGCAAGGCAAAGTGACAATTCAGCGAGTACCGACTGACTCTGCCTGGAGAAACCGCTCCTTTTATACATTTGCGGTTCCCGCCAAAGCTAGAGCCGGCCGCGTCTGAGCCAATCAGGAGCGACTTCCTGCTTGGGCTCAGACAGCGCTGGAAAGCGGAACAAACTATTTACAGAGTTACAAGGTAGCCATTTCAGGATACAACACCCCTCCCCTCATAGTTGGACACATCCATCAAGACAGCCATGTGACAAAGTCGTCCAATCGGTGGGGCCTCCGAGGAGCTCGCGCTGACCTGCGCAGTTCAATTTCTCCTTCGCCACCGACTGTGGAGGATGGCTCGCCGCTGTTCTCCCGGCGCGGCGGACTTGGCCTGGCGGGCCCAACGAAGGCTTCGGAGGACGAGGATGGCTCGGCGTCGCTGGATGGTTCCCCCTGGCCCGATAAGTCTCTTTGCGTGTTTCTTAGCTCGGGCAATGTACTAAAGTCTGTTGAAGGGGGAGAGTCCATGTCAGCGGTTTGTGGCAATTGATTTTCTGCTCGCTTTCGAATGTGGTCTATGTGTCGTTTCCACAAACGACCATCCTCCAATTTTACAATATAAGTCTTGGGTGCATTTTGCTTAACAACAATTCCTTTCATCCAGTTTACATTTCCATCAAAGCTTTTTACATATACATTTTGTCCCAAATACATTTCTCTTTCAGGTTTTACACACATTTGGTTATTATTGACACAGAACCTTGGGTTTAACCTGTCTAGTGGTGACCTCAACTTTCTTCCCATCAATAACTCTGCAGGGCTTACATGTGTGTGTGAGTTAGGGGTAATGTGCTGGGTTAGTAAGAATTGGTCCAAGTTTTGTTGCACATCCCCAGGGCCTGACCTGCGCAATGCCTCCTTTGCCACCCGAACGTAACGTTCTGCCAATCCGTTAGCCCAGGGCGAATAAGGTGAGATGAGGGCATGCCTGACCCCTAGGCCATCTAAGAACAACTCGAATTGCCTGGCTGTTATCTGAGGCCCATTGTCAGACACTAAGATATCTGGGCAACCATGGGATGCAAACAGTCTACTCAATACCTTGATGGTGGCACTTGTGGTTATATTGTTCATTGCTATTATTTCCACCCATTTGGAGAAGGCATCAACCGCTATTAAAAAATACTGGGACCCCACCGGGCCAGCAAAATCAATGTGGATTCTAGACCAAGGACCAGCAGGCTGTTCCCACTCAGCCGGAGTTGTTTTGGGGGGACTAGGCCGTGACTCTTGGCACGGGTCACACTTTGAAACCCAATTTTCAATATCAGCATCCAGCCCTGGCCACCATAAATGCCCCCTTGCCAAGCTCTTCATCCTGACAATCCCAGGATGACCCACATGTAACATTTTGAGTACCTTTTCCCTTAGGTTCTTGGGGATGATCACTCTATCTCCCCACAACAGACAACCCTTTACATACGATAACTCAAGTCTTTTGTTTTTAAAATCACACAATTCAGGTTTCACAACATCATTCTGCCATCCCTTAAGAACACAGTTCACCACTTGTTTAAGGATTTGATCTTGCTGCGTGTGTGCAGCTACCTCTTTTGCTGTGGTTAGTGGGTTTTCCTCGAGATCTATCATTAACACATCTGTGGAAGGAACAGGGTCTTCCACTAAGTCTGTTATGGGGCACCTGCTGAGGCCGTCTGCGTGATTGATTTCCTTTCCCCCCTTGTGGGTGAGCTCATACTGATACCCTGAGAGGAAAAGAGCCCATCTGATTAGTCTTGGAGACATAAAAGGTGGAGTGGGCTTGTTGGGGGCTAGCAGACCTAGTAGGGGCTTGTGGTCAGTGACTAGCTCAAAACTTCTTCCAAAAATATAATTGTGAAACTTCTTTACCCCTGCTACTAATGCTAGAGCCTCCTTGTCTAACTGGCTATAATTCCTCTCTGTGCTGGTCATGGTTCTTGAAAAAAATGCTATCGGGGCCTCTGTCTTATTAGGTAGAACGTGAGCTAGGACTCCTCCTATGCCGTACGGCGAAGCGTCGCACGTGAGTCTAATGGGTAGCGAAGCACTATATTGGACTACTACGCTTTTAGAAGTTAATAAATTCTTTATTTAAGAAAAAGCTTCACGTTCAGTTTTCCCCCATGTCCAGCGGGCTTCCTTCTGGAGTAAACGATGGAGAGGCTCTGCTACTGTTGCCTTCTGCTTTAAAAAAACGGAATAAAAATTAAGGAGGCCTAAAAATGCCTGCAACTCATTCTTATCTCGTGGTTCTGGGGCTTCTCTAATTGCTCTCAGCTTCTCTGTTGTGGGGTGGATACCTTCCTTATCTATTTTATATCCTAGGAATTCTATACTGTTGGTTCCCCAGACACATTTATCAGGCTTGATCCTTAAACCTTTGTCCTGCAACCTCTTAAGTACTTCCCTTATTCTTTTGTTTACTTGTTCCTGGTTTTCCCCTGCAATTAAGATGTCATCAAAGTATGGAATGGCCCCATTTACCCCTGACAATAGGCGTTCCATAATGCTCTGGAATATTCCTGGGGCTATGCTTACCCCAAACTGTAACCTCGTGCATTTGAAAGCCCCCCTGTGCGTTACAATTGTCTGAGCGTTTGCTGTTTGTTCATCGACCGGAAGTTGCTGGTAAGCTTGCGCCAGGTCGATCTTTGCGAACCTTTTCCCCTCCCCCAGGGAGTGTAGAAGTTGCTGCACAACTGGGATGGGGTAGGGGTGGTGTTGGAGTGCCTTATTCAGGGTCGATTTGTAATCAGCGCAAACTCTTAAAGAACCATCTGGCTTCAGAGGTGTAACTATTGGGGTTTCCCATGGCCCCTGTTCCACAGGGACCAAGATACCTTGGCTAATGAGTTTATCCAGCTGTATGTCTAGTTTGGGGAGAAGCGGAAGGGGGACCCTGCGAGGTTTTAGTCTGATCGGTGGGACCTTGGGGTCAATAGAGAATGATATAGGGGGCCCCTTGTACAATCCCAAGGTGGGGCTGAACACTTCAGGGAATTCTTTAACAAAGTTAGGCATATTATCACAGTTAACATTATACACACCCGAAATCTCGATTCCCAACGGTTCCATCCACGCTAAACCCAGAAGAGAGTGCTTGGCCCCCGTTACAATAAGCATTGGAAGGGTACATTTAACATTCTTGAATGCGATAGGTACATTAGCTGTTCCCAGGACCGAGATTACCCCCCCCTGGAAGTCTCTGATTACCAAAGAGGTTTGATTTAGGTCAGCCTTAGACACATTAGGCATATACAGTTTAAATTTTTCCCAGGGCATGATGGTATATCTAGAGCCCGTATCCAGCTCCATTGAGCAAGGCTGGTTATTTAGTAACAATGAGATAACAATTTTAGCCCCCTTTTTGGTTGCCGTGTTATTCACGGAAAATTGAGAGTTACCTCTATAGTAGTCGCGGTTAGCGTTTGAGTAATTCCGTTGACCCGAGTTGCGGAACGGTCTCCTTTCTCGCGATTGGGGGGTCTGGTTTTGTGGTCGCTGGTATTGTGGCGTGGCGAAAGTGTCTTCCGGTGTTGTCGCTCTGCAAGCGATGGCGATGTGGCCTCTCCGGTTGCAGCGGCGGCATGTAGCGTCTCGGAAAGGGCATCGATGGCGCTGGTGATTTCCCCGGCAGCCCGCGCAGGGGGCTGGGTGAGTAGCTCTCAGGTGTCTTGGCTGGTCTTGCACCAGGAGGCAGTTGTCTCCGCTGTGAGTTGGTTGGTTGAGGTCGTCTGATTCCACGGCGCTGGAAGACGCGGAGTCAATTTTGGCAATGAGTTCTCGCCTTCCGTGCTCTTTTAATTCTCTAGCCGCTGCGTCGGCTGCTTCTGCGGTTTGCGCCAGTTTAATCACGGTTTGTAGAGTCGGCTCTTCTTCGGTGAGGAGTTTATTCCTCACTGTGCTGTTTTTCATGCCGAAAACCAAGGCGTCGGTTAGGCGAGCTTCCGGGTCTTTAAACTTGCATTGGGCAAGTACCGTTCGAAGCCGCGTTGTAAACTGGTTGATCGACTCGGTTTCCTTCTGAGCCATCATGGAAAATTGATGCCGAAAAACCATGGCCGGTTTTGTCGGCTTGAAGTGGCTCGCTAGCTTTTCTTGTAGGACGTCCCACGCTACGGTTCTTGCTTGCTCCGGTTCGGTGAGCGTTTGGGCCAGTCCACGGATTTCTGCGCCGCAGTAATTAAGGAAAATAGCCCGTCTGCGATCGGCTTCGGCGTCCTGTATTCCCGCCGCCTCGAGGAAGATCTCGAAGGTGGTCATGTATTCGTCCCAGGTCGTTTTCTCGGGATTGAAGAGTTCCGGAACCTGGCCGATCTGGACTTTGTTCATTTTTGCACGCGATGTTCTTCCGTCCGTTCGTCGCCAGTGAAGTAGACCCAGAGGCAGGGTTTTGAGCAATCGGTACTTTTATTCAGCTCAGAGAACAAGTGACAGCTCAGCAAGGCAAAGTGACAATTCAGCGAGTACCGACTGACTCTGCCTGGAGAAACCGCTCCTTTTATACATTTGCGGTTCCCGCCAAAGCTAGAGCCGGCCGCGTCTGAGCCAATCAGGAGCGACTTCCTGCTTGGGCTCAGACAGCGCTGGAAAGCGGAACAAACTATTTACAGAGTTACAAGGTAGCCATTTCAGGATACAACATAAGCTATGAGAAAAAATATTTTGGTGAAATTCATGTCATCCTATACATTTCATAAAACAGACATATTGCTGAATTTCTAGTTGATAAATACTATTATAAATTGTAAATTGTGGTATAATGGCTAGAATACTAGACTAGGAAGAACCAAATTCAAATCTTCAATCAGTAGTAAGATGCATGGAATAATTTAGTGGCAGTAATTCTCTTACACTCATTACCATGGTGTTTTAGCTGGTTTAAGAGATTGGAACACAAACATTCATGAACATTTTGTGTCACATCTGTTGCAAGAATATTTATAAGCATAATAAGCAAAGAGTTATACTTTTGGACAGCAATCTACTGAGGTTATTTGATAATGAACATCCTGTCCTTTTATTTCCTGATTTTCTCTTATCCAGTTCACCTCTAGTGATAGTATAAATAAGAGGGGGGACAGTGTGCATCCTTGTCTAACACCTTCTGTTATGCTTATTGTCTCAGTCATATTGCAATGACTATCAGGATTACTTGCAGATTGAGGGAGGCTGTTCTTAGAATGCACACTATTCCCCCTTCTTGTTTATGCTATCACTAGAAGTGAACTGGATAAGAGAAAATCAGGAAATAAAAGGACTTAAAATAAAAAAAGAAAAGTATATAAGACACAAGGAAATGGAAGGGTGAGGCCAGGTTTCAAATAAGGGTCTGAAAATGTGGGGGTTTTGTCCGTGTTGTTGCATGATAGAGGAAACGGGCCCATTGATGTTTCTAATGGTTGTATAAGTCAATTAGTGCTTTAAACATGTATTGGTCCATGGTGGCTCATTGCCAAGAGGTCATGCCCAACAGCCAGGTATGTCCAGCCACAGGTGGGGCACTTGGCACAGATTCCCAAGCCTGAAGGTGGACATCTTACACAAGGTTCCCAAGACTCTTTTAGGTGTCTTTGCCTAAGTTCCCAAGCCTAAAAGAAGTGTCTTAATGGTTCCCAAGCCGTAGTAAAACATCAGTGCTGCAGAGACAAGAATTTTTCACTGATAATTTTAGCTGGATTTTTTGGTAATTTATACTGACGTCCAAGTGGTGTAGTTGCTGGTAAATAACGATAAGTAAAAGTACACAAGATTATTAATAATTTATGTTGATGATTTGGAAGTTGTGAGAGAAACGGGTTGTTTCTCTCTTTTTAATAAATTAAGGCCCAACGTGTTGCACAGCAAGAGTTATAGTTATAAAAGTACAGTATATATACATGCTGGTGCCTTTGTCCTTTCTTTTTTTCCTGGTTTTTGTTTTTCATTTTGTTTCTGTTTTTTTATCTTTCCTTTATCATTATCTTTGTATTATTATTATTATTTTTTCTATACCTCATTAATGTACAGTATTTTGTTTATGTGTTTTAAGAATTTGTATTAAATAATATATATTTCTCTAATTTCTATTAAATTATATGTATGTATGTATGTGTGTGTGTGTGTGTGTGTGTGTGTGTGTGTGTGTGTGTGTGTGTATATATATATATATATATATATATATATATATATATATATATATATATATAAATAAAGAATAATCAGTCTTATTTTCAGTTTGTTCAAAAACAACATAGTGGTGCTTACTGATGTGAAAGGATTACCAGTTCATTGATAGCTTATTCAGGGGACCGTGGGAAAATGACTCAAAGTTGTTTAGCTTAAGGGATGTAGTCATGCGCAACCAGTTAGCATGCTGGTGGAGGAAGCTGAAGTGTTTGAAATAAGGAAGATGTGAATCATCATGATTCTTCAAAGATAAAAACTTTGGATCTCTCAGAAACATGGAGAGCCTCTATGTTTCAGATCTAATTTCAGATCTACAGGTACACATTTTAGATTATACAAACCACTTTCACCCTTAAGGCAATTTCAGCTTTCTAATATGAAGTCTTTGATTTGAAACATTAAACTGTTTGGATATTTCATTCCCTGCAATATCTCTTTACTCCAGCAATATCACTACATTTGTTTCAATGTAATATAATTTTAAATCCAATGTAACTACATTAAGAGTCTGGAAGGAGTTGGGCAGCCTATAAATGAGATAGATAGATAGATAGATAGATGGATGGATGGATGGATGGATGGACGGAGGGAAAGACAAATAAAGAAATAAAGAAATAAATCTTATCTTTAGTAAGATCACTTTCCTTGCAATTCATATAAGTTATAATTAAGCTGCACTTTTGGAGAGTCTCCAGGTCTTTATAATAAGATTTGGAGAACTTCAAACATCTCTGAGACTATCTTTCTCTACAGTGCATTCATTCATTTTCATTCATTCATTCATTTATTAGATTTCTAAGCTGCCCAACTCCTTCTGGACTCTGGGCAGCGTACAATAATTAAAAACTATAAAAAACAATTTAAACCCTTAAAAATAAGACATTATTTCCTTCTTGGCCAGAGCTAGATGGTATAGCTCGTCTCCAGGCCAATCGGCAAAGCCAGGTCTTCACGGCTTTCTGAAAGGCTATGAGGGTGGGAGAGGGGCGCAGATATAGTGAAAAGATATCACTATACTCTTTGAAATACAATGGGGTTTTCTTGCAGTGCTGTGCTACTACAATGTTGTCATATTCAGGAGAACATTAGCGAATAAAAAACAGCTTTGTCTATTTCTAGTTATACCACCTGCTTATGACTTTTATTTCCTTGGTCACTTGTATCAATTGTATTTGTACATCATTACCAGACAAGTATAAAATTATAGTGTGGACAGCAAATCTGAAATGTACGCTAGTTCAACAGCAATAAAATATGCTGAGGATTAAATAATTATTAACTCTAGAAATGCTATAAATCATGTATCCACAAGTTCAGCCAGAGGCAAGTTCTGTGTAATGGCATATATAAATGGAAGCAGACAATCCAAAGTGGTAATAGGCACTCCCTTGAGGGCAGTTGGGGATCAGGGTAATACTGCCGCAGTTATGGCACCATCAGTGCCTGTAGGAGTTGGCGTGGGATCAGGGCAAACTTGCTAACAAACTTGTTTGGGTGGGGCCTTCCAGGCCAATCAGCTGAGAGGGGTACCACAGGTATACAGGCCTCTAATGGCCACACAGTCCACGGTAGAAGCAGGATATGGTGGGATTGGGGAGTCAGATAGCACACAGGTTTCAGGTGACTCATTGGCAGCAGTGAGGCCTGAGGTGATTCCCTAGGGGGATACTTGCACCCCACTAGGTTTCATCCTGCTTCCCTCCACTAGAAAGAAAATTTGGAGGGGGGAATATGTGGATACTTTTTCACTATTAAATAGGGACATGGGTAGGAAGGAGAAGGGGGAAGAGAAGGATACAGATCGCCGTAAGAGACGGAAAATAGAGAAATGCCTTAGCACATGGCTCTACTCTTTTATGATCTACCATTCAGTGGGGATCAAGAAGGATTTGGCCAAGGCTCCCACCCTGGTAAAATACCAAGATATTATTTTGATAGCTTACTATGAGTTTGGGGAACTGCTTGGCTTCAATACAATGAAGCCTTTCGGATGTGTGCAGCTTTGAATAAGTCGCTGCTTTGGGACCGTAGGGTCCAGGATCTTTGGCTTCAAGACACAACTGTCTAAAGCTAGTGGTTGGACAGTGGGCATTTCTTGCCACAAAAGGTTAATTAAGCACAGGCACCCCACATTGCGGTGGGGCAAGGAGGTAAGCCTTCCATGATGCACTTTGAGTATGGTCCTAAGGGATTTTGTTCTAAACAGCAATGTAGATTTCATCATGTCTGTGGATGGTGTGGTGGGGGGTCATTCCACCTTGGCATGCATCAAGGGGCGGGGCGGCAGGAGTGGAAAAGAGCAGGGTAATGGAGGCGTGCAGCAGCAAGTACAGCATCAAGGAAAAGGGCCCCAGCCCAATTAGATTGGATAGGTCCGAGTTTTGGTTGCAGGGGTACACCCAGGGATGGGCAGGAGTCGGAACGGTGGGAAACGCCCATTCCGGCAGCAGAAACGGAGCATGTAGCATGCGCATCTGGCGCAATTCTGGTAAAAATGACTGGTTTTTTTGCTGCCACGCATGCATGGAAGCAAAGAAACTGGCATGTGCAGCAGCCGGAATCTCGATACGGCGCCTAGAGCAGTAGCTGGCAAAAGCAGCCTACCCAAACTCCGGCCAGGTGCCTGCTCTCTTGTGCTGCAGGATGGCAAATATTCAGGATGTTGCTGAGAAAGGCCAAAGTGCTGAAGATCTCTCTGATTGACAAAGAGAGACAAGAAAATCAGGACTTGGAAAGCTCCTTGGTTGGATTGCCTAGATTTCTCTATTCTGGATACAATCTTGAAAATATTACATATGAATCCATTAATAAAACCCAATCTTTTTGTTTTGCTTAATGAAAAATGCTGCTTACCAAGTGGTCAAAGTGAAACACAAATAGGTCTGTTTCTCAGTAAAAGATGTTAAAATAAAGGTAGGTTTATGCGTACTATGATATTTTTCATTTTTGACTACTACAAGTAATATTCAATCTATGACCATTCATTTAATGTTGTTTCAAAGTTATGACAATGCTGCAAAAAGTGACTTATGAGTTATGACCCAATCTTAAAGTTACAATTGTTATACAACTTCCACAATCATGTGCTCACAATTTGGATGCTTGCAAACCAGCTTGTATTTATTTTCCAGCACTCACCTCATTACAATTTATGACCTTCCCAGCCAGCTTCTGACTGAAATAAAGTCAACAACTGGATTGGCTGAACAAGTGTAGGATTTGCTCAACAAATCCTTGCAGTAAAAATTGTCATAAAATTGGGTCCGGTCACGATGATTTTCTTAATAACTGTATCATTTAGTAACCAAAATTCTGATCCCAATTTTGGTCATAAATCAAGGACTGTGGAGATTTTTATAACAACACATAAAAAGTCTTCAGCTCATGAACTTGTCCTTGAGTGGAACTCTGATTATTTGAATTTGAGACCCCTTTCCTATATTATAGGAAAGTTAAATTAAACTTTCCTATAATATAAATAGGAAATGCTATAGCAGTGAGGGCAAACCTCTTTTTTTTCCTCAGGTGCCAAAGGTGTATATGTGTGTGCTATTGTGCATGCGCGAGTGCCTATCCAGAACTAGCCTCCAACCTCAGTAGGCCTGTTTTTCGCCCTGTCAAGGCTCCAGAGGCATTTTTGCCCTCGCCCATCCCCCTGGAGACTCTCTGGAAGCCGAAAATGTCCTCCATTGCTTCCGAGCTGAAAAT
This sequence comes from Erythrolamprus reginae, assembly GCF_031021105.1. NCBI lineage: Eukaryota > Metazoa > Chordata > Lepidosauria > Squamata > Dipsadidae > Erythrolamprus > Erythrolamprus reginae. The sequence continues at coordinate 66,142,349 of NC_091953.1, forward strand.
CAGCTGGCCAACAGGCACATTCACATTACAGCTGAGGTAGGTTAATAGCTCTCATGCCAAATATGGTTCCGCATGCCAGCTGTGGCATCCGTGGCATAGGTTCGCCATTACAGGGCTATAGCATAGTCTACATTCAGAAATCAAGCCTTATTGTATAAAAATGATCTCCTTTACGTAATGCCACTGCATTAGAATAATTAATCAGTGGAACAACTTCCCTCCAGAAATTGTAAATGCTCCAAAACTGGAAGTTTTTAAGCCGATGTTGGGTAACCATTTGTCTGAAATGGTTCTCCATGCCTAAGGAGAAGGTTGGATTAGAAGACCTCCAAGGCCCCTTCCAACTCTGTTATTCTATTTCTGCTGTCTCTAACTGGCCATTTTAGAATTACTGTTTCAATCTTCTTTTCTCTGTACATGTATTTTGAGGAAATTGTTTTGAGCACTAAATCATAGGACTGATAAACTGAGATTTGATCTCAACAATTGTCAGCTCCCAAGACATTCTCAGAACTGCCATATTTAATCTAAAGCTGGAACATGCACAGATGGCCAAATGAGAGAAATGTAACACATTCACTAACTAAACTGGTAATCACAATTCTCATGTAAATTGCAAACACATTTTATGATAATTGTACATAAACAAAATATGCAAATTACTTACATTATTTGCAAGAAGAATACTTTCCCACCATGTCAATCTATTTTGAGTCATTAAATGACACCCAATTTAAAGCATAAATAAATAAATAAAAATATTGCTAGGCTGAATGCAATGTCATGGAAATAAGTAAACAAAACATTAAAAAGATACTACATACAAATCAAAGAAATAGTAGTTTTGAAGGGATGGTTGTGACAGCTGTGAAAACTTAGCTGCTTATGGTATTTCTATTTTATAAACAATAAAAGAACCTAAGTACTGCGTTGGATCACATCAGAAGATTACCAGAATAAGCATTATGTTTCTACCTTGACCACTCAAATGCCATTAATGGTCTCCTGCAATCATATCAAAATGATTATATGGATTACTGGAGAAAACACTGATACTTCCCAATACAGTATCAATGAATAGCCGTATCCTGCAGGAATTAGCATAGTAAACTTTTAAAGCCATTAAAATGTGTAGCCTGTGGTAATGCATTCTGCACATGAATTATTCACTATTAGCTTTATGGGATAATCCCCCTCTGCCCCCCCCATTCAAAATTTGTAGAAAGGGGGCAAAGTCTACCTATCTTTTCCTCCACGTTTATACTTTTATCTATCACTGTTACATTCCTTTTGCCTTTTGTCCTAAAATAAAAACTCTAGCCCTTTATACTGTAGTCTTCATGATAGAGAAATTGCTACAGCTCTTTGAAATTTTTTATTGCCCCTCTTCTGTTCTCTTTCCCCCAAGCTGTAGGTCAAGAAGTTTTGTGATCCCATCTGATGCCATTGTTGGATTACCCTGGTGTCATTTTTAATATATAGCCATTCTTTTTTCACTGTGATATATAAGTATCATTTCCTCCTTCTGCTGTAGACAACAGTACAAGGGGAAGGCAAAAATGGGTACTAAGCAGAAATTTGGGAGGCAGTAAGTTACCTTTATAAGTACATTTTATTTATGCAAGTAACAAACACTTTCATTTAATAGGTATGTAGACCACATGATAAATTGCTCGCTTAATATGAATACTACTGATATAACATATTGCCCTGACAGCTTAGTAAAAGGCATATTCTTTCATTTTCTACTGTAGACAGTGTTAAGCAAGTTACTTGGTATTTTTCTAAAAAGCTCTGGAAAATACACAGAGGAAAAGTTTTTGTCCTTATTTATTCACACCAGATCAAGCCTTGTATCTATTCAATAATTCTTAATGGAGCTATATATGAAATGTGTGAAATGACTGTATACGTTTTCAGAATGTTTTGGAAGGAGAAATGAAATACATTGGATCTAAGCTGTTTACAACAAGGGAACTTAACAGCTGAACACCGTAAGTAAGTAAGTAAGTAAGTAAGTAAGTAAGTAAGTAAGTAAGTAAGTAAGTAAGTAAGTAAGTAAGCAAGTAAGTAAGTAAGTAGCAAATTTAGTGTTCATGGAATAAGAGAAAAGATCAAGAAACAGGAAAAATCAAGAAACGACAACAAAAGACTTTCCACCAAAAATCTGTATTTTAATATGTTTATAGGTGTTGGGTGAAGTTAGAAATAGTGGTCCAAAGTAAAAAATTAAAATTATTCATATTATGTAAGTCCATTATGAACATTAAGTTAAAATATAGTAAAGTTCTACATTATATACAGTATACTGATACGATCTAAATTGGCAATTGACCAGAGAAGGAACTACAGTATATGCACAATTTTATAGAAACTTCTATCCAATAAAAAAGGCAAAATCCATATCAGTGTTATGGGAGGCAAGGGAAATTTAAAAAATTGTCAAAATCAACATGCCATTACATTAATTTATGGAGCACTTAGAGTGATACTTTGAATGATATGGAAATATTTGGACACTGGATCTCAAAAAGAGATGTAACTGATATAAAAGAAAAGAAAAAATAGTAATACATTCAGGGTTAGTGCACTCGAGATATTGATTTTATTTTATTTCAAAATGACTGGCTTAGTTTGGTGTAATACTTGTTTTGCAGCTGTGTTTCAAATTTGGATACTGTCCTTTTTGTAAACAAATTACTAGTCTACGTGGACAGATTACCTATCTAGAATCTTTAATCTGTGCTCTGCAAGCAGAAATTAGGTGCCCAATTTAGTCATTCCACTCTATTGAGCTGCCCCTCTACCCCAAAATCCTGCAGGAGAAGGGCAGTATGTACAACTGGGATTTGGCATGGTGAGAGCTGTGAAACATAAACACAAAGATTTTGCTGTGTCTCAGCATAACAGATATAGCGTCCTTGCTGACCTTAATAGGGACACTAAAGCAACAGGTCACGGTAGTTATGATAATGATAACTCAAATAAGCTAGGAACTATGGTCCAAGAGGAAGAACTTATTTTGGAAAGGGGAAAGTGTGAATCAGATATTACACATCAGTCACACAAGAGCAGCAAGGTAACCAAAAAGAGAAGCCGCCTTCTGGTTGGTGATTCAATTATAAGGGATGTAAATTTAGGAAAGGATATTAAGGTTTTGAAAGAGGTCAGGTGTCTGTCAGGTGCTACTGCCAGCAAAGACAAGAGGCACATTCTTAAGATAGTCAAGAATGCCAGTGAGGACTGTGATGTTGATGCTATTATACATCTTGGCACAAATTATCTGTCCCAAAAAATATAATTTCTATGCAGAATGACTTCCAGAGCTTGGGGTATGAACTTAGTAGTATAGGTTGTAGGCTTATCTTTTCAGAGGTTTTACCTCTATATAAGGAACAAAAAGGGAAAGACCAATGTGTATCAGAGTTTAATGTGTGACTAAAGGAATGGTGTAAAAGAGAAGGCTTTGATTTCATTAGTCATGATGTCTGCAGCTGGTCCAATGAGAAACTGTACGAAGGAGGTGGTTTGCATCCATCAAAGAAAGGGACTGAGCTACTTAGCATTAAATTCACACATTTCCTGGATAAACATTTAAACTGAACAGTGGAGACAGATATTTAATTGATACAGAATACTTCTTTCACTAGTAATCTAAAATTAATATGGTTAACAGTGCATACAACATAGATATGTGTGTGGGTAAGTTTATTAGCCCTGCTGACAAGCAAAGCCAAACATTTAATAGTGAGTGCCGTATCACATGCAAAGTCATGGAATCAATAAATAAACCAATCAATTACCCTCCACCTAGAAACTAATAACCTACTCTCTAACAAACAATTTGGGCCTGAATAGGGTTACCCTATACCTTATTCAGTAAAAGATATGAATGTTTTCACAATTACATAAAGGATTCCAAGTATAATTTGTGACTAAGGCAAAGTCTTAAGTCCTTTCAGCACAGGAAATAAATGAATGTTTCCCCACCCCTACTGCTGTCATCTATTGACAACAGTCCCGGTGTTTTCTGTCATACCAGGTTGTAACTTCTTTTTGTTACAAGGCTTCAGCAAAAAGTGGCCTGGAACTGGTATAGGAGACGATGGTCAGTAACAGTGTTGACTGTCTAACTAGGTCCTCAGGATTTGAAGACCCTCCTGGTCATGGTAATGACCTTAGAATTAAAGCAACTGTCCTCTGCATATATCCCCAGAAGTCCTAAAAGTTCATCTCTGGCAAAGGATATCCGATTGCAATCCTGCATGTGGCAATCACATTGGTTCCACCTTTATGTATTTAATCTATTATGGCACAATATGGGTTTCAGGAATGTTGCAACAATACAAAATAGAAAAGCACAGATTAGTGTGAAAGCATCTTTTCAAAGATCATGTAACGTGCATCGCTGTCCCTGCACTGGACTGGAATTGACTCTAGTCAGAGTTCAGAGTCCAGATCAAACCCTTCTTAATATTTGTCTTGTGATTTAATCTTCAATGAACACAAACTGCTCTCTGCTTTGATGTTATTCCTGCCAGCTTTGGAAGCTATTTCCCCATTTACTTCTTTATAATTTTAATCACTTTATTTTAATATCTGTAAGAACTTTAAATGTCAGGAGAATGGAAACACTCGCTGTACAGCAGGGTGGAAACATGAATATCAGTAATTACATTTGCCAAGGAACAGTACAAGCCTCAGATAGTAGGTTATAATAGTACAGTTATGTCCTTTTTATCAGGAGACCATTTACACCAAATTGAAGCAAAAGATCAAAGATAAAGACTTTTTTCACATGTAATTGAACAACAAATCCTAATGCATTCAAGCAAAATCAACTTCTTTTTCAGAGAGGTTGGAACAAGAAGGGTTTGTGAGAATTAGGAAAAATATCAGGGAAGTATTGGTGAACCATGACATATCATGTTTGGATTATTTGGTCCAAACATAATCATGGACTTGAGTCTACGAGACAGATTGGCTTAGAAATAAGACTCCAACTGCAGATCATTGTAGGCTACAAACTGCCACATTTCATAGCATATTTCCCAAGATGAATACAGTATAGGCTGTTCTTAAACAATCTGTTGAATTCACTTGATGAAAAAGTTTCTGAATTGTAATTCAGACAATTATTTTTAACAGACCTTAAATTAGCACCTTAGCAATCAGTACTTTCCAAATTTACTTTCTATTTCCTGTTTGTGCACATATTTCTGTTAAAATATTTTTAATGTAAAAATGTAAAGAGAACAGCAGAAGGCCATCAATTTGGCAGTACATCCTGAGAATATTTTAAGTAGTGGACATGTTTTGGAAGCATAGCAGGGGAAAAAGTATACTTTCTGTTTTTACTTTAGAAAGGAGTAAAAATTAAATTAAGAAAATATTTCGACAAAGTAAAAATGGCAACAACAAATATCTTCCTCCCCTTCAGAAAAAGGAAAAGGAGACAGTTTAAGTTTAGAAAAGGATGCATAAAAGAAAGTTAAAACTATGTACTGAATAAATTTAAAACACACAGCACAGATATATTTTTAAAATGTAATAGAAATCAAGAAGGGAGAAGAGGTCTGGGCAAATCCAAAATGTTGGTCTGTATTCTGGAGCATATGGGCTTCAAGCAAATATTGCATTCATTTCACCAGTTCCTAAGGAGAAGGTGGCCTGATATTTCATGGCCACCCCTCAGATTTGGAGTGGGAGGACTGTACAACCAGGCAAATATACACCTACCACAGATTCCCCTTTAAAACATACCTGTGTTTGACTTTGACTCTTTTGAATCATTATATTTTTGTTTCTCCCAAACACAACAGACAAGAGGAAGAAAGGTGGAGAGAACTTGAGAAGAGTTTCACTGTTTCTGTCCTGTCTTCGTTGACTGGGAACAAATGACACATGAAATTGCTTTGGTGTTCAGTTATTTTAGGGCAGTGATTTTCAACCTTTTTTGAGCCGCGGCACATTTTTTACATTTACAAAACCATAAGGCACATTGAGGGGGGGGCGGCTAAAAAAAGTTTGGACAAAAAATTCTCTCTCTTCCTCTCGCTATTTCTCTCTCCATCTTTCTCTCTCTCTTTTTTTCACTCTCTCTCCATCCCTCTTTCTTTCTCTCTTCCTTCTTTCCTCTTTTTTGCTCTTTCTCTCTCCCTCCCTACTTCCCTCTATGTCTTTCTCTCTTTCTTTCTCTCTCTTGCTCTCTCTTGCTTTCTTTCTCTCTTGTTCTCTTTCTCTCTCTTTCTTTCTTTCTTTCTTTCTCTCTTGCTTTCTCTCTCTCTCTCTCTCTTGCTTTCTTTCTCTCTCTTGCTTTCTTTCTCTCTTGTTTTCTTTCTCTCTCTCTTGCTCTTTCTTTCTCTTTCTTTCTCTTGTTTTCTTTCTCTCTCTGAGCTTCGCGGCACACCTGACCATGTCTTGCGGCACACTAGTGTGCCACGGCACACTGGTTGAAAAACACTGTTTTAGGGTTCATCACACAGTCCTTCCCAAGTAACTGGGACAGGCAGATGTGGGTATTTGATGGTCTTATAGGTATAATCTTAGGATGGAAGCTGTTCTGAACAAAGCTGCCTTTTGCAATTGACATATGGTCAATGCTGATGGTATTCAAATGATGCACCAGTTAGATTGCACCTAATGCATCACTGGTACTATCTTTGCTTTCTTTCCCCACACAGTCATTTTTTTTCCTATTTTCTGGTCTTTATATTTTGTTATCTTCTCCAGTTCCTTCTCTTCTGTTCTGCTGTCTCCAGGTATTGCTATGTCCATTATCCAGGCTTTTTGTCTCTTTTATTAAGAATTGTTAATTCTACTGTGTAATGCAGCAGAATGCCTATCTGTCTGAATTTTAAAGTCCAAAAGCACTGGTTTCTTCATTTTCTTTATCTCATTATTTTTTAATTATTATTTTTTAAAGCAACTGTTGTGCAAATCAAGGAAACAGTCACTATACTAAAAAACGAAGACGGTAATGAAATCGCAGACAACAGAGACAAAGCACAGCTGCTCAACACCTACTTTGCATCAGTGTTCACACAAAATGGGACCACCTACCAACCAACCTGCAAGTCTGCAACAAATAGCCCCAGAACCGAACTCAGCAAAGACAAAAACACAATAAGGGACTACTTGTGGGAGCTCAATGAGTACAAATCACCAGGGCCAGATGGACTTCACCCCAGAGTCCTAAAAGAACTGGCAGACACCATTGCAGAACCACTTCTCCTCATCTATCAAAAATCCTGGACCACTGGAGACCTTCCGGAAGACTGGAAACGAGCTGATGTAGTCCCCATCCACAAAAAAGGTAAAAAGACTGACCCAGGCAACTACAGACCAATCAGTCTGACTTCTATACCTGAAAAAATACTGGAGAAAATAATTAAAAAACAACTTTGCCACTACCTAGAAACAAACAACATTATATCCAACAGCCAGCATGGGTTTGTCAGAAACAAATCATGCCAAACCAACCTCATATCATTTTTCAACACCATAACCAAATCAGAGGACCTACACAACGCAGTAAACCTCATACACTTGGACTTCAACAAAGCTTTTGATAAAGTTGACCACAACCTCCTAATCCACAAATTAGAAAAAAATGGGGTAGCTTACAACACATGCAGATGGATAAACAGTTGGCTGTCCAACTGCATGTAACGAGTTGTCCTCAACGGTTCCAAATCCACATGGAAGAAGGTAGGCAGTGGGATACCACAGGGTTCCGTCCTAAGCCCTGTACTCGTCTATATTTTCATCAATGACCAAGACGAGGGAGTAGAAGGGGAATTAATAAAATTCGCAGATGACACCAAGCTGGCAGGGGTAGCCAACACCCTAGAGAACAGGCTCAAAATACAGAAAGATCTAGACAGATTAACACTATGGGCCCACACTAACAACATGATGTTCAACGTCGACAAGAGCAAAGTCCTTCACCTTGGTAAAAAAAACCTAGACACACATACAGCCTGGGAGAAACCCCACTTAGCAGTAGTGACTGTGAAAAAGATCTTGGAGTCTTGGTGGATAATCAACTAAACATGAGCCAGCAATGTGCAGCAGCAGCCAAAAAACCCCAACACTATCCTAAGCTGCATATATTCCAAGACCAAGGAAGTATTAATACCACTCTACTACGCCCTGGTCAGACCACATCTGGAGTACTGCATCCATTTCTGGTCACCACACTTCAAAAGAGACATTGAAACTCTGGAGAAGGTGCGGAAAAGAGCAACCAAAATGATTAGGGGACTTGAAACCAAGACTTACGAAGAGAGATTGCTGTAACTGGGCATGGATAGCCTAGAGAAAAGGAGGGCCAGAGGGGACATGATAGCTGTATACAGGTATATGAGGGGTTGCCACAGAGAGGAGGGGGCCACTCTATTCTCCAGAGTACCAGAGGGCCGGACAAGGAACAACGTCTGGAAGCTGACCAAGGAGAGATTCAACCTAGAAGTAAGGAAGAATTTCCTGACGGTCAGAGCGATCAACCAGTGGAACAACCTGCCTGCGGAGGTTGTAAACTCCCCAACTCTGGACACTTTCAAGAGGAGATTGGACTCCCACCTGGCTGGGGTGCTTTAGGATTCCTGCTCAGGCAGGGGGCTGGACTTTATTTATTTATTTTATTTCTTTATTAGATTTGTATGCTGCCCCTCTCCGCAGGCTTGATGACCTCTTTCATGGTCCCTTTCAACTCTAACAATAAAGAACTAAATTAATAATTAATTAATTAATTAATTAATTAATTAAATGCGTGGGTGGTGATGGGGGTTGTTAGCCATTTCGTCATCCTTGGTATGGAATGAGGAGAGAGGGATGTGAGGAGAGTTTTGTTGTTTTCTTTCTCTATAGAAAGACTTCAACAGCTTGATTAGAATCTATTGCTCTTTCTCTACTTCAGTTCCTGTAGCAATGTGCAACCATGGTTACAGCTACTGGGAAAAGCATCTGGCTGCAATATTGTCAGGATGCTATTCCATTATCAACTAAGCGAGTAAAAAGCTTCTAAATGCAGCAGAGACCTATTTGCTTGCTACTCCTTTATTTCAACTGCTCAGGTTTTGGTTTTGTTTCTGTTTTGTTTCTGTTCTGTTTGTGCTTTGTGGAGTGCTTTATGCTCTCTGAGCTTGGTGATGTTACCTAGTCAGGTAATAAAATGCCTGCAAACAAATTACCAAGCTCAAAGAGCACTAGGTACTTCACAGTTCAACCTGAGATATGTATACTCTCTTCTACTGTTTGTGCTTGTTTTGCAAACATAAATATAAACTATGTGTTTAGCAAACACAGTTTATTTTATTTTACTTATTTATTTTATTATATTTATAGGCTGCCCTTCTCCACATGGGCACGGGGCAGCTTACAAAAGTAAAAAACAAGGTAAAATAGAATCAATTTTAACATTAGAAAAAACATTAGAAAAAATAGATAAAACCCACTATAAAAACAATCAGTCATCCCTCATTCATACTAATAGCCAGAGCGGAACTATCGCTCACAGTCCCCAGGCCTGCTGGCATAAATGTGTTTTTAATGCCTTTTGGAAGGCAAGGAGAATGGAGGTGGTACGAATCTCCAGGGGGAGTTGATTCCCAAGGACTGGGGCCGCAACGGAGAAAGCTCTCCTCTGCAGACCCACTACTCGGCATTGTTTGGCCGACGGGACCTGGAGGAGGCAGACTCTGTGTGACCTAACTAGTCACTGGGACTTATGAGGCAGAAGATCTCCTGTAAATAATCTGGTCCCATGCCATATAGGGACCAACCAACACCTTGAATAACCTTCAGAGACTGATCGGTAACCAGTGCAGCTCATGGAGTGCTAGACTAGTGTGGGAATACCTAGGTATACCCAACACGGATGTCACAGATGTATTCTGGATTAGTTAAAGTCTCCGAACGTTCTTCAAGATTAGCCTCAAGTAGAGTACCCCTTATTCAGGCCTTGCAGTAATCAAGCCTAGAGGTAATGAGGGTGTAAGTGACTGTGAGAAGACACTCCCTGTCCAAATAAGCCTGTAACTGGCGCACAAGGTGAACCTGTGTGAAAGTCCCCCTAGCCATAGCTGAGAGTCACTTCTGTCATTTCTATATATATAATGTCATTTCTGACAGTAATACCCTCGAAAATGTCCAGAGATACTTCACCAGAAGAGCTCTTCACTCCTCTACCCGTAACAGAACACCCCACGAAACTAAACTTACAATCCTGGGCCTAGAAAGCTTAGAACTAAAATGCCTCAAACATGATCTAAGTATTGCCCACAAGATCATATGCTGCAATGTCCTGCCTGTCAAAGACTACTTCAGCTTCAACCACAACAGCACAAGAGCCCACAACAGATACAGGCTTAATATTAACCGCTCCAAACTTGACTATAAAAAAAACAACTTTAGTAATCGAGTTGTCGAAGCGTGGAATTCACTACCGGACTTTGTAGTATCATCCCCTAACCCCCAACACTTATCTACTTACTTACTTACTTACTTACTTACTTACTTACTTACTTACTTACTTACTTACTTACTTACTTACTTATTTGATTTGTATGCTGCCCCTCTCCGAAGACTCGGGGCGGCTCACAACAATAATAAAACAGTGTAACATTGAAACAAATCTAATATTGAAATAAAAATATATAAAAACCTCAGCAGTTAAAACCATACAACACATACATACCAAACATAAAATATAAAAGCCTGGGGGAGATGTCTCAGTTCCCCCATGCCTGGCGATATAGGTGGGTCTTGAGTAATTTGCGAAAGACAAGGAGGGTGGGGGCCGTTCTAATCTCCGGGGGGAGTTGATTCCAGAGGGCTGGGGCCACCACAGAGAAGGTTCTTCCCCTGGGGCCCGCCAAACGACATTGTTTGGTCGATGGGACCCGAAGAAGGCCAACTCTGTGGGACCTTATCGGCCGCTGGGATTTGTGCGGTAGAAGGCGGTGACCCTTAGACTATCCACTGTTGACCTCACCAAGTTCCTAAGAGGTCAGTAAGGGGTGTACATAAGTGCACCAGAGTGCCTATTGTCCCCTGTCCTATTGTCTCCCCTATATCTTCTCTTCTATACCTATATCTTTTTCTGCTATTCTCTCATAGTTATATTTCACTCCTTTATTTTCTCCTCTATTCCCCCTTTAATACATTCTACCTGATTATATCCTCTATAATCCTCATTGTGTATTATTGTATATTGGACAAAACAAATAAATAATAAATAAATAAATAAATAAAATGTTGCTTTAGCCTCAGCTGTGGATCTAGGAGGACTCCCAAGTTGTGAACCCTCTCTGAGGGGAGTCTACGGAGAGGGGCGGCATACAAATCTAATAAATAATAATAATAATAATAATAATAATAATAATAATAATAATAATAATAAATCCCCCCAAGTGATGGATGTATAGGTGGGATTGTCCTTGGGATCAGGATCCACAGCCACTTAAAAATGTCAGGGTTGAGCTTGATTCTGTTGATGGCCATCCAGATCCCCACAGCCGCCAGGCACCGGCACATCACTTCAACTGCTTCACTGAATTGGCACGGGGTGGAAACATACTGCTGAGTGTTGTCAGCATACTAATGGAAACTCACCCCATGCCGACGGGTGATCTCACTCAGCAGTTTCATGTAGATATAAAATGGTGGGGGGGGGGAGAACTGAACTCTGAGGCTCCCCACAGAGAAGGGCCTAGGAGATGATCTCTGTCCCCCCACCAACACCAACTGCAGCAGACCGGAGAGGTAGGAGAACCACTACAGAAAAGTGTCCCCCACTCCCAATTCCTCCAGTCGCGCAGAAGGATGCCATGGTCGATGATATCAAAAGCTGCCGAGAGGTCAAATAGTTGGAATGCATTAGCACTTTTTGCATGGAGGCCAGGTGTTGTTGCTTCAAAACCTGCTGCAGCTCAAGGCAGACAATGTCTTTTCTTGCATTCTCTGATGAATTAGGTAGTGAGAAAACATGGGTCCATGACGTCTCCTGTCTGTGATCTGAATGTTGTGTCATGGGTTGGCTTTCAACTAATGAGCGGCAACATTGTGGTATGAAAATGTCCTAAGTTCTGCAGCAGCAGCATGCGACAACTTTGGTCTCCTTATCAACATAAAGAAGACCGAAGTGATGCATCAACCGGCTCCGACAGCTAAAAAGCAAGAGCCCACTATTACAGTAAAGGAACAAAAGCTACAAGCAGTGGACCAATTTATATACCTTGGCAGCACCTACTCCTGTGCAGTGACAATTGACATTGAGGTCAACTGCAGAATTGTCAAGACAAGCTCTGCATATGGCAGACTAATGACCAACATGTGGAACTAACATGGAATAAGCCTTGCTACAAAGCTCAAAGTCTACCAAGCAATAGTGCTAACTACCTTGTTGTATGCCAGTGAGACTTGGACTGCATAAAGGAGACACGTTAGGCCAGGGGTAGGCAAAGTTGACTCTTCTATGACTTATGGACTTCAACTCCCAGAATTCCTGAGCCAGTCATAGTAGCTCAGGAATTCTGGGAGTTGAATTCCACATGTGATAGAAGAACCAACTTTGCCTACCCCTGTGCTAGGCAATTGAACCACTTCCACATGACCTACCTCCATAGAATTTTGAGGATCCAGTGGTAGGATAAAATGGTAGGATAAAGTTCCTGACACTGAGGTCCTGTCCAGAGCACGCCTGCCATCAATTGCCATCCTGCTGATGAAAGTCCAGATACACTGAGCAGGCCATGTTGCTATGATGCTGGACAATCACATCCCTGTGGTGAGCTGTCTCAAGGAAAGTGATCGCACGGAGGACAAAGGAAATGATACAAAGACACGTTGAAAGCCTCCTTCAAGTCCATCAATATTGATACCACACAAGATCGACCAACATGGCGCATGCTGATCCACCAAGGCTGCCAGACATCTGAGGCCAGAAGAACATTCACAGCAGAAGAGAAGCGAGCAATCCGCAAAGCCAGTGCTGCAAATGCTGCAACAATGGTGCCCATACATCTGCCCAACATGTGGCAGAACATTTAATGCCCATATAGGCCTTACCAGCCACCTGCAGACACATTGCATACAGCCCACAATCCATTAGATGTCAAGGTCCTCTTCAAACACAATGGATGAACATCAAGTTCTTATAACACTGAACTTTCCCACCTTGTTTTTTCTGTCCAAAAAAATATTAGGTAATTTATTGTGATAAGTGATCTAGGCTGTTTTTGTTTGAAGAAGAGTTGCTGTAATCTGCTTATCCCTCTGTTGAGAATAGGAGCAGTTCCCTTCCACAATTAACTCACTAGAGTAGACCAGTTTGTTTTTGACCCTGGACCAGATACTTGTGCAACCCAAAACACAAAATATAAAGACTATTTCTCCCCATAAGGAATAACATATGCAGTGCATGTCATACTGTTTTCAGTGAATGGAACAGGATTGATGAGATGCAAAGCTCAATATTGGAAAATTTTAGAGGAAGAAAAAAAAGTATTGTAAACTATAGTAGAAGCAGTATAAAGATCTAATAAGGAATGCAGTCAAAGATGCCAATGCAGGTAGTCCTTGGGTTATGATGGCAAGTAGGATTTAGATTGCTGTCATCTGACTGCATCACTTAGCGATGGCAATTCAGACACTCCTTGTTGCTATTGTAGCCCCAAGATACATGGGTTGTTAAGCAGGAAGCAGAGGGTATCCTAGATAAGGAGGCAGAGGTGTCGCAGGAGACCTGGGAGGTCTGGTGCAGGCCACATTAGCTGGGGGAAAGAGGCTGCAATACAGCACAGGCACAGAGAGGTCAAGGGAAGAAGGATGCAACATGGTGTAAGTGCTGGGAAGTCAAGGAATGGAGGGTGCAGTAGGGCATACTTAACAGAAAGGCTTGCAACCTTCCCTGTTGGCTCTCCCACTGACTTTGCTTGGGTGCTGCATCCACTGTAAGTGCAGACTGGTTGCTAAATGCTCAAATTGCTTTCATATGACTATAGGGATACCACGATAACAAACATTTTGAGGACTGAGTATAAGTACCCCTTATTTAGGCCTATTGCAATTTCAACAAATGGTTGATAAGCACCTCTAACCAAAATGACATAGCATAATGTCTACTTTCTATGAAAGTATGTAAGATTGATGACTAAATTCTATAAAAGAAAATAATGTAAAAATGTATTAGAAGATGATTTATCATGTATTTCAAACTAATACAGTTTAAACCACTGCAAATAATGTATAGAGAAACAGAAATATACATATATTAAGAGGTTAAAAATTAAAAAACACACATGCACACGGTTCCAATTTGAGTATTCCAAGGCATCCCTGCTGTGAAGGTCATTATAATGTTTTAATCTTGGAAGTTGAAGAAATTGGACAAAGATCTTAAAGGAAAGCTTTAATGTTTAGACAGAATTATGTTGCAGAATGGAAAACTTTGTGTTCACATACCCTCAACCATACATTATTTAATTCACAGACAGGGACAATCATGGGAAATTAATATTATGAATGGTTCTAGGAATGCAGTGAGAGTAGTCAGTGTTGCTATTTTAACACATGATAAGTATTTCTTTCACATAACATAACCTATCTAGTTGCTGCTATTTGTAAAGTTTTGTGCGGCTATTTGAAAATTTTAGGATAGCTTTGTCAACGTTATTGCAAACAAAGCAAGAAGAACTGTATTCAGACTATGCCTTATTAGGATATATAATAAGGAGGGATTTCAGGCCACTAAGACCACCAATGATACTTGGTGATCTGATTTTATTTATGTAAAAAATATTGTATGGCCACAAATCTTAAAGTGTAGCTCTCGGTGGCTCACGACCACAATGATGCATGCTGGGTAACTGAGAAAGCCAAAAAGAAGTTCATTGATTATAGAAACACTTTCATTATATCGATCAAATTGTGGGATATGTTTAGAAAAATGGGAATCCCAGGACATCTTGTCCTCATGTAAAACCAATACACATGTCAAGAAACCACAGTATGAATCAAACAATCAAACTGGCTCAATTGATTAAGAAGTGAGACCTGAGTACACATTTTCCTTTTATTTATTCAACCTATATATTGGTTTAAAAGAAGATGAATACAGTTTTACAATTGTAGGAAGAAATATCAGCAACTTGCACTATGCCTTTATATAGTGCTATTTTGACAGATGAATATGGAAACGATCTTCAGGCACTAGTAATGCAATTCAAGAAGCACAGGGAAAAATGGGATTAATATTAAATATAAAGAAGATCAAACCAGTGGTGGGATCAATTTTTTTTACTACCAGTTCTGTGAGCGTGGCTTGGTGGGCGTGGCATGGCTTGGTGAACATGGCTTGGTGAGAGTGGCAGGGGAAGGATACTCCATTCCCTGCCCACTCTAGGGGAAAGATACTGCAAAATCCCAATTCCCTCCCTATTCAGAGGAAGGACAGTTTCCTTTTTTGCAGTAGCAAAATCCCCATTACCTCCCCACTCCTGGGGAAGGTTACTGCAAAATCCCCATTTCCTCCTGATCAGGTGGGACTCGAGAAGCAGAGAATAGATGAGGGTGGGCCCAGTAGGAAGTGGTATTTACTGGCTGTCTGAACTATTCAAAATTTCCACTACCGGTTCTCCAGAACTAGTCAATAACTGCTGAATCCCATCTCTGGATCAAACTAATGATAAATGCAATAACAATTTTGGAAGTGGTAGAAAGCTTCTTCCTTTGAGGTTCAACAGTCAATAGTCAACCAACAATAAACAAAATATGTTTCAGGCAAACACTTGACAGGTTGGCACAAAGGCCTTGAAATGATATTCTGAGGCTGGGATATATCCATACTGATAAAGGTCAGAACTATGCTGGTAATAGTTTTCACCATGACTCTCTGTAGAAGCAAAAGTTATATTTTGAAGAAGCAAGTTGGAACAAGTATTGACACACTTGAACTTCGGCAATGTTCTGACCCAGCTGTCGGACCAAGGAAAACAGAAAAAACAGCATCCGTATAAACCTTGTTTTAATATTAACAGTTACTAAATGTCTACCTTAGCAGTTGTCCGGAAGTCAAATACAGTGTAAAACTGATGAACAGGTTAGCCATCACTGTCCTAGAGGAAATCTGCCCACCTAGGATTCATGATAAGAATCAACACTGACTTCATGGCACATACCATATTTTTCGGAATATAAAATGCACTTTTTAACCTCCAAAAAGTGGCTGAAAACTTGGGCGCATCTTATACACCAGCCACACTCACCCTTTGGTCTCTGCCTGCCAGCAATTTACCTCCCTGCAGCAAACAGTACAGAGCCTGATTAGCACAAGCAACTGATTCTCAGCTTCCCAACCAGCAGCTGATTGATTGAAGCTGCAGGCAAGCCCATGTACTGAAATGAAAGTGAAACTAAAGCTAAGGTAAATTGCTGGGAGGGAGAGGCAAAGGCAGAATTTTATTTTCTTGTGTTTCAGGCTGTGCTGAAACTGGCTGTTTATTGTTTGCTACAAGGACGTAAGTCAACAATTAAATGCCTACAGAATGTTCAAATTATTAGACTTATTTTTAAAAGACTGCTTTGTTCTAGACAATTTAACAAAATGAAGAAGCTTTTTGAAATAAATGCTTGATCTGAAGAAGCCCAGTGCCATTGTATCTTCTTTTAAATAGCAGAGAATAACTATACTTTCAGAAAGCCACATCAATTTTAACAGGATCTGTACAAGTATCTGAAATACAGTGATCCCCCGTTTATTGCGTCCCCAACCATTGCGAACAGGGTACTTCGCTATTTTTCAACCCGGAAGTCAAAATACCATATACGCATGCGTGCCCGTGGGCACGCATGCGTAGATGGCAACCGGGAGATCAGCTGCTGGGCGGCTTCCCTGAGTCTTCCCCCTCTTGCTGGCGTCAGCGAGGAGTTTCCCCACCGCCCACGCAAACTCCTCGCTGCCGCCCGCCCTTCGCCCGCCCACGCCGTTCATTCTCGCCGCTTTCGAGCTGAGTCCGGGAGCGAATTCGCTCCCGGACTCAGCTCGAAAGCGGCGAGAATGAACGGCGTGGACAAGCCGTTCCTTGCCGTTCGTTCTCGGCGCTTTTGAGCTGAGTCCGGGAGCGAATTCGCTCCCGGACTCAGCTCGAAAGCGCCGAGAGCCAGCGCCCCCCGGACCCCCAACCCGGGTTTGGGGGGCTGCTAGGAAGCCCTCCATGCCGGCGGCAAACAGCCGCGCCGCCCCCAATCTTCGGCTCCTCGCTAGCGCTGTGGGAGTAAAAACACCATCTGCACATGCGCAGATGGTGTTTTTACTTCCGCAGCGCTACTTCGCGAAAACCCGCTCGTTGCGGGGGGTCCTGGAACGGAACCCTCGCAACGAGCGGGGGATCACTGTATAACATTGTCCTGTTTAATATTAAGATAAGGCAGCTGAATTAAACCCTGACTTAGTCATGTTTGGAGTAGATCTATTTAAATAATTGGGAGGAGTTAGTGTGACTACATTTTAAAAAAACTTCTTGGGATTAACATACTGCCATAATGTACATTTCTACAAATCTTGCTATTTCTTTGGATCAGGCACACATGCACACAAATACACAGGAAACAGTGTATATCATCTGTGCTGTTTGCTGTTTGCTGGGAGGCAAATTGCTGGAAGGCAGAGGCAGATTTCCCCCCTTGTTTTCCTCCCCCCAAACTAAGGTGCATCTTATACTCTGGTGTGTCTTATATTCTGAAAAATACGGTAATTAGTCAGTGTCAGGCATACAGTAGTTACATGAATATGTTATCATTTCAAAAAGTCAGGAAAAACTGTGGTGGGAAACTGGTGCCCTTCAGAGGCACTGGAATAATATTCCACCATCCATAGCCAACATATCCAAGCACTAGGAAATGCCAGATTACAAGGAGAATTTAATAACAGGTGAACTACTACCTATTTTTTAATACACAAAGTGCAGTTAGTAATAACTTTCCTGTTTTCCACTGAGCAGGTATTTACTTTCTAAGTAAAAGTAAATGAAAGATTGAAGTGGCGACAATGATAAGCAGCAAATCTGTTTGATCAGTTGGGAGCCAAACTATGTTGATTTATGCTTTGAAGAAGCCGGTTTCAAAGTGCTCACAGGAAACGCTCCAGCAGATAAACTTTGTCCTTCAAGGTTCATCCTAAACACCATTCAGCTTTTTGCACTTTGTTATCTGATCATTTTCTTTTATGATTCCAGTTCCACAAAATGCTCCCAATAAAAAGGACAATGATAAAACCAAGAGTTGACTTCTTGCATTGGCCATGAACTAGGTTCTTAGGCAGCATAAATTTGCAAGCACAGAAGCTATTAAGAGAAGTCTAAAAGTGCACATACTTTTACAGGTTTCTAATTCTAATTAGTAAAAATAGAAAAGATTCTTTGTGTCTATCTGAACTTTAAATTTATTTATTTATTTATTTGTCAAGTACGTATTGGCAGTATACAAAGAAATAATACTGTTTATATATATGATATTGCTATTACTGTAATAAGAAAGAAACTTAGGACAGGGACGGTAGGCATGCTGCTGCACTTATGCACGCCCCTTACTGACCTCTTAGGAATCGGGTGAGGTCAACAGTGGATACTCTAAAGGTAAAGTTTTGGGGGTTAGGTGATGAAACAACAGAGTTTCAGGTATTAACAATTTGGTTGATGAAGTCATATTTTCTCCAGTCAAGATTGGAGTGGTTTACTTTGAGTTTGTATCTGTTATGTGCTTGTGTATTGTTGTGGTTGAAGCTGAAGTAGTCGTTGACAGGCAGGAAGATGTAGCAGATGATTTTATGGGCTATGCTTAGCTCGTGTTTAAGGCGACGTAGTTCTAAAGTTTCTAAACCTAGGATTGTAAGTTTAGTTGCATAAGGTATTCCATTGTGAGTGGAGGAGTGGAGGGTTCTTCTAGTAAAGCATTTCTGGACATTTTCTAAAGTGTTTATGTCTGAAATTACACTACTCCTCTTGGCAATGACCTAAAGCAGGGCTCTCCAAGCTTGGCAACTTTAAGCCTGGAGGACTTCAACTCCCAGAATCCCCCAGCCACTAAAGCTGGGAGTTGAAGTCCTCCAGGCTTAAAGTTGCCAAGGGGGAAGGACATTATATCATTTATAATCAAATGACACAAACATCAAATAATTATATCCTGCAACATAAGATCATTAACAAGTCCTTTTACTAGGTGAACAAGTTTTAAAATGGTTCTATAAAACTATAGAACTTCAAAATGCTTAACTATAAATAATTGATCTAGACCTGCCAATTGTGGAGTGCAATCATCTAGGTGACTATTAGATGGCAGCAAAGAGATATACAGGTAGTCTGTGACTTACAACAGTTCATTTAATGATTGTTCAAATTTACAACAGCACTGAAAAAAGAGACTTATTACCATTTTTCACACTTGTTGCAGCATCCCCCATGGTCACATTTCATTTATTGGATTTATATGCCGCCCCTCTCTGGAGACTCACATATAAAAAGAACAATACAATACAATATGCTAAATCCAATTAAATAAAATTAAATAAACTACTCTAAAATCGTTTGCTATATTAAAAAAATCAATCATACCCATTTGAACAGTAACCATACATAACATTCATCGCCCGGGAGCTAGGATCCAATTGCCCCAAGCCTGGCAACATAAGGTCAGTGCGAATCTCTAGGGGGAGCTGTTTCCAGAGCGCCGGGGCCCCTACAGGGAAGGCTCTTCCCCTAGGTCCTGCCAGACAACATTGTCTAGTTGACGGGACCTGAAGAAGGCCGACTCTGTGGAACCTAGGTGGTTGCTGGGACTCATGCGGCAAAAGGCAGTCCCGCAAGTATTCTGGTCCAATGCCATGTAGGGCTAATGCAGAGATGGGCTGCTTCCAGAATGACTAATTGTGCGCCATACTGGAAGCAGTCCAAAAGTGCAGGATCGAGCGCAATTTTGCTTCCTGCACCTATGCAGGCAGTAAAATCTCACACAGGGATGCGTGTGCAGGCGCGCATGTGGAGAAGCAAAAAATCCTTACAGAACTCGCCTGCATGTGTGTCCCTGTTTGTGATTTTGCTATCAGCACAGGTGCGGGAAGTAAAATTGCACTCGATCCCACACTTGCACTCCAGAACCGCGGAACTGCGCACAATTAGCTGTTCTAGCAGCAGCCCATTTCTGGTCACATGATCAAAATTCTTTTTTAAAAAATATTTTTTTAATTGAATTTTTATAGTAATAATAAAAGATTCACTCAAAATTCAAATGCTTGGTAAGGGACTTATATTTATGATGTTGCAGTATCCTGGGAGATGTGATCGCCTTTCGTGACCTTCTGACAAACAAAGTCAATCAGGAAATCAGTTGTCCACTTAACAATTTTATTACTAACTTAACAACTGCAGTGATTCACTTAGAAACTGCGGCAAGAAAGATCAAAAAGTGGGGAAAAACTCTTGTAACAAATGTTTCACTTAGTTACATAAATTTTGGGCTCAATTGGGGTCCTATTTGCAACAGCACTCTTCCAAGGGGAAGAGCCTTCTCTGTGGCGGCCCCGGCCCTCTGGAACCAACTCCCCCCAGAGATTAGAACTGCCCCCACCCTCCTTGCCTTTTGTAAACACCTCTGCCGCCAGGCATGGGGGAATTGAGATCCTCTTTCCCCATAGGCCTTTACAATTCTATGCATGGTATGTATGTATGTTTGGTTTTTATATTAATGGATTTTTAATCATTTCTAATACCAAATTACTATTGTACACTGTTTTATTGTCGCTGTTAGCTGCCCCGAGTCTCCGGAGAGGGGCGGCATACAAATCCAATAGATAGATAGATAGATAGATAGATAGATAGATAGATAGATAGATAGATAGATAGATAGATCACTCACTCACTCACTCATGCACTCACTCACTCACTCACGCACTCACTCACTCACTTACTCACTCACTCAAGGGTTACCTGTAATTCTATTTGTTGCCATCTAATGATCATTTCTGCTGTTTGTGGTCCAAATCACATTATTCTGCTGGCAACTAAGTGATAAACAGAACAAATTCCTAGGAAATAATCTTTTTGGCTGGGTATAAAAATCCTCCAGAGCCGTATTGATATCTCTATCTGTGTGCATGCTGCAAGGACAACATCTTCCTTTTAACAGAGAAAACTGGCTGATGGAAAACAATGAGGATTGGCAACAGCAGAACAAAAAGTGAATTATATCATAAGGTGCTAATACTAAGAATCCCTAATCACATTCCTGGGAAGACTGATTTGTCTTTAGAAGTAGTTACCCTTCCTCCAAGGTCTGACACACTTTCCCACGCTCATAACTGTGCCAGTTATAAATGTGTGGGAGTCCTGCAGTTTCGATCAGTAAGGTAGACTGAGTTTCTGCTTGTTTGACTGCATACCTTTGAACTCTATCAGCATGCAGTGGAACAGTAGAATTCCAGACATTTTTCTCATAACATCAGCGGCAGAACAAATGCCAGGGACCTGCTGTCCTGCCAAGACTTCTGCCTTTACCTTTTCTTTGCAAGGCAAAGGTTAGACCTATGTATGTAAATCCTCTGCTACGTGCCAAGTTAATCTGACCTTCTGGTTTTCATTCTTTTGATTGTTTCAGGCACTTTGCCTCTAAAAGAAGAAACTGTTTTGGTCAGTTATGAAGAGAGTGAAAGGAGAAGGGACTCTTGATTCTCGGTCCAGCTTTGTAGCATTTGAAGAAGGCAAGGAGCTTCTAATTCCCACACAGGTTGCAAAACAGAGACATTAGTGAAAGGGAGGTGTCTTTGGTTGGATGTTTGGTTCATGAGCTGTAAGCTGTATGTCCCTATGTACCCACAAACACATCTTCTCACTTAAGTACACACACCTAAGTATACGTATGCCAATGTAAATTATCAATAATTCTTGTTTGACATTAAATACCATTAACCTGGGATCATTAGGGTCACTGCTCACAATTTTCCCCATAGTTCAATTGTATGACGTTAACGACTTGAAGATTACAATTATTTTGCGATATGTTAAATAAGCATTCTAGTGTATGAAGTGCCCCATTGGACTTTGTGTGATATTTTGCAGCTTGACGTCAAGGACCTTCCCTGTCACTGTACCTATTGTTTGGAAGAATTTCTCCCTTGAGACCCATATGTCCCCACCATGTCCATGTTTAAGTAGCTTTTAAAAATCTGCTTTTCCTCCAGGCTTAGAGTAAGGGGTTTTGTTTGTTTGTTTGTGTCCTCTGTTAATTGGGGGTAATTTGTGCGTGCTAGTTTTTGCAGTTTCCCTCAGAAGATGGTTGAGGTTTTGTATAATGTTATCTGTTGTCTTATATATAACATGTTACATTTTAAAAAAAATTGCAAAGCTGCCTAACCTGTATTGGAATTGAGTGGTCTCAAAAATTGAATGAGTAAAAAACAAACCCTAGAACCATGATGGTGAACCTATGGCACATGGAGCCAAATCGGAAGGCATGCAAGGCATAGCCCTATGTCAACTCCAGCACACATGCTTGCCCTAGCCAGCTGATTTTTCGGCTTGGGAGAGGTCATTTCACCCTCTGGAGGTTTCAGGAAAACTTCCCTGAAGCCCAATGGGCAAAATGGAAGGTCAGAAAACAGACCTCTGGTTCCCCGTTGATCTGTTTTTTGCACTCCGGGGCTTCAAGAAGCTTCCCTGAAGGCTCTGGAGTGCAAAAAACAGCACAATGAGCAAAACTGAAGTCTGTTTTTCCGTACTTCCATTTTGCCCATTGGGCTGTTTTTCGAACTCCGGGGCTTCTGTGAGACCTGTGCCCATGCATGGGGGTGGGGGGGATTGTGCACATGCATAGGGGCAGTGGGGGTGTGTGTGCATGTGTGTGGGACGATGGAATGGGTATGGGCATGTGCGCATGTGCTAGCGTGATTTGCCATCACTGACCTAGAAGAAGGCAGTTCTGAATCGCTTCTAACAAAGCTTTGTGACTGTTTCTGTAAAGTGAATCAAAAGTCAGGCTCAAGAAGTTTACATAATTATATACCTGTGTACAAACATTTAGGCACTTTTGGTTAAATTTTATATATGAGAATTGAAGACTAAGAAAATTTCTGCTAGAATTTACACCAGACTGATTAGGTCTACAAAACATCAATACTACAAAACGATCTGCTGAAAATTTATCTGATACTGAAGTAGTACTACAGCACTGCTTGTACAGCAGTGATCTGAATGGGAGAGTTGTCAAAAGAAAATTCTTGTTTAACTTCCTCACAAAAATCATTAGGTAAAGCAAAACTTTGGTAAGTCTACAATGTTTGGGAAAAATAATTTGCACTGGTGAAAGAAAAGCAGAACTCTTCAGTCATAACCACATTCGTAGAAAAAAGGGTGAAGCATTTTAAGAAAAGAACATATTCCATCCGTTGGGTATGTGGGTGGCTCTGTTATGCTTTGGGTTTGTGTGGTGGCTAGTGCCACAGGAAATAATACTGTGTGGATGAAAGTAAGAATGGATTCTACTAAATATATGAACATGTCTCAGAAGCTAAAGACCCAGTGTCAGTGGAGAAATTGAAATTGGATATTTCACCATGAAAATTGTTCAAAACATGCCTCAAATCAATCATGAAATACTTAACAAACAAAAAAAGTTTTGGAAAGCCTTCATGCTCCTCATTACTATTGAAAATCTGTGAGAAATCTCAAACATGCAAACCAATATTTCTGAGCTAGAAGAGTTCTGCAAGGAGAAAGAGGAATTTTTTTTAAAGCAAAACAGAATGAGCTTTAGTTAGTTACAGGAAACATGTTAATAGAATGTGTTATATTTGTCCAAAGCGGTATTATGAAGTCCCGACTGGAAAAATGCTCAAATTTCTGCACTTGCTATATTTATTGTTTTTTTAAATTGCAAAAATTTGAAGTATATATGCAAATTTTCAAAGATGTCATGGGTTTCTGTATTAAGAGATTTTGTTAGTATAACAAAAACACTTGCGGGTTCATTGAAACATACAATCTGAAACAAGGTGCTAATTTTTTCAAAGCAACTGTACCTTTAGATATCATAGGAGAGCTTTATGTAAATACTCAAACTCTTATAATAGTTGGTCTTATAACAGGTCACTGTTTTATGACCCTAATCCAGGCAATGCTATGCTTTATCCTATATATTGTTTCCTGTGTCCTGATATGACAAGATATATTCTTACTATAGTCAGTATTGAAACTGTAATAATATTGTGGCTGCAATGCACTGGAAAAAAGAGTAGGACAAAATGTGAAAAATAATGCAGCAGCACATACAATTTTTGATCCAACATTCTAGTTAAGCCAGTGTCTATTACACAGACACCATATATTTACAGTTTGAAGATTTAAGGCTTAATTTTGCATCAGTCAATAAACTTTACTATTTCTGGATTCTTCAAATGGAAATTTTTCTATCATTGTGGTAGAAAATCCTTAACCTTTCCTGCAGAGAAACACTTTAAGATTCAAGCACATGTAGAAAGTTAGCACCCACCCCTCTCCTAGGAAAATGAGACATTTTAGGAAATATTAAAAGGATAGAATATTTCCTCTAAAAGGGAGGCAGAATTTCAGCCCCCCCTTTGTTAATGGGCCATTAATAATAATAATAATAATAATAATAATAATTTATTAGATTTGTATGCCGCCCCTCTCCGAGAACTCGGGGTGGCCTGGACCTGTCTATTCTACAAAGATTCATCTCCTTCAGGCAGAGCCATAGTAGGAATTGCCCAAAGCGCTTTCATTACATCATCACCCAGCAACAGTCAACCAAGCATGGGACTCAAAAGACAACCTATAAAGTTACCCCTGCATGGACTCATGGGAGTCTGACAATCAATCGGAACACAAGCCCAAATTCAAAGCCGAACAGAGGGCATAAAATCCAGGTATCCTCAGCATCTCTGCCCCCTTTTTTGCCCAGGACTTCAAACTATGTGGTCTTGTCTACCATGTTTGTAGTATCTTTCTCCCCACTTGGAACTGAACCCAGATGGATGTTTCTTCCAAGAATTTGGCACCCAAAGATGGGGCTCCAAGCTAACCTCACCAATGGACATGGCCCAGATAAGCCTCCCTTGCTGACAGCAGATCCACTGAGTCTGTGGGTGAGTTTTCCTGAACCGTGGCCATTTAGAAGAAAGGCTTCAAAGGGAGTTTGAGTGTTGAGCTCAAAGGCTGCTTGGCAAGATGGTGAGTATCTCTAAATTTTAACTATTAAAGTCCAGTAAAGTGTGGGAAATGTGTGTATCAATAGCGGGTTCCTACTGGTATGGCCAGCACCATCATACCGGTAGCGAAAAAATGGAGCTGTGCGTGCAGCTCTGCAGCTCTGTCATGTGCACGCATGTGTCCCCTCATGAGATTTTGCTTCTGCGCGTGTGCAGGAGATTTTGGTGATTTTTTGCTTCTGTGCATCATGGAAGCAAAATTTTTTGGCAAAATCTCACACAGCCCTGTGTCCCGTCATAAGATTTTGCTTCCTACACATGTGCGTATGTCAGAGACATGGAGCTACACATGCAGCATACCGGAAGTGGAAGGAATGGCAACCCCCGCCTGGTGTGTATGCTTGTGTTCGTGAGTGAGAGGGCCCTTCTCCCAATCATAGCTGAATCTTGCTTCCTCTGTGTGTTATAGGGATCAGGCCAGAGCACAGGACCTTCTGTTAGGGAAAGGAGAGTGTGTACGAAAAAGGAATGGAAAAATGAATGAGAGAGGGTAACCAGCTGGGAAGTCACTGAGTAAAACCCCATATGTTAGGAGGTGCAGTACAGTACTGCTAAAAGGAAAGGCAGCAGATCGTTTGCCAAACAAATGCTTGAATACAGTTCATCTACCTGGACTTTTTATCGGACATTAATACAATTGAGCTAGACCAGAGATATCTCATGAGAAGAGTACTCCACTCCTCTCTCACAATAGAATACCTTATGCCACCAGGCTTTAAATTTGGCCTTGGGCAACCTAGAACTATGCCACAACCAAGCCTGTAAGGGGGCATGCATAAGGATGCCAGCATGCCTACCACCCCTGTCCCACTGTTTTCATTTATTTGTAATTATTTCCAGCATTGATGTCCATATTTATACTTATACAGTATATGTTATCCCATACATGTTTGACAAACTAACTAAAATAAATAAATAAAATAAATAAATAAATAAATAAATAAAGGTACTTAAGAAAAGGGTAATATAAATAGGAATATTGGGGTTTTTGTTTGTTTGTTTTTCTCTCTTCTTCTCTGTCTTCCATGCAACTACGTGATAAGTTTGTTAAAATTTGTACCTTCTTCAATTTAACTGAGATTTATGGTGGGAGTGACCAGTATGTGTAAACTTGAGAGTTCTGTCTTCATTTTCTATCTTCTCTTATTTGTGTGTGTGTGTGTGTGTATCACATGTTTTTGCGGAATTTTTTTTTAAAATTAAGGGAGACTAGGATAGCGCTATTTCGGCCTTGTTCTGGCCTCATCAGCTAGCTATACCTTACTGGGATTTGATCCTGGGGCTTCTGCCTTGTAAGGCAGAGAATTAACCTCTAGGCCACCAGATCTGATCCCTTCAGCTTTGTACCAGGGAGGGGTTATATGTTTTTTCTGTTGGATCACCCTGGTATATTGAAGGAACGTCACAGCTCCTTTTTGCCTCTAGGCCCATATATGCTTCAGCTTTTTTTTTCTAAGTGCAAAAACAGAATACCCATGTACATTTTCAGCATGTATCTGAAAACAGAATGGATGCAATTGTTCATTTTGGAAGATTTGACAAATAGAGAATACTTTTCCACCCCAGAGCACCCAATTTGCTCTGAAAGATGTTGAAAGAAAAATGCAGGGCATCCTGCACAAGCCACACACACAGTGTGATAGCAAAAAGTTTGGTAGCCCTTCACTGTGTCTATGTCATTGTGTGCCCTCGAAATAATTGCAACTGTTAGATGTCTCTGATCCCTAAAGACAAGATTTTAAATTGTTAAAAAAAAGGAGTTGAAGTAATGAGGGAAGAGAAAAAGAAAAAAAAGGAGCATTTGCCCTCTGTTTGTTTGGCCAACAAAAACAGAGTAAAGAGAAGTATTCTATTTTCCTTGCCTCTCTGCACATTTAAGAACAGCCAAAAGTTATGATGGAATGTTTTAAGTTCAATTACAGAAAAAAAATCATTCTTGCATGTGTCTAAATGGTTTCATCTGTCTATCCTGTTGCTGAAGCATGTGGCTCCAGTTCCTACCCTCATCTTCTGTTGTCCCAATTTTGTTATAACTGGTCTATCCGTTTAATAATTGCAGTACTGCTTTTTTTTCCTTCCTCAACCTCTGTCTGCAAGCTATCGACCCACCCCCACTCAACCTCTCCATCTCTAATCCTCCAACAATGCTTTTCCTGGTAGGATTACCAGCAAAGGGGAGAGGGGATCTTGTTCTAATGTCTTTCAGCCCTGCACAGATGACTCTGCAACCTGTGGAAGCAGAACACAAGAATCCAGATGCTGCCTCCAGAGGAAACCTTCCATTCATTGAGCCAGGAATTGGGTTTGGATCCAACCCTCCACTAGAAAGTCATCACAGCAATCAGAGTGGAGAGACCTTCCCGAGCCTGACTGACCAGCCTAACCACCAAGCATGTCACCTGACAGACATGAAGGAAAGGACCACGAGATGGACAAGTGAAGAGACAAGTGAAAACCAAAAGACTCTTTTCAATCCTCAGAAGATACCTGGAAAAACTATGGGGGGAGGGTAGAAATTCATTGTAAAGTTTTCATTTTTGTCTCATTTATGTTGTAGTCAGTTAAATAGGTTCTTGGAGAGATTATATTTGGGAGTGGTTGGCACAGCAAGTTCTGAACACCATGGATTTCTATCTGGTGGTAGGGAAATTTGTCCAGCATGTTTGTGTTATGGGTAATATTTGTATTGTAAAAGTAGCTGTACTGACACACACACACACACACACGCACACGCACACGCACACGCACACACACACACACACACACACACACGTT
The DNA here is from genome assembly GCF_031021105.1 of Erythrolamprus reginae. NCBI lineage: Eukaryota > Metazoa > Chordata > Lepidosauria > Squamata > Dipsadidae > Erythrolamprus > Erythrolamprus reginae. Next base: position 66,170,400 of record NC_091953.1, read on the forward strand.
ATCCCCTTCAACTATCTCCACACCAATCTGCTCCTAGCTTTCTGGTTGTTGTTGTATTGCTCTGTGGCACTAAGGCCCAAGTAGTCATATCTCCCTGCTAATTCCATAGGGGAGGGGCAGTTTCCCTCAGGCAATTCCGTCACTTGAAGAGACAGCAGAAAATAGATCTCCAAAACCCAAGCCCCAACTGTGACAAATGATGTTGCCCAGTAAACCAGGATATTTTGCACTGGTGGGAGTCCCAGGGCCCATTCTGTGTAATTTTAAAAATACTAAAAAGCCTGGATTGCACAATGGCTAATCTCAATTTGGACTCACAATTCCTCAATGCACTAAAGCTAGGCCACATTTATTAACCATCCTTTGGAAAAGGGCAGTCTATAATTTAAAGCAAAACCATGGCTGTGAAGAATTCCGGGGCTTGTGCTCGCTTGAAACCTGACTGGAAGCATCTTCCAACACAGGAATACTTTTATTTTATTTATTTATTCTTTGTCCAATATACAATACACATGAAAGAGAATAGACATTAAGTAATGAAATGAATGAAACTCAGACAAGAAGTACAAGATGGTTCCGTTTATTCAGCTCTTTTGCAAGTGACTCCAGCAAGGAACGCATCTGAGCTGTCAGTGTCAAAACAGCCCTATTTATACTTTAAAGGCTCGCGCCTAAAAGAAACGGCCGTGCGTCTTAGCCAATCAGACGCGGCCAGGGTTTATTCATAGTTAGAGACAGTAATATATATAATGATAGAAAGTAAGAAAGAAGAGAAGTAGGAGGAAAGGAGAGAAAATGTATGATATATGAGATAAGGAAAGAAGATTGGACAGGGGACGATAGGCACATCAGTGCACTTATGTACGCTTCTTTGCTTCTATGTGAAGGAAAAGGAAGCTTCACCAAACAATGATAAAGGATACAGAGGGGCAAGCAGATACATTGTCGCTTCTGTCCGCTATCTTACACAGCCAGAAACATCTAGCCATCAGAAAGCTTTCCCTCTTGTCCAACGCCATGCTCCCCCTCTACAGTATTGTATGGTAAATATAAAAAGGTACCATTGGCTGAAGGCTTCCCCCCTGTGATTCTATAGAAATTTTTTTAAAAAACACATTGTTGCTCCTTCTGTTGTAATATTTGGATGGCATTATGTTTAATATATTTTTAATATTTATTTTATAATCTAATACGGGCTATATCATTAGATGCTAGATAGCTCATTCTATAAATGTATTTTAATCTGTCTTAAGTTTCATTTGTTCATTACTTGTACTCATCTTTGACTGCGAGCACCAAATAATATCTTCCAAGGGATTTCTGTCATATTTATTTAACATAAGGCAGAGTCCTTGGGATAGAAATACATGTACATTTTGCCATGGCAATGTCTTTTCTTTAGAAACATAAGATAGCAAAAAAGAAATGGCCAAATGAGGAGGACAGGTGCTTCAGATAGAATTCTGTTCTGCAAGCTATACATTTACTTCTGGATTTGGGTTTACCAAAATGAATGAGTACTGCCTAGGCCTGTGATGGCGAAACTATGGCACACAGGCCACAGGTGGCACACGGAGCTACAGGGGGTGGACAGAAAAATGGAAACACCTTGCAACTCTTCTGTGGAATCCAGATTTGTGAAGCTCCCTTCGAACAGTTTTTGTGGAAACTGGGTTCTGTACATGTCTATTGAGCTCTGCAGTGATTTTAGGAGCTGTGGTCTTGTGATCCGCTCTAACAATTCGCTTTAGAGTCCGATGGTCTCTCTCAGACAATTTTGACTTTCGACCAGACCTGTGCTTGGCTGAGGACGTTTACCCTTCTCTTTCAAAAGCAGTCATTACTTTTGAGACATTACCTCCTGAAACGCCAAACATTCGGGCACTTTCTGGTACACTAGCGCCTGCCATTTGAGCGCCAACAATTTGGCCTCTTTGAAAGTCTGAGAAGTCTGCCATTTCTAGAAGGTTATAACCAATTTTCTTAAATTTCTGTAAAAAAAAAAGAGGTAGTTTAAAAAAACATATCACATAACCGAATTAAAAAAACAACAACATTAAAATATGTCAAGTTTTGATTGATTTGAACATGTTCAAACATTATGATGCCAAAAAGTCAAGTGTTTCAATTTTTTTGTCCACCCCCTGTATATCTGCCGGCACGAGAGTAGTTGCCCTAGCTCAGCTCCAGTGTGCATGTGCACACCGGCAAGCTGATTTTTGACTCATACAGAGGCTCTGAAAGGATGTTTTCAGCCTCTGTAGGGCATCTGGGAGGCAGGGAGAGTATTTCCCCCCTCCCCAGGCTCCAAGAAAGCCTCTGAAGCCTGGGGAGGGCAAAATACGGGCTACTGGGCCCACCAGAAGTCGGAAAATGGGGCAGTGGGAGGGTCATGCATGACGAACAGGGCAGGAGAGGGGAGTCATGTGCTCATGCACAGGAGGGCAGGGCACATGAGTGCATTGAATTCAGTGTGGGCATGTGTGAGATAGATAGGTAGATGGATTCAAAATGCAGATTTTAGTCTCCAAAGATAAGATTCAGTTTTGTTTTGTCCACGGTCTTAAATGAAGAAAACATCTGATTAATGCACATTACTTCTGTCTTTTTTTTAAATAAAGTTGGTTTTCAGACTTATTCCCCCCTCCTCCCCCAATGAAGTTTTGTGAATAAAATTGTACTGCAAGATGTCGTGACTAACATGCCATGAAGCTTTTATTCAAACAGCAGATGAAGTTGGTTCGATTTAGAAAGGAGTAGGAGTTGGAACATTCCACGGAAGCTGAGAGAGCAAGGCTGGCTAAAAAAAATACCAAGGAGGGAAGGCTGAGGCCCAGCAGCTCTTGGATTTCAGTGCCAAAGGCTGAGGAGGCTATTATATCTCTTGAGATATAACATTAGACAAGAACTCTGCAGCATTTTATGACTGGAGTGTGACATGTGATTGCAGAACACTAAGAGATATCCTGAAAGTGCCGAAGTAGAAAATAGTCATTTATTGCTCCTTGCAGTTATTTTTATTGATCTGATGCCAGATATTATGCTGCAGCACAACACAACTGAGGGTAGCAGATGTATTTGGTGCTAAGAAGAAAAAAGGGCAAAAGATGGAAAGAAATCCAATACCTGAGCTGTAGATGGAATAGCTATGCAAGGGCTTGTGGCTTCTTTGGATTACTCCAATATTGCTTCCTACCAGTTTTAATCTTTCAATATGACATCTCTTCCTCTTGTAGTCTAGTACTTGTTATTTGGTTTCCTGGGTTCAGATGTGATCACAAATTCTGAAGTGCTAGATAGAGACCCTGAAGAAATTAATTGCAGTTCCTAATTCAGTTACATTTTTAACCAATTCAAGGAAAATTGATGAAATCTATATTAATTAATTAATTAATTAATTAATTATTATTATTATTATTATTATTATTATTATTATTATTATTATTTATTGGATTTGTATGCCGCCCCTCTCCGTAGACTCGGGGCGGCTAACAACAGTGGTAAAAACAACATGCGACAATCCAATACTATTTGTCATTTATGTAACATGTGCAGCAGAGAGCTTGATTGTGCCTTCCTGGTAAACAAATGGGTAGTTAGACAATATGAAACTGCTCTCCTAGAATCTAGAAAAGGTGAAGCTAATATAAAAGCTTGATGTACAGACATATCGAATAAATAAATAAATATCAGAATATATTGTTTGCTTACAATCACTCTGGAGATTGGAACACAGTACTAATTAATTTTCTGGTTGTGATGACTTCAGCAACATAGCAAATATAATTCTCAATAGTTGGTGTATGTTAAAGTTGCACATATTCTTCTTCACTGTATATCATGTACTCATAATCTAATAAAGTAACATTAATTATGGATTGTAATGCAGAAGCAAAGAAAGAAACGTTTCAGCAATTTGGTGAAACTTTTTGGAGTTCGGTTTATAACATACAGGCAGTCCTTGACCACAATTGGGAGCATAGCTACTTTCATCAAGTGATACAATTATTAAATGAGTCACATCCAATTTTAGGGCCTCTTATGGCCGTTACATGGATCACCACAGTTGCTAAGCAAATCATATGGCCATTAGGTGAATTCTGCTTCTGCCATTGACTTTGCTTGTTGGACGCGCGCACGCAGAAGCAAAAAACCATGGCAAAACATGGGCACACTTGGGATTCTGCTACCTGCAAAACTACAGTAGCAGAATTGCACTGAACTCTGCTAGCACTCAGAGACACGGGGGCGAGCACACGTTAGCAGTGCACCCACCTGTTCATACACATATATGCATACATGTAGGAAATCCTTCAATACTATCATTTTTGGTTAAATAATACATGTTTGCAGGATGTACTGCAAGCTCTTCTTCCCTGAAGAACTTTTTAGCTTTTATCTCAAACCTGCCTCTTGTTGTTTTTTTAACATTTGGGTTTTCACAAAATCAGTCAGTCAGACCTCACTTGTGAAGCTTAGAGGTTTTTTCTCTCTCTCTCTTTCTCTCTTTGCCTTTTTATTACACCCACATAATTACAACAGCACAAAGAGTGGGCAGATGAAGCAGCAGTACTTTCAAAACCACATATTCTGATCTCCAAGCAATCTTTTCCACCTACTTCTCCCCCCATCAGCAGGGGTGTCAGCTGTGTTGCTTCTAACATACTCTGAGTCATCTTCTGAAGCAGTTTGTAAATACTTAAACGCACCAATCAATGTCAAAGCAAAGTACCTAGTTACAATACGGTGGAGGGTCCTCAACTTTCTTTCAAATTGATAGAACTTTTCTTGGAGGTTACAGCAGAACAATTGGCAGCTCTTCAATTGGCCTTTGCAATTATTTTTTAAACAAACAACTCCATCTATTTTGATTAAAAGGATTTGATTAAAAGGAACTCTTCTAAATACTTCTTTGGCTGCAGCCTTATGGAAGAATGACCAAGTGATAACGCTTAATGAATGCAAGGATACTGCCATGTAATGCAATGCAATGATGATACAGAAAATATGTTATAAATGATGTCCTTGCTTGGGTGTTGTGTGTGATTACTTTCTGTGTGAAGCTCATAAGCCAGGTAAGATCAATTCAAGTATCTGTTATGGTTTGAAATCAAGAATCCACAGATGGCAGTATCATTTTAAGGAGCTACTAAAATATTACAAATTGTGTAAATGCTTTCAAGTTCTCTGGAGTTCAACAAATTTGGCTGTATAGCAAACAGAGACTGTGGAGAAACAATATTGAAGAACCATATCTAAAAATTAGAGCAGATCTTGTGCCCATAAGGCCTGTAGTTTAGACTCTGCCTGAAGTTCATGAATATATTGGAATTAGTTTGCAGTAAGCGTTGCAAGTATCAGATAATATCTAATATTCAGGGACAAAGAACAAAAGGTTGGTATGCCTACATAAACAAACTTTATTGTCTATCATCCCTGCCGAACATATTTTTTCTTTGCTTTTTGTAAATGCTATATTCATAGATGTTTCAGGCTGATTCTGCCACAGTAAGACACATACTTGAGTAATCAAGAGGATTGCACATGTATACATTTATTTACGGTACCTCTTATTTATATATCCAACAATACTTTCACATCATGTGCTAGTATGATAGCTTGTTGGGTTAGGCATCCATAGTCCTATTACATCTGGCTTGTAATACATAAGGTAACTACAGTATATTGATTAGTCAAATGATCATATCAAGAAGACTTATAATACAATCACCTTACAGAAAACCAATTGATTTACAATGGATCAATTGATTCCTATCTGGGCACCAACATAGAAATGCAGAAATTGACAAGTGCAGTTGAACAAAATAAAGGGGGCCTATTCTTTTATTGACTCACACTAGAAGCTTTAGAGTTTCAGCAATTGGAGGAAACTAACACAGACATGATTTAATGTGATTAAGATTAACATGAATTATTTTGTTATTATTCAGTGAATATTCTTTAACTTTATTTTTTTAAATAATTTTTTATTAAGCAGTTTTAAAAACAAAACAACCACAACAAAAAACCAGAAAAGAATATAGAAAAGGAATGAAAGAAAAAGAAAGATATATACAAACCTATAGAATATACATATATACAAAATTCAAACACAAAACCCGATACAACTACATCCTCATTACAATATTACAAATAGAAAACCTAACCCTAACCCCACATATAACATTATAACTTTATCCTTTTTGCCGTCTTGAGTATTGTTTTATCCTTTATCCTTCTATCTCTCATTGTTCATTGTAATTAGTCTAACGTACCTACTTTATTCACTTCTAATTTTAAATTCTTACCTTCATATCTGCTAAGTTCGGTTTTATTCTCTAGCCAATTGTACAATTTCAACCATATTTTATAAAACTCAGTATACTCCTTATCTTGAATTTCAAGTGTTAGCTGAACATCTCCGCACCTTCTAAATTTTTTGTTATTATTGATTGACTTGGTGGGACTTTGTCTGCTTTCCAAAATTGTGTGTATGTTATTCTGGCTGCAGTAATGATGTGTAAGATGAGGTATCTGTTATTTTTATTTATTTTTACATTCGTAATTTCTAATAAAAATACTTCCACTAATAATTGTATTTTTTTCTTGTAAGATTTCATTTATCCACATCTGAATTTTTTTCCAGTACCTCTTGGTTTTTTAACTTTTAACACCCAAACACTTTATTGATTTAATTAATTTTCAGGGCCCCATTTTACTTGCTAATATTTTCCAAACATCCAGTGAAACCAAATTAGAACCTAAATTACTGATTTCCAGTTTGAATAATTTTAAACTTTTATGGATTAAAAAAAAAAAACCAATTTGGGATGAATTATCAGTTCTTTCAACATTTGATTTAAGCTACAGTTTTACTTAATAGCAGCAGCCATGCAGGCGTTATCTTCCCCATCTTTAGTCAATTGCTTCCTCAACATTACAAATGATTCTGAAAAAAACCCACCCATGATCACAATAATCACAACAGCCAGTAAGATTTTGCAGTGTAAAAATGTGGCATGCTCAGGTCAAGCCAGAATAACTGCAAATTATTCCTTCTTGACTAATTATACATACCCTTACATCCAAGAACTGTGGATGGGTCAACGTCACAATTTCTATAATTAATATGGGTTGACTACATGATTATGCAATTTAAGATAAGACAACTGTTTTTAAAGAAAATATAAACTGAGTGCTGAAAATTGTGGGGAAAACCGTGTCTTTCAGCAATGCTGACAATGTTTAGGAAAGGCAATACATGTTTAATAGATGCCACACATGTAGATGTCACACATTTTTTCCACATGGCAATGGACATGTGGGCTGCTTTCCCTTCTACCTGAAGCTTAACTTTTTGTTAAAAAAAAGTGCATGAAATGACCTTGCCTGACTAGCAGTTTTACTTCCTCTGTTGTGCAATGCAAAAGTCAGCTAAGCTGAAATGAATGAGAGCTTTAGGGATGAATATTCAGATAAACATTAGGCTCCTTGCACATGAGAATTAATTGCAGGAAGACAGGATTCCTATTTGCTTGAGAGATGCTACCCACAAGTCAGGGAGCATCTCTCAAGCAAAGATGCTCCCTGGAGTCAGGAGAAATCATTCTGAATCAAGGCAGTGAGATGCACCTTGAATCTGTGCCTTGTTCAACTCCTAAGGGCTCTTGAGAAACATTTTGTCCCTCTATTCAACCACCTGGGCACCAAAATAATGAATGAGAGTAATTGTGACAACTCACTCCTTTATTTACTTTTTCTATTATTTCTTTCCACTCCCAGGTAAAGGAATGAAGTTGGCCTCAAAGATACACCTGCAGAGGTGTGGCAATAAAGTTAACATGCAACATTGCTTAATGGTTAGCCATTTTTAAATAAATTCTGGAGGAGGATATGAGTCATTTCTTTAAAAAAAAAACTTTCTAAACTTTAAATTCCTCATTTTGTATGCATATATTCTGTTTTTACATAAGATTAACAGAACCCTTAGACAAACATACCTCTAGGATATATTTTATATTCACTTTGCCATGTTTGTGGATCACAAGAGGGGAAGAAATGTACATTTATATTAAAACAAAAATAGATGCACAACTCCTTTCATATCCTAAAGGATTTAGCACAAAGCTTCTTCTCATCCAGGAAAGGTATTTTCCTTAGCAGGCACTACAAGTAGTCAATTCATTTTTTTCCAGATGATCTAGCATTATCTGTGCATAAGATAGCAATATGTTTTGGTAAGTCCCAAGCTTGAACAAAACTATATAAACCAAGAAAAACTCAGAAGCTGTAGAATATTGGATAATTGCTGTTGCGATGCAATGGAATACCAGGCTGATCAATATCAAATGAATTCTCTCTAGAGAGAGTAAACCTATCTGGCTGACTAGAATAGTAAGAATATTTTCTACTGTAAGGTATAATGGAAACCATATACAAAACTATAATCCCATTCATTTCAGAGTTTTTAAAAAGACAAACAGAACTTAATAGAGGCTTATTTTTGAAATAATTACACAATGATTATAAGTTCCATAAACAATTTAGAACCTTGTTTAGGGTGGAAAGACATTCTCAAAATTGATGGCAGAACCAACTAACCTAGATGGTCTTAAAAAAAGCAAACCAAGATAAGACCTGGAGAATATATGGATAGGAGAAAACCAGGAAATCTTAACACTCTGAACTAAACTGGGAAGATAAAAAGAAACAATCCCAGAAGAGGGTGATGGCATCTACTTCTGTACGGTTGTCAAGAAAGGAATATAGACATTTTATGCTGACACCAAGATATTTTATCAGGAGGGAAGGAAAGAATAAAGGGAGAAGAGACAAAATGAAACCATTTTATTTGGAAGAACATTAAAAATGGACCCAAAAAAGGGGGCGGGACAAGTGAAAGGATGGGTAAGGTACCACAACCTTATACTGTACTACATTTTTACACTCCAATGTTGTTGGAGTCCAAATCAAATGGCACCCAGTCTTCAGAATCTCAATACTTACTCACCACAAGAGGCCAGTAGTGTGTTGACAGAGAGTTTTGGGTTTACTTTATTCTTTCTCTTTACTTATTTTTCTGTCTATCTGTTCCTAAGAGATTGCTAATCTGAAGTCATTTCTTCTGCCTTTCCTGATCCTATATACACATACATACAGGAAACACCTACTCTCCTTTGGATGGAATATAGCTAGCTAGGTGCTGGAAATTGTCTTTTCATTTAATGTTTTTCCTTTAAATAAATCCCTTTTCTATTATAATTACAAAATCTGTTTATTTTAACAGTGTTGAGGTAGGATATTTACCCTTGGGACCCATAGGATATATTAATCTCCAACAACTACCACCAGATTACAGACCATTTCTTAAAGAAATTGCAGTGTTTCTATTATATAATTCCTTTGTTGTAAATAAAATGTGTGGGCATGTAGGGACTATTTATTAATTGCTATTTTGATTTGTCTCTTCCCACTGCTGTTACACCTCTTAAGAGCCATCGGTTCCTGTTAGAGTTGCCTGTGTGATGGGCAGAGTAAATGCAAGGAAGAGAGCTTGGAGGTGGGTATATGACTGAATCATACCAGGGTGTGCATAATTAAAGAATTATTTGGAAGAGGCACTTCAGACTGCACGTGTGCATGCCATCTGTGTTATCCCTTACAGTAGCTCATTTTTTCCAGGCTCCTGTGAGGCTAAAATGATGCTGCTGTAAACTTGCAGAGCTTTTAAGATTAATGCCTCTTTTAAAGCAGACACCATTTTCTTCAGGCCCGTGTGAAGGTATGAAAAATAAGGACTGTTTTAATGAAAAGCAGAGAGGTGATGTACTTGCATAAAGTCCAACACACTTCTGAATGATTTTTGGATGTGTACAATACGTGCAGTAGAGTTCCAACATCATGTTACAATGTAATTTATTTTGGATATTGTTTGTACCCAGCAATATGGTGATTTTTTAATCATGATGTTTGAAGCATGTTTCACAATGTATATACCCAGCTAATTATGTCTCAATCACTAAGCACTGACTATAATTTGAGATCTGTTGATGTGGTTTATATGTGCTTTGTTGTATGTATGAGGTATAGAAAAAGCGTGTTTTCATATATAGCAAGGAGATATCTTTGGAGAACTCTATCCATACTTCCCCAAGTCCTCCATGACAAACTTCTTATTTAGATTCAGAAATATAAATACTATTACATCAAGTAGTATAAATATTCACATTCTGTTTATATTATTTTTTATGTCTTAAACTTCACTGTTGCTGAGGAATCAAAACTATGTATATATATTTGGGATTAGATTACATGTAATGTTTCATTTAACAGTGCTTCTCAAATAGTAGGACGGCCCCCTCTGGGGGGCGGGGAGTGAATGCCGGGGGGGGGGGCTTGTGACCCTGGGGAATGTGCTTTTTTTCGAGTAGTCTTTTTTGCACTGAACAATAGCACACAGCACAGAGCAGGAGATGTGAAGTGCAGATAACAAACCCTTAAGAGACACCATGGAAAAATATTTAACAGGGATGAAAAGAAAGGAGGAGAGAGAGGGAGATGATGAGACAAATGTAAGTCTCCCAAAAGCTAAGAGGAGGAGATATGACGAAGTGTATGTAGCACTTGGCTTCACTGTGACTATGGTGGAAGACAAGGAAAGGCCAGTAATTTTACTGTGTCTAAAAATGTTGGCAGCGGACAGCATGAAGCCAAATTAAGGCATCACTTAAACACATTACACTCCAATCACACTGATAAGCCGTTTGAGTTTTTTCAGTGAAAATATGCCAAATATTGCAAACAATCATTCTGGCGGAGAGTTGGGGGCGCGTGAAATGTTTACTTCTTCCTGGGGGGTGAGGGTGTAACAGAAAATAATTGAGAATCACTGCATTACATGTAATGTTTTACATTTGCAAAAATACAAATAAATGCAAATGAATACCTTGCTATATTTTAGTTTCCTTTATAATTGTATCAAAATTATCAAAATATAGGTGTCCACACAAATGTACACTATAGTCAGTGTATGCTGCCATTATAATTACTTCTTGCTAAAATACCAGTGATATGTGATGATAGAAAATTAAATGAAAAATCACAATATTTACCTTCACATTGCATAGTGACAAACAGAGAAATGGCTTTAAATAATGGTATTTTCAAATAAAATGGAGCAAAAGTACTTTGGTACAGCAACTTTGTCAGCTAAATCTACCTTGCAACCATTTGTGACAATTACAAGTCTCCATTTAAATTAAGTTAATCTGTTGGAGAAAAGAAATTTTTTTGTAAGCAGCCCTGAGTCCTTCGGGATTGGGCATCATAGAAGTCGAATAAATAAATAAAATACAAAATGTAAATGAATAAATAATAAACCTACCGTGTAATTATTAATTCAAAGCATTTACTGTAAACACAGTTGTCCATTAAAAATTAAGTATTGTGAGCTGCCTAGTGACATACAAATTTGATATAGAAATCTTGAAGTGATTGGGATTAACATTCAGTGCTTAAACGGTGCTTTGTTCCCCCAATGTTAATAAAGGGGCTGGCAGCACACTAAGCTTCCCAAATGGACAATTTAATGGACAATTGCATACCACTCAAATAGACAGACAAACCAGCGGTGAAATGCTACTGGTTCCGCCCAGGCATACTGGTAGCTGTGGCCACTGATGGTTTGGATAAACAGTAGCGGCAGCAGCATGAGGCTCCGCCCAGCTGCCCGGATGACACCACTTTCTTTTTTAACCTTCCGCACATGCATAAAGTTGCCTGCGCATGCCCAGAGGCTGAAAAAGCATGTTAGATGGTGGTGCATGTGTTCGCTTTGCTCATGCATGCACACAAATCATGCATTTCTGAACTGGTAGGGAAGGTAAGTAGATTTCACCACTGAGACAGACTATCCACTTACAGCACCAAAACTGTTTGGATCAAACTTCAGCCTTTTGTGCCGATATAAACTGTCAGTGCAGCTACCGATACAGCAAATCCTCTGCTTCATCTGGATTTCGTAGAACAGAATAAATTTTTTATTGGCCAAGTGTAGTTGAACACACAAGGAATTTGGTCTTGGTGCATATGCTTTCAGTGTACCTAAAAGAAGAGATACATTTGTCACTAATCATAAGGTACAACACTTAATGATAGTCCAGATACAAATAAGCAATCAAATCATTTATTTATTTATTTATTTATTGATTGATTGATTTTTTTATTTGATTTGATTTGATTTGATTTGATTTGATTTGATTTGATTTGGTTTGGTTTGGTTTGGTTTGATTTGATTTGATTTGATTTGATTTGATTTGATTTGATTTGTATGTCGCCCCTCTCTGTAGACTTCATATTAGGAACCAGTCAATATAAATCATAAGGACAGTCATACAGTCATTAGCAGGAGGAGATGGGTGATGGGAACAATGAGAAGATTAATAGTAGTGCAGACTTAGGAATAGTTTGGCAGTGTTGAGGGAATTAGCAGAGTGATGGAATTCGGGAAAAACTCTTCTTGTGTCTAGTTGTTCCAATGTACAGCATCATTTTGAGGGTAGGAGTTAAAACAGTTTATGCTAAGGATGTGAGGTGTCCTCGTGCAATATACAGGTCTTCAGTGAAAGGCTGATTGGTAGCAATTGTTTCTGCAGTTCTAATTATCCTCTGAAGTCTTTGTCTGTCTTGTTGGGTTACAGAACCAAAACAGACCACACAGTTATAGAGGGGCAGATGACAGATTCAATAATTCCTCTTTAGAACTATATCTATCAGCAGCTCCTTGAGCAGTTGAGCTTTCTGAGTTGGTGCAGAAAGAACATTCTTTGTTGTTCTTTTTTTATGACATTTTTGATGTTACGTGTCCATTTTAGATCTTGTGATATGGTTGAACCTAGGAATTTGAAGGTCTCTACTGTTGATACTGTGTTGCCTAGTATTGTAAAAGGTAGAAGTCATTTCTACGGTTTTGAGTGTGTTCAGTTCCAGATTGTTCCAGTCTCACCATGAGGCTAGTTGTCTGAATTCATAGTTGTCTGTACATCATTGTCTTGAATGAGACTGATCACTGTTGTATCAACGAGTAGTTTAACAGATGGATAATTAGAGATGCAGTTATTGGTACACAGAGAGAAGAAAAGAGACCACACAGCCTTGGGGTGGGGTGGGGGCTGTGCTAATTGTACAGATATCTGATGTCATTCTGCTTAGCTTCACCTCCTACTTCATGTTTCTTAGGAAGCTTATGATCCACTTACAAGTGTATTCAGGTACTGTTAGCTTGTTTAGCTTAGTTAGAAGAGCATCTGGAATAATGGTATTGAATGCTGAACTACAGTCTACAAAGAGAACCCTTGTGTATGTCTTTGGAGATTCAAGAAGTTGTAGGATGTAGTGCAGAGCCATATTAACAGCATCGTCTCTTGACCTTTTTGCTTGGTATGGAAATTACAGGAGGTCTAACAGTGGATCCATGATGGTTTTCAGGTGGCACAGCACTAGCCTTTCAAAGGTTTTCATAACTACAGATGTTAGAGCAACTGGTCTGTTGTCCTTCGGTTTCTTGATGGAGGGCTTCTTTGGCACTGGGATGATAGTAGAGTGTTTGAAGCAAGTAGGAACATAGCACATCTCTAATGATTTGTTAAAGATTTGAATGAAGTTGGGCGGCCAATTGGTCAGCACAGACCTTTAAGCAAGAAGGAGTTACCTTGTCTGGTCCTGGAGCTTTTCCTGGCTTCTGTCTGTGAAATAAGTCTTGCACTTCCTTTTCTATGATCATTAAGGGTTGTGAACCCAATGGTATGAAGTCAGTTGTAGGAGGCTTGGCTGATGTTGGGGGTTTTGAGATGAGGGTTATGGAATAGGTGGCTGTAGTTTCCTTTCAAATCTTCAGTAAAACACATTCAGGTCATCTGCCAGTTGTTGATTTCCTTCAGCCTGGGAAGAAGGTTTGCCGTAACTAGTGATATTTTTAAGGGTTTTCCACATGATTGCTGGTTCATTTGTTGAGAACTGATTCTTTGTCTTTTCAGAGTAGCTCCTATTTGCTGCTCTGATCTCCATTGTTAATACATTTCTGGCCTGATTGTACAGCATTCTATCACCTTTTCTATAGGCTTCCTCTTTGGAACGATGTAACTGCTTAAGTTTACCTGTGAATCAAGTCAAGTTATTACTGTATATTCCAAAGTTCCTGGTTGGTACACATAGATCTTCAGAGAAGCTGACATATGATATTACAGTATCTGTGAGCAATGTTCCCTCTAATTTTTTTTCAGGGTGGGCAGAAAAGTATAGTGTCTGAGCGGCAGTCCCCTTGGGACTGGACGGCATAGAAGTTTAAATAAATAAATAAATAAATAAATAAGAAAAAATCCCTTCTTTTTTATTAAAAGAAATTAATAATAAAACAAAACAAAAATCTATTACTATTAAAACTAAAACAACTAGCAAAAACAAAAACATAACTATTAATAAAAACAGGTGAGGGCTGGTTTTTCCCCCTCTGTCATTATTTAAGTGCTTTTACCACATGCTTTAAATCAAGAGTCACTTCTCTCTCTGTTTCTCTCTCTTTCCTGTAATTCTCTGCCTCAATTCTCTCTCTTATTCTCTTTCTCTCTCTTGTTTTCTTTCTTTCTCTCTCTCACTCTTTCTCTCTCACTCTTTCTCTCTTGCTTTCTCTCTCTCACTTTCTCTCTTGCTTTCTCTCTCTCACTTTCTCTTGTTTTCTCTCCCTCTCCCTCTCTTGCTTTCTCTGTCTCACACTTTCTCTCTCTTGATCTCTCTGTCTTGCTATCTCTCTTTCCCTCTCTCTCTCTCCCCCTCTCTCTGTCTTTCTTTCTCACTTTCTCTCTATCTCGCTATGCCTGTTGCTCTCTCTCTCTCTTGTTCTCTCTTTCTCTCTCTTCCTTTCTTCTCTGCAGAGGCCAGCGAAGGTTTTTATTTTGAATGGCAGGGGGATGGGGAGCGTGCACACACACACACCTGGCATTCCAAACCATCTTTGCCTGCCTCCACTGAGAGAAGAACACCTGCCCCGCCTCTCCTGTAGCCCCTTCGCCAACATCCGTGATGAAAGCGCTCTCGGCGAAGGGACTGTGAGAGGGGAGGGCATTCTCAAAGCGGCTAGCGGCTGGATCGGGAGGACAAGAAGCCGCAGCCACCAGCGCTGCTGCAGCCACTGCTGCAGGAGGAGTCGTGCCCCAAGGCGGGAAGCAGAGGAGGAGAAAGAGGGGCGGATCGGGCAGGCAGGCGGGGGGCAGCGGCAAGAAGCCAGGGGCGCGAGGGGTCCGGAGGCACTGGAGGGGCAGGGGCAGCCACAGCTCCTTGTGTGGCCTTGGAAAAGGATACGCGGGGGGTGTTTTGGGGCGTGTGACCGCGCGGCCGTGCCTTAGAGGGTACATTGTCTGTGAGTTTATCCAGGTCTACAGGGGTATCTTCAAAAATATTCCAATTAGTGCAGTTAAACCCTGTAGCTTTAACTTTGCATCCTCAGTTCAAGTCTTCACTGATTTAATTGTTGGTTTTGTGGTTTTAAGTCTTTGCCTGTAAGCAGCTACAAGGTGAATCATTCAATGATCAGAGTGTCCCACAGATACTCATTGTAAAGACTGATAAGCATCTTTTAGTGTTGTGTAGCAATGTTTTAAAGTATTATTGCCTGTAGTGGGATTTGCCTGTACTATTTTTGTAGCTATTTTCTTAAGTTTGCTTTGTTTAAATCTCCCAAAATAATGGCCAGTGAATCAGGATATTTGGCTTCAGCCTCCATAATACGGTCAGCTAAAGTTCATAATACCTTGTATACACAGGCTTATGGCGGGACATATACAGCAATTAGTACAAATGAGGAGAACTCACATGGGGAGTAAAATGGTTTACAGTTGATAAGTCAAGACAGTAAGTTTTTATCACAGAATTTATATATTATAGTTATATCCTGAGACCAGGTGTTGTTGCTACATTAAGCATAAGCCTTCTCCTTTCTTTCTCAGAAGATTATAGGCAACATTTTTTTTTACTTCTCCTATTCCTTACCCGGTTTAAAATTCCTGCCCTTTTACATCTTTGTTTCCTCCATTTGGTTTTTTTTTTTTTTTGGTAATCCATAGCTCTAGGGAAATTGCTTCTACCTGTGTTAGAATCTCCTTTGCATTTGTAAAGATGGGGGGGGGATGTTTGAGATCACAGAAAGCTGCTCCTTAAAGATATATTCCTTAATTCTTAGCAGATGGTCTTGTGAGTATGAAATCCATAGTGAGCTGCAGAGAATAATAAAAAATGAACCATTAGGGAGCACTTCACTGAGGCAGCCTTCAGTGGCGCCATCTTGGATCAAAGATTCAGTTTCTTCAATTTCAGTTCTTAGGAGAAGCACATCTGATTTCTATTTGAAAAGCAGCTTAACTAACACCATTCCAGGACTTCTCACAGACTAAAATAAGTTTCTTGTTTCATATTAAGGATCAGCTAAAGGAATGATTAACCGTAGACAGTAGAAATGAAAATTATTTGCATGCAAGAGAGATATAAGTTGCTTGAAATGGTGAGATGATAAGAAATTGAAAGGAATGCTAAGGGTATGGTAAATGTTTTTTATTGTGCAAGAAAAAAGCATTGATTTTTTGAGTTTGCAACAGGGTGGGCTTGATAATGGTTTCTTGTAGTACTTGGTCAGATAGAGTCAAAAATTCTTTTTCCCAAATTCTTGTTAATCTGAATTTGCTTTATTGCCTTCAGGTGAGATGTGTTCCAAAGGGAATGATTGGACTGTATACCATAGGAGAAAATGCTTAGGAGCTATTATGGCAATTGACCTAGTTATTTCTGTATTCCAAAGACTTTCTAGAATCTGATGCAATCTATCAGCATATGGGGTGGGTTATTCTAATATGTTTCTCTCCCCTGCTCTAAGACAGGGTTTTTCAAACTAGGCAAATTTAAGACGTGTGGACTATTAAAAAAATATACTTTTAAGAGTATGGAACCCCGTGATTTTATAATCATAGCACCTCAAAGCTAATCTTGTTAATTAAGAATTGTACACAACTTGAAAGGTTTCAAATTGCTGGGGAGGTTGGATTAAACTAAAAATACACATTTTAAAATGCTAGTGAGTTCCATGGCAGTATTATTTGGCACTATGGCAAATAATTTATTTTGAATTAAATAAATTGTATTTGTATATCGTACATATTGTATGCCATCTCTGGCAAATGTCAGAATCATCCTCACTCGCAAGTGGCAAATGGATGCCCCGTTGTGTATTTTGCCTGACACAGCATGCTAACAATGTCGATCAACTTCATGTGTTACCTTTATGTATAGTGCAACATCCATACCATCACAGTTCAGATTCATCACTTTGATCCAAACTTAATGGACAATATAGGCAGATGCATATTGCTTTGTTTTTCCATCAATAATTTTAATGCTTATTGAATAAATCTATACTTCCTTTCTAAAGATTGGTTGTCACTTGGAAAAAATGTGTCCATGGAAACCTTACTTGCTTTGTAGCTGCAATGTATTTGGTTGCTATGCATTCTCCCTTTCCTCCTCCTTCTCTCATATCAAATTTGTTGGAGATATTTATTTCTTTGAAATGAAACAATAACTCGTCCAGAGATATTTTGAATGCATTCATAAGCAAGGCATATAAAGATAACTTAGAACATAATACAAATGGCCAATAGTCCTTGGCAGGGCATTGCCTCAAAGGCCATAAAATAGGTTTGTTCTCTGATATAGTTCCTAAAAGTTTGTACTGACTTCTATGTTTTCTAAACTGTTCCCCAAATCCTTGGACTTTCTAATAAGCAAATTAATGTGAACAAATTAATTTAATTGCTAGTGAAGCCTTTTGTCCTCTTTAGATATTTTCATTAAAACCAATCAAGGAGACAAGTCCCCTAGAAGTAAAGAGAAATTTCCTGACAATTAGAACAATTAATCAGAGGAACGACTTGCCTCCAGAGATTGTGGGTGCTTCAACACGAGATTTTTGAGATTTTTAAAAAGAGATTAGATACCCGTTTGTCTGATTGTCCCTTCCAACCCTATTACTCTATTAAGTGTTAAATTTCAAAATAAATACAGTGATGTCTTGTCCCAAGATGTCTTGCGCTACAGTTTAATTTTAATTTAAAAAAATAGAATTTGAACTGGGTTGTGTTTCCAGATAAAGAAGAAGCGAAAGATTGCGCCCTCTCCCTCTCCCCCTTTCATATTCATATTATTTTTTGTTTTCAACATGATTACCAACCACTGTGCAACAATCTCTCACTATTCAAAATTAGGATGTCAACATCCTCCAATTTCTCTGACCTAACTATTGCTGTATAAGAGTAAGTATTGTACATTTGAATTTAAACTTGGTAATGAGAATTAATGTCAGAATACATTTCAGAATGCTATCATTAGCCATCAGAAGGTCTCTTGTAGCAGGCTGACCCACCATCAGTTTCAAAAGATATATTTACACACACACACACAAGTACAGCATTTCATGAGATATTTGATTCTTGTTTGACAAATGTAGTGACTCATTTCACCAGTAAATAAATATGCATAAACTAGCAATAATTTTGAAAATAAATTATTCTACAGCAAAGAAGATAATAAAATTTGAAAGTAACCAATAACAAAAAATAATCATTTTGGCTGTTCTAAGTAGTACAGAGCACATGTATTATCAATAAAATTAGTTTAATTTTCTGTTGAAGGCAGTCCACTCAATTGTATTTACATATTTTTTTCTTCCCACAGCAGGAGTAGTATGTTTTTGAGATGAAACCATGTATTGTATCAAGTCCTGTCCTTCATGTTGAACTTAAGTATTTTCATTAGATGTAGACTTTTTGGTATAGGTGTGATTAGCTTTGCTCCAGATTCAGACTGAAATATCACCTAGTAATAAAACGACTACCTCCTTATTAGATGAAATATAATTCAGTTTCTGAAATAACAATGACTTGCAATCAGAGCAAGCACAGTTGTTCATTATTAGAAACAGCCAGAAATTATAGGAGGTAAAGTGCCTGGGATTTTTTTGTTTATCTATACTTAAAAGGCTGTTTTATTTACTTCTATAGGATTCAGATTATGTGAGGGGTGGGGAGCCAAATAGGAAAATATGTCCTCATGCTCTTACATATGCTTCGTAATAAGAATGAGAAGTCTGGACTTGGGCTTAAAACGAGAAGAGATTTATCTTGTTTGATATTTATTTTTTATTTATTGTTTGTTTGTGTTGAAGGGGATCCTGTGGGATGGCAGTCCAATCTCTTCTTGAATGTCTCCAGTGTTGGGGTGTTCACAACCTCTGCGGGCAGACCATTCCACCGGTTGATCGCTCTCACCGTCAGAAAGTTCTTCCTTATTTACAGGTTGAATCTCTCCTTGGTCAGCTTCCAACCATTGCTTCTGGTCTGGCCCTCTGGTGCCCTGGAAAACAACATGACCCCCTTCTACTTTTTCCAGTGTTTCAATGTCTTTTTTTTAGTGTGGAGTCCAAAATTCAATACTATACTCCAGGTGTGGTCTGACAAGGGCAGTGTTTTTCAACCAGGGTTCCGCGGAACCCAAGGGTTCTGCAAGGGCCAGCCAGGGGTTCCGTGACTTAATGAGAAAAAGAAAAAAGAAACCCGACCAGGAGCAGCAGCAACCCTCGCCGCCCAATGTTCCCTCTAATTTTTTTTCGTTGTGGGCGGAAAAGTATAGTGACTGAGCGGCACATTTTCATGCCTGAGCACAGATGTCACCCAAGACAACTTGTTGCGTAATTATTTAGCACTCGGTGCTGGGGCAGAATAAGGTCCCTTCCCACTATGTTATTCTGTTATCTTATATTTCAATTAATATCATTATCCTCTTACAAATCCAGATAGGCCATCATGGTTACTCCTCCTTCTTATTCATTCTTCTTAAAAGAAACTAAAAAACCTTATACAACCTTTTCCTAATTGATAGGAAAAAAAATTCCTAATAAAACAAAACCAAAATCTATTACTATTAAAACTAAAAAAAATAGCAAAACCAAAAACAAACTATCCATGCTTTAAAATCTTCATTTTTAAAATATTTATCATAGTATTATAGTAATCTAATAATACTATGAAAATCTACCTGAACACCAATGCAACAATTAATATGTTTCCATATTTACTTTTCTATAATTTCATTCAATATTTCCAAGCTCAATTAATTTTCAGGCACTTAGCATTTGCTATTATTAACTTTCATTAATCTTCTACATTTCGAAGTATATTTTAAATTCATAATGCAAAGTCATACTGTATGATTATACAGTACATATCATAAACCCCTTATTTATTATATGTATCTTCCATTAATTTTACCTATGTAATTCTATATAGTTCTAAAATTCGAATCCAATTTTACGAATTAATACATCCTAATACAGTGGAACCCCGACATAAGAGCTGCTCTACTTAAGAGCAACTCGAGATAAGAGCTGGGAGGGGAGAGATATTTTTGTTCTACTTACAAGCCCAAATTCGAGATACAAGCGCCAAGGAGCTGTCTCCTGAAGCCAAACGCTAACTTCCGCGTTCGGCTTCAGGAGACAGCTGCGAAGCGGCGCGCGTGTTTTAAAAGGTTGCAGCCGGCCTGGGGGGCTCGGGGGGGTGCTTGCAGCTTTCTTTCTTGCTCTTTTTCTTTCTCTCTTTTACCTTCCCTTCCTCTATTTCTTCTTTTCTTTCTCCTTCCCACCTTCTTCCCTCCCTCCCTCCCTTCACTCATTCCTCTCTTACTCTCCCCTTTCATAAGTTTCCTTGCTTCCTTCCTCTGTTCCTGTCCCTTCCCCCTTTCTTTCTTTCTTTCTTTCTTTCTTTCTTTCTTTCTTTCTTGCTCTTTTTCTTTCTCTCTTTTACCTTCCCTTCCTCTATTTCTTCTTTTCTTTCTCCTTCCCACCTTCTTCCCTCCCTCCCTTCACTCATTCCTCTCTTACTCTCCCCTTTCATAAGTTTCCTTGCTTCCTTCCTCTGTTCCTGTCCCTTCCCTCTTTCCTTCCTTCCTTCCCACCCTCCGTCCATTCATTCACCCATTCCTCTCTTGATCGCTTAAAGCCGGTCCCTGGTGCAAAAAGGGTTGGGGACCTCTGTCCTACAGGATTGGGTGGCAGAGAAGTTGAACATATGTAAATTTAAAAGTTTAAGAAAGTTTACAAGTTAAGTGAAAGAAACTTCATTATTCATTTATATGTAAATGTACATTTCTTCATTAAAAACATGTCTTTCTGCATAATTTAGACTAACTTTGTGAGTTTTTTGAGGGCTGGAACCAATTAAAATTATTTACATTAATTCCTATGGGGAAAAGTCGTTCGAGATAAGAGCTGCTCGACTTAAGAGCCCAGGTCCGGAACGAATTAAACTCGTATCTCGAGGTACCACTGTATTAAACAACACCTAAATACAGTAATACCTCGTTTTACGAACCTAATTGGTTCCCAGGGGAGGTTTGTAAGGCGAAAAGTTCGTAAGACGAAACATTGTTTCCCATAGGAAACAATGTAAAATGAATTAATCCGTGTAACGGAAAAAAAAATGAAAAAAAACGCCGTCACCCGGCTGTTTCAATTGAAACAGCCGGGCGCTTCTCAGCATTCTCCCAATGCCGAACCCAGAAGTTCGGCAAAAGTTTGGGTTCGGGAGGCCGCCGAGAAGCCCCGCCGCCCGGCTGTCACTTTTTGAAACAGCCGGGGAGCTTCCCAGTGTCCTCCTGAAACCGAACGCCAAATCCAAACTTCCGGGTTCGGCATTCGGGAGGCCGCCGAGAAGCCCCCCGGCTGTTTCAAAAGGTGACAGCCAGGCGGCGGGGCTTCTCGGCGGCCTCCCGAACCCAAACTTTTGCCGAACTTCTGGGTTCGGCGTACGGGAGACCGCCGAGAAGCCCCGCCACCCGGCTGTCGTCTTTTGAAACAGCCAGGGAGCTTCTGCAATCTATTTGTACCATTTTTAATGCAGGATTAACATGGTCAAGATGCCTGTAAAATGATGTAGGTTAATTGATATATTAGCATATGTTCAGTTATCATTCTCTTTTTTACCCACAATCAGTTTTAGTGTAGATCACCAATAGAATGATCACTCACAATTGGGTTTAAGGAGAAAAAATGTAATAATACAGACATTAATATAGAAATTGAGAGAACATGAGCAAGCAGTTCGACAAGGAGACCTGAACTCATTGGTACCCTCACACACTGCAGTCAACAAGGACATGCATTCCGTTTCGCAGCTACTATAGTTGTTGATCGAACAGTGACAAAAATAGCCAGAAAAATGATTGAAGCCCAGATTGTATCCTGAAACATTAAAATAAGCCAATGTCTATATACATTCTCTAATCATTCTTCTGAAAAACATATGAGTGATGTTCAATAATCCTATATAAATGTTATCTTACAAACCTTTCTTACCACTGTTACTTCCTACCAAAGTGGTACCTATTTACTTGGATCCATTCAAACTGCTAGGTGGGCAGGAGTCTGAACAAGAATGGGAGCTCACCATTCTTGCCCCAATATACTTGGATCTCGAACTGCCAACTGACAAACCTAATGTCTTAACTGGCAGGCCACCTTTTCTTGTCCTCTTTTCTTGAAATAATACCACTCTTTTATCTAGGAATGGCTTTCAGAAGATTGACCTCAGTTTTTATTCTCAGGGATATCAGTAACATTTGAGATAGATGCAGAGGTGGGTTCCATCCAATTTGGACCCATCTGCCTGAACCAGTAGCGACTGTTGGTGATGTCACGGTGGCGCCACCATCTTTTTTTATTTTTATTTTTTCAATTTTTAATTTTTTTTCTTCTGCACATGCACAGAAGCTGACTTTCTGGCACTGTGCATGAATAGGCATTTTGTTTTTGGCTATTTAAAAATGTTTCCAGGGGTTTGTTTGCACTACACATGCCTTCATGAGGCAAGACCACATGGCACAAGACAAAGCGAACTGGCAGCAAGGTAAGTTGGAACCCACCCCTGGATTGATGATATGATGAAACCTGGATATGCCACTTGTTCTAGGATAAGTGGCCATTTCTTACCTCCCTCTGTTCAAGTCTCAGCTGATATTCTTTTACAAATCCATCTAATAATGTGAGATTGTTACTCTTTTGCCCCCCCCCCCCAGATAAACTTTAACAAGAGTTTCCCCATGAATTTTTCCCTTCTAAGTGTACTGTTCCCTATTAGACAAGAAAGCAATTATCCCAACCAAATGGTACCAAATCTAACAAAATATCTTGTGTTATTTTTCTAGCTGTAAGGATGTTGTTTCTGGAAATCTTGACTGATTTACTTAGCTTTAAAGCTAAGACCACTTCCTCAGATGTTGTGAAATCAAGTAGACCAACTAAGTCTGGAGGACTGAACCAACTTACAGCAGTGTATAGTTCAGTGACGGCGAACCTACAGCATGCGTGCTACAGGTGGCATACAGAGCCATATCGGAAGGCATGTGAGGCATTGTCTTATGTCAATTATGCATCTCAATAAGAAAATTACAAACAAAGAAAAATCCCTCTGGCATAAAAACAAAAAAGGACAAGTAGCAAACTTCAAAAACCGTTATAAAAGTATATGCAACCAAATAAAAGCAGAATGTCTCCACTACTACAGCATACAAGAGGAAAACCTCGTATGCACCAAATCCAATCGAGCCTTCTACAACTATGTCAACAACAAACTCAAAGACTCTAGACCTATTCCACCTCTCAAAGGACCCAACAACAAAGAATACCATGATGATTCATCTAAAGTTAACCTCATCAACTCATTCTTTGGCACTGTCTTTGTTACCAGCAATGGCTCATCGCCTAATTTCATCTCTCACACCTCAAACACTCTAAATCACCAAAGCCAAATAGATTTCACTGAAGACCGAGTTGAAAAAGCATTACATGATCTTAAACCTTCTCTATCAGTCGGACCAGATGGTTTATGTGCATACTTCCTAAAAAAACTCTCTTCTGCTATAGCTGAACCTCTGAGCATAATTTTTGAAAAATCCTTCAGCACCAGCACACTTCCTAAGCTATGGTCGAAAGCAATGGTCATCAGAGAGTTGTTGCTAATGGTGAGTATTCTGAGCAGAGACAGATTACAAGCGGTGTGCCACAAGGGTTTGTTCTGGGTCCTATTCTTTTAAATATGTTTGTGAGTGACATAGGGGAAGGTTTGGTAGGGAAGGTTTGCCTATTTGCCGATGACTCTAAAGTGTGCAATAGGGTTGATATTCCTGGAGGCATCTGTAATATGGTAAATGATTTAGCATTACTAGATAAATGGTCAAAGCAATGGAAACTGCAGTTTAATGTATCCAAATGTAAAATAATGCACTTGGGGAAAAGGAATCCTCAATCTGAGTATTGTATTGACAGTTCTGTGTTAGCAAAAACTTTAAAAGAGAAGGATTTAGGGGTAGTGATTTCTGACAGTCTCAAAATGGAAGAGCAGTGTGGTCGGGCGGTAGGAAAAGCAAGTAGGATGCTTGGCTGCATAGCTAGAGGTATAACAAGCAGGAAGAGGGAGATTGTGATCCCGCTATATAGAGTGCTGGTTAGACCACTTTTGGAATATTGTGTTCAGTTCTGGAGACCTCACCTACAAAAAGATATTGGCAAAGTTGAACGGGTTCAAAGACGGGCTACAAGAATGGTGGAAGGTCTTAAGCATAAAACGTATCAGGAAAGACTTAATGAACTCAATCTGTATAGTCTGGAGGACAGAAGGAAAAGGGGGGATTCACTTGGAATATAGTAATTGCTGCTAACATTTCTGGCAAAGTAAAAAAAGTATTTCAATATGTTGGGCACATAAGATAATGGGTTTTAGCCATAGTTTTAATTAACTGGATTTGTATAGATATTGTGTTATTGTTGTTGTGAGCCACCCCGAGTTTCCAGAAAGGGGCGGCATACAAGTCTAATTAATTATTATTATTATTATGTCAATACAACATAGCAAACAAGATGCTGGATTTCGTATTTCATCACCAGTCGGGCGCTTCCCAAGCACCTAGGACTGTGTGATGTAGCGGCGAATTATGTTTGCCAATTCCAATAAAGCGGCCTTTTGCAATTGACAGATGGAGATTTTGTCAATTCCGATGGTTTTCAAATGTCCACTGAGATCCTTTGGCACTGCGCCCAGCGTGCCAAGTACCACTGGCACCACTTTCACTGGCTTATGCCAGAATCGTTGCAGCTCGATTTTTAGATCTTTGTATTTCACTAATTTCTCTAGCAGCTTCTCCTCAATTCTGCTGTCCCCTGGGATTGCGATGTCGATGATCCATACTTTCTTTTTCTCCACAATCAGGATGTCTGGTGTGTTATGCTTCAGAATTCGGTCAGTCTGAACTCGGAAGTCCCACAGTAGTTTTGCTTGCTCACTTTCGACCACTTTTTCAGGCTTATGATCCCACCAGTTCTTTGCCACTGGTAAATGGTAGTTCCGGCACAAGTTCCAGTGGATCATCTGTGCCACAGCATCATGTCTATGCTTGTAGTCAGTCTGTGTGATCTTTTTGCAGCAGCTGACTATGTGATCGATTGTTTCATCTGTTTCTTTACAGAGTCTGCACTTTGGATCGTCTGTTGATTTTTCAATTCTGGCTTTGACAGCATTTGTTCTAATGGCCTGTTCTTGTGCCGCCAGTATTAGTCCTTCTGTCTCCTTTTTGAGTGTTCCACTTGTAAGCCATGACCAGGTCTTTTCTTTATCCACTTTGCCTTCAATCTTCTCCAAGAACCGGCCATGCAATGCTTTGTTCCGCCAACTGTCCATACGACATTGAGTTACAGTTTTTCTGTACTGGTCCTTAGTTTGCTTCACCTTGAGAAGCTCATTTGTAGATGGCTGCCCAGGTTCCACAGCAGCCACCGCGGTCCTTTTTATCCTGGGCGACAACTGAGCCAGTATGGACTTCTTTTTGTTTTGTCTCTCCATTAGTTTAAATGGGTTAGGTACGTTTAGTCTGGTTCTTCTGCTTTGACCACTCCGACAAGGTTAGACCTACCAGTAGTTTACACTACCGCCGGCACAGCTCTCAGCCTCATTGAAGCACACAAGCCCCACTACCACGACAAGGCATACCCATCAGTGGGGTTATTATTATTATTGTTGTTGTTGTTGTTGTTGTTGTTGTTGTTGTTTTCCTGTTTCATCAACTGAATGTTTTTATAGAAACACACAGTTGTAACTGAAAGTAAAACATAAATGGAAACACCAAAGGGTTGTTGAAACTACTTGGGTTTGATCTCTGTGATTTTCATTTGGAATGCTTTGAGATACATAGAAGACAAAATGTGAAATGCTCCTTTTCTGTAGAGAGCAGAAACAGGCAAGAAATTAACACAAAGCTGCCTATATTAGGGTGCTATTGCTCATTGGTTGCAAGCTAGTGCCTTCTACATTTAAAACTTGTATCTATGTGTTGTTGGCATTTTTGCTATTTGATTGTACAAGATAAAGACAAATCCATATAATATTCCCATGTCTGGAGAAGATTTGAAACCGCAATCTGTTGCTGTGCTTATGCTCAAGGAGTTGCATGCAATACGACATAATTTTGTTGATCAGTGGGCACATCTCTAGATTGTCCCACCAAAAGGAGTCTTTCTCATTTAGAAAACTCTTTTGAATAAATAGTGGGAACATATCTAATAACATATCTAATTGTATTTTTAAAAATTCAACAACATTTTGAGATTTATTGTGAATAGCATAGTGATTTGAAACATCTACAATGATTATTACTATCAATATTGTTTCTTAAAAGAAATAATAATCATGTAAACCTTGCTTAATCAATTATTCAGCAATTTAGAATAATAAAATAAAACACTACTTTTCATTTGGCTTTGGAGAAAAACAAAACAAAGCAAAAGTGAACATATATAACAGACCATTTCTTATTGAAAGTTGGAGGGGACAAATCATGTTTAACAGATTATATATTCCATTTCTCACAGATAACTTTAAAGCTAACAAAACATTCTATGTGCATCTTCTTTATTTTGTCTTGCAGTAATCTTTGTGTTGGAGCATGCCAGGAAAGGCACTAAAATAAATGCTACTATAGAAGTTTATTTTAAAATTGCTTTAATATATAATCAAGGATCTGACAATATGAACATTTTCCTTGCACTGTTCAATCAGGTCCTTTGGTTTCCTGTGCTCTTGATTCTGCCTACCATTTCCATGATGAAATTATTGACTCTTAAATTTCTGTTTCTTGGAGGAATACAGCTTAATGTTTGTCTTTAATAGGAGCATATTCGGATGAGATTTGTTCCTTCCTTATTGTCTTATTGGCATTTATATCAGTATTAAAAATGAAGTCACCCAGCCTAAACCCAGAGACTGCATAGTTATGTACATTACTTATATTTAATTGTTAGCTATATATTCCATCTTTTGTTTAGCAGTTCAAGGTGGCATGCATAGTGCTCTCTTCATAATGACTGGCCAAAATCACACAGTGAGCTTCTGAACCTTTAATCAAGAAGAAAACCTCCTACATACAAAATCCACTCGTGCCTTCTATAACTTTGTAAACAATAAACTCAAAGACTCTAGATCCATCCCACCCCTTAAAGGACCTAACGATAAAGAGTATAATGATGAAACAATTAAAGCCAACCTCTTTAACACCTTCTTCAGCTCTGTCTTTGTTAACGGCTCATGTCCAGCATTTCCTAGTTGCAACTCAACTAACTTCAATGATCTAAAACAAATTGAATTTACAGAGGAAAATGTTAAAAGATCATTACACAACCTAAAACCTTCCCTTTCTATCAGATCAGATGGTCTATGCGCATACTTCTTAAAAAGCTCTCCTCAACCCTGGCTGAACCCCTAAGCATAATTTTCAAAATATCTTCTACAACTAGCTCCCTACCTAAACTCTAGTCTCTAGCCACAGTCATCCCTATCTTCATAAAAGGTGATCCAAGCAATGTTGAAAACTACAGATCAGTCTCCCTGACTTGTGTCACTTGCAAAGTCATAGAATCCATCATAAACCAATCCATTATATTTCATCTTGAAAACAATAACCTTCTTTCCAACAAACAATTCGGTTTCAGGAAAAAATATCTTGCAATTTGCAATTCTTACACTGTAAAAACATATGGACTACCCAACTTTATCAGGGTAGATCAATAGATGCAATCTATATAGACTTTTGCAAAGCCTTTGACTCAGTAGTTCATGACAAACTTCTTCTGAAACTAAAATCCTATCTCTGGACCTCTGCATGATTGGATTTCAGCGTTCCTGTCCAACAGACAACAAGTGGTCAAAATAGGTAATGTCATATCTAATTCTGCTCCAGTTAACAGTGGTGTCTCATAAGGCAGTGTTTTAGGACCTACTCTCTTTATACTCTATATAAACGATCTCTGTGACAATATCACAAGCAATTGTGTTCTCTTTGCTGATGATGTTAAACTATTTAATACCTCTGACAATACTTCTACCCGTCAAAAGGACCGTGACCATGTAGATGAATGGTCTAACAACTGGCAACTTCAAATCTCTACCAACAAATGTTCCATCATACACATTGGTAGAAAGAATCCGAATACTAAATACATACTTTGTAAAAATGAACTCACAGAGGACCCTCACTCAGTCAAAGACCTTGGAGTACTCATTACCAATGACCTAAGTGCTAGAGCCTATTGTAACAGCATTACCAAAAAAGCATTAAGAATTGTAAACCTAATCTTACGTAGCTTCTTCTATAGAAACACTGATTTATTAACCAGAGTGTACAAAACATTTGTCAGACCTATTCTAGAAAACAGCTCACCTGGAATCCACACTGCATATCATACATTAATACAATTGAAGGAGTCCAGAAATACTTCACAAGAAGAGTCCTTCACTTCTCCTCACGTAACAAATTACCCTACTCCTCCAGACTTCAAATACTATGTCTAGAAAATTTACAACTACGTCGTCTCCGAACTGATTTAACTGTTGTTCATAAAATCATACATCATAATGTACTCGCTGTCAGTGACTACTTCACCTTTAGCAACAACAACACAAGAGCACGTAATAGATACAAACTGAATGTAAATCGCTCCAAACTAAACTGCAGAAAATGCGATTTCAGCAATGTGATTTCAGCCTGGAACTCATTACCTGACTGTTGTTGCTTCCCCCAACCCCAAAATCTTCAACCTTACCTTATCTACAATCAGCCTCTCCCCTTTTCTAAGAGGTATATAAGGGGCGTGCATAAGTCCACTTTTGTGCCTACTGTCCCTGTCCTACTGTCTTATTATCCTTTCTATTACGACGTTCTAGTTATGTTACGTTAATATGTACTATAATACCATACTTGTTTGACAAATAAATAAATAAATATTTGAGTGCCAGTCCAATTGAGTGCCAGTCCAGTTCATGACCACTGTACCACATGAACTCTTCCAGGCAACAATACAGACAGACTTGGGCATTATCTTTTCCTGGGATTTCCTCCAATTTCCTGCTTAGATTTCCATCTATGGGATTCTTGGTGGCCTTTCATTAAACTATAAACCAGATCCAACCCTGTCTAGGTTTTCTGAAAATTTCCATGATTGATTCTGGCTGTGACATATTAAGTTACCTTTCATGTTTTGTACCACCTTATTAATAACTTAGTCTGTCTTTCTTAGCAAATCTGGTTTCTTGTGCAAGATGAAATTTTCATTTAAGCTTAACAGTTAAGGTAGCAAATATTAGGTTACCATAGGAATGTGAGCTGAAATATAATTCATTATAATTCAAGGTAGCATGAGTAATACAATGAATAACACTATTGTCTTCACAGTACTGCTTTAAATCTTTATTGAAAAGCTATGTATAATCACCTTATTTTTATTACTGTTTATACTACTGAAGGCCTTGGTCTGCTCATTAATTCCTGATAATATATTTTGAGATTAGATTTAGAAACAACACAACAATAAAAAGAGGACAGAACAACTTTATAATGCCTTTCTAGTTTATAGCCTTTATCTTAAGAAATTAGTGAAAAAGGCTTCCAAAGAGCAAACAGTGTCTATTCATAAAATCCAATTCTTAGTTCAACCTTCTTAAAACAATAAAATCATAAAGTGGTTGCTTTAATTGTTTTTGGTATATCTGGGCTGCTTATACACTTAAGCTGCTCCTATACTGTGCTCAAACTGGTTTAAGAATTTCCTGTCCAGACTAAGATGTTTTGGCAACAGCTTGCAAAGTATTCAAACTACAACCACTGTATTCTTCAATTGAGGGATTCCCCCTATTTTTGAGTCCTTCCATAGTTTTGTTCCGGAATAGCTTCTCTATTGGCAGGTCTGGTTGGTCATGTATACTTTCATATGTATTGTATATATACACATATTCATGAATAAAATCTATCTATGAGGTTGATAAGAGTCAAATATGACTTAATGGCATGTGAACCAAACAATATATGCATACACTCACAGTTAGAGAGTTAAATGTATCAAAATGCACATATATTTAGGCAAGTTCAGGAAAACATGGACAGTGAATGCTTTATGCAATAAAATGAAAATGATTAAATGAATATCAAACAAGAAAAGACAAAGAAAGGTATATGAATCAAATAAACCAATCAAGAAAATAATATATGAAAAAAGTGATCAGAGAAATCACAGGAAAATGATTTCCTAATGGAAAACTGCTTAATAATAATCTTGGAAGGATTTTACTAGAAGCTGATGAAAGATAGGAAGATCATACTCCAATTGTTTAATAATGGAATGATAATGAAAGGATCACTTTTAGAGAGAAATAATATTTCCAGGAATGTGAAACATAACAGCAGCAGTGAAATCTACTTACCTTCCCTACTGGTTTGCATGTGTGCCACCATTTTGCACACTTTTTCACCCTCTACGTGTGCGCAGAAGGTCTTGCACATGCATAGAGGGTTAAAAAGAAGAAAATGGCAATGTCCAGGTGGGTGGACGGAGCCTTGCACTGCTGCCACCACTACCTGTTATTTGAACCACTGGCGGCCACCACTACTGGTATGCCCATACTGGGCCAAACAGGTAGCATTTCACCCCTATATAAGAGACAATAAATTAATTGTCAAAGAAAAAAGCATCAGGTATAAATAAAATGCCTGTTGAACTTTTTAAAGCTGTAGAACAATATGCAATTAAAAGACTAATAGACAATTAAAAGACTAATAATTCTAGGATTATAAAAATGTGGATTGAAAAATATGAGAATAAACCAATTATTAACACAGTCACTGAATACTTATTTAAATATTAGATTTAAAATATGTTTACAAGTATGACCCAGGAATTGGATAAGATTAGGATATGCAAAAATATGCAAATACCTGAACTTTGGCCAGTTGTTCTTTCTCATCCTTTTTTGACCTGGAAATCAAACAAAAATTTGTCTACCAAATTGTACCAGACTGCTATGATTGACTGCAATTCACCATCTTCAACACAGAAGTTTTTATCTTGTTCTGTTTCAGAATGATACACACAATATACACACAATATACAGTACGTACATACATACATACATACATACATACATACATACATACATACATACATACATAAAGTGAAGTGAAGGGCTACCAAAATTTTTACTACCATACTGTGGGCATGACTTATGCAGGATGCCCTGCATTTTCTTTCAACTTATTTCAGTGCAAATTGGGTGTTCTGGGGTGGAGCTGCATTTTCGCTACCCGACTGTGTCCCCCCCCCCCCCGGTCTGGGCAGCAGCCCACCCCAGCATACATATCTGTGGCGAGTTCCACTTACCTGCATGCCAGTGTGCTGCACATGCATCCTGTTGATTTGGGTGCTTGTGTCTCCTTGCATGATTTTGCTTCCATGCATGCACAACGCCAAAATCTCATAAATCATGAGCACGTGATTTTGGTGATATTTTGCTTCCGTGCATTCGCAGATCACTAAAAACTTGCCTGCGCAAGCATCTCCTCATGAGATTTTGCTTCTGCGCATGCGCAGGAAGCAAAAAAGATCCAAAAATTCAGGAAAAAAGATGGCGCCACCCTATGGCCTGGTGAAGGTAGCACCAGAGCTGTCATGCACAAGTTTCTCAATCTCGCAGCTGCTACCAGAACGGAGCTCCATGGCACACCAGTAGTAAACCACCACTGATTCTCTCTCAAGTGCACGTGCCAAAAGATGCGATCACTTCCTAAGGGAGAAGAGCAAGGTAAGCTGGCATTCCCTCCCTCCCTGTCCATGCGGACTTCTTGCGCAACCCAGGTGGCCCATAGCATCAGTGGACGAGTAGCTGGTGAGGGAATTGTGGTGGTGCGACCATGCCTAGGATCCTCCCTGCTGGCAGCCACCATTCCTCAGCTGCCAGCATAGCTCTCTGCCCCCCTAGGCAACCTCAGAACCTCCAAATACGCAGGCTTGCTTGGGATCCTCCCTGCTGGATCCGCCATTCCCCAGCCATTGTTAGATCTCTCTGCGCCACCTCGACAGCTGCCGTCTGGGTAACAGTGGTTCTCAGCAGAAAGGATCCCAAACAAGGCCTCACATTTGGAGCTTCTCTAGCTGTCACATGGCCCTGCCAAGGTGTGTGTGTGGAGAGAGCTGCTACCAGCCGGGGAACAGTGGATCCCAGCAAGAAGGATTGTAGGCATGGCCGCATGTTTGCAGCTTCTCTGGCTGCTGTGGTGGGGTGGCAGAGAGAGCTGCTATCATCAGGGAATGGTGGATCCCAGCAGGGGGGATCCTAGGCATGGTCGCGCATTTGGAGCTTCTCTGAATGCTGAGATGGGGGTGGGGCGGGGCAGAGAGAGCTGCAGCCAGCCAGGGAAAAGTGGATCTCAGCTAGGAGTATCCTAGGCATGGCTGTGGGTTTGGAGCATCTCCAGCTGCCGTGGGGCGAGTGGGTAGAGAGCTACTGCCAGCCTGAGAATGGTGGATTCCAGCAGGAAGGAGCCAAGGCAAGGCCAGTGCTTGGATTTTCCCTAGCCAGCGAATGTTGCTAACAGAGCTGCCACCAGCTTGGGAATGGCTGCTGCTTTGTCTTGCAAGGGAGTGGTCCAGTACCTCTAGTTGGAGCCACATTGGCCCTCTTGGAAGAAGTGCATGTGCAGTGAGTGTCACATGTGCAGGGAGAATGCAGGGAAGGTCATGTGTACATGTGCAAATGAGGGTGCACATTGAATTATAGGTGCTGGCACGTGCTATTACACTTGACCTTTTGCCATGCAATGCCAAAAAGGTTCGCCATCACTGGCTTAGACCTGTGATGGTGAACCTATGGCACATGTGCCACAGATGGCGCATGGAGCCTTATTGGAGGACACACAAGACATTGCCCTATGTCAGCTCCAGAGTGTATATGCACACTGGCCAGCTGATTTTCAGCCATGGAAAGGCTGTTTCACCTTCAGGACTCTTCCGAGAAGCTTCCCTGAAGCCAGGACTGCAAGAAACCCAACCCAGCCAACAAACCAAAAGTTCAGAAAACACACTTTGGTTTGCCTTTGTGCTGTTTTTTGTACTCCAGAGGGTTCAGGGAAGCTTCCTGAATCCCCAAAGTGCAAAAAACAGCACAACTGGCAAATTGGAAGTTGAGAAAATGCATTTCATTTTGCCCATTGTGGGCATTTTTATTTATTTATTTATTTAATTTTGTCCAATACACAATAATACACAACGAAGGTAGTAGAGGACAACTTCAAGGGGGGGGGGATTAGAGAAGGAATAGAAGAAAGAGTACAGTGATCCCCCGTTTATTGCGTCCCCAACCATTGCGAACAGGGTACTTCGCTATTTTTCAACCCGGAAGTCAAAATACCATCTACGCATGCGTGCCCGTGGGCACGCATGCGTAGATGGCAACCGGGAGATCAGCTGCTGGGCGGCTTCCCTGAGTCTTCCCCCTCTTGCTGGCGTCAGCGAGGAGTTTCCCCACCGCCCACGCAAACTCCTCGCTGCCGCCCGCCCTTCGCCCGCCCACGCCGTTCATTCTTGGCGCTTTCGAGCTGAGTCCGGGAGCGAATTCGCTCCCGGACTCAGCTCGAAAGCGCCGAGAACGAACGGCAAGGAACGGCTTTTCCACGCCGTTCATTCTCGCCGCTTTCGAGCTGAATCCGGGAGCGAATTTGCTCCCGGATTCAGCTCGAAAGCGGCGAGAATGAACGGCGTGGAAAAGCCGTTCCCAGCCCACCGCCTGTCGCCCTAAAGCGGGGTGCGAAATGACTTGGAGGAATGGGAAGCTGAAACCGGACGGTTTCAGCTTCACATTCCTCCAAGTCATTTCGCCGCTCGTGTCCTGGCTAAACCGGGCGACAGGCGGTGGGCTGGGAGCCGCAGGCGAAAGGAGCTCGGGCATTGTTCTCCGGACCCCGCCCGCAGCCTGGAGAGGGAAAGGGCCGCGGGCGGGGTCCGGAGAACAATGCCCGAGCTCCTTTCGCCTGCGGCTCCCAGCCCACCGCCTGTCGCCCTAAAGCGGGGTGCGAAATGACTTGGAGGAATGGGAAGCTGAAACCGGACGGTTTCAGCTTCACATTCCTCCAAGTCATTTCGCCGCTCGTGTCCTGGCTAAACCGGGCGACAGGCGGTGGGCTGGGAGCCGCAGGCGAAAGGAGCTCGGGCATTGTTCTCCGGACCCCGCCCGCAGCCTGGAGAGGGAAAGGGCCGCGGGCGGGGTCCGGAGAACAATGCCCGAGCTCCTTTCGCCTGCGGCTCCCAGCCCACCGCCTGTCGCCCTAAAGCGGGGTGCGAAATGACTTGGAGGAATGGGAAGCTGAAACCGGACGGTTTCAGCTTCACATTCCTCCAAGTCATTTCGCCGCTCGTGTCCTGGCTAAACCGGGCAGCAGGAGACAGGCTTTGAGTTTTTGGCTGCGGGGGGAGAAGTAGGACTTTCCTAACTCCCTCGCCC
Source organism: Erythrolamprus reginae (assembly GCF_031021105.1). Taxonomy (NCBI): domain Eukaryota; kingdom Metazoa; phylum Chordata; class Lepidosauria; order Squamata; family Dipsadidae; genus Erythrolamprus; species Erythrolamprus reginae. The sequence goes on from NC_091953.1 coordinate 66,205,358, forward strand.
CGCAGCCAAAACTCAAAGCCTGTCTCCTGCTGCCTGGTTTAGCCAGGACACGAGCGGCGAAGTGACTTGGAGGAATGGGAAGTCCAAATCGGCCGGTTTCAGCTTCCCATTCCTCCAAGTCATTTCGCACCCCGCTTTAGGAGTCAGCAGAGAACGGCGCAACTGTTTTAAAATGATCGGAGCTTTCCAATGAGTCCCGAAGACAAACGTGTCTTCGGGACTCATTGGAAAGCCGCGCGGGTGTTTTAAAAGGTCCCCGCCGACATGGGGGGCTCGCTAGCACCCCCCCAAACCTGGGTTGGGGGTTCGGGGGGTGCTAGCGAGCCCCCCATGCCGCCCCCAATCTTCGGCTCCTCGCTAGCGCTGCGGAAGTTAAAAACATCATCTGCACATGCGCAGATGGTGTTTTTACTTCCGCAGCGCTACTTCGCGAAAACCCGCTCGTTGCGGGGGGTCCTGGAACGGAACCCTCGCAACGAGCGGGGGATCACTGTATATGATAAGATAAATCAAAGAGAGAATAGAAGAAAGATAAAGGGATAGAAGAGAAGATATATGGGATATAGGAGAGACAATAGGACAAGGGTCGGAAGGCACTCTAGTGCACTTGTGCACGCCCCAACTCGGCTTCACTCATTCCCACCCAGTCACATGACCCCAGCCAGACATACCTAACCAGGTTTTGTTGCTCCCAGTGTTTTCTTTGCTACAGAAACAGGGGTCTCTCTCTCTCTCACACACACACATTTTCAGAAAGTTAACTCATTTTCCTATTTGCAAGATTAAGTAATCAAAATGACTGGAGTTTTTAAAGAAGATATTGCACAGACTTTCACCTGTTTGAGCAGAGGGTTGGACTAAAGACCTCCAAGGTCTTTCAACTCTGTTATTCTTTGTTCAGTTTCTACAAGACAACTAGCAGCTTATCTTTTCCTGCCTTTCCAGCATGCACTCTAATGTTTCTATATTTTCTTCAGTGTTAGAGATTGCAAAGTAATAAAGATCTTCACTTAGCATAGAGAAGATTATCCTTTTTCTGGAGAAATAGTTCTTCCCTTTGTGTTTTTTGTTAAAATCAATTAGGAGTGTTTCAACTTTCAAGTTACTTGCAGTTTCATCTGCAGCTTACAAATAATACATGGGCTATCATTCTTCAACGAAAGAGCCAATATACTGCTGAGATTGGCTTTCTCAAACATTCCTGTCCAAGGGGATAAACATAAGGTGAACATGTTATACAGTAGTTCAGAAGTAGTACAGAAAAATATGAATGAAGGTTTCTTTGAAGATGAGAGGAAGGTCTACTCTCAAGAAATGGCTGCCAGCTAGTTCTGACAATAGGAGAAAAGATACTTCTAATATAAAGTGACCAGATTTAAGATTGGGAAAGAGGGACTCCATTGAGTGGGGGACGGGGGGGTCTAAAAAAGGTTTGGCCAAAATATTTTAGCAAAAAAGAATTCTCTCTCTCTTCCTCCCTCCCTTTCTTTCTATTTCTCTCTCTTTCCCTCCCTCTCTCTTTCTCTCTCTCCCTTCCTCTGTCTCTTTCTTTCTCTCTCTCTCCTTCCCTCTTTCTTTCTCTCTTCCTGCCTTCCCCTTTTCTCTCTCTTTCTCTCTCTCTCTTCCTTCCTCCTTGTCTCTTTCTTTCTCTCTCCCTCCTTTCCTCCCTCTCCTTCTCTTCCTTTCTCTTCCTTTCTCTCCTTTTTCTCTTCTTCCTTCCTCCCTTTCTCTCTCTCTTTCTCTCTCTTGCTCTCTCTCTCTTGCTCTTTCTTGCTTTCTTGCTCTCTCTCTTTCTCTCTCCCCCTCTCTCTTTCTCACTCTCCCTTTCTCTTTCTCTCTTCCTCTCCCTTCCTCTCTCTCTCTTTCTTGCTTTCTTTCTTTCTCTCTCTCTTTCTCTCTCCCCTCTTGCTCTCTCTCTTGCTCTCTCTCTTTTCTCTCTCTCTCTCTCTTTCTCTCTCTCTCTTGCTCTCTCTCTCACTTGCTTTCTCTCTCTCTCTCTCTCTCTTTCTCACTCTCTCTTTTTCTCATTCTCTCTTTCTCTCTCTCTCTCTCTCTCTGTCTCTTGCTCTGTCTCTTGCTTTCTCTCTCTCTCTCTGTTTTTGTCTCTCTTTTTCTCACACTCTATCTTTCTTTCTTTCTCTCTCTCTCTCTCTTTCTCTCTCTGTCTCTGTCTCTTTCTCTCTCTCTTCCTCTCTCTGTCTCTTGCTCTTTCTTTCTCTCTCTCTCCCTCTTGCTCGCTCTCTCTCCCCCCATCAATGACAGAGCGTGCTCAGTCTCTCCACTTGCGGCACCGGGGCGAAGGCCCACCGGGGAGGAAAAACGCCGAGATATGATTGGTCAAGTAAGAAATTTGACCATGTCATGCCATACATGAGAAAAGGAAAATTTGCAGAGGTTTGCTATCAAATGTCATACTGGGAAAAAAGAGGTTGGGATAAAGAAATTTCAGAACTTCCTTTATTAATGAATGAATAAAGGTGGGGTATTTAGGATTGTTTCATCTCCTTTTCTCAAATTGCAGAAACCTTGCCTCTTAAAGGAGCCGTATCCAGAAGGTTGGAACCGCTGTAAGACCAATATGCAGAAAAGCACCCTCGAGAATAGCCTTTTGACAAATTTAACAACCAGTTCACCCAGGATTGGGTTGGCTATCATGGGAGGCTCATTCTGCATGTGCGGTGGAGCTAGAGGATGGGGATGGGCCATACTCCTACGACAGCCAACCCAACCCTGGGTGAACTGGTTTTAAATTATTTGAATCCTATCACATACATACAGTACATACTGTATCATCATTTTAACCATTGTCTATCCACTGCACTTCCAATGTTAGGGTTTTTAAAAATTGTTTTTGAAAATTATGCTTAGCTTTCTGAATGCCTGCCAACCACACTTAACACACTGTTCAATTTCTTTTATTGTATCCCCTTCCATTATGATCCATTGGGCAAAGTATGTGTAATTGTTACTATATCTAGTTCTCCCAATATTATTATTTTTCTTTCTTTGGTGAATTTATTAAACATAACTTGGCTGTTTTTCAGGTTTATTTTTAAGCCAAATGATTCTCCTGATTTGGGCAGCTGTCATACATGTCTTTTTAGATCTTCAGGGTCTTGTGAGAAGAGAACAAGATCATCTGCAAATCTTAAGTGGTTTAAATGGAATAGGGAATAAACATAAGTAGTCAACATCATCAAGAGAGTAAAAGAATTGAAATGGAAATGGGCTGATTATATAGCAAGAAAAATTGATGGCAGGTGGACCAAGGCAGTCATAGAAGAAATCCCACAATAAAAAGTGTCCATGAAAGAGACCTAAACAAGATGGATCAATGACACTAACAAGTATTGTGGGCCCAATACAGAACTGTATTGATTGGAAACATGCGGAAGAGGTTTTTGTCCTGTAGTGAATAGACAATGGCAAAAATGATGATGATGATGGTGATGATACACACATACATTTTAGTTGCAAGGCGTAGATCAATGTAACATATGGTAAATAATGACAAATTTATTAGTTCATGCGTAGCAATTCTCAGTAAACTATACTTATGTGCAAAAGAGCATGCTTGCAAATTATTCTTTACAAACTCTTCAAAACTTTTTAACTAAGTTAAAAAAGATTCGGTTATATCAGGAATTTCAAGCAAATTGATGGCCGACAAATTTGTTCTTATTTGGTGGGGAGAAATCCCTTGGAAGAGGATACCTGTGATTCAAAATCTACAACACACAACCATTCGGAAATTCCTCAAGATATAGTATCAATTTTAATTTATCTGGTATCTCTCTCTCTAATCTCTGAATTTCTCAGTAAGATGAGTTCTACAATAGAGGGGGATAAAGGAGGGAAATGAGAGCCATTTTGTGGGTTAATAAAGAATAGGAAAGTTGTTAAACACATCAGCTGCTTGTGTGTCATTTGTCAGGCTCATCAACTCATCCCACATTGATTATATTTTAGCCAATTGACTGAATGACTCATAATTCAGCTAGTACTGAAGTTTGCATGACCCCTTTCAAAGTATCAGTTGGGAAGAGAAGATAGTTTGCAGAAGAATCTGGTATGATTTGGATATACTTATTATGTTGCTTTTAATATTAACAAACACAATAATTCAGGAAGCAAATTTTACTTGTAACATTCTCTCCACTGAAATCAAAAGAAGCTTTCCTTTTAAATGACTTTAAGTGTTAGTTGAAATTAAGGCTTTCCGTTGAGAAAAATGGAATTTAGATATTTGATGACATACAGAGCCAAGGCTTTTATCTCTTAGTGTGGTTCACAAGGGAAAGAATTCGGAAGTCCCAGTGTTTATATGAAGCAAAGTAAAATCCCAAAAGGTTCTCAGCTTATTGTAAAGACATATCAATACCTGTCATTTTTGGCACAGTTTGTAATGGAAGAATGAAACAAAAATGTGGCACAGACCTTGCTATATTGTGTGATATGTCATTGCATAGTGATTCACACCACTATGGAGGATGTGAGTATTTTTAAGACTTTTGCCATATGAGCATATGAGAAACTTTGAATGTCACAGGGAGGTCCATGCAATGTTGAAGGTGAGAAACACCGCTTTCAAATCAGGTGATGAGACGTGCTATAAAAACAGCAAAGCGGGCCTATAGTCAGAAAGTATAGAACTTGCTTCTAACTTACAGGTGCTGATCCCAGCAGCATTGAAACACCCCAGTGCAGGATGAAGCAAGCAGTTTCTTTCATTCTTCCTTACACTCTGTCCTTGCACAGGAATGACTAATTCTGCCTTCATCTGTAGCTGGATCTCATTATGCCTTAGTCTCCAATTCCCCTTCACTCATCCATCTCCTGGTCCTCGAAATTGGTGACCAGCTGAGCCAGATGCGGACCATTCACAACAGACAGACAGATAGACAGCTGATAGATAGATAGATAGATAGAGAGATAGATAGATAGATAGAGAGATAGAGAGAGAGAGAGAGAGAGAGAGAGAGGTGTGTGTGTGTGTTTGTATCCTATCATCTTCTCACCTTACCATGCTTTGTATGGACTTTCTCTCTGAGGCACTGCTGCTGTCAAATCAAAGTATCTTACTTTTTGTTAATCTTATAAAATAATTTTAACTCCTTATTTAGCATTTTCTTACATTCTTAATTTTTAAATAAATATTATTTTATTTTTCACCTATTTTTTCCTTTGTCCCTTCCATACTATTTTTATAGGATTGTGAACTGCCCATTCATTCATTTCAATTTCTATTTCTGTGGTGTCATTTCTTAAATTTGAAGTTATGCATGCCATATAAATTATTGTCCATTGAATGGCGTGGATTTGAAAGGAATGTATATTGATTTAATTATTGATTAATTTCTCACCCTGTATCATGCAGGTTATATTCTGATACTATTGGCTTACGAATGAGGTAAAGGAGGTTATTGGAAAGAAGAAAAACTCATTTAAGAAATGGAAGGACCCAGTTGATATTGTATATCTTGATTTTCAAAAGGCTTTTGACAAAGTCCCTCACCAAAGGCTCCTAAAAAAGTTCTTCAGCCAGGAAATTAGAAGACATGTCTTGTCCTGGACTGGTAACTAGCTAAATTGTAGGAAGCAAAGGGTGGCAATAAATGGACAATTCTCTGGATGGAAAGAAGTGAGAAGTGGTGTACCCCAAGGTTCAGTTTTGGGACCTTTACTTTTTAATGTATTCATTAATGATCTGGATGTAGAAGTCAAAATTGAGGTAGCAAAGTTTGCTGAGGACACTAAATTGTTCCGGGTAGTGAAAAGTGAAACTGATTGTCGGGAGCTCCAGAAAGATCTCTTGAAATTGTGTGAGTGGGCAACAAAGTGGCAAATTCATTTTAACCTAAACAAGCGCAAAGTTATGCATATCGGGACAAAGAACCCCAATTATACCTAACAAATGATGGGAACCAAGCTTTCTGAGACAACCCAAGAAAGAAATCTTGGGGTTTTGGTGGACAGCTCAATGAAGATGTCAACCCAGTGTGCAGCAGCAGTAAAAAAAGCAAATTCCATGATTGGCGTGATTAGGAAGGGAATCAAAAATAGGTCGGCAAGTGTTATATTACTTATGTACAAATCAATGGTGAGTACTCACATTTGGAGTACTGTGTACAGTTCTGGTCACCGCACCTCAAGAAGGACATAATGGAATTGGAAAAGGTGCAAAAAAGGGCAACAAAAATGATCAAGGAAATGGAGCACCTCCCTTATGAAACCAGATTGCCATGCCTTTGTCTCTTCAGCCATGAAAGACGATATTTAAGGGGTGACTTGATCAAAGTGTATAAAATCATGCATGGGATAGAAAAGATGGATAGAAAAAAAAACTTTTCTGTATCACACAATACAAGGATGAGGGGGCACTCCCTAAAGCTCATAGGTAAGAAATTGAGGACAAATAAAGGGAAACATTTCTTCACCCAGAGGGTCGTTGGTTATATGGAATTCACTTAAAGAAGAGGTTGTGAAAGCTGTTAGCCTTGATAGCTTTAAGACAGGATTAGACCAATTCATGGATACCAAGTGTATTGGTGGTTATTGAAACAGATGTCCAAGTGCCGCCTCTATGTTGGTTGAGGCAGGCAAGATTCCCTTGGGTACCATTTGTTGGGGGTCAAGGGAAAGGGAGCGTTTTGCCTTCTCTTTCTGCTCGAGATCCCCATGTACAATTAGTGGGCCTCTGTGTGACACAGATTGCTGGACTCGATGGGCTTTGCCTGATTCAGCATGTCTCTTATGTTCAGTGAATGATTTGGTAATATATTTTTCTTTCTCTTGATTTTTTGTGAGATTTGTAGTCATTTTTGGTGTCTGCAATCATGTTAAAGTCTCCAATTATGCAAAAATCCTCATATTGCAGTTCTGTTTTTTTGCTGTGTATTTTTTGTAAAATTCATATTGGGGTTCGGTGCTTATAAGAAGGATGGGTTTTGATTCTGTCTCTAATTCTAGCATTAGAATTCTGCCTTCTTCATCTGCATAAATTAATTTAGATGTTATTTTTTTCTTTTATGTAAATTGCTATTCCTCTCTTTTTATTATTTGCTAATGATGTGTATAATTTTCCTAATTACATATTTTCTAATAATTTACTATGTTTTTATGTATGAACCTCTTGTAGTGATATGACATCTATGTCAAGTTTTATCACTTTGCAAATATTATATGTCCTTTTTTGGTCCATTTGAGTCCATTAATCTGTATAGAAATCAATTTGATTGCTGCTCCCATTTCTATTTATATTATTTTCATGTGTTTCTAATTTCTCTTAATACCCTATTTGTTCCTTCTTGCTCTGTTTTTTCTTTTCCTGTACTCTTCTTTCTCTCTTCCTTTTATCACTTCTTCCACTCGACTTGCACTTCCAAATTCTTCCTTACTCTCTTTCTTACTCTCTTCTCCTTCCATCCCAAAATACTGTTCAAAGAACTCATGAGCTTTTTCAATTGTATCTATTTTAATTATTTTCCCTGCCATGTTACTAAGATCTCTTCTGTCATGTTTTATAAATTGAGATGTCAGGAATTGGTTTTGCCTTCTAGAATTCTGCAACCATTGTTACTAAACACACTTATTTTTTAACTATGACTCTAGCTTACATTGTTTGCTTATTCCTTATTTGTATTATTTATTTATTTGTATTATTTGTTTGTTTGTTTGTTTATTTATTTATTTCACTATTTATGCTGTCCTTCTCCTTAAGGAGAAACTTATTTCTCTCACCCTTAGTTTATTTGCAGTCCATATTATTTAATGGGTTTTCTGCAGGAAGTTTAGTTCACACTTTCACTTCTTGTCTTCTCTGTTGTTTGCTCTTAATTTCACTCCTCACATGCCTCAATCGAGTCTACGGAGAGGGGCAGCATACAAATCTAATAAATAAATAAATAAATCCACGGATTTCAGGGCAGCTTACAACATGTTAAGCAATAGCACTTTTTAACAGAGCCAGCATATTGCCCCCACAATCGGGGTCCTCATTGTGGTTTACCTAACAATTAGCTATATTGTATAATAATGTAATATAATATTTTATATATTATTTCTAATTAATTAATTGATTATTTTATAATAAATCACATTTAGTTATTATAAAATAATGTAATATATAGTATAAAAATATTTAGAGGAGTATGTAGTACATTTGAGAAGATATGTGAGAAGAGAAAAAAATCTATAGAAATATATACTATTTTCATATATACATATACTATTATACTATATACATATATACAGTGGTCCCCCGATTATTGCGAGGGTTCCGTTCCAGGACCCCTCGCAATGATCGGTTTTTCGCGAAGTAGCGCTGCGGAAGTAAAAACACCATCTGCACATGCGCAGATGGTGTTTTTACTTCCGCCGCAGCAGCGAGGAGCCGAAGATTGGGGTTTCCCCGCCGCCCACGCAAACTCCTCGCTGCTGCCGCGCCCTTCGCTTGTCTTGTCCGCCCGCTGCTTGTCCGCCGCCTGCCTGCCCGCGCGCCCGCCGCTCGCCCGCCCTTCGCCCACCCACGCCGTTCGCTCGCGCCGCTTCCCAGCTGAATCCTGAAGCCAGAAGGCAAAGGCGAACTTCCGCGTTTGGCTTCAGGACTCAGCTGGGAAGCGGCGCTGGGGTTTCCCCACCGCCCACACAAACTCCTCGCTGCCGTTCGCTCGCGCCGTTTCCCAGCTGAGTCCTGAAGCGAACTTCCGCATTTGGCTTCAGGACTCAGCTGGGAAGCGGCGCTGGGGTTTCCCTGCCGCCCACACAAACTCCTCGCTGATGCCCGCCGCTCGCCCTCCCGCCAGCAAGAGGGGGAAGACCCAGGGAAGCCGCCCAGCAGCTGATCTGCCCGGCGCCATCTACGCATGCGTGGCCATAGAAAAAAGGGCGCGCATGCGCAGATGGTGTTTTTACTTCCGGGTTGAAAAATCGCCATATAGCCGTTTCGCAATGATCGGGATCGCAATACCCGGGGGATCACTGTATATACTATTTGAACACAAGAACAAGGGGACACAATCTGAAGTTAGTTGGGGGAAAGATCAAAGGCAACATGAGAAAATATTATTTTACTGAAAGAGTAGTAGATCCTTGGAACAAACTTCCAGCAGACATGGTTGGTAAATCCACAGTAACCGAATTTAAACATGCCTGGGATAAACATATATCCATTGTAAGATAAAATACATGAAATAGTATAAGGGCAGACTAGATGGACCATGAGGTCTTTTTCTGCCGTCAGACTTCTATGTTTCTATGTTTCAATTCTGTGTCAATGAGGATCCATTCAATTAGTAGAAATCTTACTTAGTCTCTTAGTTCATATGGACCAATTAACCCCAATTTTTCCTTAAGTCAAAACTGTTCAGGTAGCAAATTGTTCCAAAGACTAACACTACAATGTTATTTCTCTCACTCTTAGTTTATTTGCAGTCCATATTATTTAATGGGTTCTCTGCAGGGAATTTTGTTCACACTTTCACTTCTTGTCTTCTCTGTTGTTTGCTCTTAATTTCACTCCTCACATGCCTAAATCCACTGATCATCAGTTATTCCAAGAAGAAAGAGCTATAGCAACTCATTTCTACTGAAGATATTCCAAAAAGAAATCCAGAATGATTTCTCCCACTGCTGTTGTTTTGGCTTCTCCACTGTCATTTTCTTCCTCCACATTTATGCACTGTCAGTCTGCATTTACTTTTGACTCTGTCACAGTCAAACACCGCTTACTCCCTCATTTAGAGCATAAATCTTACAGCTCGATCTTTTGTTTTGCTGTCAATCTCTCTAAGTAATCCAAAATTTTGAAAGTTGGTTTATATTCCGATCTTTGCTAATAGATCCATTTTTCTGCTTCCTTTTGTGTGGCTGTCATCTCTGCAGCTCTGTCAAAGATGGCAGCTTTTCTTCAGCTGGTTTGGGGGGGAGGGGTTCTCCTGAGTGAATAGGTGTCTGCTTCACACCTATTCACTCTCCAGTGTATCCCCTACAATTTTGCAGATCTCTCCAGGATCTGCAATGCCCCGATTGGGCTCCCAGTCACAGAAATTCACGCTATGGGTTCAGAGCCCACTCCCACTGTGCACACTGCAAAGACAACACCACCGGAAGCTGAAGAGGCAGATCTATCAAATCTGTAGTTCATATCTTCTTAATACACTGTGCTGGGTGCAAAGGCCTGCTTTATAACTCCCTATATGATTACACACTGTAGTATTACGAATTATTTCCTTGGATGTGGCCATATTTTATTATAATTTAAAATGCTGAATGCCTCATTGACGTAGTTACAATTTTATGTTGTGCAGTGTTCCCTTGATTTTTTGCGGGGGATGCGTTCCGAGACTGCCCGCAAAAGTCGAATTTCCGCAAAGTAGAGATGCGGAAGTAAATACACTATTTTTGGCTATGAACAGTATCACAAGCCTTCCCCTAACACTTTAAACCCCTAAACTGCAATTTCTCATTCCCTTAGCAACCATTTAGATTATTACACAACATGTTTATTTATTAAAGTTTATTAAAAAAAATATTTATTAAAGGCGGACGAAAGTTTGGCGATGACGTATGACGTCATTGGGCGGGAAAAACCATGGTAAAGGGAAAAAACAGCAAAGTATTTTTTAATTAATATTTTTGAAAAACCGTAGTATAGCCGTTTTGCGAAGTTCGAACCCGTGAAAATCAAGGGACCACTGTATTACTTTATTTGAAATAGGAACTGTGCAACTGTTTTTGAATATTTGTTTACTTTGAAAATTCTGTTCAGTGATCATGATAAAGGTTATTACTACCACAGTCAATACTGTACCAGCTTCAAGTATATTAACTGGTTCCCTGGACGTTTGTTCAAATAGATGATTAAATTAATATAGTTTCTGAAGAGGCACTGAAAATTGTTATATGACAATAATTCAAGTACTGTATATTGCAATATTCTTCCTTCTGGCCATTTTTCAAACTTCACATAAAAGATTATATTTTAGATTGCCACCAGGCGGCCTTCTGAATGGATACATAAATTAATTTTCTTCCACTATGTCATTCATTTTTCCACAGTTCCTTCAGATATTGTCCATCACATTTCTCAATAGATGTACACAGCATTGCAGAGCCAGGGACAGCAGCCTTATGAATATACAGACTAATAATATAGGCTGCTTTAAACTGAGATTTTTATTTTATCACCCTGCCTCTTTGACAGAATGTTACAAAGGGCTGACCTCATGTCATAGTCCATCGCTTGTCAACTGGGCTTCGAATGCTTCAGCTTTTCTTTTTCTAAGTGCAAAATCAGAATACCCATGTACATTTTCAGCATGTATCTGAAAACAGAATGGATGCAATAGTTCATTTTGGGAGATTCCTTCTGCATTTCCTTTGTGGGCACTTCTAGCTAGAGCTATAGGTAGCTAACAATATAACCCTTTCTCCTTTTCCCAAATCTCTCTAAGCTTAAAGAGCAGAACAACAATCTGTGCATTAAATATAGATTATATCACCTAACCCCCAAATCTTTACCCTTAGACCAAGGGTGGGCTACTACCCGGATGGGGAGAAATGCAGTGGGGTAGCAAAAATGGAGCTCCACCCTAGAGCACCCAATTTGCACTGAAAGATGTTGAAAGAAAATGCAGGGCGTCCTGCATAAGCTCCGCCCACAGTGTGGTAGTAAACATTTTGGTAGCCCTTCTCACTGCCTTAGACTATCCACTGTTGACCTCTCTCAATTCCTAAGAGGTCAGTAAGAGGCGTGCATAAGTGCACTAGAGTACTTTCTGTCCCCTCTCCTAATGTTTCTCTTTTACTAGTATCATGTATATAAATATTTTTATATCTTTGTACACCACCAAGATGTACTTAACAAAACAAACAAACAAACAAATAAAATAAATAAAGATGAATAGGATCTGAGGATCTGGAGTCATGCTAGTGATGTTTGATTAACTTTTTCTTTAGTAAATTGGTCTGAAATTGGAATGTTGTCAATTGTGCAGGAATTGTATTTGTTTCTGTTTCTTTAAAAGAAAAAAAAAAGAAAAACCATAAACAATTGATTAGTATCAATTGCCTCATTTCCTTTTCCTTAAAAAGTAATTGTAAACAAAGGATCCTCTTCAAATGTCTTAAGTGGGGGACTGGACTAAAGACATAATGAAAAATCTGCAGCTTTTAGTTTGATTGCCAAGCTGAATAGAAAAAAAATCTAGGAAGTAGAACTATACAGAGAACAAGAACATTTCAGGTTTTAAGTGAATGGTTTGTTTTGTGATTTGTTCTAGATATAGTTTAATTTTCCTCCAGTATTTTTTTGCTATTGGACATGTCCACCAGCAATGATAGTACGTTCCAATTATTTTTTTTAAATTTCCAACAAAGAGATGAGATATTGGGGAACATCTTTGCTATACGTGCTGGGGGAAGGTGCCAACGGTAAACCATCTTATAAAGATTTTCTTTGTACGGAGTTGCCAATGTAAGTTTATATTTTAAGTTCCAGAGATTCTCCCATTCGTTTAAATATATGGGGTAACCAAAATTTAGGGCCAAGGCTATCATTGATGGTTTAACTTGCTCCTCTACCATTAGTTGTTTAAGAAGTAAATTAAATTTTAGATACGATATTAACCTCTGATCCCAGGAGGATCTTGTCAAGCTCATTATAATTTTGGAAACTGAAGTGTCTTTTATCTTCCTTAAATTTTGATTTGATTTGGAGATAATTTATCCAATCCAACTTAATTCCCTTGGTCATCAGGATCTGTTTGGATAATAAGTCATTATTTTCATTTAAAATCTGTTGGTATCTAATTAGCCTGTCCTTTGTCCAAAAGGTTGGGTAGGTTATGGCCTCCAAAGGGGATATCCGCTTAGGAGTTGCTGGGTAATATTGCTTTTTTATTTGGTTCCAATTGTTTATTATACTTTTTCGTATGTAATGTGATGTGAAGTATGAATGTTTTTTGTATTTATCAGTTCCTAAAAATGTGTGCCAACCAGTTTAGAGGTCAAAGCCTCCCAAAGTTAAGACTCTTGAGTTTTTTAGGAGTATCCAATCTTGTGTCTATTTAAGAATCGTGACTTAGTAATACAGTTTGAAGTTTGGTAGACCAAAACCCCCTCTGCTTCTATGGTCTTGTAATAACTTTAATTTGATCCTTGCTTTCTTTTTTGACCAAATGAATTTACTAATTTTTTTGTTCAAATTGGTGAAGAAGGTTTTTGGAAGTTTTATTGGGGCGACTTGAAACAGGAATAATAGTTTAGGAAGGGTGTTCCCTTTGATTGTGGCAATTTTACCCATTAGAGTTGTAGACTTTTAGACCATCCATCGAAGTCTTTTTGAATATTTTCAACTAGAGTGTCGTAATTTTCTTTTCTTATTGAATTGCAGTTTGCTGTGATTATTAAACCTAAATATCTGATTTTTTTTACTATCTTTATTTTTAGTAGATTTTCTAATTTAGTATTTTGTACTTGAGACATATTTTTTGTAATTATTTTCATTTTTTCTTTCTTTATTTTTAACCCAGTTATTTCCCCAAATGTTTCAATTTCCTTAATCAAATTTTTACTTCCATCAATGGGGCCTTCCACAATGAAAACCATGTCATCCGCAAAGGCTTGGACCTTGAACTCTTCCTTTCTTATTTTTAAGCCCTTGATTTCTTCTTTGTCTCGTATTTTTTTCAGTAGAGTTTCCAAGGCAAAGATAAATATCAAAGGTGCCAAAGGGCAATCTTGACGGACACCTTTCCTTATATTGATTTGAGAAGTGATCTCATTATTTAAAATGATTTTAGCTGATTGTTTAGAATAAATTGATTTTATTAAGTTTACAAAGTTATCTCCAAATTTCATTTCCTTGAGCTGATTTGTAAAGAATTTCCAATAAATACTATCGAAAGCTTTCTGAATATCCACAAAAATCAACCCTAATTGTTTATCTATTCTTTTGTCGTAGAATTCCAATATATCCAAAATGATTCTTGTATTATTTGAAATATTTCTTCCAGGAAGGAAGCCATTCTGATCAGGGTGTATGATTTTATTTAAAAAAAATTTGAATCTCTTTGCCATGATGGAAGCCAATAATTTGTAGTCTGAATTCAATAAGGATATGGGTCTATAATTTTGTATATAATGGGTATCTGTACCTTCCTTTGGGATTAATGTGATATATGCTTCCTTCCATGAATTTGGCAGGTTTCTAAGATGTTATTATAGAGTTCCAACAGTATAGGCTCAAATGTCTCGTGCATTTTTAAAATAAATTTAAATAGGGATACCATCCGGATCAGGGGATTTATTGTTTTTCTGTTTGTTTAGAGCGTTTCTTAACTCTATGTTATTTATTTTATTGTTTAGCATTTGTCTATCTTCTTCGGATATAGTTGGTAAAGTTAGGTTTGCAATATAGTTGTTTATCAAGTCTGAATTAGGGATTCCTACATTATAAAGTTCCTCATAAAAGGCTTGGGCGACCTGTTTGTTATCCTTATTATTTGTTTTTAGTTTGCCATTTGTATCGTATAATGCGCTTATTGTTCTGTCTGCTTTTTGTTTTGCTAATTTGTAGGACAGTCACCTTCCTGGCTTATTTCCAAATTCGAAAAAAATTTGCCTTACTTTTTTTATTTTACAAGCGAGTTCCTCTTGGGTTATTAAATTTATTTTATGCTTTACTAAATTTAATTGTCCTAATATTTTATTGCTTTCTGGTTTATTTTGGAGGTCTTTCTCAAGTTTTTAAGGTATTTTGTTTTTCTTTTTTCTTTTTTGACAAATAAGCAATTGTTATGCCTCGAAGATATGCCTTCATTGTGTCCCAAACATTTTGAAGAGAAGTATTCCCATCGTTATTTATCTGATAGAATAAATTTATTTCTTTTACCATGGTTTCATTGTAGTTCTTATCTTTGGTAAGTGTCAGGTTTAAGGTCCATCTTTGATTTGTTCTTTTGCTTAAACCTCGCCATTTTAAAAATACAGGGTTGTGATCTGCCCATGCGTTGGGTAAGATTTCTATGTTTGTAATGTCATTTATTAATCCTACACTGGCCCAGGCCATGTCTATTCTTGACCATGATTTGAAAGGGTGGGAATAGAATGTAAATTGCCTAAAATTAAAAAACAGAAGACAGATACTTAATTTTGCATATCCTGACTGCAGCCAGAATACTATATGCCCAATACTGGAAGGAAAATAATACCTTATCTACTTTACACCTCATAAATAAAATACATGAATGTGCAGAACTAACAAAAATAACCTACGAACTGCAAGACAGAGACCCATCAGACTTCTACTCAGCCTGGGATCGTTGGTATAATTGGTTTAAACATTACAAATATTCTAAATAAAAATTAATTAAAACTGACAAGTTCTCTTTCACCTTTCTTAGAAATATTCCAAAAGAGACAAATCTGAAATATTATATACAAGAGAAACTGTGAACCTATCGATAGATAGCTATCCAAAAACTTTTAGGAACATTATAAACTAAAATGCCTAGAAATAATCTGAACTAAATCTTTAAAGTCGCAACTTAGTGGTCCACAATACAGTTGACAAATCAATATTAAAGATCTTTGGATGGTATCATTACAATTCTATAGAGTTTAAATTTGACTATATAAGTTCCAAATATTCGCAAAATAAGAATGAAAATGTAAACTATGCTAATCTCAATTTATATATGTTATCCCTACCCAGTGATAAATTAATATATATCAATTCAATATATCCATGAAAATCACTTTTTAT
This sequence comes from Erythrolamprus reginae, assembly GCF_031021105.1. Lineage (NCBI taxonomy): Eukaryota > Metazoa > Chordata > Lepidosauria > Squamata > Dipsadidae > Erythrolamprus > Erythrolamprus reginae. Next base: position 66,221,124 of record NC_091953.1, read on the forward strand.
AGTCATAGCATTAAGTTTTTACTTTTGTGATGTGTACCACCCAGTTTACATTTTGGAAATGCTCATTTAAATGTTTTGTCATGTCTTATCTGTTATGTTTGTTTGTTTGTTTTCTTCTTTATAATCAATAAAATTAAAATAAAATAAAAGAATTAAACAGAGAAATAAAAGATGTATTTTTTTAAAATGCCAGGAAAAAAACCCTAAAATATAAAATATAATCTCATGAAAAATATTTTCATTTTGCAAATATTCTTTTTATATCTACCTTTAAATATACAATGCTAATAATGTATCTTATTATTAATGTTGTGAAAAGGGGTAGAAACTATGTAGGGGTTGGAAAAGATGGAAAAGACCAGTGTTCACCTGGCAAGCTTGCTCACCATGAATGGAACAGAATAAGATGCACACCTAAAAACATACAAGGCATTTAAATTGTACAGTAGAAATTCTGCATATACAAAGAGAAAGATATCCCTGTATGAAAATATCTTTTATTCACAATGTTGATGGTTCAATTATAAAATATTTGAATATTTTTGTTTCAAATACAGTATTTTTATTATATTTTACAAAGCATTTACATAAAAACAACATAAACTAACAATCAGAAGAAACAATAACGGGTAAAAAAATAATTACAGGGAATAAAATCTATTATAGTGGGATTATATAGTATATCCCACACTAAGAAAGAGCCAAGTTTTTAAACATTTGTCTGAACACTTGCTGCCCTATTCTTTTTAGTATTGGAGTGTAATTGGAGACTATAATGGGGTAGTAACTTTACAACTGGACAGATTAGCTGATAAAGGAACTAAAGAAACACAAAGAAAACGTTTTTTTCAAACTGACTGATATTTTAGGTTTGATTGATGTTTGGAGGTATAACAATGGACTAAAAAAAGACTCTACCTTTTGGGGGGAGAATGCCTATTTTTGACTCTTAGTACATTTTGAAACATTTTCACAATTCTGTGCATTTTTTCTAAGATACTGTATATTATTTTGCACATTAATATGAAAATTTGAAGCTAATAGGGACACTGAACATCTATAACCCACCCACCCCTCTAAGAATTTATGCTAGCAATTAAATGTGGCCAAGGAACTTACTGCCTTCTGTATTTTACAAATTATTCATTGTGGCTTTGGCATCATGTAGGTTACTTAGTTTTGGCTTTAGTTAGGTAAGTCAAGGCGTTATTATTATTATTATTATTATTATTGCTGCTCCTGCTGTTATTTATGTTTCTGTTTTGAATGAACACATATACTGATGTCATGGCTACAGAAAAAATGACATAGTGCGATATACAGTATGAACTCAGTAACTTGAAAAAATTATAGTGTGCGACTTGAAGAATTTAAAAAAGAAATTAAAATCTCATCCATTAGTAATAGCTAGACTAAAACCTACTAACTTCAGTTGATTTGTTTTAGTTATATAAGAATTTTAGTTTATTTTCTGCCATTGAAAGAGGTATCATTCACTAAGCATTCTTCCCTCTATGGAGCTGCCTGTTTCCATGGCTGCAGCAAATAGCTTGAACTTTTTACACAGCAGAATGTTTAGGTAGACAATATAATTATGCAATCATTCAAAGCAAATATGAAATTTACTTCTCTGTTACTTACCCTGATTCTTATTTTTCCCATTATAAAGGAATTAAGATCCTGAAAACAATTTTTTCACTTCTAAATGAAAACAAATCTTGTGAATTCCCGGACATCTGCTTCAACAAATGGATATGATCTGGGAGATGATGAATTCCCACAATTGTTACTAAGTGATAAGAGAAACGGATTGCTTCCACCTTGACTATCAGAAGTTACTCTGATGCTTAAGCGAAGAGGTGAGCCATAGGTTGGAGGCAGGCTTCTCCGAGCCATTCTAGAACAGACAGGACTGCTGAGACCTCTTTCATGGGAGGAATCACTTGTCCCTATGAGGCTTTACAGTAGAAAAGCCAATAGAAATAATACCCACAATCCTATAAATGAAACATTGTCTGGTGAACAACAGAAATAGTTTTGATGAAGACTAGAGTCTAGTGGAGTTTGTCTAGCTTTTCCATTAGTGATCTTTTTTCTTCGAAGCCACTAGTTCTGGCTGGTCCTGGCTTAAATATCTGTGTCTCCTTATGTACTGTCTTTGTAGCTATAGAATTAGGATGAGGGTAAAGCTCACCATCTTTAGCTTCTGGTAGAAACAACCACTTTCAAATTAATTTCCCCTTTATGGGAAAATTTTGAATGAAGATTGTTTGAAGGGAAAAATAGAAATAAGGATTAAATGTTTAATATTTGAATGTGAAGTCATCAAATGTTATATTTTGAAGTAATGAATACATTTTACTACACACAAAATGAAATTGTCCTCTTCTGAAAAAAAATTAAATATTCATGAAAATGATATGCAAAAAAGGTTATGCGAAATTGCAAGCAGCACTACATATGTTTGAAGAAACACAGACCCTATAGATGTAGAAATTAGGGTGAACTTTAAAAATTAATGATCAAATCTGATGAATCTGCAAAAGTGAGGCATTAAGCAGACAAATATATTCATCTCTAGTGGCAACTCCAACCTTTCTGGTCCGTGGGCTTTCATGATTTGATGCAGCAGCATGTAAGATCTCCCTTTTATGATCTTGCAGAACAAAAATGATACCATTTGTCTCTGAAAACTAAGAATCAGTACCTGGCCTAATGCCATGCATCAAGTGAATAAACCTGTGTAAAAATCCAAATTCAAGTCTCTTGACATTTCTAATATGATAAGGTTTTGTTCTAGAAAGACAAGAAATAATTCTTTCTAGAATATAACTGAATCCTTCTGCTGCAGAAAAAAAAGCTATAATATTATCTGCGGTTAGCAATTGTTCCATGGAAAAAAGCCATATGAACAGCTTGAGTGATTTCCTAAGCAGAGCACTACCTTGATTTTAATAGGTGGAAAGGATGATTATACAATTCTTCAACCAAGCGTGGGTGGGAAAGTGTCTTTGTTACACACATACTTTGCATTAGTGCCTCTACATTTATGTGAATAATTATAAGGATGGTGCAGAATGATCATACAGAGGAGGAGAAATCAAACTTGAAGATGAAGTCTGTTGGAAGGAAGATGAATGGGAAATTTTCCCTGCATGCAGTTATAAAATACTAATGCTACTGGGATATTGGCAAAATTTGTCCATTTTTTGTGACAAAAGCTGCAAGGATAGGCATTAGGAGCTGAGCTTGATCTCTCTCTCTCTCTCTCTCTCCCTCTCTTCTCCTTTCCTCTCTCTCTTTCACACACACACACACACACACACACACACACACACAAACTTGGGCCAATGGGGCACCCAGATATGGCAGTGGATCTCCCATTAAATTCTCCAATGCATCTGATTTTTAAAGTACAGTATTATTTTTAAACAGAATGAATGAGAAGTTAGTGTGTTGTAAACCAAGGCATTAGTCTCCAGCTTTCCTAACCAGGGCTATCTGCAGGACGTTGTTAATAAAGGGCAGCCCCAATTGTGTGATCAAAGCTCTGATCATTTTTCATACATTGAGCATGCAACGCAAATAACAAAACAGGTAGAAAATCAATTGTGTCATTGCAGATACAAACTTAAATATTTTGACCCTATCCCTGCAGAAACCTGTTTCTGACAATGCCCTTGAGCCCCTTATTCTTAGATTGCAAGTGGTGAAGAACTTGCAATATTGACTAGACAGTCAAATCTGTGCATAAAATAATATACTTCCTGCATTCTAGAAACACTGTCTCCAACTTTGGAGTTTAAAGAAGTATGAAAATAAAGTTGCTGAAACTTGGATTCATTCTAGGCAAGGCTTTTATCATCTACCTCTGCTTTGACTTGTTCATCATGTTTGGAGAATCCAAATTTCTGTGAATGGAGCAGGTATGTAGAATGAAAGGAAGGAAGGAAGGAAGGAAAATTGCTTTCCACTTGTAATCCATCTTGGTTTTCTACGACTTTCTACAAAAGCATTTGATAAGTATGAAATGATAGAAACTCACAATGTCTTTCAACTTTATTGTGGTGGAACTCCCCATCTGGAAACTAATGTCGTTCCCACGTTAAGTCTATGCACACTTTCAAAATTATTCAGAATCACTGCTTCAGATTGCTTTGCTATTATTTCAAGCAACTTTCCCCCCAAGTTTCTGTATAGAGCTGAATTTTTTTTTAAAAGATGCTATGGTCTCAACATTCACAGGGAATGGGCTGCTTAAAGGAGCCCTGGTGGCATAGTGCTTAAAATGCAATATTAGAGCCAAATTCTGAACACAGCCTGGAGTTCAATCCTGGCAAGTCTAAAGATGGACTCCGCCTTCCATTCTTCTGAAGTAAAACGAGAATCCGGATTGTTGGGGGCAATATACTGATGTTGTAAATCACCCAGAGTTTTGTAAAGCACTATGGGGCAGTATATAAGCCTAAATCCTATTGCTATGCATTTGAATGAATATCTGAGAGATCTGAAGCAATGATTATGAGTTATCTTCTAGCACACCCACTTCTAATATGCACACCGTTGTAAATAAATCTTCTAGAAATTAAAACAAATTAGTAGGATGTAGAATTTCAGCCTGAGATGTTTTAGGTTAGACAAAATTCAAGGGTGATTTAAATGTGGAAAATACATCCCTGTCAGATTACTGTATTTTTCGGAATATAAGATGTAATGGAGTATAAGATGTACCTTAGTTTTTGGGGAGGAAAACAGGAAAAAGAATCTACTTACCAGGTATTCATCTGGCTAGTGTCCTAGTGGCCAGCACATTATTTTATCCCTTGGTTAGAGCTTAAAAAAAAACCTTTAGAGAAACAATGAAAGAGCTTACAAGCCAGTAAGAGTTGAGAACATCATTCGCACCTGGAAAGAAACATTTGTAGCAAGTAGCGCAATGGAAAAAACCCTGCAAAGACTTAGGGCTTGGAAAACATCCTTCACAGAGAGAAATAATGAAAGAACCTGCAAGGTAAGAGCTGGGAAAATCATTAGCAGCTAGTTAGGGCTGAAAAAAAGAGCTACATTCAGAGTATAAGACGCATCAGTCTCTTTTAGGGAAGAAAAAGGTGTGTCTTATACTCTGAAAAATACAGTAAGTATTTTTGTTGATATATCCAAATAAAATGGGAATTAATTTGTTCTTCAAGAGGATTGAGCAAATTGATTAAATAGGAAAGCAATGTAACAAAGCAATTAGGCTTAAAAATGCTGGTGTTGCATGCATTGATAATCTTTTTGAAAATAATATCTTTATAATATACCCATACCAAGTTTCAGACACTCAGAGTCCTTATGGAGTATGCGATAGATGGCTCAGACAGAGTTTGAGCTTTGCTTCAACATTCTTAAAACATTCCTAAAACCATGCAAAAAAAGGGAGGGATGTAACGAAGCTACCATCATTGCCAAAAAGGACCTACCACAAACTTAATATTTTGCCCCACCTGATTCCCAAATGAGTAGTGTTAGATTACTATAATTGGACTGGAATATACATATTTATCTACTGCCTCCATGTCTATAGAACAATATACAGGAATAATTGTTCTGCAGGCTTCTGGCATGATTAAATGTAAAAGTAGCAAAAACAGACACACACACAGGAAAAGGCAACAATAATTTATTTATCCAAAGAAAAAATAGAAGAAAAACCCTCTTTTGAATTCAAAGGGCTCATTTGTTAACACAAACAAACTTGAATGCAGTGAAAAAACCAAAACAACAAACTCAAGTCCATTAACCAGTAGCTGTGAATTCATCACAGCTACTCTTCTTCAGACGTTGTAAACTCACTATGATTTATGGTCAGAGTCCTGAAATCCAAACACAAGGTCCTGGGAAAATCCGGAATGGCAATGCAAACTCCACAAGCACGATCAGATAACCTTCCACACTGCGAGGCGGGCACGCTGCCCATTTAACAGCAGCCCTAATTACTTGAACCCCACCCAACCACAGGTGGACTCTATTATCTCCTGTAATACCTCCGAAGCTGTTCTCTTCTATGCATAGCTCTACGCATGCGTGGGTCTATCACAGCTTCCTCATCAGAGTCTATTGAAGATAAGGAAGATGATGACTGGCTTCTTCCTGGGCTGCCTGCCAGGCCCCTGTCTGAAGGTCCCATCTCACAGTCACTCCCTTCTTCAGAGGATAATTTGCTGCCTGAAGCTGTCATCAGCAAAACAGGCCTGTAACATTTGCATGTTTCACCCACATCCACCCCCACAGTCCTTGGAGCAGGAGCTGGGCCAGAGCTAACCACAACAACTAATATAGCAGGATTCCCCAATACCCAGTCTGTGCTCATGGACAAGCCTCAGATTGTTCAGAACTGAGCTGTGGAACTGGTGGGTGAGTGTGCAAAACTGGTATATATGCAAGTATGCCAAACCACCCCATCAACCAACCCAGAAAGGTTGCAGACTGCAGTAATACAGGTAGTCCTCAACTTACAAAAGTTCACAGTAAATGTTTGAAGTTATAATAGTACTAAAAAAACTGACATGATCATTTTTCACATTTATGATGCTGCAGCATGCCCATGGTTATGTGTTTTATAACATTAGCATTAACATTTAGACTTATATACTGCTTCATAGTGCTTTTACAGCCCTCTGTGAGTACTTTACAGAATCAGCATATTGCCCTCAACAATCTGGGTCCTCATTTTACCCACCTCAGAAGGATGGAAAGCTGAGTCAATCTTGTGCCGGTGATGAGATTTAAAATAATAATAATAATAATAATAATAATAATAATAATAATAATTATTATTATTATTATTATTATTATTATTACTACTACTACTATTATTATCATTATCATTATTATTATTTATTAGATTTGTATGCCGCCCCTCTCCGTAGACTCGGGGCGGCTCACAACAATGCTGAACTACAGCTAGTAAGTAGCCTGCAGTGCTGCAGTCTAACCACTGCACCACCCCGTCTCTCTATTATATTGGATGCTTAGCAACTGGCTCACATTTATGAAGGTTGCTGTGTCCCAGGGTAATGTGATCATCTTTTCTGACAAGCAAAATCAATGAGGAAACCAGATTAACTACGGTGCTACTAATTTAACAATTGCAGTGATTCACTAACAAATGTGGCAAGAAAAGTCGTAAAATGAGGCAACATTCACTTAACAAATTTCTCAGTAGCAACATAAATATTGGGTTCAATTGTGATTGTAAATTGAAGACTACCTGTACAGGATTAAAAATTTTAAGGAATAGTTAATGAAATTCAGAGTTACCCTTTCATTACTTTTCTAAAAAGAGTAATTAGAGATATCAAATTATTTTTAATTACAGATTAACAGATTTGGAAGGTACCTTCTAGATCAGTGACCTTTTCCCCCTTGGGTGTTGAAAAAGCATGCATGCATGCTATCGCACATGCGTGAGTCCATACACCCATAATTCAATGCCTGGGGAGGGCAAAAACAGCTTGCCCCACCCCCCGGAGGCCCTCTGGAGGCTGGAAACGGCCTATTTCCCAACTTCTAGTGGGCCCAGTAGGCTCGTATTTTGCCCTCCCCAGACTCCAAAGGCTTCCCTGGAGTTGGGTGAGGAAAAAAACCCCTCCCCCTTCCCCCCGGAGGCTCTCTGTAAGCTAAAAACACCCTCCCAGAGCCTCTGTGCAAGCCAAAAATCAGCTGGCCAGCACACACATGCATGTTAGACCTGAGCTAGGGCAATGGCTCATGTGCCAGAAGATATGGCTTTACGTGCCACCTATGGCACCTGTGCCATAGGTTCGCCATTACTCTTCTAGATCATCTAGTTCAAGCAGGAGACTCTACACCAGTGATGGTGAACTCTTGCCATGGGTGCCACAGGTGGCACGCGGAGCCATATCTGCTGGCACATAAGCCATTTCCCTAGTTCAGTTCTAATGTTTGTTTGTTTGTTTGTTTGTTTGTTTTGTTTTATATGCCGTTCCTCTCCGAAGACTCCAAACATGCATGTGCATGTTGACCAGTTGATTTTTGGCTCATTTTTGCCCTCTCCAGGCTCCAGGGAATCTCTAGAGCCTGGGGAGGCTGAAAAATGGGTCTACTGGGCCCACTAGTAGAAGTTGGGAAAGAGCCATTTCTAGCCTGGGTGGGAGGCCATTTTCACCCTCCCCAGGCATTGAATTATAGGTGTGAGCACTTGCCCATGTATGATAGTGTGCGTGCACACACTTTTGGCACCCATGGGAAAAAAGATTCATCATTACTGCTCTAAACCATTTCTAACAGATGGCAGTACAGTCTCTTCTTGAAAGTGATGAATCTCCCACAACTTCTGAAGGCAAGCTGTTTCATTGGTTGATTGTTCTCATTGTCAGAAAATGTATCCTTATTTCTAGGTCCAACCATTATTCCTTGTCTGGCCTTCAAGTGCTTTGGAAAATAGCTTGACCCTCTTCTCTCTTTGACAGTCCCCCAAATATTGGAACACTGCTATCATGTCTCCCCTGTTCCTCTCCTTCACCAGACTAGCCATACCCAGTGTTTAGTTTCTGAAAGATTGTTTCTTCATTGCTTATTTGACCCCTATGACAATCATTAAGTATTGTACCACATGATTCTTGACAAATCTATATTTTCTTTTATGTAAACTGAGAGCATCTGCACCAAGACAAATTCCTTGTGTGTCCAATCACACTTGGCCAATAAAGAATTCTATTCTATTCTATTCTATTCTATTCTGTTCTGTTCTGTTCTGTTCTACTCTACTCTACTCTATTCTATTCTATTCTATTCTTACTATTTAATACTACACCATTTGGTTCAGTATACTTTTTTCCTTGTTTTCCTCCTCTAAAATCTAGGTGCGTCCTATACACCGGTGCGTCTTATACACCGAAAAATATGGTACTCCCTTTCCGTCTTCTCTCTTTAATGGACTGACTGTTTCCTTGATTTTTTGCCTTATTATTTATATGTTGGAAGAAAGTTCTTTTTAATTATCTTTAACTTTTGTTGCAATTCTGAATCTTTGTTTTCCTGATTTTGTCTGCAGATTCTGGCTATCTGTTGATTTTCTACCTTAGTTATGTGTCCCCCTTTCAATAAGTAAGTAAGTAAGTAAGTAAGTAAGTAAGTAAGTAAGTAAGTAAGTAAGTAAGTAAGTAATCAACTACTAATTAGTTTCAGTTAACTAAACATCGTAGAAGTTATGCAAATAAATAAATGCAAGCTTTTCAATGCTTTGCTGCTACTACAATTCTCACAACTTTGTCATAAAATCAATTGGAAACTTACAAGGATAGTATCCAGACATCTTTTTGAACAAAATACTTCATTTCCTTTCAATATTACAATATTTAACAATCACAAACATAGCACACATATAGGCAGCCCTCAATTTACAACAATTTGTTTAGTGACTATTCAAAGTTACAAGAGCACCAGAATAATGACTATGATCATGTTTCATATTTACAACCATTGCAGAATTCCTATAATCAAAATTTGGATGTTTGGCCACTGGCATGTATTTGTCCTGGGTCATGTGATCGCTATTTGTAATCCTCCCAACCAACTTTCAACACGCAAAGTCAAGGTGGGGGAAGCAACTTTACTCAATGACTCCATGATTCATTTAATAGTTACAGTGATTTGCTTAACAATTGTGGTAAAAAGATCATACAATGAGGCACAACTCATTTATCAACAACCTTAGTGACAGAAACTTTGAGCTCAGTTATAGTTGAAAGTCTATAAAAACAAATACATCAAATATAGAGGGAACTTCATTCACTCAGTCACACCTGTCATTTGGAAGTGATATCCATTACAGTACTACAAATACTCCTGCAGGTGCCCGATGTTACTCTGCTTAAGACAAAGAACTTGATAGGCACTTCCATGTAGTTTTCCTGGCAATAATATGGAAATAGTTTGTCATTGCTTTTTTCCAGAATGTTTGTTTCTTTGTTTAGTCTACAGACCTGATATTGCTTGGTGGCTCCTATTTAAATATTAATGAGATCAGTTCCTTCTTAGCTTTCTCCAAGAATAGCCATCCTTGGATAAAACTGTTTTACAAACCTATTTCAATCAGAGTTCTGATGTGGGTTTGAAATATTTTTTTCTTACCTCTGCCTGAAGAAGAGCAGGAAAGTACAACCTTCTCATTCTACTTTTAAACTGTTCATAAGCTTTGAATACTATCGGCAATACAGTAGTAGCATTATTTGGGATATGTTGTCTGAGCTGAGGTGTACTGGTACTATATCAAGCATGTGCAATTTTCTGGAAATCCCAGAGAAGTCCACTTCACTGGGGATTTCCTATACATTAAAATATAGAAAGGTTTATAACAATTTATATCTGAGGTTTTCTATGTTCTGTCTTCTAATTTACATTACTACCACTTTACTTTACTAATTAAGAATATTTTTTAAAAGTACAAAAGTACTTTCATTCTTTGACACATAAATTTCCCTGATATAGGCTTTTAAAATAAAAATTCCCAAGCTATAAATTTCAAAGATAACAGTTACTATTTGCATGCAATTTTCAGTCATTTCTTAAATTTGCAGGTGGAATTTTTTTTGGTCCATATATTGCTTTTCTTTTTTAAATGAAACTTTTGTCTCATTCAGATAACTCATGGGAACAGAATATCTACATATGTTTCTTTCTATCTATCTATCTATCTATCTATCTATCTATCTATCTATCTATCTATCTATCTGATTGATTTTTTTAATGGCACCCTTCTACTTAGACTCAGGGGGGATTACAACATGTTAGCAATAGCACTTTTTAACAAAGCCAGCTCAATGTTCCCTCTAAGGTGCGCCATGCGCTGTAGCACATTAAAACATTAAGCCTGGTGTACGCTTTTCAAAGGCCCCGCAGAGAGGAAGGTGGTGGAAGGGGTCCCTCACCCGCTGCCATGGCGTTTCGCATTTCAATTAAATTCAATTTATTAGATTTGTATGCTGCCCCTCTCCTTCCCCTCCTCCTCAGCGGCGGATGCTCCCTCCCCTGGCAGCGGCGCTGCTGCTGCTTCTGGCTTGTGGCTCCCAGCTGGAGGTTGGCAGCCAGGCTGGGTGGACATGGGGAGCAAAGCCGGTGGAGACAAAGGGGCCTCGGATGTCAGGAGGTGGGGGGCATGTTGTGAGGGGCGCAAGGCAGGGGGCTCGGCCTGTGCTGGGATGGAAGGGGGAGGCAGCAGCAGCAGCTCTGCAGGGCTTTGAGCTGACGTCAAGCCCTGCGCCCAGGAAAGCAGCGCGCTTTTCAAACGCACACTTTTCAAATGCGCTGCTTTCCCGGGCAGCCCTTGCCTCCTCCCCCGCCGCTGTGCTGGGGGCTGCCCCCTGCCACTGGGTCTCCTCTACTGCCCAATCCCATGTTGGTGCTGAGGGCGATGGGCCTGGAACTTGTCCTCAATCTTCGCCTCCTCCTCTGCTGCTGTGCTGGAAGCTGCCCCCGCCACCGAAGACAAGTAAGAGATGGCAGCGGCCCGCATCGAGAGCATGGACCTCGCCACCATTGAACAGGTAGCAAGGGGGTGGTGAGAGAAAGAGAGAGAGAAAGAGAGCAAAAGAAAGCAAGAGGGAGAGAGAGAAAAAGAGTGTGTATGAGAGAGAGAGAAAGCAAGCAAGAGAGAGAGAGAAAAAGAGAGTGAGAGAGAGAAAGAAAGCAAGAGAGAGAGAAAAAGAGTGAGTGAGAGAGAGAAAGAAAGCAAGAGAGAGAGAAAAAGAGTGAGTGAGAGAGAGAGAAAGAAAGCAAGAGAGAGAGAAAGAGTGAGAGAGAGAGAACGAAAGCAAGAGAGAGAGAGAAAGAGAGAGAGAAAGAAAGAAAGAGAAAGAGAGAGAGAGAGAAAGCAAGAGAGAGAGAGAAAGCAAGCAAGAGAGAGTGAGAGAGAAAAGGAGAGGAAGGAAGAGAGAGAGAGAAATGAGAGCAAAAAGGGGAGAAAAAAAGAGAAATGAGAAAATGATTGAGGCAGTGAATGAGAGGAAAGAGAGAGATAATTGATAAAGAACCCCCCCCAGCCCTCACCTGTTTTTGGAAATGGTTCAAGAGTTCACACACACACACACACACACACACACACATGCACGCATACACACGGGGACGGGGAGGGCACAGGGATGTAAAAAGAGAGGAGAAGTGAGAGGGGGAAGGAATGAGAGAAAGAGGGAGGAAGAGGGAGAAATGAGAAACAAATGAGAGAATAGGGGAAGAGAAAGGAGAGGCACCCAGAAATGAGACAATTTGAGGAGGAATGATTGATTATAATTATTAAATATAGATTGACTATGAAATGATGGTAAAATATATATTTTGGTGTTGTTTAATATTAGGATGTATTAATTTGTAAAATTGGATTAGAGTTTTAGAACTATATAGAATTACATAGGTAAAATTAATGGAAGATACATAGGATAAATAAGGGGTTTATGATATGTATGTATGATTTTATGACTTTGCATTATAAATTTTAAATATACTTGGAAATTTAGAAGATTGATGAAAGTTAATAATAGTAAATGCTAAGTCCTGAAAATTAATTGAGCTTGGAAATATTGAATGAAATTATAGAAAAATAAATATGGAAATATACAGTATTAATTGATGTATTGGTGTTCAGATAGATTTTCATAGTATTTTTAGATTACTATAATACTATGATAAATACTATGATAAGAAATGAAGATTTTAAAGCATGGATTTATTAATAATTGTGTTTTTGGTTTTGCTGGTTGTTTTAGTTTTAATAGTAATAGATTTTGGTTTTGTTTTATTATTAATTTCTTTTAATAAAAAAGAAGGGATTTTTTGTATAAGGAAAAATTTGTATAAGGGTTGTGCTATTATGCTTAATGGTACACTGTTTGGGTGATAGAAGATAAGAGGACTTTGAATTGGATTGGACTGAAATACAAAAAGATTATATAGACTTAAGTGCAAGTAAAAAAATCTGTGAATTTTGTGAATTGTGAACTTGACATGATGGAGGTGAGTGTCTATGAAGAATTGACAGGGATGTTAAAATATATTCATGAAGACATAAAAACTTACCTTTTAGAAATCAGAGATGGAAAAAAAGCAGAAATGAAGCTGGAACATAAAGAACACTTTATAAATAAAGTGATAAGGAAACAATTAAAAACAGATTAATGATTACAGTGATAAGGAAAGAGTAAGAGGGAGCATTGGTATCAGAAGAAGCAAGTGAAAATAAGGGGGGTAATAGGGAGAAGACACTAGAAGGAATTGAGAGTAGACTTATACAAATAATAGGCTTAAAATGAAGGAAAGGAATTTGAAAGAAAAAATTTATTGGTATAAAAATAAAAGAAAGAAAAAGAAAAAATTAAAGACAAGGGATTGGAAGGAGAAAACCTATAAAATTTGAATTTTTGAGAGATCAAAAGAAAATGAATGAAAAAGGGAAGGTCAATAGAAAGGATTTAAAAAAAAGAATTATTATTTTACATTTAATCATGTCAACACTATTAGTTTATATAAATGAATATAATTAATTAGCATAATTATCTTGTTAAAAGTTATAAATTAATAATTTTATATTAGATTGGTACATGACTACTGCAATGCTCTCTACATGGGGCTACCTCTGTAGAGTGTTCGGAAGCTTCAAATCGTGCAGAATGTGGCTGCGCGAGCAGTCATGGGTCGTCCCAGACACGCCCATGTTTTGTCAACACTCTGCAGCCTGCACTGGTTGCCAATTAGTTTCCGGACACAAGTGTTGGTAATGACCTATAAGGTTCTGCATGGCATCGGACTAGAATATTTACAGGACCACCTTCTGCCGCATGAATCCCAGCAGCTGATTAGGTCCCACAGAGTTGACCTTCTCCAGGTCCCATTGACTAAACAATGTTGCTGGCGGGGCCTAGGGGAAGAGCCTTCTGTGTGGCGGCCCCAGCTCTCTGGAATCAACTCCCCCCAGATATTCAAACTGCCCCCACCCTCCTCGCCTTCTGCAAGACCTTGAAGACCTATCTATGTTGCCAGGCATGGGACAATTAATATATTCCCTTCTCTGACCATTAAGAGTTATGTGTGGTTGTGGTTGTATAGTATTGATTGTTTTTTAAGATAGCGGGTTTTTAGTCATAGTTTTAACTACAGTGGAACCCCGACATAAGAGCTGCTCTACTTAAGAGCAACTCGAGATAAGAGCTGGGAGGGGAGAGATATTTTTGTTCTACTTACAAGCCCAAATTCAAGATACAAGCGCCAAGGAGCTGTCTCCTGAAGCCAAACGCTAACTTCCGCGTTCGGCTTCAGGAGACAGCTGCGAAGCGGCGCACGTGTTTTAAAAGGTTGCAGCCGGCCTGGGGGGCTCGGGGGGGGTGCTTGCAGCTTTCTTTCTTGCTCTTTTTCTTTCTCTCTTTTACCTTCCATTCCTCTATTTCTTCTTTTCTTTCTCCTTCCCACCTTCTTCCCTCCCTCCCTCCCTTCACTCATTCCTCTTACTCTCCCCTTTCATAAGTTTCCTTGCTTCCTTCCTCTGTTCCTGTCCCTTCCCCCTTTCTTTCTTTCTTTCTTTCTTTCTTTCTTTCTTGCTTGCTTGCTTGCTTGCTTGCTTGCTTGCTTGCTTGCTTGCTCTTTTTCTTTCTCTCTTTTACCTTCCCTTCCTCTATTTCTTCTTTTCTTTCTCCTTCCCACCTTCTTCCCTCCCTCCCTCCCTTCACTCATTCCTCTCTTACTCTCCCCTTTCATAAGTTTCCTTGCTTCCTTCCTCTGTTCCTGTCCCTTCCCTCTTTCCTTCCTTCCTTCCCACCCTCCGTCCATTCATTCACCCATTCCTCTCTTGATCGCTTAAAGCCGGTCCCTGGTGCAAAAAGGGTTGGGGACCTCTGTCCTACAGGATTGGGTGGCAGAGAAGTTGAACATATGTAAATTTAAAAGTTTAAGAAAGTTTACAAGTTTAGTGAAAGAAACTTCATTATTCATTTATATGTACATGTACATTTCTTCATTAAAAACATGTCTTTCTGCATAATTTAGACTAACTGAGTTTTTTGAGGGCTGGAACCAATTAAAATTATTTACATTAATTCCTATGGGGAAAAGTCGTTCGAGATAAGAGCTGCTCGACTTAAGAGCCCAGGTCCGGAACGAATTAAACTCGTATCTCGAGGTACCACTGTATTAGATTTGTATTTATTGCTGTTGTGAGCTGCCCCGAGTGGGGGGCGGCATACAAGTCTAATAAACAAAACACAACAACAACATGATGGTTTGAATTAAATTTTGATGAGGAAAAGGAAAAAATAATAAAGAAAAGAAGGGAAATAAATTAAACTATAGTAGGTCAATTGTTGGAAGGTTATAAAATTTGAATAATTACTAATTTTCTTTATAAGATTTGTTTTATATAAGTTGTTTTGTATAATTTACAAAATTGATTTAATGTTGAAAAGGAATTAGATAATTAATGAAATTGTTGGAATGTTATAAGGACTGTATACTTATTATTTTAAAGGTCTTTATATAAGATTATATACTTAATTTTTTAAGAATTAGTTTATATTTAATTGTTAGATTGGAACATGATGATTTGAATTAAGTTTTGATGATGAAAGGGAACAAGAATAAAGAAAAGAAGGGAAATAAATTAAACTATATCAGGTCAATTGTTGGAAGGTTATAAAATTTGAATTGCTTTTATAAAAGATTTGTACTACTTATAAAATTAGTTTAATATTGAAAAGGATTTAGATAATTACTGAAATTGTTGGAATGTTATAAGAGCTGAATAATTATCATTTTAAAGGTCCTTATATAAGACTATATAATTTAAAAGTTTGTAATGCTATTAATCAACAGATGGAAGTGTAGTGATGATATTAGAATTTGTTTAAATATGGCGAATGAGTTAAAATAAAAAATAGAATAATAAAGTTGCCTGGGACATATAATATGAAAAAAGGGATCAGAAGTTTAGGGCATCTAGAAATGAGGTAAGGGAGAAGTATGGCCTAAAATTAAGAGACACAGGAGATAATGAATATGTCTGGAAGATAAGCTATAAAGATTGATTTGGAAGAAAATTGAAAATTAAAGATAATAGACCCAGGCGACAAAAATAGGAGGTAAGGAGGCAGCATTAGAATAACAGTAGATATACCTATAAGAATATAAATATGAATATGGGAAAATATATTTGGTAAGTTTAAGAGTAGCAGTGATGTTGGTATGAAGTTAGGTTTTTTTAAAATTGGTCATTTGTTAACTATAAAATGGATTAGAGGTACTCAGGGAAGGATAACAGGGAGAAAGAGGAAGTAGAAAGAAAGGGAGAGAGGGAGAAGAAGGAAAGAGGGAGAGAGGAAGAAAGAAGGTAGAGGAAGGTAGAGGGAGATAGAGGGAGGAGAGTTGTATGAAATATAGAAGGAAAACAAACATTTTGATACTATGGTATATATATATATATCTATGTATGTGTAAAGATGGTGAAAAAATAAAAAAAACTTTAAAAAATATTATATGCCCTTTTGCATTTCTATCTTTATGGTTTTAGGAGTGAAAAGAGACAAATCCATAGAATAATATGTTTTCACCCCTGTTATAGGGTCTTGATTAATTTATATTCTTAAAATTGCCAGCTGAATCCATAGGAACTTGATTCGTTCAACAAATAGCAATTTGTGTGTGATTTTCATTGGGCATATGGCATGCCAGCAAATAACAACCCATAATTAAAACTTCATCACAGTTCACAGCAAGCTTTGCCCTCTAGAAGTATCATATATAGACATCAACCTTATAAAAGTAATATGAAACTGAATTTACTGTCACATACAAGCACTATGCAGGTGTCATTCCTTCACATTTTCAGATAATTCATGGCGGAGAAGACAGGCTGTGCATCCCACTCCTGTCCTCACTGTCAGTATCAAATCCTGTCCTGACTTTTTTGTACTGAATGGGAAAGTTTCCAAGACAGTTGGTGGAACAAGCGGTTAGAATTGTAAAAGCAAACCAAGCATCGTGAAGGTGAACACAGAAAGTTCTGGTGTTGCACAGGCAAGAACTAAGATGTATACAGTTGGACCACAATGCATGTGTCACTTTTAGGTTTACAGTTTGATCTTGGTATTGTCAATTAAATATAATAATACTGCCTACTGAAAAACATGCGGCTATAGTAAAGGAATGCACCCTGATATTTCATATGCAAATCATATTCTGATTTGATAGTCATTAAGATACACGTGAACTTTCCCATTGCTCTGTAATTGTATGTAATTTTTACAGAATGGCTGTGTATTTCTGTTGGCTCAAATAATAGTACAGTATTTTAAAATGATAAATAAAATGGAAAAGTGTCAATAACATCTAGAATGAAATGTTCTGAATTTAGAGTTTAGCCAGCTGATTATTCCTCTTCTGAATTAAGAAAACATGAAAGAGAAGGGAAAATTGTGAAAACTCCAGATGGCCTTTCTAAACCACAAATAAAAAGGCTTAAGGGTTAGTGGGGGGTAGGCAGCTTTCCTTTTCCAACTGATTAGATTTTGTTAAAAATTACAATTCATTTGCACTTTTTAAAAAACTATGTAAATGCATTTTTTACATAACATATTTATTCCATCTGTTTGCGAGTATAAAATGAGTAAAGAATCTAAAGTAATGTTATTTTTGCAGTCCATCAATAAATTATAACTTCTGGTCAAAACTGAAGACTTATCCAATAACCTTTCGCACATGTAAAGGTCAAAGATCTATCAAAATTTGAAATATTTATTACTGATAACTGTTACATTTAGTTAGCAGAAATAAATTAGTTTCTTATGGGTACCAACCAGGGGTGGGCTACTGCCCGGCTGAAGTGGGACGCAGTGGGGTAGCGAAAATAGAGCTCCACCCTTGAGCACCCAATTTGCACTGAAAGATGTTGAAAGAAAATGCAGGGCGTCCTGCATAAGCCACACCCACAGTGTGGTAATAAAAATTTTGGTAGCTCTTTACTGGTACCAACCAAGTACAGTAATTAAAACTTAAATATGTCATTTAAATGGAGTGAGCAGTTCAAGATTAACACTGTCTACAATTTAGGCAATAACAAACCCAAACGACTTGTAAAGTCAGTTGCACCAGGAATTAGACAGTAACAATAAATGGGGAGGGGCTCTCTACTCTGCTACAGGAGCATCATATGATTTGGGATTGTTGCTTTAAGGGCCAGCATAAATTGGATATTGCCATGTATATCATTTGCTAAGGATTATAGATTATTCTGGACTTGGATCCTCTAACATTTTCTTCCATCAGATAGGCAGGATGTTTATCTCCACTAGCAAATGAAATATAAACTGTCTGGATTCTTCTTTTTTTATTTAAAAAGTTTTTTATTTATAAAACATTTACCGGTAAAAACATAACACATACATCACAATATAATACAATACAGATGGATAACAAAAAAAAGAAAAGGTACATGATAGTTTATTCAGTATTTACATTAATTGCCCCCCCCCTTTTATTAATTTTTCCAATATCTATTCTAATTTTGTTTATTTATAATTTCTTCTTCATATTTTCTAATCTCTAATCTTGGTTCTCCTCTCTATCCAATTATATAATTTATTCCAGGTTTCATAATAATCCGTGTCTAATTTGTCCTTTAATTCTAATGTCAATCTGTCCATTTCTGCACATGTTTGTATTTTAAATAAAAATTCTTCTTCTGTAGGAATGTCTTTATTTTTCCATTTCCATCATGATATGTAGCATTGGATATATCTTCTTTTTCTCGTATTTATCAATAGTTATTCCCAACAAAAATAATTCAGGTTTCAAATTAAGACTCATCTCTAAAATCTCCTCTAGCCATTTCCCAATAGGTTCTTACTTTGTGACATTCCAACCACATATGATAATATATTCCAATAGTTTTTTGGCATTTTCAACATATTCCTGATACATTTTTATTCATTTTGGCCAGTCTAACTGGTGGGAAGTGCCACCTATAAAACATTTTATACAGATTTTCTTTGTAAGATGTAGCTAATGCTAATTTTCTATTTTTTTTGCCATAGATCTTGCCAATTATCTAAGTTAATATTATATCCAAAGTCTCTATAATATTTCAGCATTGTCTCTTTAACTTGTTCCTCCCATAATGCCTGTTCTAAAAAACACTAGAATATTTTTCTAATCATTTTTTCTTCTGTTCCTAAGATTATTCTATCCAATCCTGTTGTTTTCATTTTTATACCTGCTTTTTTTTTATCCTTCGTGTACAGTGATATCTCATTTTATGAACTTAATTGGTTCCGGGACAAGGTTTGTAAGGTGAAAAGTTTGTAAGACGAAACAATGTTTCCCATAGGAATCAATGGAAAAGCGATTAATGCGTGCAAGCCCAAAACTCACCACTTTTGCCAGCCAAAGCGCCCGTTTTTACACTGCTGGGATTTCCCTGAGGCTCCCCTCCATGGGAAACCCCACCTCTGGACTTCCGTGTTTTTGTGATGCTGCAGGGTAATCCCAGCAGCGCAAAAACGGGTGTTTCGCTGACAATGGAAGTCCAGAGGTGGGGTTTCCCAGCGAGGGGAACCTCAGCGAAATTGCAGCATCACAAAAACACGGAAGTCCTCAAAACCCCACCTCCGGACTTCCATGTTTTTGTGATGCTGCGATTACTACTACTACTAGCATTGGTGCACTTTGTATTTTTCCTCCCAAAGGAAGGCATGCCATCCAATTTGCAAATCATGATATTCCAATTTCAATATTCTCTCATTTTTTTAGCTGAATCCAATCTCTAATCCAAATCTGCCCCTCTCCTTTGAATTTTATATTAATTTCTTTTTAATTCTTGCTTTTTTCTTTTGTATATAAATTGTAATATAATTTTATTTAAATTTGGAAAGGAACTCTTCTCTAATTTTATTGATATGCATTGAAATAAAAGTAATAATTTGGGTAAGATATCCATCATAATTAATATTCTTCCCATGAAGGAGAATTGCAAATTTGACTATCCATCTAAATCTATTTTGATTTGCTCAATTAATTTTTCGTAATTATCTTTTTTCAATGTGCCACACCTTGCTGTTAATAATATTCCTAAATATTTCATTTTCTTTGTTGTTTGTATTCCCAATTTTTCTATTAATTCTAATTCCTGCAATTTAGTCTTATTTTTAATTATCATTTTTGTTTTTTCATTGTTAATCCAGTCAATTTTCCATAGTCCACCAATGCTTCCATTAACCTATTTCCTGATTTTGATGTTTCTTCATTGATGAATACCAGATGGGTTCAATATTTCTAATAATGTTATTTTTTTATTCATCATTATTTGTACTTCTAATGGTACTGTCGGCAAATTCACTTTTTATTTTATTTATTTATTTTGTCCAATACACAATGAGGGTTTTAGTGGGTATATATCTATATACATATAGTAAAATACATGATGAAGGTTATAGAGGAGACACTCATAGTAAAATATATCTAAGAAATAATAGAAAAGAAGGTATAGTAATAGAGCATATCAATGAAAAAATAGAAGAAGAGATATAGGAATAGAAGAAAGGTATAGGAGATATAGGAGAGCAATAGGACAGGGATGGAAGGCACTCTAGTGCCCTTGTACTTGCCCCTTACTGACTTCTTAGGAATCTGGATAGGTCACTTTTTGTAGATATTGTAAAATCTCATTGTTATTATTTCTTTCACTATCCTCATATAAATTTTTATAATAATTATAATAATTATCTGCTATATCTTTTTTCACTTCATTATTTATTTATTTATTTATTTATTTATTTATTTATTTATTTATTTATTTATTTATTTATTTATTTATTTATTTATTTATTCGATTTTTATGCCGCCCTTCTCCTTAGACTCAGGGCGGCTTACAACATGTTAGCAATAGCACTTTCTAACAGAGCTAGGCTATTGCCCCCACAATCCGGGTCCTCATTTTACCCACCTCGGAAGGATGGAAGGCTGAGTCAACCTTGAGCCGGTGATGAGATTTGAACCGCTGACCTTCAGATCTATAGTCAGCTTCAGTGGCCTGCAGTACAGCACTCTACCTGCTGCGCCACCCCGGCTCATTATCATATATTATTTTCCCCTTTTCATTCAGTAATTTACTAATTTACATTAAAAAGTAATACATTAAAAGTAATACATCTTCGAGTCCTCGGAGAGGGGCGGCATACAAATCTAATTAATAAATTAATTAATAATTAATAAATTTAAATTAGTAATAAAAAACAAAACAAAGAAACAAACCCAACAATATTAAAAATCCATCTGTGTGTGGAACTGGAATCAACTTGAAGATTTTTCAAAACTTTCAACTTCTACAGTACATGAAGATCAGATGGCTAGGAGACCTTTGCAGAAATGCACCCTGTGTCAGTTGTTTCTATTGCTGGATCAGGAGTTGCCACCCATGGTCACTCATGCCTTGGCTCACTATTTCCACAATGATATCTCTATCACAACTGGTTCAAATATTTTATCAGAATGATGATATAAAGAAAAGAAAAGATTATGTTAAAGATTATGGTCATGGTTGAAGGTAATCCCTGGTCCAAATAAATACTTCCTATTATTTCCAGTGAAATGATACTATACAGCTACTCTGTCTTTTCTGCTTTAATTATTTTTGTTTCCTAATTTTTATACTAAAAAATTAAACGCAAAAGTGGATAACATAATTATAGATTGTCAAATATTAAACACAGGGATTGCATGATGAAAGCATCAAGGAGAAGCCACGCTATTGGAAGAAGCAGAAATGTTGCTGTTACTCAGGAAGATTGCAAGACTTATGTCCACTGGTTTTCCCATTTTGCAGTTAGCTTTAGAGGTCATTAGAAAATGAAGATAGCTAGAAGCATTTTAATGGTTGTTTGGAAGAGAAGAAAGTCACTGCTTCTATTAACGGAAGACCCAACAACAGAGATGTTTTGATCTTCTACCATCTATACTTTATCAGTGAATGGGCTCATCGGTTACAGCTTGCTCAGAGATACTAGCATTTTTAAAGCTTTAATAGTATACTTTTTTAACACTGATAACACTGAATTATAGAATGATATTTTTTAGATTAATATATTTATACACACATACTTTACATACACAAATACACACACATACTGTATGCATATGACAGTATACAATGCATAAATCATTTTAAGGTTAATTGGTCAGCACTCATATTTACACACACACAAACAATAAAATTTCCTTCCTTCCTTCCTTCCTTCCTTCCTTCCTTCCTTCCTTCCTTCCTTCCTTCCTTCCCATCTCAAGTGATACTGGGTAGCTTACACCATCAAAAAGCAACCATGTAAAACAATTAGAAAATCCATTAAAAGCATTAAGCATTAAAAATTAAAATGTTAAAACATTAAAAGGACCAATAAATGGGGTGATGGTAGGATCTATTCCTACTAACCAACTCAAGAGTGAGACACCACTATCAAGGCCTTAAGTCAGTTGGCGGAACCAGATTTTTTTGGCTCTTTTGAAAACGAAGAGGGTGGGGGTGGATTTCACCTTGGGAGTATGGTGCTCCAAAGGACAGGAGACCTGCCACAAAAGGTTCTCCCCCTGGAGCCTGCCAGCCAAAATTCCTTGGCCAATGGGGTCCATAGCATTCCCCTTCTGACAAAGCGAGTGGCATGGACCACTCTCATTGGAGATAGTTAGCCTTTTTTCATTAAACATATTAATAATATTTTGTAAGATCTAGGCTCAATCTATAGTTAAGTTAAAAGGGAAGGGGAGAAGAAAGAATTATGTAAGGAAAACTTCAATATGTAATAAACAAATTTGCATTTATCATTTATTGTTGTTGTTGTGCTCTAGATCAGGAGTGTCAAACTCAAGGCCCGAGGGCCAAATCCGGCCCGTGGGGTACTTAGATCTGGCCCACAGGGATGGGCCAGGTATTACTGGCTTTGAAACCACAAAGCCTGCGGTGTCTCTGCCAAAGAAATCAGAGCTTGGGAGAACTGCATGAGGCCTCCTGAGCTCCGTTTTCACTGGGAGAGGTTGCAAGAGGCCATTGCAACTGAAAATGGAGTTCAGGAGCTTGTTTTCACTGGCAGACCACTCAGGCCACCACAAGAGCCCCTGACATGGGTGATGTCGAGTTGTCTATGCCCACCCTGTCCGCACCCATTTTGCCCCACCAAGATCAAATACAACCCTTATGTGACCCTCAATGAAATTGAGTTTGACACCTCTGCTCTAGATTACACACGTACATCTTTCATTTCAGATATAAAGTTTAATATTGCATAGTTTTCTTCTATACATAATTGGTTCAGAACCAAGTGGATTTGAAACCAGCTTATCAATTAATAAAGCTAAAATGAGCCGGGGTGGCGCAGCAGGTAGAGTGCTGTACTGCAGGCCACTGAAGCTGACTTGTAGATCTGAAGGTCAGCAGTTCAAATCTCATCACCGGCTCAAGGTTTACTCAGCCTTCCATCCCTTCCGAGGTAGGTAAAATGAGGACCCGGATTGTGGGGGCAATAGCCTAGCTCTGTTAAAAAGTGCTATTGCTAACATGTTGTAAGCCGCCCTGAGTCTAAGGAGAAGGGCAGCATAAAAATCGAATAAATAAATAAATAAATAAATAAATAAAAATGAATTCACAGTATGCACATATAGTGTTTGAGATGAAATTTATCTTGCTGAAGGAATGAATATTATGTTAGTATTTACTGACTTCTATAGACTCATGAAGTAATTAAAAATGCTTTAAATTTTGTATGTTTTGCAGTGTATCATATAATTTCCATGCTCTAGTACTGTGATGGCAAACCTACAAACCTGTTTGGGGATGGGAGGCTTTCCCCCTCTCCCACCACTGTTTTGGGATGTGAGGCCAAAATGGGGGTGTGATGTCCCATGTGTATGAGTGGTGGGTCATGCGCACATTTACAGGGGGTGGGACATGCGGGAGGGGCATTGCATTATGTGTGTGGGCACTCATGTACGTACCACAGTACGCGGCCACACTCTTCTGGCACCTGAGGGAAAAAAGGTTCGCCATCACTGCTCTGGTATACACATACACTGGGAAAGTTATTTCTGGAGCTACGGTATTTTATCCAATATTTTGTTCTGTAAGGTACATGTCTTATGAAATAGAGTTTAATTGATGCATGCTTAAAAGGTGTTTTTGTTGTATTTGTTGATTAACATGTTTTAAATGTACAAAATCTTTCCCTAAGGCAGATAATTCCCTTTTTACTTAGGCTGTGAATCATTACATAGATACGCTTCTCAGATACACTTTGCAACTTAATCTCCCCTCCCCCACACCTCTCATTTATTCCTTGCTCAGTAAACACTATTGTAACTAAACTATTGATGTGGTGAAAAAAATGGATGCTAACTCTGGGGAGGAAGATCACACTTTATTAAAACAACAATCATTGTGTTCCAGTTTACAAAGGAACTAAGAATAATAGGAGGGAATATTTTTCAATATAAAAATATTTTATGGAATTATGGGATGGGAAATTGTAGAATTCTGATTGGGTGTCAGGATCTTTGGACTGTGCAAAGAAAATAGATAAGTTAGGAAGAGGAAGAGAGAGAGAGAAAGGGAGGGAGAGGGAGAGAGAGAGAGAGAAAGAAAGGGAGGGATGGAGGGAGGGAGAGGGAGAGAGAGAGAGAGAAAGGGAGGGATGGAGGGAGAGAGAGATAGAAAGAAAGAAAGGGAGGGAGGAAGAGGAAGAGAGAGAGAGAGAAAGGGAGAGAGAGAGAAAGAGAGGGAGGGTGGGAGAGAGAGAGAGGGAGAGGGAGGGAGAGGGAGGGAGAGAGAGAGAAAGGGAGGGAGGGTGGGTGGGAGAGGAAGAGAGAGAGAGAAACCATTATACTTTTTTAGAGCAGGCGGGCATTCTGGAAATAGTTTTTGTCAGCAAGTGATGAAACTTGATGGGATTAGGTATCTCTTACCAGTTATTTATTTATTTCAATTTCCTTATAAATCTTGCTTTCCTCAATCTGAAAGGGCTGGGTCTTCATTGCTTCTAGTCAATTTCATTTTTTAAACAGGATTAGTAGAACAAGAGAGTTGGAAGAGCTCTTAGATGTCATCTAGTCCAAGTTCCTGTTCAAGCAGAAGACCTATACCATTTCAGACAAATGGCTGTCAAAATTCATCTTGAAAACATACAGTGATGGAGCACTGTATTCTGCTTTTGTTAATAGTGAGCAATGTTTCTTAATTTTTTTCAGCAAGGGCAGTTTACCAGCAGAAATAGTTTAGATCTGACAGGTTTATGTGAAGTGGGAAACTGAACTTAGTCCCTGTCATGTTTGCAAGGTTAGACGGAAGTTTTATGAAAACAAACTCCCATCTCATTTCAGCCATAATGCTATGAAATCCAGTAAACTTGCAGCCTCTCATTGAAATGGAGGTAGATACCCATTATTTTTATTACTAGAAATTTTGTTGCAAC
The DNA here is from genome assembly GCF_031021105.1 of Erythrolamprus reginae. Lineage (NCBI taxonomy): Eukaryota > Metazoa > Chordata > Lepidosauria > Squamata > Dipsadidae > Erythrolamprus > Erythrolamprus reginae. The sequence continues at coordinate 66,246,608 of NC_091953.1, forward strand.
AAGATTTCATTAGCTTTGTGTTCTTATAATTCCAATATAGATTTCTAGTTCAAAGATCTTTTTTAGATACAACTGCTTTTCTATATTATTGCCAAGAAAACTATACATACATGTATGTGAAATCTTTAGGAGTCAAGTTTGATTTGAATGAGATTATATTTTATGAGTAATCGAAAAATCCCTTGGATATGCCTTGGGCAATCAATCTACCTAGGCCTCCTCTATACTTTAAGCCTACAGGTCAACCACATTTGCTAGAAAAAAATAAAGGTGTTATTGTACCTAATTTATGAGAAAATACCAAAGAAAGCTGTTTCTGATAGGCATATAGGATTGTCCTACAAATCCATCAAAATAAATTAGAATTTAGTTGGGAAAAAATGGGTTTAGATCATTGTTTCTCACCCGTGGCAGCTTAAAGATGAGTGAACTTCAGCTGTCCAAATTCCTAGGACAGTGATGGCAAATCTTTTTTCCCTCGGGTGCTGAAAGAGTGTGTGTGCGCGCGCTATCGCATATGGATGAGTGCCTACACCCATAATTCAATGCCTGGGGTGAGCGAAAACAACTTATCCCATGCCCCAGAGGCCAGAAATGGCCACTTTCCCAACTTCTGGTGTGTCCAGAAAGCTTGTTTTTCGCCCTCCACAGGCTCCAAAAGCTTTCTTGGAGCACGGGGAGGGTAAAAACACCCTCCCCCATCCTCTGGAAGCTCTCTGGAAGCCAAACTCACCCTTCCAGAGCATTTGTGCAAGCCAAAAATCAGTTGGCCGGCACACAAATGTACGTTGGAGCTGAGCTAGGGCAATGGCCCACATGCCAACAGATATTGTTCCGCATGCCACCTGTGGCACCCGTGCGATAGGTTCGCTATCATTGTCCTAGTAGTTGGAAAACCTGGGGGAGGGGGGTGAAATCCACACATCTTAAAATTGCCACAATTGGGAAACAAATTTATTTTTATTTATTTATTTATTTTGTCCAATACATAATGAGGGTTTTAGTGGGTATATATATATATATATATATATATATATATATATATATATATATATATATATATATACACACACATACACACACACACACACACACACATAGTAAAATACATGATGAAGGTTATAGAGGAGATACTCATAGTAAAATATATCTAAGAAAGAATAGAAAAGAAGGAATAGAACATATCAATGAAAGAATAGAAGAAGAGATATAGGAATAGAAGAAAGGTATAGGAGATATAGGAGAGCAATAGGACAGGGGACGGAAGGCATTTTACTACACTTGTACTCGCCCCTTACTGACCTCTTAGGAATCTGGATAGGTCAACCGTGGATAATATAAGGGTAAAGTGTTGGGGGTTTGGGGATGACACTATGGAGCCTGGTAATGAGTTCCACGCTTCGACAACTCGGTTACTAAAGTCATATTTTTTACAGTCAAGTTTGGAGCGGTTAATATTAAGTTTAAATCTATTGTGTGCTCTAGTGTTGTTGTGGTTGAAGCTGAAGTAGTCGCCGACAGGCAGGACATTGCAGCATATGATCTTGTGGGCAATACTTAGATCTTGTTTAAGGTGTCTTAGTTCTAAGCTTCCTTTTTTAAAGGACAGTAGAATACTGAGCTAGTATAGCTAATGTGCAGCTATTTTCTTGATGATTGTGCTGTATGGTTTTTAATTGTTTAATTATTTTTAATGCTTGCATTGTTTGTCTATTTTTTTTGCTTATGTTCTAATTATAAGCCATCAAGAGATGTGAAGTAATAATATAAACTGAATAAATAAATCACACATAGCTCAATAAATTTGGCTGTTTGAGATGAAAGACAATTCTTCCTGCCCAGCAGCTAACCTGCAGAAAAGTAGTGGTAAAGGTACAATATCCTTCTGTAGGACAAACTACCTGGAACAAACTGTATTCCCATTTGCTGGAAGGGTGTGCACAGTTTACAGCCCTCACAACTGCTGCACTGACTGGTGCAATCACCTTAGTTGACTCCAATATAAAGCTGTCCTTTAGTTCAGCAAAGAGTAGAATTTGATTTTCAAATACAACCTTTCATTCAGATGGCATGATGGTAGGGGTACCAATATAAACATAAATAACTCAGAAATGATTCCATCAGCTTCAATAAGCCGCCAGATTGGGTTGTTAGATTGAGATGACTAAGCACTTCCAGGCTTGTGTGTCAGAATCAGAAAAGATTTGAAATGCTTTTTCCTTCCAAGCAAGTAAGTTTCATTGGAAGTTGGATGAAACTACTTAAAACCCAAAGGCTTTTGCTTATTATAGACCCAATTCGAGACCACAGCAGTATCTTAAGACGTGCTCCATTTTCTCCCCACCCTCCCCCGTTATCTTTCTCAGGGCGGGCTAGCAGCTTTTGGAAAGAGTCAGTTGATCTTTGTGTGCGCGCAGAGTGATGGACGTTGTGTGTGGGAATGGATCTCAGCGCACCGTTCGCGCTTCTGCCACACGTTTTCGCTCGCTCTTGCTCTTCAAGGCCGCGTGGGTGGGTGGTTAGCTTTCAGGGACGGCGGGAGGGTGGTTGGGAGGGAACACAACGCAGACAGGTGGGCTGGACGAGTTTTCGCGGTGGCGGAGGCTGGCCGAAAAGGAAGGGGGGCAGTGAAGAAGGCAGCGTGGTGAGGTGTCTCATAAGGTCTGGACAGGTGTGTGCGTGCGTATTCCGTATACACGCGGATAGAGGAGGCGGACTGGCGGTGTGTAGGCAGCAGGCATGCTGGCGTGAGGTTTGCGCTCAGCAAGCGGCGCCTGAGACGCGGGCATGTGATCAAAAAGCAAGGGGGGAGGAAGAGGAGGAGGAAAGAGGGAGGGAACCGGCTATACTCTACGAGGCAGGAGTTTGCCAGCTCTGAGGCGCTGGCGGAGGGGACCCGGCCCGGCGGGAGGAATGTACCTCACAAAGGACGCGCGCGCGTTTGGCGGGCCGCCCGGGGCGGGAATCGTGGCGTGTGTAGGGGCAGGAGTGGAGTCGCTCGTTCTGCCTCCCTCCTCAGGAATCCCAAGCGGCGAAGGAGCGGCACCCGCAGTGTGAGGCTCCCCCCTAGCTGTTTGGAGCGGGCTACGTGAAGAGAAGGTGGGGGGGCGTCCAGAGAGCTGCAAAGAGCAGCAGACGCTTCATCCTGCGGCACCAGCAGGAAGAGAGGCGCGCGAGGGAGAGCCGAAGAGCCCATGTGCGCAGGTGGGCAACACCCGTTTTCACCGCATTGTCAGCGGTAGTGGCCGCAGAGAGGCATTTGGGGAGGGGACAAGAAGGTGGAACAGGACAGCAGACGGGAGGCTGGCATCCAAGAGCCTACGGCGAGTCCGGGATGGCTCTGGGTGCGTGTGTGTCGTGGGTGCCAGTCTGTCTTTCTCAGTCTCAGAGATTACGGTTTACAACTTGCTACCTTTCTTTGGCTGGATGGAAGTGAAGACCGCGAGAGAGCGTGGATCGAGGGAGGGAAAATCAGGTGTGTTTCTCCTTCCCTTAATTATTGGCAATCTAAAAATGCACGCGTATGCTACTGTAAATTAAATATGTGTATGGTGTGGTTTAGGGGCAACATCAGCGGACATATAGGAACTGCCCTGCGTTTTGTTGTTACTTTGGGATTTCCATTTAGAGGAGCTTGTAGTGGGGAAGAGAGCGAAAACAGCGTGGTGGAGACCTTGACAAGTGGCTTGGCGTTGAGTAGGCAGGGAGGCTTGCTTGCCATGTGCAAAAACACAGTTTGTATTCAGGAGTAATTTCGAAGGAGGAGATTAGTCCACAGCCCTGCATGGAAGAGGGAAGAGGCAAGATGCAAAGGAGCACTGGAATCTGATTTAAGATAAAATAATCGCTACCCACCTGTACCCAGTTTTTAAGGGATTATCCTCCAACTTAATTTTATTAGTACAGTAGTTGTGATGGCGATTGAATAGCACTGCTAAGGAAAACCTTGTATAATAGGGGACTCATTGCACTGGTGTATTAACCATTAAGCAGACTAAGCACGTGCTTAGAGCACCAGGCCCAAAGGTGCACCACAAATTTGAGGGGGGAAACCCCCAGTATGTACAACAGTATGTATAAAGGAGAGGGGCAACAAGATTTGTCAGTGTTTAGGGCACCAGTGAACCTTAATCCGCCATTGACTAAATGGATTGGTTTGCAAGAAGCATATAAAATGTAGGAATATTAAAAATATTATAATAAAGTAATCAGGATTCCTGATGAGATTGATCAATATGTTGGTTGAGATTAGTTGTATTAGATATGATGATGCCTGCATTTATTACTAGATAATCCCAACAATTTGCTACACTTTTATATACTATTTTATCAGGCAATGTAGCAGATAAAACATTCATTAAGGTAGAGATGATACTTTTTTTTTACCCTTTATACAATTTCACTGAAATAAAATGAATACTTAAAGGCTGAAATCCTATACTGAACTTTCTGAGAGTGAGTGAAATTTACTTTTGATTACACATGTATTAGATTACTTTGTAAAAAATTAATGGACATAATGCATATATGGGTGGGAATGCCTGAGACTTTTTCATGTATTTTGGACTAGAGTTTTGGATGTGACAGTTAGCTACAGTAGATGTAACACACATTTAATTTCTTCCATTTAACTATAGATGGCAGTGTGAAAGCTAAATACAAACATTGGTAGAAGTTATTTTTTGCTCTCTATGAGAAAATGAAGACAGTGTGCACATGACTAGGCTTGGGGAACTGGAGAAACCACAGGTACGTAAATTGATTAATCTAATTGCCTATGTAATATTTTCTGCATTTCAAAGTATCAGATGTATTTGACCTGAACAAGTTTTTAAAATCAATAAATACAGAAAAGCTTATTTATAACAATTTAGAAGATGTGAGAAGGGACAGCTTAACTGAAAGGTCTCTTGGAAGCAATCTTTTAAGGATTTTAAACCTTTAAAATAGTGTTAAGTAAATGCAAACTTGTCTTCTGCTGTTGCTGCTGCGCCATTAACAAAAGTATGTGTGTATATAAGTGCTCTGTAAAATGTTTATTTCAAATACAAATATGCTAATTGAAGTTGGCAGATTTCTCCTTGAGTGGTCTAGCACACAATCAAAAACATATTTATATACTGAACCTCAACTCACTTAAAAAAATCAGTTAAGTTAAAATGAACTTGAATTATATGTCTGTAAACATATTTAGAGCACCAGTATAGTTAAAGGTGGATTTAGCATTACTGTGAGATGAATAATAAAATTATTTTCTGGCTGGTGAGATAAAATCAGATGTTTTGGAAGGTGATAAGTATAAGAAACATTTTTGCATAAATTTTGCAATTTCCAATAGTGAACACATCTTTTTGTCTTGCAGGAGACAGATGAGGTCTTTATTTATTTATTTATTTATTATTTAATTGGATTTGTATGCCGCCCCTCTCCGAGGACTCATCTTGGGGCTCATAGGCATCCATAGAGTCCTAAGGCATCTCTCTGCTTCTATACGCATCTAAAATCTAGTATTATATCAAGAATGAACTTCCATGCCTTTCCAGATTCTGGATAAATTGGAAGGACGGGAGATTTTCTCCTGAAATAATGCTGAGGTTTTGAAATTTCTCTAAAACTTATCATGACATTAGGAACAAGCTCTTATCTTTATCTAAGTTCAGGAAAAGAGCAGACACACTGATATTTCACTGGGCTTTACAGATACTTGGAAAGTAAAATGCTTCTTGATTCTGAATATTTTGAAAACAGCATGTGACATCAGAGGTGAGAGCTTGCTTGTCTCCTGACCCAGGAGAGAACAGATCTGTGGCGCCCACAAATTTTGGCCATCTGTCAAGGTTAGCAAAATTGATGAACTGCTGATCATTGCCTCTAAATTATTTTAGGCAGTTTTGTTGACTCCCACATTTGATATGCCATGTTGCACAACAATATACAGTGGTACCTCTACTTAAGAACTTAATTCGTTCCGTGACCAGGTTCTTAAGTAGAAAGGTTTGTAACTAGAAGCAATTTTTCACATAGGAATCAATGTAAAAGTAAATAATGTGTACAAACCCATTAGGAAAGAAATAAAATCTCGGAATTTGGGTGGGAGGAGGAGGAAGAAGAAAAGGAGGAGGACAGCTCCTGCCCAGAGCAAAGGGAGCGTTTCTTTTGTCTGGGTGCTGGCAGAGGTTTATTCCCTCTCCAAGCGCCCAGAGAAAGGAAAATGCTTTGTTCGCTCTGGATTGCCAAAGCCCCATTAAGCGCCACTGAAAGGCTCCATTAACAGCCCGGAAAAGCCTGAAATGGCCAGGCTTAAAGGGGGAATGGAAGGAAACTGGCCAGGCCTTCGTATCACTGTCAAATTTCCTGGGAAATTTTTCTAGGCTCGGGTTCTTAAGTAGAAAATGGTTCTTCAGAAGTGGCAAAAAAATATTAAACACCCGGTTCTTATCAAGAAAAGTTCTTAAGTAGAGGCGTTCTTAAGTAGAGGTACCACTGTATACTGCATGCCAGCAATATACATTACAATGGGAATTACTGACCATTTTAAAGGAAAAATTGAAAATCGTTAGAATGTTTTGTTATTGCAGTAGGAGCAAAAGATATACAATTAGCAATATAATTACTTACTAGCAAATCCAATTTGAATTAAAATAAATATGAAGTTAAAACAATTTTTACTAATCATGTGATCACTAAATTGTAAGAAAATAATTCAGTCTTAAAATCATAGTGTTGGAAGAGTTCACTTTAGGACAGGAATGAAAATTAAAGCATCCCCAAAGATAAGAACCTAACCTCCTTTTAAACACATCTAGCAAAGCAGAGCACTTTGCCACTCCAGGTAATTGTTTTCACTGTCATATTTGCCTTCCTGTAACTTAAATGCTTATATCCAGCACTTTGGAACCATAGAGAATAAGTCTTGACTTAATCTGTGATACAAGTATTTACTCGCCCCTTCTTTCTACTTCTTCTCCAATATTTCTCAAGGCTAATGATTTCAGTTTCTTCAGTCCTTTCTCACTACTCCCTGGATTATCCTTGTTAGCCTTCTCAAATGTTTTTCAATTTTCGTGAATCCCTTTAAATATGTAACACCAGAAACTTAGTTACGGTATGTATCTGTCTTTTCCTAATGCCCATATACACAGTTCGTTTACTATCCATCAAAAATTCAGTCTCCTTGGAAACAGTAACAAATGGTGAGAATAGGCATTATAGCATTATATCCAAGCATGTGAATACTTGTACCTCTTTTCTAAATATGTTTACTTGAGTAAATATAATTACTTGAGAGTATAGAAATCAGCACTTGGTATTGGGGTGCTTGAAGAAGAACAATTGATATGTAGAACTTGTCTACTTGGAACCAAAAATTTAAAGTTTATTGAATGGCTTGTATTCCTGGCAGTTGCACGTGTGAGTGAATGTATAAATTCATAACCTTATATGTAAAAATGTAGCCGTATGTACTCCTTTTACAGTAAGAAGTCATAAAATATTAACAATTATGTCTAATGTAAGAGAAGCAGTAGGAAGAATGCTCTACTGAGGGTTCTTATTACAGAGACTTCACCATGCAACAAGTACCATTACTGTACATTATGATAAATTGTCATAAATAATTGAAATAAACTGTCATTACTTTCCAAATGCTTGATCTGTATCTTTTGATCTGCTCACCAAATTACTGAGAGAACAAGACAACTGCACACTACCAAAACATCAAGATTTCCCAGGTTTTTTGTAAACTGGTACTAATATACTAAACTGTTACATAATTTATTTACAACATGTGAATATTAGGCTGTCGGTAATGAAGTATATTAATCTCATTAAAAAATGATCACAAACTAGATCTTTATCTCCCTCCTCACTCTCTATTCTATTTGGGCTCCATTTCTACAATGCAGCCATCTCAGCAGCTTGCATTCCTGCTATTTTGAGTCCTACACAACATGGATCACTACATTCTTTTTTGTGTGAGTCAAAACGCAGAGATAATGATCAGACACTGGATTCCAGCCAAAAGACAGATACTGATAGTTTTTCTTGCAGACAAACTTCAAGGATGGAGAGGGAGTGAGCACAGATGGCATCCTGTAACCCATACCTGCATTGGAAGAAAACATTGTGATAGTAATAGTATTTAGGTTTATTGACTTTTGGATGAAAGTCAACAGTCTTAATCTTTTGGGTGTATAAAATATAAACTATAATCTTAATAGTAGACCTTGGGCTTTGTATGCAAAGCATCCCAAATTCAATCTTTGGTATTCCCACATAAGAATTAGAAGTTGTATAAGAAACAAAAAGTTGCAGCCAGTACATTTAGACCTGATTGAACTATATTTCCTATTTCCAAAAGAAATAAACCTGAGAAATAATTCTTTAAAAAAAATATTTATAGTTAAAAGTAAGTTCTGTTGTGACAGCAAACAAGAGGACTGGATACCATAATATTGAACTCTAAATTCAGTATTTAATTGAATGTTTGAATGTGCTAGGGTGTATGTGGATTCCTATATTTCCTTTGCTTGTACAAAGATTCGATATGTGATATAATTCTTATAATAAGGAAGTGACATTAGTTTTAAAGAAGTGATTAAGACAATATATTCTATTTAGGATATATCAAAAATTTAGGTGAACCTAGTTTTAGCTTGTATATCCAAAGATTTTTGGAAGTATTTTCTGCGAACAGTGGTATCTCTACTTACAAACTTAATTCGTTCCGTGACCAGGTTCTTAAGTAGAACAGTTTGTAAGAAGAAGCAATTTTTCCCTTAGGAATCAATGCAAAAGCAAATAATGTGTGTGATTGGGGAAACTAAGGGAGGGTGGAGGCTCTGTTTCCTCCCAGAAGATTCCTAGAGAGGCCCCATGGAGGCTTCTCCCCGCCTTTTCTGGCCCTGTTTCCTCCCAGGAGATTCCTAGAGAGGCCCCACGGAGGCTTCTATCTGCCTTTTCCAGCACTGTTTCCTTCCAGGAGATTCCTAGAGAGGCTCTGTTTCCAGAAGATTCCTAGAGAGGCCCTGTTTCCTCCCAGGAGATTCCTAGATAGGCCCCACAGAGGCTTCTCCCCAGTGATGGGCTACCAAATTTTTTACTACCACACTGTGGGCGTGGCTTATGCATTTTGTTTCAACATCTTTCAGTGCAAATTGGGTGCTCTGGGGTGGAGCTCCAAATTTTGCTATCGGAACTGCATTCCTGACCGTTCCCGTAGGAGCTCGTTACTGCTTCTCCCTGCCTTTTCTGGTTACAGTTTCGGAGGCTCGGGTTTGTAAGTGGAAAATGGTTCTTGAGAAGAGGCAAAAAAATCTTGAACACCCGGTTCTTATCTAGAAAAGTTCGTAAGTAGAGGTGTTTGTAGGTAGAGGTACCACTGTATCTTGTTCACTTGTTATATATCAGACATATTCGTGTACTGTCATTAGTCATGTACAATATTGAAGGCAAAGGAAAAGAGGCTGGTAGATGATGAGTTGGTTAGATACTGTCCTCTACATAGTGGGCATGAGTTTGGGCAGACTCAGGGAGACAGTGGAGGATGGGGGGAGGGTTGGGATGCTGTGGACCATCGGGTCACTAAAAATTGGACACGACTTAGTGACTGTACAACATTAGTCATATAAGCCAGTAGATGAAAAATGCAATCTTAATTGCATGCAAGTTATTGCATAGAATCAAAGTCCTTCTCAATTTGAAGGAGCACGTATAATAAATTGTGCTCCTAGAAAAAAATATTTTTTTATAAAATAGTATTGTTTGGCTTTGGATGCTCAAAAAGGGACCAGTCACATTTTGCTCATTTACTATCAGCTGTTTGACTATTGAGCCACATCTGCTCTACATAAATGTCAACCTTTATTGCATGATAATATGTTTGAGAATGTTGAAAGATGCTTCTGCTTTTTAGTTACATACAGATTATCTTGTTAAAGAGTTTATATTATCTTAATTTCCAGTTAAACCATAAAATCCAATTTATATAGACCATGTGTTAACAATACAAAGATTTCAGAACTCAAGAAAGAAGAAAGTATATTCAGAAACAAATTGTGGAACAATAACTACATGCAAAGAGCTACCAGAGAGATATACCATATCTTTTGGACAATAAGGTGCACTCCCCTCCCAAAAAAGTAGGTGGTGTGCGTCTTATAGAGTGAATATTACTGAAGCCCCGCCCACTCATTGGCCCTCATTCTTCAGCCTCTGCCTCCCACTTTGCCTCCTTACAGCAAACAGTCTGGTTAGCTTCAGCATAGCCTGATTTAGCATGAGCAGCTGACTGGCAGTTGGATTAGTCTCTGGGAATATCACTGATCATGTGTTCCAAGCTGTGGGGATCACCATCTCCCATTTGCACCTTGGCACACCCCATTTTTTGCTTCCGCACATCCAGTTTTTGGCCTGTTCCAGGTGGCAGAGAGAAGCTGCAGCGGTAATCCCTGCCACCTGGAACGGGCCGAAAACATGACATGCCAAGGCTGAAAATGGGGCATGCAGAGGCTTAAAATAGGGTGAACAGAGGCTGCGATAGGTGGCACCCTGGAACAGCTGATTGGTGGTGGTGATTGATTCTGGGAAGGCCATCTAACCACCAGTTCAGGCTGTACTGAAGCTGACCAGGCTGTTTGCTGCAAGGAGGCAAGTTACTGGGAGGCAGAGGCAGATTTTCTTTCCTCCTCAAGGTGTGTTTTATAGTCTGGAGCATCTTATAGTCTGAAAAATACAGTAATGCATTATTTATTGTGTTATTATAAGTGCTGTTGTCACCACATCTGCCTTCTGAATGTAGTTTACATGAAGTCCCCCCTAATTTTATCTCAATAATAATAATAATAATAATAATAATAATAATAATTTATTAGATTTGTATGCCGCCCCTCTCCGAAGACTCAGGGCGGCTCACAACAATAATAAAAAAACAATATTATAGCGAAACAAATGTAATATTAAAAAAGAAGCATATAAAACCCTATCATATTTAAAAACCAAATAACACATACATATCAAACATAAAATATAAAGAGCCTGGGGAAAAGGTGTCTCAATATAAAGAGCCTGGCGGTATAGGTGGGTCTTGACTAGTTTACAAAAGACAAGGAGGGTGGGGGCAGTTCTAATCTCTGGGGGGAGTTGATTCCAGAGGGCCGGGGCCACCACAGAGAAGGCTGTTTCCCTGGGGTCTGCCAAACGGGACCCGGAGAAGGCCAACTCTGTGGGACCTTATCGGTCGCTGGGATTCGTGCTGTAGCAGGCGGTTCTGGAGGTATTCTGGTCCAATGCCATGTAGGGCTTTAAAGGTCATAATCAACACTTTGAATTGTGACTGGAAACTGATCGGCAGCCAATGCAGGCCACGGAGTGTTGTAGAAATGTGGGCGAACCTGGGAAGCCCCACGATGGCTCTCGCGGCCGTGTTCTGCACGATCTGAAGTTTCCGAATACTTTTCAAAGGTAGCCCCATGTAGAGAGTGTTGCAGTAATCAAACCTCGAGGTGATGAGGGCATGAGCGACTGTGAGCAATGACTCCCTGTCCAAATAGGGCCGCAACTGGTGCACCAGGCGAACCTGGGAAAATGCCCTCCTCACCACAGCCGAAAGATGATGTTCCAATGTCAGCTGTGGATCGATGAGGACGCACAAGCTGTGAACCCTCTCTGTAGGGGTCAGTAGTTCCCCCCCCAGGGTGATGGACGGACAGATGGAATTGTCCTTGGGAGGCAAGATCCACAGTGTGTGTGTGCCCATGTGCATGTGCAGGGGTGGGCATTACATTATGGGTGTGGGCCCACATGTGCATGTGATAGCCCGTTGGGCGCCCTTTAGGCACCCGAGCAAAAAAAGGTTTGCCATCACTGTTCTTAGATAATATAATTAGTTCCATGACAAAGTGATATATATTTTCAAATACATATTTGTTGTATTTGTCTAAATGATGGCAGCCTAAACAATATATAAAGGGGGAAAAACAGGCATATATAGTGGGACAAGATTGTAAATGACAAAATGTGAATCACAATACAAACTTTACTGCGTTTACACTTGTGGTGTTACATGCAAGTTCTTAAGGGATGGATCTTATGTCATAAATTCCTATTGCACATTTCACCATTTTGATGAAACCTTCGAATTAGGAGAACAAAAAACATACTCAAAATTGAAATACCGGGAACAATACCAACAATGGTTGAGTGAGATGATACTCTCATAATATGGTTTTAGACTTAACTTGATGTTGTAATCCATTCCAAAAAAGAAGGCTTAATTTATAAATGACAGCAGATTAATGAACCATGCTAAGTCAAAATACATTATAGATTAATGTTTCACGTGAACCAATCCATAGATACACTGATGTGAACATAGTAAAAAAGGAATTAAATATTTAAGATTTGTATGGTACTTGAAAGGGATCCCACTGCTTCAAACACATTATCTTATCTCCTTAGAACAGCCTGAGAAAAAGTCAGTTTTAGTACCATTCACCATGCTTTAAGAGCAGAAGATGATTTCCTTAAGAGCTTCTAATGGCTTATAACTGTGATAGCAAAACTACGGTGGAGCCATATTGGAGGGCATGCGAGACATTGCCCTGTGTCAGCTCGAGCGTGCATGCATGCGCTGGCCAGCTAATTTTCAGCCTTGGGAAAGGCTATTTTGCCCTCTGGGCGCTTTAGGGAAACTTCCCTGAAGCCCCAGAGGCAAAAAAAAATTGCCCAATGGACAAACCAGAAGTTTGGAAAAATGCACTTCTGGTTTACCATTGTGCTGTTTTTTGCGCTCCAGAGGGTTCAGGAAAGCTTCCTGAAGCCCCAGAGTGCAGAAAACACAACAATGCCAAAACGGAAGTGTTTTCCCCCGAACTTTGGGTTTGCCTGTTTAAGTATTTTTTTTCAGGTACCAGGCTTCAATGAGGCTTGTGCGCATGCACGGGGATGAGTGAAGCTTGTGCGCATGCACGGGGATGAATGAGGTTTGTGCGCATGCCGCTCCAAGTCCTCGGAGAGGGGCGGCATACAAATCTAATAAATAATAATAATAATAATGAGGTATGGTTGTGCGCATGCGTGAGGCAGCATGTATGGGGGTTGCACATGCATGGGGGAAAGATGTGGGCATGTACATGCATGCTAGCACATCCAGACTGGCTTACATCAGCAGATTTGTGCTTAAAGTTCTTGTTGACTCATAGGTCTTGCTTCTTAAGCTATGCCAGAACTTTCCTCCTTTTTAGTATAAATCTTGATATTGTGTGTTATTTCAATACAATGATATTTATGTAATAAATTCTTAATATTATATTATAGATGGAAGGGGAAAGAAAAAGTGGATATTCCATCAATATTAGTATAGATTAGGACATTACTATTACAAGTACAGTATTAGGATTAATTAAACAAAGCATTAGAAATGAGGAAATGAAAGAATATTAATTAAAGTACAGTGGTACCTCATGATACGAACCCCTCGTGATACGAACCCCTCGTGATACGAACCCCTCGTGATACGAACCCCTCGTGATACGAACCCAGGGTTTCGAATTTTTTTGCCTCTTACGAACTTTTTTCGGCTTACGAACCCACCGTGGATCGCAAAATGGTGCTCTGCTGGGCGCCGCCGCCCGGCTGTCACCTTTTAAAACAGCCAGGGGGCTTCTTGCCGTTCTCCCGAACGCTGAACCTGGAAGTTCAGGTTCGGGTTCCGGAGGCCGCCGAGAAGCGCCGCCGCCCGGCTGTCACCTTCTGAAACAGCCGGGGGGCTTCTCGGTGTTCTCCCGAACGCTAAACCCGGAAGTTCAGGTTCGGGTTCTGGAGGCCGCCGAGAAGCGCCCGGCTGTTTCAGAAGGTTACAGCCGGGTGCCGCCGGGCGGCAGAGCGCCATTTTTGCAAGCGTCGACGTGGTTTTCGGCCAATCTGGAGGCTAGAAAGGAGGTGGGGGAATCCCAATAGGGAATTCCATGGGTGGCCTCCGGAACCTGAGCCCGAACTTCTGGGTTCGGCGTTCGGGAGAATGCCGAGAAGCCCCCCGGCTATTTCAGAAGGTGACAGCTGGGCGGTGGTGCTTCTCGGTGGCCTCCTGAACCCGAACCCGAAAAGTTTGGGTTCGGGTTCGGGAGAATGCCAAGAAGCCCCCCTGGCTGTTTTAAAAGGTGCCAGCTGGGCGGCGGCGCCCAGCGGAGCGCCATTTTGCGATTTTTTTTCTTTTTCCACGAATTAATCACTTTTACATTGTTTCCTATGGGAAACAATGTTTCGTCTTACGAACTTTTCGTCTTACGAACCTACTTCCGGAACCAATTAGATTTGTAAGATGAGGTATTACTGTATTAGTTATGTAATAAAAGTTTGGTCTTAAGATAAATTAAGATTTCTGTTATTGAAATCTCTATCCTGTTGGTGTATATAAAAATAGATGAACAAAACAAGTTTAACAAAATTGAGATATTTAAAAAAATAAATGATTTCTTTAAAAAGAAAAAAGTACCACTTTTTTGGTCTATAACATTCAATCCCTCCCCCAAAATAGGTGGAAATGTCCATGTGTCCTATAGAGCAGCGTTTTCCAACCGGTGTGCCGCGGCACACTAGTGTGCCGCGAGACACGGTCAGGTGTGCCGCGAAGCTCCTAGGGAAGCTCCAGCTGGGCGGGGCGTTAAGTGCGCCATGGCTAAGTGCGCGTGGTGGGAATTTCCCTGGCGGCGGCAGCAGCGGCACCAGGAGTAGCTGCCTCACAGCTGACCACCTTGCCCCTGCTACCGCCGGCAACCCTCCCTCCCTCCGGGCCCCAAAGCTCACACCCTGCCACCGCCAGGGAAGCTGCAGCCGGGCAGAGCGCACCGTATAAAACATGAAGAAAAGATCCCGCGGAAAGGCGGGGTGGGGGGGTGCCGCCTCACAGCTGACCTTTTCTTCTTGTTTTACGGTGCGCTCCGCCCGACTGGAGCTTCCCTGGTGGTGGCAGGGTGTGAGAAAATGGCTCCGGCAGCAGGTAAAAGTCGTCCGGGCTACCGGGAGGCGGAGCGTGGCTGGGCGCCGCCTGGGAGGGCGAGGGGGTTGATGGCTGCTGCCTCTTAGCTGCAGAGCCGGGCGGAGGCGAAGACAACGGCGCCCTCCACTCTTTCTCCGGCTCGAGCTCTCTTTTTCTCTCTGTTGCCAGCAAGTCATCTCCCACCTGGAAGGGGGAGGCGGCTGCAATCCCACGATGCCCTCCCACAGGAGCAACAATAAATACCAGGGTGGGCTATGTTTCAAGCCCCCCTTTCGCCCCTTGTCAGCTCCTCTGCAATTCTGCCCCTTCTTGGCTGAATCCCCAGCATTTGCTCCGATGGTTTTAAACACTGAGTCCGTGCTTAGGGCTGGTTGGTTCCCCTCTGAAGAAGCCCCGGTTAGGTTGCAGATCTTCCTGCTGCGTTTCGTTCTTGGAGAGCTGTTGGAATGAATTTGTGATGTGTTTCAACGGTGTGGTGAAAGAAAGAGAGAGAGAGAAAAAGGAGGGGAGAGAGAATGAGAGAGAAAGAAAGAGACATAGCAAGAGACAGAGAGAAAGAGAGACATAGCAAGAGAGACAGAGAAAGAGAGAGAGAGAAAGAGAGACATAGCAAGAGAGGCAGAGAGAGAGAGAGACATAGCAAGAGAGACAGAGAGAGAGAGAAAGAGAGAGAGAGAAAGTGAGAGAGAGGAAGAGAGAGAGAAAGAGACATAGTAAGAGAGGCAGAGAGAGAGAGAAAGAAAGAGAGACATAGCAAGAGAGACGGAGAGAGAGAGAAAGAGAGACAGAGAAAGTGAGAGAGAGAGAATGAAAGAGAAAGAAAGAGAGATAGCAAGAGAGAGAGAAAGAGAGACAGAGAGAGAGAGAGAAAGAAAGAGATAGCAAGAGAGACAGAGAAAGAGAGAGAGAGAGAGAAAGAGAGATAATGAAAGAGATAGCAAGAGAGGCAGAGAGAGCAAGGGAGAGAGAAAGACATAGAGGGAGGGAAGGAGGGAGAGAGAAAGAGAGCAAAAAGAGAGGAAGAAAGAAAGAAAGAGGGATGGAGAGAAAGAAGGGAAAGAAGGAAGAGAGAGAAAGAGGGAGGGAGAAATAGAGCGAATTGGAGGAATAGATTCTTTTTTTGTCCAAACTTTTCTTTAGCCGCCCCCCCCGTTCAGTGTTCCCCAGGATTTTGAAAATATGAATAATGTGCCTTGTCTCAAAAAAGGTTGGGAAACACTGCTATAGAGTGAATGTGGCTGAATCCCTGCCTACCCTTTGTCCTCTGCTTCTCAGCAATTTGCCTCCTTACAGCAAAGAGCCTGGTCAGCTTCAGCACAGCCTAATTTAGCATGAACAGCTGATTGGCAGTTGGATTGGCCTCCTGGAATACCAATGTGATGGTTTGCTCACGTCTTGCGCAAATAGTTATGGACTGCGAGGACACAGAGACGCTGAAGGGGTGAGGCAGGTGTCCTGTATACCTGGCGCCTGAGAGTGACAGTGACTGATGAGGAGTCAGGGTCGGAACGACAGCCAGGTCCATCAGCACTGCCTGACAAGAGTTAATCAGCACTTCCTGTCAGGAGTGAATTAGCATTTTCAGGGCTGAGTGACTCAGGGGAAGAGGAGGAGCCATTTCTGGATGCTAGGGTTCGGAGGTCATGTAAAAGATACGAATGGTTGGTTAGGAAAAGAGACACTCATAAGTAGTGCTGCTGGGTAATTGGGTTATGCCTTCACACTATTTAAGGGTGAGGCATGCTCTACCTTGTTGGAGAAAAACAACAACATTCATTGAGGAATCATCTTGTCTTGACTCTTGCATTCAGTTTGGATTTTAAAAGGACACATTCTTGGCTTTGCTAATGAGCTTCGGTCTTCCAGTCAATTTCTGTGAACTTCATCTGAGAACTCTGGCTACATCTGGTAATTATTACCAAGTTTATCTTTGCTCTGGAACTTTAGCCAACTGATAACACTTTGCTAGATTTGTTTTTCTCTCTGAAAAGATTTTCAATATTGGGACAATTTTGTACATATTAAATCCTTTTATTAATTAGACACTTTGTGTGTATCTGATTATTGGGGCTGGCACCAGGACAGAACAACCGCCGATCAACTGTTTCAGGCTCCGTCCATCACCACTTGTCAGCTCCGTCACCGCTGCCTCTGTCTCTGCATGCCCCATCTTTAGCCTATGTGCATCCCATTTTCAGCCTGTTCCAGGTGACAGGGATAGCTTTGGTGGCGATAGGTGGTGGCGGTGATCCCCGCCATCTGGAACGGGCTGAAAACTGGATGCACAGAAGCTGAAAACAGGGCTTATGGAGGCTAGAAATGGGATGCACAGAGGCCAAAAATGGAGCATGCGGAGGCCAAAAATGGGGCGTGTGTGGAGGTGCCGATAGGCAGAGGTGCTAATGGGCAGAGGCGGAGATGAGTGACAGCAATCACCACAGCCTGGAACAGCTGATCGGCGGTAATCTGGGAGGCTGGTCCAACCACCAATCAGCTGCTCGTGCTAAATCAGGCTGTGCTAAAGCTGAACCTGCTGAAGTTTGCTCCAAGGAGACAGAGAGGCTTTCCTCCCCAAAAGCTTGGTGCACTTTTGGTCCTATAGTGGGAAAAATATGGTAGTAGTTGAGTTTTTGACTTCTCTCTTTCAAGTGGAAAGAATTCCTCAACCTGAAACAAATTGCAAAAAGATTAATAGAACTCTAAATATGTGCGTATGTGTGCATGCGCATGTGTGCACTCCAAGTCTATATGAAGAGCTCTTTTGTTGATGTGTTCGTTTGTTTGTTGGATTTATATGCCGCCCCTCCCCAAGGACTTGGGGCGGTTCACAACATATCAAAACAATAAACAATATACATATCTAAAAAAATCCAATTAATATAGCTAAAAAACTTTAAAAACTCTAATAACATTTAAAATCATTCATTCCCATTGACACAGCAAGAGATGGGGAAGTTCCGAAAGTGAAACATAGAAACATAGAAGACTGATGGCAGAAAAAGACCTCATGGTCCATCTAGTCTGCCCTTATACTATTTCCTGTATTTTATCTTAGGATGGATATATGTTTATCCCAGGCATGTTTAAATTCAGTTATTGTGGATTTACCAACCATGTCTACTGGAAGTTTGTTCCAAGGATCTACTACTCTTTCAGTAAAATAGTATAAGGGCAGACTAGATGGACCAGGAGGTCTTTTTCTGCCGTCAGACTTCTATGTTTCTATGTTTCTAAAATAATATTTTCTCATGTTGCTTTTGATCTTTCCCCCAACTCACTTCAGATTGTGTCCCCTTGTTCATATGTCCCATGAAGAGTGGCATATTCAAATATCTTGTAACCACTAATATTTGGGGCAAAGCTGAGGTGTCTTGAACAATTAAAACAAAGTAGAAAAACAAGTGGTAAAAATAGGTTGGAGCAGATGCATGCTTATCAACTAGAACAGCATTGTGACAATTTATTAAAAAATAGCTAGAACAGAAAGTTTATCTGTATGTTTTAAAACCCACATAATTAATTTTGAGATATCAACCTGATTTACTTGCTCAATATTATTCAGCCCAATGCAATGGCTTTGGGAAAAGTATCTGTCTGTCTGTCAGTCTGTCTGTCTTTCTGTCTGTCTGTCTGTCTGTCTGTCTATCTATCTATGTACACTGAGAGCATCTGTACCAAAGACAAATTCCTTGTGTGTCCAATCACACTTGGCCAATAAAGAATTCTATTCTATTCTATTCTATTCTATTCTATTCTACATTCTATTCTATTCTATACTATTCTATTCTAAATGACTGCATGACTGTAACTTGTTGCTTGTATCCTTACAATTTATATTGACTGGTTCCTAATATGATTTGATTGCTTATTTGTACCCTATGACAATCATTAAATTTTGTACCTTATGATTCTTGACCAATATACCCTTTCTTTCATGTATACTGAGAGCATATTCACCAAAGACAAATTCCTTGTATGTCCAATCACACTTGGCTAGTAAAGAATTCTATTCTATCACATTCTCATCTGTAGATTATTCATTTTTCCAGTTTTGTGCGAATACAAATCTTGTTGCAGTTAGTACATGAATAATTAGATATGCTTACCTTATAGGTTTCAGGTAAAATCCCCAACAAAAATATTTCTGGTTTTAAATTAATGTGCTGTTTTATCATCTTTTCCAGCCACATATGTATTTTTGTCCAGTATTTTTTTGCTTCTACGCATATCCACCACATATGATAATAAGACCCAAGTATCTGGTGGCATTTCCAACATTACCTTACTTATCTTTAAACATCTTTACCAACCTCGCTGGCACAAAGTGCCATCTTTAAAATATCATATACAAATGTTCTTTATATGTAGTTGATATTGTTAATTTATAGGTCCTGTTCCACAATTTTTGCCATTTATCTAGTTCTGTTGTATAGCCAAAGTTTTTTGCCTATGCTATCATTGTCTCCTTCACTTGTTCATCTTCCAATTTGATGCCCGGTAAGTAGCTGTAGTTTTCTTTATCAATCTTTCTTCTGTCCCTGTTAATATCTTACCTAATCTGTCAATTCTTTATAGAAACAATATACAATGGTATCTCTACTTAAGAACTTAATTTGTTCCGTGATCAGGTTCTCAAGTAGAAAAGTTTGTAACTAGAAGCAATTTTTCCCATAGGAATTAATGTAAAAGCAAATAATGCGTGCAAACCCATTAGGAAAGAAATAAAATCTCGGGATTTGGGTGGGAAGAGGAGGAGGAGGAGGAGAAAAATCACTGCCGAAGGAAGAAGGTGAGGTGAGGGAATAAAAAGAATCCAAAACTTTAAGGCTTAAAAAAAAGAAAGAGGGACTCTGAGGCGGTGAAGGGGAGCACACACCTCCCATACACCCGGCACGAAGCTGCCTCCCATACACTGCGCCAGAGGGAGAAACCCAGGGGAATGGCAGGAAACTGGTCGGGCCTTCGTGCTACTCTCAAATTTCTTAGGAAATTTTTCTGGGCTCGGGTTCTTATCTAGAAAATGGCTCTTAAGAACAGGCAAAAAAATATTGAACACCTGGTTCTTATCTAGAAATGTTCTTAAGTAGAGGTGTTCTTAGGTAGAGGTACCACTGTACTTTAATATCTTTCTCATATCTAGAATGTATCTGTACTTGTGAATACTATGCCATATCAATTCTTTGATCACTCAGTTCTTGTTTAGTTTTGATCTCCCCCTTTTCATTCAAAACATCTTTGAATCTAACAATATTTCCCATATTAATAATGTTTGGGTGAATCAGTGCTTCCATCATTGAAAGCCAAACTGGTATCCTCAAGTAGTGTTGCGCTCTGATTTTTCCCATACTAACAGTAGTGTGTTCCTAATATAATGTCTTTGGAAGTAGGCTGTTCCCATACCAAAAGAAAGCATGCCAACCCAGTTGCAAATAATGTATCGCAAAATGAATAGTCTTGTAAGCATTCAATACAATCAATTCTTTCATCCATGTTAATGCCTGGTAGTACAACTTCCAATTTGGAAGTCCAAAGCCTCCTCTGTTTCTTGAATTCTGCAGCATTTTAAAACTAATTCTTGCTTTTTTTCCTTGCTAGATACTGTATATTTTAGTATTATTTTATTAAGCTCCTCAAAATAGTTATTTCCAATTTTATCAGAATTGTTTGAAATAAGTATAATAATTTTAGCAGTATATTCATTTTAATTGTAGCTATAATAATTGTCTTCCTTAAACTTTACACATCTTGCTGTCAGCTGAACCCTTAAGTATTTTACTTTCTTAGTAATCTGAATATCTATTCTCTTCATTAACACTTTTTTCTGTTTATCTGTAAAAATTTTCATTAACATCTTAATTTTCTCTGTATTTATTTTCAATCCTGCCACTTCGCCATATTCTATTTTTCAAAATTAGTGTAGGCCCTGTTTCTTTTAGATCTTCCAGAATAAAATCATCTGCAAGTGCCTGTAATTATACTTTCCCTTTTTTATTTCCATACTTTTTATCTCTATATCTTGTCAAATATTTCATATTTAATACTTCCAGTGTCTATAAATAATGGAAGACAAGGGACATCTTGTATATTTTTGGATGCTTAACCTTTTCAGTCTTATCTCTATTTACCATCTCCTTTGCAAATTTGTTTATAATATATTGCCTTAATCATATTAATAAATCTCTCCCCAAAGTCCATGTATTTTAATTGTGCTAGCATAAATTGCCAGTTCACATTGTCAAATGCTTTCTGTGCATTTGTTTCTCTGGATGCGCTTTGTAATACTCAGGTGTATTTAAAATTATTCTCAAATTGTCTTTGATTTGTTTCTTCAGTAAAAAACCATTTTAATCTGAATGTATAAATTGATTCAAGAATCTTTTTAGTCTTTCCGCAATTATTGAGGTGTATATTTTATAATCAGCATTCAATAAAGATATCGGTCTGTAGTTTTTTTCTCTGTTGTAAGTCTGAGTTGGTATGAGAGTATATATGCTTCCATACATGAATTTGGTACTTTAGCTTCTAGCAGTAGTTCATTAAATATTCCCAGCATTGGTGTACTTGAAATATTTTGTAAATCTTTGTAGAGTTCTGCTGGTAGACCATCTGGATCCGGTGTTTTACCATTCTTTTGTCTCTTAATTGCTTCTGTTAATTCCATCATCATTATGTGTTCATCCAACAAAGCTTTCACTGTTTCAGGTACTTTAGATAGTTCTACTTTTTATAAATATTGTTTTAGAAACATAGAAACATAGAAGACTGACGGCAGAAAAATACCTCATGGTCCATCTAGTCTGCCCTTATACTATTTCCTGTATTTTATCTTAGGATGGATATATGTTTATCCCAGGCATGTTTAAATTCAGTTACTGTGGATTTACCAACCACGTCTGCTGGAAGTTTGTTCCAAGGATCTACTACTCTTTCAGTGAAATAATATTTCCTCACGTTGTCCTCACGTTGCTTTTGATCTTTCCCCCAACTAACTTCAGATTGTGTCCCCTTGTTCTTGTGTTCACTTTCCTATTAAAAACACTTCCCTCCTGAACCTTATTTAACCCTTTAACATATTTAAATGTTTCGATCATGTCCCCCCTTTTCCTTCTGTCCTCCAGACTATATAGATTGAGTTCATTAAGTCTTTCCTGATACGTTTTATGCTTAAGACCTTCCACCATTCTTGTAGCCCGTCTTTGGACCCATTCAATTTTGTCAATATCTTTTTGTAGGTGAGGTCTCCATAACTGAACACAGTATTCCAAATGTGGTCTCACCAGCGCTCTATATAAGGGGATCACAATCTCCCTCTTCCTGCTTGTTATATCTCTAGCTATGCAGCCAAGCATCCTACTTACTTTTCCTACTGCCCGACCACACTGCTCACACCATTTTGAGACTGTCAGAAATCACTACCCCTAAATCCTTCTCTTCTGAAGTTTTTGCTAACACAGAACTGCCAATGCAATACTCAGATTGAGGATTCCTTTTCCCCAAGTGCATTATTTTACATTTGGAAACATTAAACTGCAGTTTCCATTGCTTTGACCATTTATCTAGTAAAGCTAAATCATTTACCATATTACAGACTCCTCCAGGAATATCAACCCTATTGCACACTTTAGAGTCATCGGCAAATAGGCAAACCTTCCCTACCAAACCTTCCCCTATGTCACTCACAAACATATTAAAAAGAATAGGATCCAGAACAGACCCTTGTAGCACACCGCTTGTAACCTGTCTCTGCTCAGAATTTTTATTTTATCTTTTGAAATTATCTCTTGATTATTTATTTATTTATTTATTTAATTAATTTATTATTTGGATTTGTATGCCGCCCCTCTCTGAAGACTCGGGGCGGCTCACAACAAATGAAAAAACAATCCAATACATAATCCAATTAATTAAAATATTAAAAGTTTTAAAAAACCCCTATACTAACACACACACACACAAGCATACCATGCATAAATTCAGCGGGCCCAGGGGGAGATGTTCAGTTTCCCCATGCCTGACGCAAAGGTGGGTTTTGAGAAGTTTACGAAGGCAGGGAAGAGTAGGGCAGTTCTGATCTCCGGGGGAGTTGGTTCCAGAGAGTCGGTGCCGCCACAGAGAAGGCTCTCCCCCTGGGGCCCGCCAACCGACATTGTTTAGTTGACGGGACCCGAGAGGAGGCCCACCCTGTGGGACCTAATCGGTCGCTGGGATTCATGCGGCAGAAGGCGGTCTCGGAGATATTCTGGTCCGATGCCATGAAGGGCTTTAAAGGTCATAACCAACACTTTGAATTGTGACCGTAAACTGATCGGCAGCCAATGCAGACTGCGGAGTGATGGTGAAACATGGGCATACCTGGGTAAGCCATGACTGCTCTCGTAGCTGCATTCTGCACGATCTGAAGTTTCTGAACACTTTTCAAAGGTAGCCCCATGTAGAGAGCATTACAGTAGTCGAACCTTGAGGTGATGAGGGCATGAGTGACTGTGAGCAATGAGTCCCGGTCCAGATAGGGCCGCAACTGGTTCACCAGGCGAACCTGGGCAAACGCCCCCCTCGCCACAGCTGAGAGATGGTTTTCTAATGTGAGCTGTGGATCGAGGAGGACGCCCAAGTTGCGGACCCTCTCTGAGGGGGGTCAATAATTCCCCCCCCCAGGGTAATGGACGGACAGATGGAATTGTCCTTGGGAGGCAAAACCCACAGCCACTCCGTCTTAACCGGGTTGAGCTTGAGTCTGTTGACACCCATCCAGGCCCCAACAGCCTCCAGGCACTGGCACATCACTTCCACCGCTTCGTTGACTGGGCATTGGGTGGAGATGTAAAGCTGGGTATCATCCGCATATTGATGATACCTCACCCCATGTCGTTGGATGATCTCGCCCAGCGGTTTCATGTAGATGTTGAATAGCAGGGGGGAGAGGACCGACCCCTGAGGCACCCCACAAGGGAGAAACCTAGGACCCGACCTCTGACCCCCCACTAACACCGACTGCGACCGGCCAGAGAGGTAGGAGGAGAACCACTGGAGAACAGTGCCTCCCACCCCCAACCCCTCCAGCCGGTGCAGAAGGATACCATGGTCGATGGTATCGAAAGCCGCCGAGAGGTCAAGGAGCACCAGGACAGAGGATAAACCCCCTGTCCCGGGCCCGCCAGAGATCATCCATCAATGCGACCAAAGCGGTTTCCGTGCTGTAACCGGGCCTGAAACCCCGACTGTTGGGGACCTAGATAATCGGCTTCTTCCAAGGACCGCTGGAGCTGGAGTGCCACCACCTTCTCAACAACCTTCCCCATAAAGGGAAGGTTGGAGACTGGACGATAGTTATTAAGTACGGGCTGGGTCCAGGGAGGGCTTCTTGAGGAGGGGGCGCACGAGCGCTTCTTTATAGAGTGATGAAAAAACTCCCCTCCCCAAGGAAGCGTTGGTAATCTCCTGGGCCCAGCTCCGTGTCACCTCCCTGCTGGCCGAAACCAACCAGGAGGACACGGATCCAGTAAACTCACAGCTCCAATGGCCTTGTCCACTTCATCAGGTGTCACCAGATCAAACTCTTCCCAGACAGGTGGACAAGTACGTGCCCCAGTCACCTCGACTGACTCGTTGTCAGTCGACTCTGTCTTACAATTGGAGTCGAGGTTGGCCCGGATCTGAGCGACTTTATCAGCGAAAAACGTGTTAAAATCCTCAGCACTACTCTGCAAGGGCTCCCCAACTCCCCCCTGGTTAAGAAGGGAGCGGGTCACCTCTAAACAGAGCGGCCGGGCGGGATTCCGCTGATGCAATCAAGGCGGCATGGTACGCGCATCTTGCCGCCTTGAGCGCCACTTTGTAAGTCTTAATAAAAGCTCTTACAAGTGTTCGATCGGATTCAGACCTACTCTTCCTCCATCGCTTCTCTAGACGTCTCTTTTGGCGTTTCAACTCCCGGAGCTCCTTGTTGAACCATGGGGCTCTACGGGGTCTAGCGCCGCGGAGAGGTCGCAAGGGCGCAATCCGGTCGAGAGCCTCCGCAGCAGCCGTATTCCAGGCCTCCGCAAGAGACTCCGCCGAACTGTGGACGAGTGCCTCTGGAATAACCCCAAGCGCCGTCTGAAAGCCCCTCTGGGTCCATCAGGCGTCTGGGGCGGAACATCTTAATTGGTTCCGCCTCCCTGCGGGGAAGGATTGGAGCCAGGAAGTCAAGCCGTAGTAGGAAATGGTCTGACCATGACAAAGGCAATGTTTCTAAGCCCCTTAGTCTCAGACCATTACTCAATTGCTCGGAAAGGAATACCATGTCAGGTGCGTGCCCTCCCTCGTGAGTCGGACCCTGTACTACTTGAGTCAGGTCCATGGCTGTCATGGTGGCCATGAACTCCTGTGCCAACCCAGAGGTTTCGCCGAGTGACGGCAGGTTGAAGTCCCCAGGACAATAAGTCCGGGGAACTCCACCGCCAACCGGCTACCTCCTCGAGTAGCACAGGCAGGGCTTTTGACACGCAGCTGGGAGGCAGGTACGTGAGAAATAAGCCCACCTGAACCCCTAAGGTCCAACTTCATCAAGAGAGACTCGCAACCCGCAATTTCCGGAGCAATGAGTCTACGTAGGCAAAGGCTCTCCCTGGCTATAATAGCCACTCTTCCCCCCCTTCTCTGGGGTCGAGGTTGATGCCATATCTGAAACCCAGCTGGGCAGATTTCAGAGAGAGGAACACCCCCCTCTGGGCCCAGCCAGGTTTCAGTAATACATGCCAGGTCGGCCTCCTCATCCAGGATCAAATCCCGGATGAGGAGAGCTTTATTTACCACCGACCTGGCATTGAGCAGCAGCAATCTGAGCCCAGGGCCAGAGTTACACTCATCACCAGTACCCAAGATTGGGCTCACAGAGCCAGAACAAGGGATCGTTATTAAGCAACGATCCCTCGTTCCCCTGGAACGGCTAACTCTGTGGCCCCCGCCATATCTGCCTCTCCCCAGCAACACTGGAATATTCCGACCCTCTGCCACCCCAGAGATCAGTGCCCCTTCCTCTCCTGTCTCCCGAGCATCAGGTGGGCCAAATCTGTCGTTCATACTATTTTCATTCATCTCATGCATACCACAACCCCACCCACTCCAACCATCACACTCACACCAATCATTCATCCTATGCACAATATTACATACACCCCAGTCATCCATTCATTAAGAAACCCCCCAATAATATTAAGATTAAATTAGTAATAATTAAAATAGATTAACTTGATTATTAAAATACAATAAGAAAAATATCTAAATTTATCTAATTTAAAAAACTATAAATATAATATATATATATATATATAAAAATATTAAAAACACCATTAAAACTGAATAAAAATAACAATAAAAATACAGAAAATACAAATATAGGTAATAGTGAATAATTCAATTCATTTAGGAAATCCGGTCAGCAGCAACTAATAAAAGTGCTAAAGTTCTCAACGTGCCAAGTTTCCCAAAGTGCCAAGTTTTTCAAAGTGCCAAGTTTTTCAAAGTGCCAAGTTTCTCAAGAGTGCCAAGTTTCTCAAGAGTGCCAAGTTTCTCAAAGTGCCAAGTTCTCAGGGGCAGAGGTTATTCAAAAGTCAAGGATCATTCAGCATCTCTCTCTCCCCCCCCCCAGAATAGGGAGGGGGCGTCCATGTCTGTATAACTCTCCCACCACCAGACCTTGCTCTACCAGTCCTCCTCCCTTGGTCTCCTTTCAGTCTCCTCTCTCCTATCGCAATGGTCGGTCCTCCGTCCGCCAGGTCTCCTCCAGCGCCGAGCGCACCCACCGCACAGCTGCTCGGCGTCCCGGTCTGCCTGGCTGGTCGCATTGTCCTCAAGAGCGTCCTCCTCCAACACAGTCAACTCGTTCGGCTCACCCGACTCACCGGCTTGTTCATTCGCGAAACTCACCCCAAACTCCTTCACTCGTCCCCCCCAGCCTCAATCTCAGCGTGGGAACATTCCCGGAGCGAGAGAGGAACTCAGGAAGATAACTCGGAGGCGGGGCAGTTCACTCGCTCCACAGCGGCCGCCATCTTCCGAGCCCCAGCTGATCGGGGCTCTCAGCTCTCCGCTCTCCCAGGCAAAAACAGGGAGAGGACGCCGCACAGGAACCGGGCATCAAGATGAAGAACCTTCGGCCCACCGAGTATGCACGCCGGCTCACTGAATATACACGCCGGCTCACTGAATATGCACCCCGGCTCACCGAATGTGCATGCTGGCGGCCGCCATCTTCCGAGCCCCAGCTGATCGGGGCTCCCAGCTCTCAGCTCTCCCACGGCCAAACCAAGGAGAGGACGCCGCACAGGAACCGGACACCGAGACAAGGAACTTTCAGCTCCCCGAACATGCACACTGGCCTTCAAACTAGTTCAAAACCACCTATATTTTTGATGTTATCGCCGTAGTCCAGCGGAGCAGCGGCATCCCTTCCTTCCCGCTGCTCCGCCGGAACATGAGCATAGCACAGATTAGAAGTTTTGATTATATAAGTTTTCATAGTAATTTTGAATCACTTTCTTTTTATCATCATTTTTTCAGCCATTAATTGGTATATCAGTTTCTTTTCTTTTCCCTTTTTCAATTTATATGCCAACCACATCTTTCTGATTTATTTGCATTTTCAAAAAAAAAAAATGTTTAGGACTTTTAATTTTTTTTGCTAATAATTATTTAACCTATTAGGTTCAGCTTATGTTTTTTTAAAATCCCATTTGATTTTTGAAGTTCTTTTTTGTTGAACTTTTTTATTTTGAACTATTTTTTTATTTTGTCTTTTTATTTTTCTTTCCCATATACAGTGGTACCTCATGATACGAACTTAATTGGTTCTAGGAGGAGGTTCGTAAGGTGAAAAGTTCGTAAGACGAAACAATGTTGCCCATAGGAATCAATGGAAAAGCGATTAATGCGTGCAAGCCCAAAACTCAGAAACCCGGAGGGAGGGCCGTCATTGCCGAAGGAGGCTGGAGCCTCCCGTTCTCCCCCCCACCCCCCTTCACCGCCGCTCGTATCCTGGGTTTAGCGCTGGGGAGGGTGACAGGCTTCCGTTCTGCTCCCCCCAGCACAAAAGAAAAAACTTCCCAGAAAAAACTTCGTAGCGCTGCTACTGAATGAGGCTGCAGCCTCCCGTTCTTCCCTCCCCCCCCCACTCGCCGCCGCTTGTATCCTGGGTGAATTTCTGGGGAGGGTGACAGGCTGCCTGTTCTGCTCCCCCCAGCACAAAAGAAAAAACTTCCCAGAAAAAACTTCGTAGCGCTGCTACTGAATGAGGCTGCAGCTTTCGCTTTCGGCGAAGGCAGCGGCGAGTAGCCAGGGCCGTGAGGGGGCTAGAGGTGTGGGGGGGGGCAGCCGCGGCTTCGGGTGTGCCCTTGGAAAAATCACTTTCGCTAGCCTCCTGAGAACAAGAGAGTGAGAGCGACAGGGCAAGATAGAAAGTGAGAAAGAGAGAGAGAGAGACAAAGAGGGGGTAGAGAAAGAGATAGCAAGAGAGAGAGAATGAGAGAGAGAAAGTATGAGAGAGAAAACAAGAGAAAGAGAGAGAAAGGGGGAGAGAAAGAGATAGCAAGAGAGAGAACGAGAGAAAGAAAACAAGAGAGAAAAAGAGAGAAAGCAAGAGAGAGAGAAAGAAAACAAGAGAGGGAAAGTGAGAAAAAGAGAGAGGAGCAAGAGGGGGAGAGATAGAGAAAGAGGGGGAGAGAGAAAGAGAGAGAAAGAAAGATGAGTGAGGAAGGAAGAGAGTGAGAGAGAGAGAAAAAAGCAAGAGAGAGATAGCAAGAGAGACACAGAGAGAGAGAGAGCAAGGGAGAGAGAAAGACATAGAGGGAGGGAAGGAGGGAGAGAGAGAGCAAAAGAGAGGAAGAAAGAAAGAGGGATGGAGAGAGAGAAAGAAGGGAAGGAAGAGAATGAGGGAGGGAGAAATAGAGCGAAAGGGAGGGAGATATTTTTTTTGTCCAAACTTTTCTTTACCCCCCCCCCCCGTTCAATGTTCCCCAGGATTTTGAAAATATGAATAATGTGCCGCGGCTCAAAAAAGGTTGGGAAACACTGCTCTAGTGGACCTATTCGCCTCCCCTTGCAACAACCAGCTTCCTCGTTTCTTCTCCCACTTCCCCTCCTGGGGGTTGGAGAATCACGATGTCCTGCATTGCCCTTGGCCCAGGGGACTGCTTTATGCCTTTCCCCCACTACCGATTCTCCCGCAGGTCATCCACAAGATTCTACAGGAGCCAGACAGAGATCATCCTGATAGCTCCTTTCTGGCCCAGGCAACCCTGGTTTGCAGACTTAAAGATCTTATCCATAGCGGAACCATGGCAACTACCAATGGAACTGCACCTGCTCTTCCGGGGGTACCTATTCTACCTGGGCCAGTGCCGCTTGACCGCTTGGCTTTTTGGCAGAGCATCTTGCGGAGCCAGGATTTTAGACAATGATGTCATTGACTACATCCATAAGGCCCGAAAAACGTTTACAAAGCACATCTATTCTTCAACCTGGTGAACCTTCATTTCATGGTGCAATTCACAAGGACTATCACCTATTCTCATCCCTCTTTCCAAGATGCTCAGATTCCTAAAGCAGGGTCTGGACAAGGGTCTATCTCCAAACACCATTTGGCGACAAACTGCGGCTCTTTCAACCATCATTGCCTGCGACAACTGGGCATCCCTTGCTCATATACCCTTGGTGTCCAGATTCCTTAAGGGAGTCTCCAATGCCCATCCTCCGGGTATACATCGGTTCCCCACATGGGACCATCCGAAAATGTTACACTCCTTAACTGAGCCACTTTACGAACCTCTCTGAGAGGCTTCCCTTCGCTATCTTTCCCTCAAGGTTGCCTTGCTAATAGCCATCACTATGGCTAGGCGAATCTCCGAACTTGCGGCCTTATCGACCAGAGAAGACCTATGTTGTTTCCACCAAGATAGAGTACTGCTCCGGATTGATCCATCCTTCATCCCCAAGATCAATTCGACATTCCACAGAAGCCAAGACACATTCTGCCTACCTTCTGTGCCCGACCGTCTCATCCATCAGAACACAGATGGCATACCCTAGAGGATAAAAGAGCACTCCGCATATACCTGAAGCTAATACAGCCCATCAGGCATACAGAGACACTGTTCATCTTCTTTTCTCCTCAAAGGATTGGTCTCAAGCCCCCCACCTCTGCCATTGCCCAATGGATTCGGGGGGCTATCGCTAAGGCCTATGATTTAGAAGGCCTCCAGAGACCCTTGGGCATCACCGCCCACTCTTCCAAGAGTGCAACCACTTCAGTGTCATGGGCCACTCAATGTCCCTTGGAGGAACTATGCAGAGCGGCTGCTTGAACCACCCTCACTCCTTTCATTAGACACTATAGAATCGATACATTTGCCTCAGCTCAAGCAGCTTTTGACTGGAGGGTCCTTCAAAAGGTAGTGAAACACATGAGATAATCCCTCCCTCGGGACAATAACTTTGACATGTCTCTTCCTGACTGTCAACTCCTTCCTGATGCGCTCTTTCTCTTGGTAGAGGAGTCGACAGTCAGGTCCCTCCCTTTTCATTTCCTCCTACTTGTTTCATTTCTTTATGTTTTCAATTTCTCCCCACTCCCTCTGAGCAATATAGTTTCTGTACATAGTTCAGGCTATTGCCTCGTTTTAACTGTTTAGGAGTCTAAAATTGTGCTGTCGCTCCGAGTCAATGTTTTCAGTTACGTCATCAAAACTGGGCTTGTGTGCGGTTCCAGCACTTTTATACTTCTATGACTCGGACCCCCCTCTGACAAGCGAGTACAACCCATCCTGACTGTCGACTCCTCTACCAAGAGAAAGAGCATATCAGGTCAGTCAACACTCATTCTATTCTATTCTATTCTATTCTATTCTAGAGCTCACATGTCAAATCACTCAAACACATTATATTATAAGTTGCAACCTACTGTATTTCTACACTGTACTTTCTCAGACATTTCCACATTACAATACAGTCCTGAATAATATTTTCAGAAGTAGCAAGAAATAACAGAAACATGCTAACATGAGAATCACACCTTGCAACAACTCAGATGTATACTTTATCCCCCAATTTATACTAACAGCATCCTCACAGGCCCCAATAACAGATTAGAGGCCATTTGGTTAGAGGCCATTTCATATGTTCATCCTTTAATGTGATATATGTCGTCATCTACCAGCTATGCCCATCTGGATTCTACATAGAAGAAACAAGCCAGATGTTCTGCAAATGAATTAATGGACAAAATATGACATCACAACTTAAAACAAAAACAAAGCAACTGCAGGGTCTCAGCAGACTGAAATGGAACCTCCCAGGATGTTCCATTTCAGAGCTAAAAATAATGGTTTTGGAACAAAGAGGATACACAGCAGCTTGAGTGTGAGATAGCTCACATTGCAGCTTATCAGTAGGTTATCTGAATAACCTTTTAATGCAAAATATAATATGGCTTCCATGGACAGTTCTGCATAGCTTACCTGATCCTCTATTTCACCTCACATCTCATTCTTTTTTAAATTCAGTGGCAATTAAGCCACCCTAAGAATCTAAGTGAGCTGCAGCTTATGGAAGCTTCTACATTACAATGTTTTTAAAAAAGTATTAAAAGATTATTTCAATCAAATAAATAAGGAGCAGCAAGAAATACTTTTCTTACTGGCACTTTATTTACAGCAGAATATGTGAATATTTTACTTCCAGGTGAAATATGTGAATGTTTTACTTCCAGGTGAAATATGTGAATGTTTTACTTCCAGGTGAAATTCTTCATTAATAGGTACCTTGGCTGATCTATTAATATCAGCTCCAATTGAAAATATCAGAAAGCTACAGACTTCTTAATTTTCTGGAAAAAATGTGCTTAACAAATACATACTGTGCTTTTGTTTATATGGGATGCTTTTTCCAGCCATCTAGTTGCCCTTGTTTAGATTTTCCCACTTTTAGGAAGCAATGATAAAAGATGGCTAACTCTTTTGCACATTTTTGTAAGGTCGCTAAAATCATCTGATTGGTCAATATGAGGCACAGGGATGATTGGTCTGATGCAACAGGACATTTTATGCTAATCCTCCTCAGTGACAAGTATGCTGATCTTAACCTTAGTACATCTGAAGATTACTATACCAGGGTACTTATACTGATTGCCAGCTGACTGCACTTTGGTAGTTCAAATCTCACCAGGTTCAAGGTTATTTATTTGTTTGTTTGTTTGTTTATTTTGATTGATTGATTGATTGATTGATTGATTGTTAGAGTTGAAAGGGACCATGACGGCCATCGAGTTCAACCCCCTGCCCAAGCAGGAACCCTATAGTACACCAGTCAAGTGGCAGTTCAATATTCTCTTAAAAATGTCCAGAGTGTTGGAGTTCACAACGTCCGCTGGTAGGTTGTTCCATTGGTTGATCACTCTGACCGTCAGGAAGTCCCTCCTTATCTCCATGTTGAATCTGTCCTTGGTCAGCTTCCAGCCATTGTTCCTCGTCTGGCCCTCTGGTGCCCTGAAGAATAAAGTGATCCCCTCCTCTCTGTGACATCCCCTCGTATACTTGTAGACTGCTATCATGTCCACTCTGGCCCTCCTTTTCTCTAGGCTATCCATGCCCAGTTCCCTCAGTCTCTCTTCGTAAGTCTTGGTTTCCAATCCCTTAATCATCTTGGTTGCTCTTTTTTGCACCTTCTCCAGAGTTTCAATGTCTCTTTTGAACTGTGGTGACCAGAACTGTATACAGTACTCCAGGTGTGGTCGGACCAGGGCGTAGTAGAGTGGTATTAAGACTTCCCTGGTCTTGGAGTGTATTCCCCTGTTGATGCAGCTTAGGTGTTGTTTTTTCTTTAATAAAGATTTTTTTTTTTTTTAAAGAATGCACAGAATGTGTCTAAGGCTATTCATTGAAAGTAGTATGGATATCAATCTCTGCTTTTGCAAATCATGAAAAATTTGGCCAGCTAGTATAGTTTAATGAATATACTAATAGTTGTTGAGATATTTCCTTACCAGATTCGTCAGCAGCAATGTCTTCAGCAATGACAGTTTCTAATGTTACCTTCAGTTGAAAAGATCTTAAAAATTCAAGGATACATCTGCTTTGAAAATAACCCATGTTGAACTACACAGCAATTAGGCAACAGCAATTGGCTACAGGAAATTTTTATGACACTTCGTGTTATGCCATAAAGTACTTTATGATAATTTTGTGTAATAAAATGTTTTATAAAATTTGCCAAATTTCATGGATCCCAGATTTTGGATACATTCTGTAAGTAAGCTCATTTGAAATACTTTGATTCAAAATTTGTTGCCCCATGATGCATTGTTTTTGTTAAAACAGTGTTTAAGATTAAACAGATGAATAATGCAAATATCTTTCTGCTATCTGTTCCTAGACAATCCTAAAAGTATATTTGGTTTAAGAACACAGACCTTTTTCAGGTTTATGCAGAAAAATGAAAGAAAAAAGGGCTGATTTAACAAATACCATTTTGAATTTAAATCCGTAAATTCAAATTACATTTAAAGTGACTCTACATGTGCTTTATTGTTCAGAGTACATGGAGTAGAGTTGGGATGTGTAAGGCAAACAAATATGCTTTCATCAGACATGTGAGTGCTTTTTCTGATATTTTATTTTTTTGAGCATTTTCTGATAAAATTTTTATGTGTTGAGCTCATATGATGGAAATGGAACATTCCTACTTAGTTTATCAGATCTTTCTATATTAAATGTTGTAATGTTTCTAACCCTGGGAAAACATGATTTAGAATCTTATCTACCTACCTACCTGTCTAGCAAGAGAATGTGTAAATAATAGTGCAAATATTGTCACTAACCTTCTTCTCGTATGTCTAGTGTTTCCTACTTTCAGCATATTACAGACAAAATGGATTTGCATTCTTTTGTTTATTAGTTTATTAAAATGCATTGCATTTTATTATTTTATTAAAAATGCATGCATTGTTTATTAAAATGCATTGCATTCAAAACGTATTTACTCAGTTAGCTGAAATATATATACACTGTGGTTATATTGTTACTGTTAATGCAAACTTTCTTTTCCTTTGTCCTTAGTGACCTCTGCATTATTTGTTCTTTGTCATTGACTATGATAACCTATGCAGCTTATCCCTGATCCATCTTATAAAGAAGATTGTTTATGAATGAAGACAAAGATTGTTTGTGCACATGTTTATCTACTTTGAATCTGAATTTACTTTTCAAAACAAAGAGAATAATTTTGAGGAAGAGTTATATTTAAAAATGTCATTTCCCCCCCAATAATATTTTGCATATTTTCACTATGTATTGTTGTCTTAAAATAATAGTTGTCTTAAAATAAAATGGTGTTTCTTAAGCCAAAGTATTTGAGGAATATATTTGTGGATAAATAAAAAACAGGAGCAAAACTCAACTAGTATGCGGTAGTGGTTGGCATGTTGGACTTGGGGTGAGTGGGAGGGAGTAGGTTTTGGTCCAGTTTAGCCACAGCAATTTAGAGAGTGATTTCACTTTTTTTCAGCTCCATTTGTTTCACAGAGTTGTTTGCTATGGGGGAAAACAGGAGGAGATAGTATTTGTTTGCTGCCTTGAGCTGCTAGATAAAGGTAGGATAGAAATCTAATAAATAAAATATTAAAATACTGTAACAACAAAGAAATAAATACGCGGCTCGGCTTCCCTGGCTGCTGCTCTGGTCGCCCGATCGTCTCCTGCCTCCCGTGCCGATGTTCCCTGCCAAGCCCGGCTCGGCTGCCCTGACTGCTTGGCCGGGGGGGGGGGGGCTCATCCGAAAGGAGCTGGAGACGCAGAGCTGAACACACCCCTTCATCCCCAAAGGCCGGCCTTTTTGTCTGGGAGGGAAGATGACGTGTCGGCGGCACAGGGGCGAGGGGCGGGAGGCAAATCGCTGCGTCTCCAGCCCCTTTTGGCCGAGCCCCCCCCCCTGGCCAAGCAGCCAGGGAAGCCGAACCGGGCTTGGCGGGGAACATCGGCACAGGAGGCAGGAGACGATCGGGCGACCGGAGCAGCAGCCAGGGAAGCCGAGCCGCGTATGGCGGTGACGGCGGCCGTCTCCTGCCTCCCGCGCCGATGTTCCCCGCCATGCCCGGCTCGGCTTCCCTGGCTGTTTGGCCGGGAGCTGGATGCTGGTGGTGCCGGACAAGGGCAATGGGCGGGACAGAGAAGCGGGGAGAATCAG
The DNA here is from genome assembly GCF_031021105.1 of Erythrolamprus reginae. Classification (NCBI taxonomy): domain Eukaryota; kingdom Metazoa; phylum Chordata; class Lepidosauria; order Squamata; family Dipsadidae; genus Erythrolamprus; species Erythrolamprus reginae. The sequence continues at coordinate 66,281,814 of NC_091953.1, forward strand.
GAGGCTCCTTTGGCAGCTGGGGGCTGCCTGGCTTTGTTGTTTTGGCTGCAGCGGGTGCCAGGCAGCCTCCAGCCGCCAAAGGAACCTCCTGATTCTTCCCGCTTCTCTGTCCCGCCCATTGCCCGTGTCCGGCAGAAGCTGCTGCCTGATTGCTCTTTGCCGGCGGGATGCAAAGTGCTGGGGTGGGGGGGTGTCCTGACAGCCCCCCCACCCTTATGCTTCGCCTCCCGCCGGGCAAGAGCGCTCGGGTGGCAGCTTCTCCTAGATACGGGCGATGGGCGGGACAGAGAAGCGAGGAGAATCAGGAGGTTCCTTTGGCGGCTGGAGGCTGCCTGGCACCCGCTGCAGCCAAAACAACAAAGCCAGGCAGCCCCCAGCTGCCAAAGGAGCCTCCTGATTCTCCCCGCTTCTCTGTCCCGCCCATTGCCCGTATCTAGAAGAAGCTGCCACCCGAGCGCTCTTGCCCGGCGGGAGGCGAAGCATTGGGGTGGGGGGGCTGTCAGCGAGGATGGGGTGGGCAGTGGGCGCTGCGGCAGCGGTAGCGGCGAGGGTGCGTCTGATTCGGGGCTGGCGGGCCCCGACGCAGTGGAGAACATCGGCGCGGGAGGCAGGAGGCTTCTTTTTGCCTGGGAGGGAAGGTGAAATGCTGGCGGCTCTAGCAGCTGCTACGAGCATCATTTCACTTTCCCTCCCTTGCAAAAAGGCCGGCATTCTGGGATGATGGGGCCGGACTTCCCAGGTGGAAGGCGTGCCCCTCTCCCCGGCATCTTTTTGCCTGGGAGGGAAAGTGAAATGCCGCTCGTAGCAGCTGCTACGAGCGGCATTTCACTTTCCCTCCCAGGCAAAAAGATGCCGGCATTCTGGGATGATGGGGCCGGACTTCCCAGGCGGAAGGCGTGCCCCTCTCCCCGGCATCTTTTTGCCTGGGAGGGAAGGTGAAATGCCGCTCGTAGCAGCTGCTACGAGCGGCATTTCACTTTCCCTCCCAGGCAAAAAGATGCCGGCATTCTGGGATGATGGGGCCGGACTTCCCAGGCGGAAGGCGTGCCCCTCTCCCCGGCATCTTTTTGCCTGGGAGGGAAGGTGAAATGCCGCTCGTAGCAGCTGCTTCCGCGTTCAGCTTCAGAAGACAGCTGGGAAGCGGCGCGGCTGTTTTAAAAGGTTGCAGCCGACCTGGGGGGCTTCCCAGCACCCCCCGAACCCGGGTTCGGGGTTCGGGGGGGTGCTGGAAAGCCCCCCAGGCCGGCTGCGACCTTTTCGAACAGCCGCACCGCTTCCCAGCTGTCTCCTGAAGCCGAACCCCAAAGCCGAACTTCCGCGTTCGGCTTCAGGAGACAGCTGGGAAGCGGCGCGGCTGTTTTAAAAGGTGACAGCCGGGCTGGGGGGCTTCCCAGCAACCTCCCGAACCAAACCCGGGGTTCAGAAAAATTTTGCCTCTTCTGACGAACTTTGTTCGAGTTACGAACCGGCGTTTGGGAGGCTTTTGGGAAGCCCCGCTGCCCGGCTGTCACCTTTTAAAACAGCCGCGCGGCTTCCCAGCAGTCTCCGAACGCCGGTTCGTAACTTGAAAAAAGTTCGTAAGAAGAGGCAAAAATTTTTCTGAACCCCGGGTTCGTATCACGAGTTGTTCGTAAGACGAGGGGTTCGTATCTTGAGGTACCACTGTATTATAAATTTCTCCATTCAGCAGAGGCTTTGTAGAGAGTAATTTGCTTTGTAGGATGGGCAGAGGTATAAATTAGACAAATGAACAAATAAATTAGGTGTCTAAAATATAATTATATACAGTTGTTAAACTCTTGTCTAGGTTTCTATATACGGTAAGAAATCTGACAGGCTTTTAAGTTCTTAATTTAATGATTCAGTGTTCCTTTACCTGAACATTATAGTATTGGACAATCTGTTTTAAAATGCAAACAGTGGTAATGCATGTAATGTTTAGTGCTAATTCAAAAATATGTATATTTTTTCTTTTAGAAATATAATTTAAAATGCATAATTTAATTAGCAACAACAACAGGGAAAGCCCTGTTGTGAAATTCCACTACTAGATGTTCAAACATGAAATAGGCCCTCCCATTTTAAAGTGTCTAATTAAAAAAAACTTAAGTATTATATAAAATAAATTCAGATTCTGATTTTTTTCTCAAAATCTTTACTTTGCTATTATACTTGAATAGGTATAATCACTTGCTTTTAAAATCCTATAAAGAATCCCAAGTTGTTTCAATTGCTAGAGAATAAAAATCTTCCCAGCTCTCAAATTCATCTTCAACTTTGTATTATTAAAATCGCTTTGAAAAGGTCTGCTTGCTGAAAACCATCTCTGTTTTAAGAATGCAAAAGTTATTTGTGGTTGTAATAACAGATTATGAACTTTAAATCTAATACTTTCTTAGGGAAAAAAGGAAGAAATCTAGTGTACGGAGCTTGAGATACTTCCATCTCCTTTTTATTGTAATAGTAGTAGTTGTTGTATTTTTTATAATCCCATGTCACTGTGGAACAGACTCTGTGCAGTGTGAATTTCTGCAGCTGTACCCCCTATATGTGGAGGTTTTTTTAAAATGAATTTCAAAGTGGCATTTTATTTGCTCTTAAACTAGTATGCATAGTGAGTGCAAAATTGCTTCAGGCAACAGATAAGGGAAACAGAGAGGAGGGGGCGAAGCAGAGAGCAGATGGATGAACGATTAGATCATTTGGATTAGGAATGCTGCCTTTCCTTTTTCTTTTCTATGCTGAAGCCTCTCTTCTGATTAGAATTTCTGCATGGTGGGAAGGGAGGAGAATATCTGAGAGATGCAGCCAAAGAAATCTAAGAAAACTGTAGAACTTTTTAAAAAATAATGTTTTAAATTGTTTTATTTTTATACAGAAATCAGGAAGAGAAAGAATTCTGTTGAAAATAAGTAATTTGGAAGAAACTGAATCATTGCTTCCACATTTATTTTAGGGGCTTCCTAAGGGAAAAAAAAAGAGTGAGATAGAAGTTCTGAGTTAGATAATGCCTTGCAGTCTTTGGAACAATACATTCTCTTTAAGGGGGAGATGTGTTGTTCAAGAACGTGTCTTAAGAATAGGCTAAGGCTGAACTTTCTCGGCTTTTAAGTAGACATTACAGCAAATTCCAGCTATCCTTTTCTCCTGCTGTGTGGTTTTATTCTTAAACAAGAAAACATAGGGAAATGACCTGGCTAGGTAAAGCCAATTTTTCCTCCCCCTATAGTTTAGCTCAGACCATTCTGACTGCATGGTAGTGGTACAAAGTGTGTGGTCTTTCAGGCTCTGACTAATGCATTTTGTACTGTGTGACTGAAAATGCCTCATAGCTTGCCAGGGCTGACTGAGGGTTGTGGAATGTGATGCCTTTTCTCTGATTTCCTGGGCGGCAGGGCAGGCAGGGGAGTGGTGGTGGTTGAGAAACCTGAAGATGTAGGGGAAATACTTGCATGTTGTGGAATTTGTTTCCCTTTGGGAGACACCTCCCCCCACCCCAAAAAAAACTAATGAAAAGCTGAAGAATGGTTAGTAAAAGGAAGGTGGGGCGGAGTACGAGAAAGAGGAAGAGGGTGGGAACAGAGGGGCCCATTTTCCTTTTCTTCCCCCCTTCTTCTTGAAGCAATGACAGCTGGTTCTGTACTGACTCACATGACAAAAGTACAATGGAGTAAGCTCAAAGCAGCGGTGAAAAGATGGTCAGCTGACTTCCCTCCCTCAAACTCCTGTCAGGTGATCAACTGATATAAATCAGATAAGGAGAATTTTTTAAATGCTTAAGACTCAGGTAAGAGAAATTACAGCCCATTAGCGTGTTTTGTGTGAAAGACTTGGCATCTGTTGATTCTTTTCTGAAAAATCTGCCAAAGGATATAACTGTGTAAAAGGTACTGCGTGTTTCACTTGCAGAGTGTGATTAGAAAACTAGTTGTGGTTCTTTCTTCTTTCTTACATTCTGTTTGTCTTTGTAGATTATTTATTGGGAAATGTCATACTCTAAATAGAGGTCTAAGGTTTTCATGGGTGGTGTTGAATGCTTATTCTATTTGTCATAAAACTGTTTGTCATTTTGTAAGAATGTCAAAACCTTGTATTTTAAGGGAATTTCCAACAACTGAAATATGAGTTGAAAAATGAGGACATTACATGTGAAAATAAAATTTAAAAATTCAAGCCCAAACTGTCACTTATTTCAGAAAAATGTAATGGTTTGTTTTGGTATTCATTTGCATTTGTTCAGAGTAAAACTATCCAATGTTGGCTATTAGTATAATTATTTGGAATGTACTTCAAAGATAATATAGTCCAATTCCATTTTTTCTTAGCTCACATCAGCATACAACTAACCATACAATTTCAGAATAAGCTACCTCTAAAGCCTGCAGTCTTATAGAAAAACCTTCATAAGACCTGCAATCTTATGGAGAAACAGACTAGCAGGAAAATATTCCCGCCTTTTGACTTATTCCAATGAGTTTAATGTGAATCCCTTGGTCAAGTCTTTATGTTAATACAAAATTTATAAGAGAGCTACCATGTTTTCCAAAAACTAAGACACTGTTTTATATTTTTTGAATCCTGAAATAAGTGCTTGGCCTTATTGCCGTGCACTCAGAAGTCCACATGGGTTTATTATCAGGAGATGTCTTATTTGGGAGGAAACAGAGTATTAGTTCCTTCCTAATTTTTCTCATTCAAAATGTATATGGAAAATAATGGGAAACAGGCAGGTGGCGGGAAGAAAGTATGTGTATTTCTATGTTCCCTAGTCTGTTTTTTTAATCACACCAGGTGTGAAGGTAGGTGATGGGAAGGAAGAGAGTGTCTGTATGTATGTATGTGACTGCATCTTAGTTTATTTTTGTTTTATCATACCAGGTGTGAAGAGATACATATGAAGTGATATTTCTTGTTTAATTACATTGTTACTTGCATATTATTCTCTTGTTATTGCTTATTGCACAGTCAGCCCAAGGATTTGGCATTTTCATCCATCTATTAAGTCCTTTCTAAGGACCTGGAATAGGCAGATGGGGATGTTTGATGATCTTAAAGATATAGCAGGTACATTGTTCCAGGTAAAACTGTCTTTTGCGGTCATTTAAATTTAACATTTAAGATATAGGATTTACCTTGGCTAGGTGCTGAAAGAAAAGAAAAAGCAATTATTGTCCCCTTTTACAAAGAGTGTGTGTGTATGTGTGTGTGTGCGCGTGCGTGTTTGTAAATATAAAAGAAGAAAAAGCAGTCAACAGGTTGAGCTAAACATTACTTCTAATCTTCAGAGCCCTCTGTTAACCATCTGTTATTAGAAAGTCCATAAACTGTTTACGGTCTCTTAGAAAACTCTCTAATTCATTATCTCAAGTCAAAACAGTTAATTTTGCCATCTTTGCTAATTCAGTCAATTTCAAAATCTATTCTTCAACAGTCGGCATCTCTTTCTTTACAATGTTTGGCAAGTACAATCCTTGCAGCCGTCACCATGTGAAGGAATAGTACCCCAAATTGCTTTTCAATTGATTTGTCCATCAAAGCTAAAAGGAATGCTTCAGGTTTTATTAATATTTTTACCTTAGATATTTTGCATTATGTTTATCCAATATGTTTTTCATATACCTGTATTTTTTGGAGTATGAGATGCACCTTAGTTTTGGGGGAGTAAAATAAGAAAAAAATCCGCTTACCACATATTCATCTGGGTAGCATCCTTAGTCTGGTCAGATTCAGTACATTATTTTATCCCCTGGTTAGGGCTTTAAAAAAACATTAGTTGGAGAGAGTAACAATGAAAGAGCTTGCAAGCCAGTAGGAGCTGGGAACATTGTTAACACCTGGTTAGGGTTGGAAAGAAACATTTGGAGCAAGTTAAAAGGATGAAAAAAAAAACCCTGCAAAGATTTAGGGCTTGGAAAACATTCTTCGCAGACAGTAACAATGAAAGAACCAGCAAGATAAGAGCTGGGAAGATCATTAGCACCTAGTTAGGGCTGGGGGAAAAAACCTTTGAAAAAAGCTGCATTCAGAGTATAAGACACACCTGAATTTTCAGCCCTCAGTAAATATACAATTAAAAATTCTAGAATAAAATAATAAATAACAGATACAATGTATGACAAAATCCAGTCTGTCAATTACTCATGGACTAACTGTATTAAAATTACAATCTGGGATCAAGTACCAATGATATATCATTTTATAAAAGTTTTCTTTTAAACTATAATTTAATGTAAAATTTACTCCCTTTATCCATAGTAAAGCTACTCAGCAATTGATTGATGGTATTCAATTGGGATGTTTGTTTTGGGATTGCATCTTTGGTACCATCTTTGCTTTCTTTTATCATGTTTGTTCTTTTTCTATTTGCAAGTCTTTGAATTTTGTTATCTTCTCCAGTTCATTCTCTTATCTTCTGCTATCTCTAGGTACTGCCACCTCCACTATCCAGACTGTTTTGATTTTCTTATCAGCAGTTATATGGTAGAAACAAAAAACCCCCACTAAAGACAAAAAGGGACCTAGGGGTCCATCCAGTCTTGAATTTCTTTTCTTATTTATGGTATGTGTGTGTATTTTTAAATTTTTCGTTGGATTATGCATATGTGTTTATCTCAACTATGTTTAAACTCAGTTGCTGGTAATTGACCCACTCACTACCTCAGCTGGCTCTAAGCTTCCAGTACTCTTATTTCTATCAAGTAATATTTCTAACATCCTTTTGAACTTTCCTCCTGTCAGATTGAGGTTATACCCCTGTGTTCTTGGTTTTTGCTTAATATTGAAAATACTGACTTCTAGAAACTTATTTAAAATATTTAAAGGTTTCGGGCACGTCACTTCTTTCTCTTCTGTCCTACAGGCTGTACATATTCATTTTCTTTAATCTCTCCTCATAGGTTTTGTCCCTCACACTTTTCATCATTTTTGTGCAAAATCTGAACTCGCTCAGAAGTGGTATTTTGCTGTATCTGACAGATTCAGGTGAACTGGTAGCAGTGACTGCGGGTGAGCCCACCCACTTATCCGGATATGATGCCATCCTATTTGTTTTTTTTTTTAATTTTATTTATTTGTTTGTTTGTTTGTGTGCCGCCCCTCTCAGAGGACTCGGGGCGGCTCACAACATATATAAAAACATACTAGTACATCTGATCCAATTAATAAAATTTTTAAAAACCTAAAAAATCCTAAAATAATTTAAAACATTCATTATCATTCACTCTATAAAGCACACTAAAGAACACTTGTTGTCAGGGGGAAAGATCTAATGACCCCAGGCCTGGCGACAAAGATGAGTCTTTAAACTTTTTGGAAGGCAAGGAGGGTGGGGACAGTGCGAATCTCCAGGGAGAGCTGATTCCAAAGGGCCAGCCCCCCCCCAGAGAAGGCTTTTCCCCTAGGTTCCACCAGCCGACATTGTCTGGCTGATGGGACCCTGAGGAGGCCAACTCTCTGGGACCTGACCGGTTGCTGGGATTTGTGTGGCAGAAGGCGGTCTTGGAGGTAATCTGGTCCTATGCCATGTAGAGCTTTATAGGTCATAACCAACACTTTGAATTGTGTCGGGAAACCAATCAGTAGCCAATGCAGTCCGTGGAGTGATGGTGAGACATTGGCATGCCTTGGAAGGCCCATAACCGCTCACGCGGCTGCATTTTAAACGATTTGAAGTTTCCGAACACTCTTCCAAGGTAGCCCCAAATATTTAGCCACATTTTCGAGGCTGGGAGCATGCATGGAAGGCACACATGCGAGTAAAATGCATGCACACAAGTTGTGTGCATGTGCAGGGGTGCTGCACGTTCGCATTTGCAAACTGGTAGGGAAGGTAACTGAATACCACCATGTGTTATTGATATCTTTATTTTAAGAAAGGTCTCCAACTTCTGGAAGTTGGGAAATTGGCTGTTCCTGGCTTTCATGGGGGGGAGCTGTTTTCACCCTACCCAGGCTCCTAGAAAGGCTCTGAAACCTGGGGAAAACAAAAAAATGGGACTTCTGGTCCACTTGGAAATTTGCAAATGGGCAGTTTCCTGCCTCTGGAGGACCTCCAGGGGATGGGGAAGGTTGTTTTCACTCTCTCCAGGCTCCTAGAAAGGCTCTGGAGCCTGGGGAGAATGAAAAATGGGCATGCCATTGCGTGCCAGGAGCAGGGGGTTCACGTGCGCATGTGCGGGGGTGGCGCATGGCATTATGGGTGTGGATACATGTGCAACCCTCCCACACACAGTCCTTCCTTTTGACACATGAACCAAAAAAAGGTTCGCCATTACTGGTCTAGGGTATGCAGCAGGTGTTTGTCTGTTTGTATTATCATTAGTATTATTACTACAGTATTGCAGCAGTGCAGTTGTTAAATAATAAAGTGAAAGACATCTTTTTATCCTGATGAGATTGAATTGAAAAGTTTATATTGACAGGCCAATGGAAGCTGATAGAGAAAATGACAATGCAATCTTTTCCATAAGGATAGATTATCATTAATTGAACTGTGTATAATTTTGCATAGTAGAAAAAGTACCATTCCGCTTATGTTTAAATATAGGAAAATATAACTGAGCACCGATACACTGAGGGAAAGTAAAAAGATATACAGTACAGTATTTCTTTCTGTAACTCAACATCTAATGTTGAATTTGTTGCCAAATGATGTAGTAATCAAATCACAAAATGTCATGATGGCTTGGATAGCTTTCAAATTAGACCAGACAGTTTAAAAGGCGTTAGCAGGAAATTTGTCTTATCAGTGACTCCCAGATAGTGGAGGCAATACAGCTTTCTGTGTTAATTAGAGGCTATTATATATTAAGTATAATGTCTTATCTTAAAGAAAAGAAGGTAAATGGAAAGGTAGATGTGACTGAGTTATGTGAATTAATTTTTGTTCAGTCAGATATAAGAGCCAAAGGGTTTATTGAAACTGTGGTCTTGGAAAAGTAATCAACTTTAACACATTTTCTTCTTTGCATATTTTTATTAAGCAGTGTGTTTCTTAAGGCAAAGATAAAATCTTAGATGCTGTGATTGTCTAGATCAGTGGTTCTCAACGTGGGGGTCAGGACCCCTTTGGGGTTGAATGACCGTTTCATAGGGATCACCTAAGACCATGGGAAAAGACAAATTTCCCATGGTGTTAGAAACCAAAGCTTCTATTCTGGTGCCTTGGAACATATTTTTACAATCCGATCAATCAGGCATTTACATTGGGGGTGTCTCTTTGACCTTCCTGCCAGTCAGCTTAAAGCTCTGCTGGGAGAATTGGTGCTAGACTTATGGTTGGGGGTCACCACAAAGGAGGAATTGTATTAAGGGTTCGCGATTTTAGAAAGGTAGAGAACCACTGGTCTAGATATTAATTTTAGTTGATCATGCTCAAAATACAATGCAATTGCCATGCTATTCTGTTTCTATTACGGTACATACTTATTTGATTTATTAAATATGATTAAGATTCTTTTAAAAATGAGTATTTTTGTGATATGATGTACAGATATGTTTCTCTCTCTTAACAATGTGCATGGGTGCCTCATGAAGTAATAAAGTATAATGCATGTCGCTATGTTGAGGAAGTTCTACTGAACATTTTATTTAAATAGGAAGCAGTTTTAAGCAAAACATGGGATCTGTTTCAAGATGTCCATTTCTCTCAGGATTTATTGTAGTTTTGTAATGAGGTTGCAGTGTTTTCAAATAATGGATCACCTCTGAGTCAGGCTATGGTCTTCAGCTAAGAGATACTAGAACTAAATAAATATGGAACAAAGAGGGGGGGGGAAATCTCTCAGTTAATGGATTTTCTCAACTAAAGTCTATCACTCAATCCATGAAAACGAATATAGCACTGGAAACTATGACAGCGAGTACCTACTTTTTAAATTCAGTGTATTTAAAAGAGTAGATATAAATTGTCATATATAGTTTTAGACAATTTTTTAAAATGCTTTGCTAGTTTCTAGTATAAATTACAGTGATACCTCATCTTACAAACGCCTCATCATACAAACTTTTCGAGATACAAACCCAAGGTTTAAGATTTTTTTGCCTCTTCTTACAAACTATTTTCACCTTACAAACCCACCACCGCCGCTGGGATGCCCCGCCTCCGGACTTCCGTTGCCAGCAAAGCACCCATTTTTGCGCTACTGGGATTCCCCTGAGGTTCCCCTCCATGGGAAACCCCACCTCCGGACTTCTGTGTTTTTGTGATGCTGCAGGGGAATCCCTGCAGCCCAAAAAACGGGCACTTCGCTGGCAACGGAAGTCCGGAGGTGGGGTTTCCCAGCGAGGGGAGCCTCAGTGAAATCTCAGCATCGCAAAACCACAGAGGTGGGAGGGGAGCCTCAGGGGAATCCCAGCAGTGCAAAAACGGGCGCTTCGGCTGGCAAAAGGGGTGAATTTTGGGCTTGCACACATTAATCGTTTTTCCATTGATTCCTATGGGAAACATTGTTTCGTCTTACAAACTTTTCACCTTAAGAACCTCGTCCTGGAACCAATTAAGTTTGTAAGACAAGGTATCACTGTATCTGTATAATCACAATCACCTGTTTATTGTGTCAAATGTTTTGCCTATAGACAAACCAAGCAGGAAAATTGATTCCCCTAGATCAGTGCCTTTCAACCTTACCAGCTTTAAGGTTCAACTCTCAGAATTCCCCAGATGCCTTTGTTTTGTTTGTTAGTCAGTTAGTTAGTTAGTTAGTTAGTTAGTTAATCAATCAATCAATCAATCAATCAATTAATTAATTAATTAATTAGATTTCTAGGCCTACTACTACTACCTTTGCACCGCAGTAGATAACTACAATAAAACAAAAGCTTGTGAAGTACAGAAAAAGTTTGGATTGAAAGGATGAAGGTGTGCTTAATTCCGCCACGATACATGAAATGTGGAAAAGGTATTATGAATGCAAGTCATAATAAAGATAAAGACTAACACCCTTCCCCCAAAAAAGAGGGGCTTTGCATTATTTTAAAAAGATTTCAGCCATATGTGATCCTGCATATTTTCTATTCTTATTTCCTGTAGCTATATCTTCCATTTTCATTTGCAAGGAACACAAGGAAGCAAAGAAGGAAATCGGTGTCATAAACACAAAAGTATGCAAGCCATTTTGCTTACATCAAATTTACCAGGAGTTGCTATCTCAGAGCCCAGGTTTGAAAATGTTAGTGTAGGCTTGGAATAAATTGTTATAAATTTGAGACCAGAATACATGTTTGGGGTCAAGTAAAGTTCAGTTAGTAGATTTTGTGTAGGAAAGGAAGGTTGGTCTTTTATCAAACAAAGGGAAGTCTCCTTTTTTTCTTCCTGACAGATGGATTCATCTTATGGATATACATTTAGCTATAATTCAAGTATAACATAAATCAGCTTTATATATTAGAGTTGAGCTAGAAATAGAGGGGAAGGGAAAATATAATGGTGAACATAAGGAACTATTATAATGTTTATAGTCATTTTATTTTGGTGGTTAGTATCAATGAAACTACCAGAAATTGAGTTCAAATGAGAATTTACCTTTTATCTTAAAAACCCACACAAATGTACATAAATATAAGTAATCTCTTTTCAGTTTCTTAAGAAATGTAGGCTTGTTTCATATACACTGGTCAAAAAATAAAGGGAACACTTAAACAACACAATATAACTCCAGGAAGCAACACTGATTGACAATCAATTTCACATGCTGTTGTGCACATTCAACTTTGTACAGAACAAAGTATTCAATGAGAATATTTCATTCATTCAGATCTAGGATGTGTTATTTGAGTGTTCCCTTTATTTTTTGAGCAGTACACGTAAGAAGAATTGAGGCAGATGTTTAAAAAGATATTTGTGTACATTGTATGATTTTGTCTGAATTATTGAGTATTTTATATCTGATTTATTTTTAATTTGCTTCATAACTTATTTTTAAATTTTATTAAAAAATTTATTAAAGAGCCTTGGTAATGCAGTGGTTAGAGTACAGTACTTCAAGCTACTTCTGCTGATCACCAGCAGTTTGTCATATCAAATCTCAGTAGACTCAAGGTTGACTCAGCCTTCCATCCTTCCAAGGTTGGTAAAATGAGGACCCAGATTGTTGGGGGCAATATGCTTATTCTCTGTAAATTGCTTAGAGAGGGCTGTAAAGCACTGTGAAGTGGTATGTAAGACTAAATGCTTTTGCTATTTTTAAATTTGATCTTCACAAGATAGCATATAAGTGTTTGTTTGTTTGTTTGTTTGTTTGTTTGTAATTTTTATATGCCGCCCAATTTCCAAAGGACTCTGGGCAGCTTACAAAGAGTAAAAAACAATAGATAAAAACGATATAAAACAGTATATAAAAACAGTATAAAACAATATAAACATTAATAAGCCCAACCGGCATACCATATTTTTTGGTGTATAAGATGCACCCGTGTATAAAACACACCTAGATTTTAGAGGAGGAAAACAAGGAAAAAAGTATTCTGAACCAAATGGTGTAGTATTATATTGTTTAATAAAATACCAGTGTAGCAGAATACCTTTTACAACTGTGTATATTGTTTAAAACCATGTATACTTTTTAAAACCATGTACGCTTTTTACAAACTTCAAACTTGACAGCTTCAAGACTTGTGGACTTCTACTCCCAGAATTCCTCCTTCAGTCATGGTAGCTCAGAAATGGAAGTTGAAGTCCACAAGTCTTAAACTTGCCATGTTTGAAGACCCTTGCACCCCTAACCCCGGGGTCTTCAAACTTGACAGCTTCAAGATTAGTGGACTTCAAATCCCAGAATTCCTCCACCAGCCATACTAGCTCACAAATGGAAGTTGAAGTCCACAAGCCTTAAACTTGCCAGGTTTAAAGACCCTTGCACCCCTAACCCCTAACCCAGATTTAAGACTAGTGGACTCCTCCACTACTCTCCTTGGCGGCCAGGAGGAGGAAGGAAAGGTGGGTGTGACTAACCTACTAAGGGAGAGAGGCACCGAGGAGAGCGGCACTTGCAACTCTTTTCCGTGGTCTTGAATCAACCTCATTTGCTGTAGCAACCTCAGATGACTCAAAAAAGAGTTGCAAGTGCCAAGCTGTCATGCTGCTTTCCTCGACGCCTCTCTCCCTTGGTAGGTTAGTCATGCCCAAATTTCCTTCCCCCTCCTGGCCGCCAAGGAGAGCAGCGTGGCAGCTCAGCACTTGCAACTCTCTTCCCCAGTTTTGAATAAACCTCATTTGCTGTAGCAACCTCAAATGCTGCTGCCGGAGATGGAAGAGGAGACCGGGGTTGGGATGACATCAAAGGAAAGTGTGCTTGTGGCGGTGGGAAGGAGAACAGGGTATCTGCAGCAGAGTGACTGCGGTGGCGGTCAGCAGCAGTGGCAGCAGCCTTGCCATAGTCCGGCGATAGCAGCTTCTCACGCAGTTTGATAGTGGCAGCTGCCACTAGCCGCCAAACCGCGTGGAAAGCCGCCACCGCCAGACTACGAGAGGGCTGCTGCCGCCGCTGACCACCACCTAACTGCATTTGATGTATAAGATGCACCCAGTTTTTGGTGCACTTTTTTGCAGTAAAAAGGTGTGTCTTATATACTGAAAAATATGGTACATGCTCTCAGTCACATTCCTAATAATCTAGGATTACATTTACTCAAAAATTCCAGGCTTCCTGGAAGAGCTAGGTCTTGACAGCTTTACAGAAGGCTGGTAAAGGTGGGAAAGGTACGAATCTCTTGATGCGGTTGGTTTCATAGAGTTGGAGCCCCCACAGAGAAGGCCCTTATCTGTGGGCCCACCAGCCAACATTGTTTGGCTGACGGCACCCCGGAGAAGGCCAACTCTGTGGGAGGTATGTGGCAGAAGGTGGTCTTGAATATAATCTGGTCCTGAGCCATGTAGTGCTCATTAGTTTAGATACTAATTTATACAACCCAATCTCTACAGATTAGAATCTTGCACCTCAATGTTATTACCTGTTTAGAACAGAACAGAATATAATTCTTTATTGGCCAAGTGTGATAGGACACACAGCATGTTCTGTCATTGTTTTAAAATAATTCACTGAATGATGATGTGCTATCAAGTCAGTGTCAACTTATTGATAGTCATCACATGTTTTGTGATTGCCTATACAGTGATCATATTTTTGTGATTGATTGTATTTTATATTTATTTTATTTATTATATTATATTATAATATATTATATTATATTATATTTATTACATTACATTACATTATATTAATGATAATTGTCTCTTATTAAGTTCCTTTTTGTGGATTTTTAAAAGTTCTGTGTAGCATATCTGCTTAATCAAGTAAATGCATAAATCCATGTATTAAAACTATTAAATTACTGTATATACATGCAGAAATATTTGTGTAGGTTTTAATTCTTTCATGAAATCCGATGTTTTAAGAAGTGCTTGTACAAAATTAAATAGTAAATTAGCTTTATTACACGGAGTGCCACCTAGTGGTACGTATGCTGTACTCTAAAAATTATGACAGTAAAAATAAAATTGAGTTTTGATTAGATCTTATTTTGCTTTTATAAACTATTAAAGCAATGTTTTAATTGCTAACATACAGTTTGCAAATATTTTGCATTGCAGTATACCTGACTGTCTGTTCGTCCATCTGCCTGTTCTTTAGAGTTGCTCTTGAAGACTACTCAGAAATTTCAAGTGGCCTAGAATGTGATATTGGAGGTACGAATGGGCATGGCTGAGTATGCCTATGTAACAGCTGTTCTCCATGAACTACATTGGTTGCCAGTTTGCTTCTGAGTGTGATTGAAGTTGCTGATTGTTACGTATAAAGCCCTACACGTTACAGAGCCTAGCTATTTGAGAGACTGTCTATCTTTCCTAGTATCTGCCTAGCCACTTTGATCTGGCAGGGTTTCTTAATGCCATCTATTAGGAATCTGGAAGCATGCTTTCTCTGTTGCAGAGCTGCCCTCTGAATGTGATGGCTCCCACCCTATTGGCATTTCTGGAGGGCCTTTATGACACGCCCAGACCTTTGGCTTGTGAATGTAGCCTCTTTGGAGGGATGAGTATATGTTATTATTCTTGCTCCATTTTGACATCCGTTTCTTTCTTTTTATTGCTGTTCTTAATTTCTTAATGATTTTTTTTAACTGCCTAGAGGTGTTAGTAGATGGGGAGAATACAAACTTAATATAATAAAATATTTTTAAAAAAACTATTACAAGTAGAGCTGCTATGTTTTATATTTCTTTATATTTTAAGGCAAGAGAAACAACGCACTTCATTTTCAAATATAACTATGTACGCAGCAGTGGGCTGTGAGCCAGAAAACTAAATTGTGCTCACCACAGTGGCTCATAAGTGCTTGCGGGACCAGTGCGATTTTGCTTCTGCACCTGTGGAGATAGCAAAATCGCACACAGAGCCGAAGGTGTGCCTGTGTTTCGGTGAGATTTTTTGCTTCCGCGTATGCCGAAACACGGGCAAAATGAAGAAGGCTTCTAAAGCCTGTAAAAAAGATGAGGAAAGTCACAGCAAGCCCTAGGCAGGGCAATTGCAAAAGCCTATAGGGAGGAGGAAAGGTGGAAGTGTGTGCAGATTCTCAGAGATCAACCGACCTCTCTTCTAGGGTCTACTCAAGCCTCCTCTCAGCCTGGAGCTCAGGAGATCCCCTTACTTGCTGAACCAGACGACCGCTATGCCCAGGCATGGTCACCAGACAGCGGTGGGGATCATCCATTTACCTCAGCTCCATTATGCAGGGTGTCGCTGAGTTTTTTCCCAGCCTACCAGTACAAGTGGCCTCTGAGCCTCCCATATATCAGACCACTAGGCCCAGGTCTGGGTGAACTGAAGCTTCTTTTACAGCAATGGCTGCTGGCCTTCGGTCCACTGACCAGTCTGAACTCTCTATACTGACCAACCTGGGAGCCCTCATATCTTAACCCATCAGACAGGGCATAGAGGCTGGTTTACAAAGCAGAGACCATCCAGATAATGGCTTAGATTTGCAATTTTCTTCCAGCTACCTTACTGACTTTGCTTGTGGGAAGCTTGAAGGAGAAAGTAAATAGGGAAGCTGACCATGAAAGTTACAGGTTTTAGGGTAAGTGTCCCCCACTTGCGCACTTCCTCCAGTTCCTCTGTGCTCATGCCAGCCATTTGTGCACCATTGTGCACCCTGTTCAATTCTCACTGCACCTCTCATGCACTTTCTTGCTCCCTTCCCCACATGGAAGCAACAGCCACTTACCTGCTTGCTGGTCTTGGATTTGTAACTTATTCCAGATGACTTGTGGGGAGCTGTCAGAGTATTGGAAATGACAATCACATGACCACAGATGACTCCGGCATTGTGGCAGCATTAAAGTTTCTACAACTTTGCAACATTTCAATCCAAGAGGAGTAATGGATCCCAGATTTGGATGCGTTCTATAAGTTTCTCCATTTGAAGTATTTTGGTTCAAAAATTATTGCCGTACAATGCACTGTTTCACCAAATTGAAGATTGCACGCAGACAGACACACCACTTTTAATAATATATAAAGAAGTGACTCCAAATTATATTAAAATCAATAGTTGAAATGTTGCTTCAAATATGGTGTGTATTATGCAGCTCCTTTTGAATCTGACATAAATGACACACATTAAATAAAATATGTTTGTGAATTCTTAATAAAATAGAATGGTTAATGTACCTATCTTCAGTATATTACAAAAACCTTCAGTGTAGTAAAGTACAAATAAATTGTATGTTGCTTTAAAGACTTGTATTTTAATACCTTCCAGAGTTAAAGCGGGGTGTATATGCATATTTTTATAGTAAATCATGAACCAAGGGAAAAGCTTATGTTTTGCCTTGCTAATAACAGTCTGATCTGTTTATATAAAAAATTGCTGTATGTTACTGAATTATTGATCACAATAAGTGAAGGTTTATATCTTTTCCACATACAGGAGAATTATATGGTAATACAGGACTTATTGATAAGTTATATAGACTGAATTTCCATGCACAAAAGCATGAGTCCTCATTTACTTCTCTACAGTTTGACATTACCAGTAGAACATTGCAAATTGAAAAGCTTTTGATACAATATCCTTAAATATGACAATAACTAATCAGTTAACTAGTAGAGGTTATCCTATTAAATTAAAAATATTTTAGAATTTACTACATAACAGTTTTTTAATTGTTAGACAGATCATTATTTTGAGCATAATTCCAGAAAATAAGCAACTATTATTGGTGAATAACTGGTATCTAAAATATGTTATATATATATATATATATATATATATATATATATATATATATATATATATATATATATATATTTGTGTATTGATGAGTTTTTAAGAAAATTTTATTTATTTCTTCAATGCAACTTGAATATACAATGAGTTAGAATAAAATTGTAGTTGAATTATAGCAAGAAAGTTTCAGTGAAATCAGGCAACAAATAAAATGGCTTAATGGTAGATTCTTTATAAACAACGTTCCCAAGTGTAGATATTTCCTGTAATATTGTGCTTCTCAAATTTGAACACCAGAATTTCTGACTTATGCTTCCATGTTTGCTTTATTTGGAATGGGAATATTTAAAACAGGGCTTTTTCATCATTTCCATTATTTTGGAATCAACAACTCTTTATGAACAAGTAGTATAGTAATTACAAGGAAACTGGGTTAAAACATGTGAAGAAAGGTTGCAGGAATTGGCTACATTTTGTTTATTGACAAGGACTAGGGGTGACATGATAGCACTATTCCAATATTTGAGGGGCTGCCACAGAGAAGAGGTAGGGTCAACCTATTTTCCAAAGCACCAGAAGGCAAGAGAAGAAGCAATGAATGGAAACTAGTCAAAAAGAAAACCAACCTAGAAATCAGGAAACATTTTCTGACAAAATAAGCAATCAATTGCACAAGTTGCTTCCAGAAGTTGTGGGTGCTCCAACACTAGATATTTTTATGAAGAAATTGGACTATAAACAACCATTCGTCTGAAATGCTATAGGGCAGTGATGGCATGCAGAGACATATCTGCTGGCACGCAAGCTGTTACCCTAAATCAGCTCCAATGTGCATGTGCATGCCGCCAGCTGATTTTCAGTTTATCCAGAGGCTCTGGGAAGGCATTTTAGGCTTCCAGAGAATCTCCAGGGAGATGGGGGAGAACATTTTTGCCTCTGGAGCCTGGGGAGGATGAAAAACAGACCTACCGGGCTCACCAGAGTTTGGGAAATGGGCTGTTTTAGGCCTCCAGAGCGCCCCCGGGGAGGAAGGCCATTTTCACCATTCTAAAGCATTGAATTATGGGTGTGGGCACTCACGCATGCACAATAGCAAAGCCGCCAACTCTTTTGGCACCCAAGGAAAAAAAGGTTCACCATCACTGCTATAGGGTTTCCTGCTTGAGCAGAGGATTGTGTTAGAAGACATCCAAGGTCCCTTCCAATTCAGTTGTTCTGTTCTCTACAAGTATTTTCAGACTTGGAAAGTTTAGGATGCATGGACTTCCTAAAGTACTCATTTCCATTATGGCTTGCCCTTATAAGAACCATTAAACTTTTCAAGTTGGGTTCTACAGTTCGTTCTTTCTGTTCTGGTTCTTTACCATTTCTATCCTCCTCATAATCTTGAGGGCAAGCATAGTCTTACACAACAGTCACTTGTTTATTTAGTGGTATTGCTGAAGACAAGTAGAATATCTTTCTTAATTATCTGGGCATATTGGATAAGAAGAAGCCTGAGAGAATTATGTGGATTCCAAAAGTGGAGCCAAAAAAGGTTCGCCATCGCTGCTGTAGGGTATATTGAGAAAACATACTGTATATAAAAAAAGAACAAAATCTGAAAGAAGAGATCCTAACTTTCATAGGATTGCCAAGAATCTGTGTGATGAGGTTTATGTATTCACCCGGAATCCATCTCAAGAAATACTTACATTAGTTGCAATGCAAGAAATATTACTAATTTAATGAAATTATTTATACAATATAAAACAAGCAAATTATAACCAAGGGAATATAAGGTTATTTAATGATCTGTTAAGTACTTATGCTTACTGAGCATTTAGAACAGCCTCATACTTTATATTTCAAATGAAAAGACATGAAGCATAAATCTCTAATTCAAGACATTTGTAGAATGAGGATTTAAAATTTGTGAATAGTATATAGGTAAATGTTAGTTACATGATGAAATTCAAGCATAGGATTTGTCTTTTGTACTAATAATCCTTTAAAAATATCCTAATAATCTAATATTTAAAGCAGTTCTGTATGTGGAACCGCAACTGAATTTTATATGTGTGTATGTGTGACTTTTAAAAATAATTCTAGTAATGAGTGTTTAAGTAGCCCATAGGAGAGAAGATGTCTGACCAAGGGGAAATGCGACTTTTGATAATAAGTATATTTATAAATTCATCTAATCAATAGTGATGAGGGGAGGGTTCATTTAAATAATTCTCACGTGTAGAAATAATAAACTGAGAATTTTAGTGATCTGTATGAAGAGTATTTTATGTTGCTGTATTTCAGAATGTAGAAGGTGTAGTGCTGCTTGAGATAATTGGGTATGCAGTTCTTAAGCAATGAGCTGAATAGCTAAACAAAAGCCTTCAGAGTTGGGAAGTTATATTGAAAGATGTGATGTTTGGAAGGGAAAGAGAGCAGGAAACAGTCATTGGTATTAGAGAAGAATGGAATGTTTAAAAGACCAGAATTTGTAATTTCCAGGATAAGGGCGGCTGCTGGTTGTGGGAAGCGTTCCCTTGATTAGGTAGTCACTCACTGGATATAAGGGGGAAAGTATGATCAAATGGGTAGAGGTTATAAAAATGCCATGTGTTATACTTTCTAGTGATGACTAGGAGACTACTGTGGTTGCATATTCTGAATTTCCATCATTAATATATGTGATTTATTTTTTTTAAGAGGGTGGATTTCAGAATATTGAGCGTGTGGAGTGTGTAGGCTGAGGTTCTTAAACTGAAAATGGGTGAGATTTGTAATATTTCATGTACTTTTTCTCCAACACCTCTTAAAGAAATCTATTCCAAATAGCTTATGCCAATTATGTTAGTCTATTAGTTGATCCTAACATACATAACAGTTGTGAAGTACATTTTGATAGACTTTAAATTAAGTAATTTATGAACAGTAATTAAATGTTTAATAGTACAACAGAAAAAGAGATTTTAACAGTCCTCTTGTAAATCATGCATTTCAAGAAGAGTTTTTATAATCCAATTGTCTTTTGAATATGCAATTATTTTTCTTAATTTTACACATTAAAAATCTATATATATTTTGAGTTAGTAGCTGTTATGAATGTAATTTGTGACTAATGCACACAAATGTTTGGCTCAGAAGTAGTGAACAGCTTGTTAGTACTAGTGCTTCTCTTTTCTAAGCACATAACATTTCTCAGTTTAAAGGAATAGTAGGAATTTAAGGAATGTATGTTTCTTGCATGTGATTGGTCTTCAACAACTCTCTATAGTTCTCTTGGACAGGCCTTTTCAGGTCTATATGTGTCTCCACCCTTTTCTTTTTTATATGTGACTTGTAATAATATCTAGGTCTTCCTCATGTTGTTTTCTTTATAATTTCCATCCAATTAAGTCAGGATTCATATTGTTCCTTACTTACCTAAGCATTTGGATAACTTCTGGTTGTGTTTTATACTGCCAGGAAAGCAGAAGGTGAGCTGCAAAGCATGAGATGAAGTGAATCCTACCGTGGCAGAGGGCACGTTTTCTCACCTTTATGCCTCCCTGATATATTTGGATGGTGTATTTTACATATTTTTGTAATTGCTTATTAGCAACAAAATTGGGATGTAATCGGGATATAATGTGGCGAATAGTGTACACCTTGAGATGTGAATGTTACACAAAATAAGATTAGGTTTCTTTCTCGCTTATTGACTGATTAATTTACAATATTTGCAAATTGCCTCAGCTCTGAGACTGGAAGTTTGAACAAAGTGCAACATATTCATTTTTTACTGTCTTCACTGTTCAAAATATTTTTTTCTTATGACAAATATGTCCTTAGCACTAACATTAAAGAGTCTTCGAAGAGGGGCGGCATACAAATCTAATAAATTGAATTGAATTGAATAAATTGTCCACCATGATATATTTTGTCATTTGTACACTTTTTTATTTTTATTGTCAACGTTTGATGTTAATTTTTTCTTTCCTTTTCTTCCTTTCCCAATTTTGAATTTTAACTTTGGACATAAATAACAAATTTATCAAAAAGAATTTTTTTCTTGAAGGATAATCTTGCCAATGGCAATTAGTTATAATACTTATATATGTGTAACATCATATGTAATACGCTTTTTAAAACATGACTAGCAAGATATCATTTTTCTTAGGCTCTGTTTGGATTTTTCTCATTGAAATTATGCAAACATAAGACTTTTTAATAGGCCCCTATATTTCCCTCTTTATATATCTGGTCGCATCCTTGAATTCTGGCTACAGGATTTCTGTTGTTATATCCAGGAGGAATTTATATCCAGAAGGATTTTTTTGTTTCTTACCCCTTGGCGTTTTTTAAAGCAAAGATGCAGCTTTTCCTGTACTTTTAATGGTTTAATTAGAAACAGACACTAAGAAAACAATGTTACATGTAGGCCTCAACTTACAACCACTTAAAATTATGACAGACCCGCCCCCAAAGAAACTTCAAAGAGCCATGGTGACGCAGTGGTTATAATACAATATTGCAGGCTAATTCTACCAACTGCCAGTAGTTCAACCCTGACTGGCTCAAGATTGACTCAGCCTTCCAATCTTCCAAACTTGATAAAATAAGGATCCGGATTGTTGGGAGAAATGTGTTGATTCTGTAAACCGCTTAAAGAGGTCTGGAAGGCAGTGTGAAATGCTATATAAGTCTAAGTGCTATTGCTATTATGATCTGGATTTGAAGTTCCAACGCCCTCTTTACCAGTTTTGTGGTAATTTTTTTAAAAAAAATTCTTCTCCAATCACATGTACAGAAAAAAAGATACCATTAATTTTAAATTACATTACAATACTGTATATCATTTTTGCAATTTCGGTATACATAGATTAACCAATGCCACCTCCTTACCATTTGACATCTGAACAAAAAAATAATTATTCCAATTCCTTATATGATAAGAAATTTTTAAAAACCTGTTAGCCAATATACATTTTACACCCCCCCCCCAAAATAATTTTTGTGCGATACTTCCAATTTTACTCAAGTGAAGATTATAAAAAATCAAAATAGATAGTAGAATTTTACCAGTATATAATTGGTTTGTAAATAAGCCACAATGTTTTAAAAATATTTTGATCACTCCCACCCATTTAACAATGGTTGTGTTACAACTGATTAATAAAAGTTTTGAAACTTGATGGATAGATATTACCGGACTCTATTGGTGTGGCTGTGCTATGGTTTGGATTAACTGTATGGGGATTATCCTCCAGAACTCTTCTTAGCTGAAGCTATTTCATATATAAATGATTAATGGTTTTAAATTTGATTTTGTTTCTAGGGTTTCTAAAAATGATTTTTCCAATTTTCCTTAAGAGGTTATTTTCAGCAATCTTATTTAGAACTTGGTAATGGTTAGCAGACTACATAAATTCTCTCTCTCTCTCTCTCTCTCTCTCTCTCTCTCTCTCTCTCTCTCTCTCTCTCTCTGTATGTGTGTGTGTATTTAAACAGTGGCATTGCACACTTATGGCCAAATTTTTGCCGGATACTTCCATGAACAGCCACATATTCGGTCTGGGTGGTATAAACAATAATAATGATTTTGAATTTCTTTTGTTGATTTGTTCGATAAGCTAAGAGCATTACTCTTATTTTGTGAGGTGTGTGTCTGATGTTAAGCAACAGTACATTGTAGCCGTTTAAAAATATTAGAATGCAAAAACTTACATGGTGCCATTAAATTTACCTACACTTGTGTATTATTTAAAGCAGTGGTTCTCAATCTCTTGTCCGTTGACCCCTGGGTCCCTGACCATGGTCCGTGTGGCCACAAAAGCTATTCAAAGGAGGTCTGTAGTGAAGAAAAGGTTGAGAACTGCTGATGTAAAATATATTTCTGCTTGCAGAATATCCACGGAGTGGCTGGCATATAATCTGTGGCGATAGGATTACAATATATAAGATGTGATATCAATGGAAAAACTTATGGCTAGAATAGAGGAAAGAGACAAAACAAAATTAGGTAGCGATATTCTTATATCATTACAAACTGACAATGTGTCTTTTACCAAAGATGTTCAGAATCCTTATTTCCCTCTGCTCTGTACTGGTAAATTCACACCTGGAATATTGCATACAATTCTGAGCAATCCACTTCCAGAAAAAAATTAGGAAACTACAACAGGTTCAGAGGAAGATGGCAAACACAATAAGGGATTTGAGAACAAGGACAAGTGGAACAAACAAGGAATATTCAATCTGGAGGAAGGAAAAGGTAAAGGGGGATATAAAATTAGTGTTCAAGTGCAGACAAAAATGCCATACAGAATGATCAGAAACAATTTTCCAATGTTACAGAAACTAGAATTAGAAATAAAGTATGAATTTTAATTTATTAGGTTTCATTTCAGAAAAACTAGCTTTGTTACATGTAGGGCTATGATATGCTAATAGTGAGGCCCCCGACTTTTTATTTTGTTAGATAAATAAAGGCTTATTTAGAGTGGTGCCCTCTAAATCTATTGAGATATGCTGGATGGAAATTGTGGAAGCCCAAACTTTATAAATTATTGAATAAACGTGTATCTGTGTAATACAAAAAGTGATTATTCTAGAGACTAAACTCCCTTTTTATGACCCTGCAATCCCTTAATGTGGGTAGAGTTGGGGCAACTGGATGGAACTGAGCATTTGCTGGCCGGATGCCCTTCCTGACCCCACATGTTATGATTTAATACTACTTAAGAATTCAGTAACCCTGTCTGGAGAGCTGCATATGTTATATGAAAATTTTTAATCTATTTTAAGAAGCTTCCTGTTTTACAAGAATAGTAATTTCAATTATTTAAACGATTTATACGATCTGAAGAGAAACCAGAGTATAAAAGTGTTATGAGATAAATAATTCTCTAAAGTGGTGATGGCAACTTTTTTTCCCCTCGGGTGCCGAAAGAGCATAGGCGTGTGTTATAAAAGATTAGGCAAGTAGCTCAATTTTCTTTAATTGCTATAAAAGTTCAGTTCTAGATAATGATTAAAATAATTAAAGTGTTTATGGGTAAAAACATACTATTTAATTATTTCCTATTTTAAAAGTAATTGAGGATCAAACTAAAGTGCTAGAGAAGGAAGGACAATACTTATAAGAATATAAGTATTCAATAAATAGTACATAAACTTACTACTCTCACTGCATCCCCTCTTATGGAGGCAGCAGCCCATTACTGCTATCCCCAGGGGTGAGCTGCTGCCCAGACGGGGGAATGCAATGGAGTATTGAAACTGGATCACCACCAGAGCACCCAATTTGCACTGAAAGATGTTGAAAGAAAATGCCTAAGCCACACCCACAGTGTGGTAGTAAAATTTTTGGTAGCCCTTCACTGGCTATCCCCCGACTGTTTATACTATCCCTGGAGGTGGTGTTAAACCAAATAAGAGGAAACCAGGAAATAAAAGAACTTAAAATAAAAAAGAAGAGCATAAGATACAAGCATTTGCAGATGACATAGTGTTCATTATCAAAGAACCTCATCTTTCAGGGCCCAAATTATTGCAGGAGATAGAGGAATTGGCAGAGTTGCTGATCTAAAAATAAACAAGGACAAAACAAACATAATAACAAAAAAATCTTACATAATAGAATAGGAATTGGAGAAACTATTGGGAACTTGGGTAGCAAAAAGATTCAAATATCTAGGGATTTGGATGACCATAAAATGCTCCTCAATAAAAGATGGCAATTATTCATACAAAAAATTCAAAAAGATTTGGAAAATTGAACTAGATCACAAATTTCTTTAATTGGAAGACTAGCCACTATAAAAATGAATACATTGCCAAAAATTCTTTATTTATTTCAAACGGCTCCTATTTATTTGTTTGTTTGTTTGTTTGTTTATTTAAACAAGTATAGGATTGTAGTTTAAACATATAAAGTAGTAAATAATGATAAAAGAAGACAATAGGACAGTAGGACAGGGACGGTAGGCACAATGGTGTGCTTATGCAGACCTCTTAGAAAAGGGGAGAGGTCAACTGTAGACAATTTAAGGTTAAAGGTTTTAGGGTTTGGGGAAGAAACCACAGAGTCAGGTAATGTGTTTCCATTGTTGAAGTCGTATTTTCTGCAATCTAGTTTGGAGCAGTTTACATTAAGTTTGAATATATTATGTGCTCGTGTGTTGTTGCGGTTGAAGGTGAACAGGAAGGACATTTTGATATATGATTTTATGAACTATTGTTAGATCAGATCGAAGGCGGTGTAGTTGTAAATTGTCTAATCGCAGCATTTCAAGTCTAATAGAGTAAGGTATTTTGTTACGAGAGGAGGAGTGAAGGACTCTTCTTGTGAAATATTTCTGGACTCTTGATTGTATTTATGTCTGATATGCAATGTGGGGTCCATACAGGTGAACTGTATTCAAGAATTGGTCTGACAAAAGTTTTGTAAGTTCTGGTTAACAGTTCAATGTTTTTGGAGAAGAAGCTATGTAAGATTAGATTAACAACTCTTAATGCTTTTTTGGCAATGTTGTTACATTGGGCTCTGGCACTTAGGTCATTGGATATGAGTACTCCAAGGTCTTTGACAGAGTGAGGGTCATCTACAAGTTCATTTCCACCAAGTTTGTGTTCTGATTCTTTTTGCCAATGTGTAAGACAGAGCATTTCTTGGGATGTGAAGTTGCCAGTTGTTATACCCTTCAGCTACATGGTCAAGATCCTTTTGAAGAGTAGCAGTATAGTTGGCGGTGTTAAATATTTTAACATCATCAGCAAAGAGAACACAGTTGCCCTCTGCTGCCTACCCCTCCGCCGCCCAGCACTCCTTTTTACCTGTGCTTTAAATCAGGAGAGAAGGGGAAGAGACTGGTGGTGGTGAGAGAGAAAGCGACGCTGGATCTTCCATCAGCACCATGTAAATGGCGTTGCCGGGCTCAGCAGCTGTCCCTCCCAGAGCACAAGGTGGACGCGGCAGTCAGGGGGCTGCTGTCGGGGCAGCAGGGGCCCACTAAGATCAAGCCTGGCAGCAGCGAGCAAAGTCGGCTGCCTGGAAAAAGGGCATGTTTGAAAAGCCATGGCCTGGGCATGGGAGGAGGGTGGCTTGGGGTTCCTCTCTCTCCTCCCTTGCCGCGGTCACCTCTCCTGTGGGTTGCTATCCCCTGGCAATCTCCTGTGGGTTGCTATCCCCTGGCAATCTTCCTCCACGCGGCCTCCTGTCCTTTATCTCCCCCCCCTCTCCTTTTAATTGTTCTCTTGGATTCTGCTCAGCGGCGGGGAGGAGGCTGCTGCCACCACTGCTGTGGGTAGGTGAAGTTTCTCCTTGAAGGTGGTCCAAAGGAATAGAAGAACTCTTTCTCGATTTGTGTAAACGAATGATAGAAGAAAAGAAAAGCTGCGGTTTGGCTTCCATGCTCGCCCCCTCTGGGGCCCACAGAGGGGCAGATCGGTGCAAGGTTGAAGCCCCCGCGTGCCATCCGTTCGCTGAGAGGTTCCCTCCACCCAGTGGCACTCCCCCATCCCGCCCTCTCAGAGCTGGAGCGAACATCAGCAGCGGTTGTCAGGTTGCTACATTTAAAAAAAACCCCGCAATGCACTGAAGCTGCGAAAGCTGAACCGTGAAGTGGCGAGGGAGCATTGTAATAGATAATGGTATTTCAATAAATAAATAAATAAAGATATGGATATTTGTATTTATGTATATAGATGCATGAAAACAAGGTGATAAGTGGATAAAGCTAGACAAGATGTTAGATATTAAGAAGAGATTTAGGAATATAAATTAAACAGTAAGATGTATAAAAATATAGTATGTTCTATATTTTTGGTATTTATTTATTTATTTATTATTTAGATTTGTATGCCGCCCCTCTCCGAGGACTACAGGTATGCTGTAAAATGAATTTTTTAAATGGTATGGTGTTGTGTTGTTTTTGAACTTGTAGTTGTATGTTGTTTTTAAAACTTTAATAAAAACTATTTTTTAAAAAATGCAAGCTTAGCTTCAACTTGTTTATACAAGCAGGAAGAGCAAAATTACATTGTTTTTATTGCATTCCTTGGAATTTACACTGTATTCTCAAAGTATATAAAAGATTTGAGCAACATGTAATTTAGGTATCTGAAATGTTAATTAAAATGTGCATATTGGAAAAAAGTCCAAGCTTTGGACGTAATAAGTCCAGATTTCACAATTTGGCAACTTATTATTTTGGCATCAAGTAGCTGTACTCAAAGCCATCTTCAGGAGGGAGGCAGAGGGTGACAAGTGATGCAATGTATTTTACATTGCTATGGAAACCTTGCCCCTTATCTATTTGTATGTGATGTCAGAATACAAGTACCAAAGGGTAGTGCTTGCATCATGATGTTGCAGTTCAGCTGTGAAAATGGAGAGCATGTCTGGTTGCATGATCATTTTGGCATAATTGTTAGGAAACACTTATGGCTGTATTATATTGAAGAGTGGGTTTTTATTTGCTGAAAACATGGAAATAAAAATCCCATTTAAGAAAAGTTATTTTCCTATCAATTGTGTACACGAATAGCCAAATCTTGTGCTGTTATTTTTGCAGAAAGTTGCACAAATACAAATGCAAATATATATCTGTAATATAATCAAAGTGTGTTTTCATATTTTTCCTTCTTTATACTATTGTCAGTGATTTTCCTAATTTTGAAAAGGTCAAAATGTTGGGTTAAGACTAGGGAGATGCTCAAATATTGATCTGTAAAACTCATTGAATAACTCTGAATCATTATCAGCTTTTCCAATGAATCTATCTCAAAGTCTTACAAAATAAAATAGAACTTGTAGGTTATCTTGTTTCAAAGAAAAGCAGACTTTAAAAGTAATAAATAAGTACAGTGGTACCTATACTTAAGAATGCCTCTGCTTAAGAACTTTTCTAGATAAGAACCGAGTGTTCAAGATTTTTTTGCCTCTACTTAAGAACCATTTTCTATTGAAGAAACCGAGCCTGGAAAAATTTCCTAGGAAATTTGAGAGCGGCACGAAGCCCTGGCCATTTTCCTGCCATTCCCCCTTTAATCCTGGCCATCGGGCTGCCAGAGGAGCCTTTCGGTGGCGCTTAAGGAGGCTTTGGCAGTCCAGAGCGAATGAAGCATTTTTCTTTCTCTGGGTGCTTGGAGAGGGAATAAACCTCTGCCAGCTCTGGGCAGCCGAGGAGTCACCACAGTAAAGGAAAGGCGCCGGCTACAAAGCGAGCGAGAAGAGAGGGGAGCCTTTCAGCATGGGAAGGAAGAGGCAACAGGTATGTAGCAGCAGCAGCAGCCAGTGTATGGGAGGCAGCCTCACGCTGGGTGTATTGGAGGCGTGTGCTCCTCCTTGTCGCCTCAGAGTCCCTCTTTTTTTTTAAGCCTTAAAGTTTTGGATTTTTTTGATTGCCCACACCTCACCTTCTTCCTTGAGCAGCGACTGTCCTCCTCCTCCTCTTCCTCCTCCTCCTCCCACCCAAATTCCGAGCTTTTATTTTTTCCTAATGGGTTTGCACGCATTTATTTGCTTTTACATTGATTCCTATGGGAAAATTTGCTTCTACTTAAGAACGTTTCTACTTAAGAACCTGGTCACGGAACGAATTAAGTACATGTAATTAGCAATACTGGTTTTACAATTATTGGTTGATGAAATTTAAGGGTGACTTCAGTATGTCATTTCATCCTCTCATAACATTAGTGAATCTAAGTTCCTAACCTTAGTGCATGTTTATTTTAAAGAAAATCACAATTTAGTGGTAAATATTTGTACCTCAGGGTTGAAATGAAGGTTCCTTGGTGCTAGCAGAAGTTGTTTTTTTTCCTTGCAGATATTTTATTACAAAAAGTAGGTAACATCATCAGTCCTAGAAGAAAATGAAGTTTTCCACTCTTTACTAGCACTGGCGATATTACCTAATTTGCCTTATGAATAATCTGCAAGAAAATAACCAAGTTAAAAGAGCATTCTACTGCATTCAGTTTTGGTCGCCACAATATAAAAAGGATGTTGAGACTCTAGAAAGGAGAGAAGTAACTTAGAACTAAAAAAAAAAATTTCCTTGACAGTTAGAACAATTAATCATTGAAACATCTTGCCTCCAGAAGTTGTGAATGCTCCAACACTAGAAGATTTTAAGAAGATGTTGGATAACCATTTGTCTGAAGTAGTATAGGGTTTCATGCCTAAGCAGGGAGTTGGACTAGAAGACCTCTAAGATCCCTGTTGTTCCTGTTGTTGTTGTTGTTATTGTTATTGTTGTTGTTATTATTATTATTATTATTATTATTATTATTATTATTATTATTATTATTGCTGCATCAAGGACCTCTCAAAGTCACTGTTCATTTAGCCTTAAGACTAAATGTGCATTCATATGACATATTATTTTCTATAAATTTTTAGCAAAGGAGAAATCTGATGTGTCACAAGAATGTGGTCTTTTCCCTTCCATCTCTACTAATAATAATAAAATATCAAACTTGGAGTAATGTGCACATATATTTAATAGCCTCTGTATTTTAATTTGAAATTGAGCATGATTCAATAATATTTCATTGAACTACCTTTCCTATCCTGTGAACCAATTTTTCATTGAGAATAACACATTGTTATGCAATAGACTTTCCATCTCCTAGTTTTATAGCTAATTCCTTTGGTGCGTGTGGTTGTGATGAAGAATCATAGCTTCACAGCTGCTAGTTGATAGCATTGGGACTTGTGATGTCACACAATTGTTTGTAATGCCTCCCAGATCTTCAACTGTAATAGGTGTATGATGATCTTTTATTTCTCCATTTGGACTGCTGGTTTGTTAAAATTCACTCTATAAATTACGCTGTCTCTATAATTTATGGATTTTCATTAGCAAACTAATTATAAAAGAATTAAAATTTAAAACACTATTTGTTGTCAACATATGTTTTAATGCATAAACATATTATGTAATTGAAATTCTGAGAAGTTTTAAATATAGACTGCAAAATAATGGATTATATTTTCCAAAAGTACTGCATTCCAAAATGCATATCCCTTTTTCAAATTTTAACAATTTTAGCACATGTAGGTAAAATGCATTACTGTACATTTTACTTCATTGTATATTAATTCTATCCCTGAAAAATCAACATTGAATTGTAATAATCATATTTATCTTGTACCATTGGTTTAACAGCTGTGTTCCCTACATTTGTGGTTTGTTGAATCGTTTTGAATAAAGTGATCTCTCTTAAAGTAGAGATTTTGTTGCAAAGAGGTCTATTATTTATTCAAATATTTTAATGAATACCTTACTATAAAATCTAGCAAGGTTCATTGAACATCACAAAATAGGAATGGGGTGGTTCCTTGCTTCTCTTTATATGAACTATTTATCCTTTAAAACCAATATAAGAACAATCCATGGAGTGCTAATTGTCTGTAGATTTGGGTTTGTTTTTGTTTGTTGAATCTGCATTTTAAAAGTTGTACTTAATATGTATTTTGTTTGTTATGGGTATATGCAGAAAACAGATAGCATTTTTGTTTCCAACTGAAGCTAACTATTGTATTCTGGAAATTATGCTAAATTGATTTGAATTTTTTAGACTTCAGCACAAACAAATCATATGTTATGATTGTTCTAGTTTTAGACAAAACAAAGCTCAGAAGAATCCTGGAATAATATTAGAGGGGAATTAGGCAAGGCTGGTGTATGTTGCGCCCTCTTCCCATTTGCTGGTCCACCTTTCTTTCATCTTCTTAGCACCCTCACATGTCTCAGTACCTTTCCTCTACTCCCCCCCCCAGCTGACCTAGCCATTGATGTCCATTCTCTCCATACATAGCCAAGAAAATTCCTCAGCCCTGGCATTTTGTTACACCTAACCTCCTAAAAGGCTTCTTGCTACAACAACCTGAGACCATATTTGGTTCAAAACAGCCTTGTTTCATTTTGTATACAGCTCTTTTTGTTTGGGTATCGGCTATCCCAAACTGGTGGTTCTGTTCATGGAATGGTTTGTACAGACAGTGTGTAGCCCTATTCTTTATACACTTTTAAAAATATAGTGGGGGTTGCATGCCAAGAATGAGTTGCTTTAAGATTGTAGTTTTTAAACAAAAGACGAATTCTTAGGAATTCAAACTATCTCAACAACCTAACCCAAATCGACTTCACTGTAGACCGCGTTGAAAAAGCAATCCGTGACCTCAAACCTTCCCTATCAGTCGGACCAGACGGTCTTTGTGTATACTTCCTAAAAAAGCTTCCTTCTGCTATAGCTGAACCTCTAAGCATTATCTTCCAAAAATCCTTCAGGACCAGCACATTCCCCAAGCTATGGTCAAAAGCAATAGTCATCCCCATCTTCAAAAAAGGAGACCCTTCTCTCGTTGACAGCTACAGACTATCACTATGCTGCATCTCATGTAAAATCATGGAATCAATTATAAATCAATCAATCACCCTTTACTTAGAATCTAATAATCTACTCTAACAAACAATTTGGATTCAGAAAGAAATTATCCTGCAACCTACAACTACTTCACTGCAAAAACATTTGGACTACCCACCTAGATCAAGGAAAATCCATTGATGCAATTTATATTGACTTTTGCAAAGCCTTCGACTCAGTGGTCCACGACAAACTACTCCTAAAGCTCAAATCCTATGGCATCTCAGGATAGAATATCATTCTCTTCATCAACGACCTCTGTGATCATATCACAAGCAACTGAGTTCTTTTTGCCGACGATGTAAAACTTTTCAACACCACGGACAACACATTTACTCTCCAAAAAGACCTCGACTTTGTCTCAGATTGGTCTAACATCTGGCAACTTCAAATATCAACCAACAAATGCACTACCCTCCACATCGGCAAAAAGAATCCTAACCGCATATACCGCATATATAAACTGAATAAACAAATTCTCACAGCCAACCCACACTCAGTAAAAGACCTTGAAATACTAATATCAAATGACCTAAGTGCTAAAGCCCACTGCAAAAAGGCTTCTAGAGTTGTTAACCTGATCCTATGTAGCTTCTGCTCTGGCAATCTCACACCACTCACAAGAGCCTACAAAACTTTTGCCAGACCCATACTTAAATACAACTCATCTGTCTGGAACACATACCACATCTCGGACATCAACATCCTTGAAAATGTCCAAAGAGCTCTTCACTCCTCCACTCGAAACAGAATACCCTACGAAAATAGACTAACAATCCTGGATCTAGAAAGCTTAGAACTTCGACGCCTAAAACACGATTTAAGTATTGCCCATAAGATCATATGCTGCAACGTCCTACCTGTCAATGACTACTTCAGCTTCAGCTGCAACAACACAAGAGCACGCAACAGATTCAAACTTAATATTAACCGCTACAAACTCGACTGTAAAAAATATGACTTTAACAATCGAGTTGTCGAAGCGTAGAACTCATTACCAGACTCAATAGTGTCAACCCCTAACCCCCAATATTTCTCCCTTAGACTCTCCACGATTGACCTCTCCAGGTTCCTAAGAGGCCAGTAAGGGGCGTACATAAGTGCACTAATGTGCCTTTCATCCCCTGTCCAATTGTCTTTCCTTTATCTCATATATCATACGGTATATATTTTGTTCCTTCATGTATCTTCTCCTCTATTTTTCTTTATATATATTACCTCATGTCTATTCTCATCTATATGTATTGTGTATTGGACAAAATAAATAAATAAATAAATAAATAAAATGAATCTTTCAATTTCATACCCATTATTCTTTTTCTGTGCAGAGAAATGTATTACAGTATTTGCATTTAATTAATAACTGTAATTTTAATTTATTTTATAAATCTACTATGTAAGACTTTTGAAAATCCGTTTTAGAATACCAAATGCCTTTGACTATACTGTAGTATTTTGTTTGATTGGCACGCTTATAGAGTAATATAGAATTGAACTGTACAATGTTATATTCTTAAAGCCCATGAACATGCTTCCCCTGGCTTAATCTAGAATGGGCCATTCTTGTTTTGCTATTGCAAAATTTGCAGGATCTCCAGAGCCCCCACCCTATATAGTAGAAGCTCTGAGTCATACTTATAAGGGGGTTCTTATGTTTCATACTAAAGAGCCTTGCTCTTCTTTAGGGGTGAAGCAAGTTGAGTCATCCTGAATGGTTTGTTCTGGCATATGTTTCATGTCCATAAACTGAGATGGGTGGGCTGGAGCAGCAAGAAGGCATAGAGTGAAAGCCTGTTTAATAGCAGATGCAATCAGGTTATGCTAGTAATTATTACAAAATGTATGCAAATTTTTAGGCTTCAAAGATAAATTGTATATATTGTAATTCTGGTCTTTGAAAAAGCATTGAATTTTATTTGCAATTGAGAATGGGGATAAATAAATATTTTTTAAAACACCATGTTAAACTTGCTGTTTTGTGTTAATACATAATGAAGAAAAGTAGTATGAATATGTGTTCCACAAATAACAATAAGTGTTTTACAAAAACAGGGAGGAAAGCATGCATTTGATTCTAGATCCATATGTAAGAGAATTGGTTAATTACCTTGTTAAATGGTAGTTTAATTTTCTTTTTCCTTGAGGCTGTTTTCTTACATGAATAAGAAATGTTGCCTAATTAAATAAACAGAGATTGGAAAAGGGATATCCTAAATAAAAATGTATCGATTTATACAGTAAGATTTTAAGTGCTTCAGCTAATTTTTCCATATCCGAAAAATGGTTCTGAATGTATTTAGAGCAAGCAAATTTCCTGCTTTAAAGCACTAGCAGAGAGACTGGGCGTTTTCAGTTTGTAATGCTGCTTCCCCCTCCCAATGAATGTCCTTTGTGTAACCCCAGCTAATTCAGAAATCTTTCTGTGTAGTGAGGACTGCCCTATCATGTGACAGAGGCCACTAGTTGCAGCCAGTGATTGGCTAACTCTTACAGAGCTAATTGGTGGCTGTGTATAAGAACTCCCTGCCCTGAAGTTAGAATCTTTACTCACACTGCTTAGTTACGTGTAGGTTAAAATCCTGAAGCTAGCAATTATTGATTCAGCAACATGTGATAAAGTTTTAGCACTTGTGCGGGCTCCATTGAACCAAGCGGCGGACAATAAAACCAGCTGCTGACAATTTGGATTGATGAGTATCTCCTAGGAGTTGGTAACTGCCACTTTAAGACTGCTGCTTTCCCCCTTTCTATGGACTGCAATTGAGAATTTTTGAGGAGAACTTGACTGAGACAGTTTTCCTTTCTTGTTTTTAATCACAGGAATGAAGCATTGATGATACTTTCATCATTTAGGGGAAACCTTTCATTTTGCCTTCCATAAAAATGTTTTGTAAATTTGGCTTCTGTAACTATGACAGTGAAGAACTGTTAACGGAAGCTGGAAAAGGCATCACCAGGAAGCATGGCTTACTGGGAATGGGTAAGTGTGATGCAATATTGGCTCTTGCTATATATGTCATCTCTAAATACAGAATACATTAAAAATGTCCTAAATTTTAGATTTTTCACAGTGTGAATAATAATGTAGTTAAAATCAAGTATACTAGTTTTTTTTTTTTTAAATCCTGAACTTATGTTTGGAATAAATGAAATAATTTGCTTTGAACTTTTTGGATAGATAGTTCAATTATTAAGAGGCATGATGAAAATGACAGAAAAGATCATGATTCAGGGCAAGATTTTAAGGAGAGGACATGATTTTATTTTGCTTTCTCTATTATAAATGTATGAGTTTCAATTTTCACAGGAGATGTAGAAAGCATTTACGTAGTGAAACTTTAGTACTTTTGGAAAACAAGTATGATTTTTAAATTGATAATTTCTCTTTCTGCTAATATTACAGAGGTACATTGTTAGAAACTTAAATATTATTCTTTAATTTTCTGAGAATTAAAGTTTTTAAAATGCTACTTTTCATTAACTCAGCTCCATAACAATACTTTTCTGAGATAATTATCTTAATCTTTATTTTTTTAAATGGAAATTGTTAATAAATATTGGTAGAATGTTATTTAGAAAAAAATGCATAATATATATAGTAGCAAAGAAAATTTGTTGCAGAGTATTCTAATTTTTGAATGAACCTTCTAAGAAACAAAGTTGTCACATCCAGGAGAGAAAATTATTTTATTTTTATTTTTTGGTATTAATCATACTTCCTTCAATTTGCTCATTTACAGATTTTCCTTATAAGAATGATTGTCTTCAAACAAACAGAGAAAATAATTAGTGAGCAGTCAATAAAATTAAATAGGAACATAATCAAGAAAAATACAGTGAACTTCTGAATAGAGTGTCTAATTTTTATTTTCATTTATTTTTGTATTAAATAGATTTTTTAAAATAGCAATCTTGTCGCTTTTGTGAAGTTTGAAGGTTTTGTGGTGTTTGAAACAGTGTAGAAGAGGAAGTCAACTTTTATTCTGTAATTTCTCTAATTACAAGTTTTTAAAAATCTACCATTCAGAATTGTTTTCTTGTTCCTTAAAAAAGGTTAAAACAATTATTTCAGAAAAAATGCAGATATTATATAAATTAGACAGGAGAAGGGCAATAAAAAATGAATAGGCTTTCAGATAAGCATGTTTTTTAAACAACTCTGTTCCTTATTAAACTGGAAAGAATGTGAACTCCACTTTGGCAATAATTCTTGCTCTAGCTAAGGTGTGTCCAATGAACACCTGGGAACAGGTACCTGTTGGATATAAGAAAATTTGCAAGTAGGCTTTATAATTTCATTTGTCATATAATATAGAAGTCCTTATTTAAGCAATCTTCAATATACCTTATATACATTCTAAATTTTTAGAATGTAAAATTGTATTGATGATCTTGAATGTGAAAATGTGAAAAAGCAATTGTTGCTTAGAAATATCCAGCTATTTATTTTGAAAAGTGAGGAATCTAAGATACCTAAAATAAGATTTATACTAACCTTATTTATCTATCTATCTATCTATCTATCTATCTATCTATCTATCTATCTATCTATCTATCTATCTATCTATCTATTCGATTTTTATGCCGCCCTTCTCCTTAGACTCAGGGCGGCTTACAACATGTTAGCAATAGCACTTTTTTTAACAGAGCTAGGCTATTGCCCCCACAATCTGGGTCCTTGCTGTGCCTTTTAAAGTTTACACTTGTACGCTTAAATATCCTTCCATGTCATGTTTTTACCTGACCATGCAGAACATTGAAAAGGTGACTTCATTATAAATACTAATTTTGCTTCATCAACCCTCTGTATCTGGGTACTTGGTAAGATCAGAAGGAAAAG
Source organism: Erythrolamprus reginae (assembly GCF_031021105.1). Lineage (NCBI taxonomy): Eukaryota > Metazoa > Chordata > Lepidosauria > Squamata > Dipsadidae > Erythrolamprus > Erythrolamprus reginae. The sequence goes on from NC_091953.1 coordinate 66,318,276, forward strand.
GGGCTTTTGTTTTATAAACATGTGGAGGTTCAGTTTTTATTCTTTGCTAATCATAAACTTTCCTGAATGGTGACATGTACATGCAGCTATCTTGGCAACAGTAAGGAAGCTGTTTAGCCTGGCCTTTTTCCAGGATATGTTCCAATGTTACAGCCCTGTTTTCCCTAGGAATTTCCCACCCAAGTACTAACCAAGCCCGATACTGCTTAGCTTTCAGCACCTAGACAAGATCAATTAGATGATGTCAAAGAATTGCTGGTAATGGGGAAAAAAGTTGGAAAATGTTTACTCAACTTCAACATCTCAAATCTATTTAAAATGTAGCTATTTTTCAGTGGTAATAGAATGTCTTCTCATAATTTTTTTTCTGAGCCAGTTCACAATCAAATTTTTTTCTGAGCCAGTTCACAATCAGCCGCCCCGAGTCTGAGGGGCGGCATACAAATCAAATCAAATCAAATCAAATCAAATAAATAAATAAATAAATAAATAAATAAATAAATAAATATCTGTTTATATATATTTTAAAAATTGGAGAAGATATAGTTAAAGTACAATACAGTAATTATGGAATCTCCTTAAAATATAGCACCACATTTTATTTCCATATACTGTACAGCATTTACAGATATAGCCAGTACTTGTTGGGAAGTGTCCTCAGAATAATAGAGGACACAAAATCTGACCTAGATTATTCAGACATTTAGTGATAGTTCACTTTATTTGTATCCTATTAGGACAGTCAGAACTCTCTAATATGAACAAATTAAAGGTAACTTTAACACTTCTGTTGAAAAGTTGGAACTCCAAAGTTTATGAAGATAACTTTGACATTTATTACCAAGCGTTAGAGAACAATATTGGAAAACAATAGTTAAGTTTTAAAAATTATTTTACAAGAAATTCAAGTATAATTTCAGTAATCTACTGACTAGAATTGTTTTCTAATTTTATCTTTTAAGAATTACATAAGGACTTGATCAGTTTCTTTTCCAACATAGAAACATAGAAACATAGAAGACTGACGGCAGAAAAAGACCTCATGGTCCATCTAGTCTGCCCTTTTACTATTTCCTGTATTTTATCTTACAATGGATATATGTTTATCCCAGGCATGTTTAAATTCGGTTACTGTGGATTTACCAACCACGTCTGCTGGAAGTTTGTTCCAAGGATCTACTACTCTTTCAGTAAAATAATATTTTCTCATGTTGCCTTTGATCTTTCCCCCAACTAACTTCAGATTGTGTCCCCTTGTTCTTGTGTTCACTTTCCTGTTAAAAACACTTCCCTCCTGAACCCTATTTAACCCTTTAACATATTTAAATGTTTCGATCATGTCCCCCCTTTTCCTTCTGTCTTCCAGACTATACAGATTGAGTTCATTAAGTCTTTCCTGATACGTTTTATACTTAAGACCTTCCACCATTCTTGTAGCCCGTCTTTGGACCCGTTCAATTTTGTCAATATCTTTTTGTAGGTGAGCTCTCTAGAACTGAACACAGTACTCCAAATGTGGTCTCACCAGCGCTCTATATAAGGGGATCACAATCTCCCTCTTCCTGCTTGTTATACCTCTAGCTATGCAGCCAAGCATCCTACTTGCCTTTCCTACCGCCCGACCACACTGCTCACCCATTTTGAGACTGTCAGAAATCACTACCCTTAAATCCTTCTCTTCTGAAGTTTTTGCTAACACAGAACTGCCAATGCAATACTCAGATTTAGGATTCCTTTTCCCCAAGTGCATTATTTTACATTTGGAAACATTAAACTGCAGTTTCCATTGCTTTGACCATTTATCTAGTAACACTAAATCATTTACCATATTACAGACCCCTCCAGGAATATCAACCCTATTGCACACTTTAGAGTCATCGGCAAATAGGCAAACCTTCCCTACCAAACCTTCCCCTATGTCACTCACAAACATATTAAAAAGAATAGGACCCAGAACAGACCCTTGTGGCACACCGCTTGTAACCTGTCTCTGCTCAGAATACTCGCCATTAACAATAACTCTGATGTCTATGCTTCAGCCAGCTTGAAATCCACTGAACTATCAGGGATTAAGTCCAATCTTCACTAATTTATCTATCAGCTCTTTATGTGGAACCGTATCAAAGGCTTTGCTGAAGTCCAGATAGGCAATATCCACGGCACCACCTTGATCCAACACCTTTGTGACATAGTCAAAGAACTCAATGAGATTAGTCTGACACGATTTGCCTTCAGTAAAGCCATGCTGATTTGGGTCCAATAAGTTATTGTTTTTTAGATGCTGATTTATCCTCTTTTTGAGTAGAGTCTCCATCATTTTAACTACAACTGATGTCAAGCTAACTGGCCTGTAGTTACCAGCTTCTTCTCTACTGCCCTTCTTGTGGATAGGCACAACACTGGCCATTCTCCAATCCTCAGGAACATCTCCTGTTAACAGGGATTGGTTAAACAAATCAGTCAGGGGGGTAGCAATGACAGATCTGAGTTCTTTAAGAACTCTGGGGTGGATGCCATCTGGACCCATTGCCTTATTTATCTTTAATCTTTCAAGTTCTTCTAAGACATCGGCTTCTAAGATCACTGGAGCTGAATCCGTACAGCTGGAAGCAATGCTATATCCCTCTATAGTATTATTTTGTAAGGTGTCTTTTGAGAAAACTGAACAGAAGTAGCTATTGAAATGGTCAGCGATCTCCTTATTCCCATCAATGCATGTATTATTCCCGGTACTAAGCTTTGTGATGCTGCAGTTTTTCTTCTTCCTATCACTAATATATCTGAAGAAGGTTTTATCCCCCTTCTTTACAGATTTTGCTATTTCTTCCTCTTTTGAGGCTTTAGCAGACTATAGCCCTTACATCATTGCTAAACCATAGCGGTTTCTTCTTCCTTTTACCTTTAGTTACTTGCTTTACATAAAGTCTTGTGGCTTTTAAGATGGCCTTTTTTAATACAGTCCACTGGGTGCTCGCTCCTGCCATTTTATCCCTCCCCTTTAATTCATTATTTAAATATTCCCCCATTGCATTAAAATTTGTTTTTCTGAAATCCAATACTTTGGTTGCAGTATAGGATTGCTCACAATCAGTTTTTACATCAAACTACAAACATAGATGGTCACTGCAACCTAAATTTTCTCCCACCTTGACCTCTGAAACCAGATTCCCATTTGTAAAAACTAAATCGAGAATATTCTCCCCTCTAGTTGGTGTCTTAACTAGCTGTGCCATAGCTGCTCCTGTAAAGGCCTCTACTATATTCTTACTTTTGCATGTAAGGGCACTGGGGATATTCCAGTCAACATCAGGCATGTTGAAATCACCCATAACCACAATATCTCCCTTTACTGCCATTAGGGTAATCTCATCCACCATCTTGTTGTCATGTTCCTCAGATTGCCCTGGAGGCCTATAGATCACCCCAATTCTAATGACAGAACCATCTTTATTTTGCATGCAAATCCAGAGGGTCTCCAGATCTTTACATGTATTTTGAATTAGTATTGTTTTTAGACTTTCTTTAACATAAATGGCTACTCCACCTCCCCTTCTCTCTATTCTATCCTTCCTATACAGTGTATATCCTGGTATGGATATTTCCCATTCATTAGAATCCTTAAACCATGTCTCAGTTATGGCAACCAGATCCAAATTATCTCTAGATATTATGGCCATTAACTCACAGAGCTTGTTGCTCAAGCTTCGAGCATTCATGTACATTACCCGAAGAACATTATTTTCATTATTAGTTTGCCCCTTATCATCAACAACTACATCTATTTTATTTACAGCGCCCTTTTCGTAAGCTTCCAGAAACTGATTTATCCTCATTGGTCGGGGACAGAAATCCTCCACATCTGGTACATCTCTGTCCCGTTTACCTAGTTTAAATGCCTATCCAAAAAAGTTCTGAATTCCTCACCGAGCACCTGGGTACCTCTGTATGATGGATGCAAACCATCCCTCTTAAACAACTCTCTATTAGACCACTTACTGACATCATGACTTACATAACCAAAACCTTCAGCTTTACACCACTGCCTTAACCACACATTAAACTCTCTGATACAACTTGTTTTACCCTCCTGGCCACAAACCGGTAACACCTCTGAGAAAGTCACTGAATCAGTTATTTTACCCAGCTCCACACTTAGACATTGAAAATCTCTTTTTACTACATTAACATTTCTCTGGGACAAATCGTTTGTGCCAAGATGCACCACCACATCAACTTTATTACCTTTACTCACGGCCTTGACAATGTTTGTAATCCGCCTCCTGTCCCTGTGGGCAGTGGCTCCTGGAAGACACCTCATCACCTTCACCACATCCTTCCTCTGTCCCAAATCAACACCTCTGACAATCGAGTCACCCACAAGAACATGTGTCCTCTCTTTATTTCTACTAACTGGACTTGGTTTGGTGACACTATGCTCCTCATTTACAACAACTTCTCCTTTGAACATCCCCTCATTCTCCGCCTGAGGGGCCTTGCTAATATCTACAACATCCTTACTATTTAAATCCGCAAGAACATTATAGGAATTGGATACAGAGAGACCAAAATTGTTATGTTTTTGTTCAACTGCACGTAATCTTCCTGAACCAACAGTTGTCCAAACAGCCCTCCTCCTCGGGGGGGCGCTGTGGAAGTGGAGGCTGCACACATGGCTGCATTACAGCACGTGGCTGGGACAATCTTTCCACTTCTGCCTGCAAGCTGCAAACTAAGGACTGCAATCTAGAGATCTCGCCATCTAACCTAGATGTCCTAATGCAAAGAGGGCAGTACCCCAAGTTCCACAAGGTACTACGGAACACAACAGCCAAACAAGTGTTACACTGCACCAAGCCAATCATCTTAACAATGTATTGAAATACAGGTACTTAGCCAGAAAATGAACCCCTATTGCTACCAAACTTTGCTGATTTTGGTTTATAGTTATATAATTCGCGTGCCACGAGGCGCGCAGGCCACTATTTTTCTCTCCTCTTCCTCTGTGTTCTGAAAGTGCAGTTTAAAATGGTTTTTCTCACTCTTTTATACTTCCCAGTCTAGTCTCCTCCTCCCTGAATTCAAAAACACAATCAGCCAATAGAATTTCCCCTTATAGCCAGTTATATCCTCTCCCCCTTGAATTCAGAAATACAAACTGTAAAAGAGCACTATTTTTCTCTCCTCTTCCTCTGTGTTCTGAAAGTGCAGTTTAAAATGGTTTTTCTCACTCTTTTATACTTCCCAGTCTAGTCTCCTCCTCCCTGAATTCAAAAACACAATCAGCCAATAGAATTTCCCCTTATAGCCAGTTATATCCTCTCCCCCTTGAATTCAGAAATACAAACTGTAAAAGAGCACTATTTTTCTCTCCTCTTCCTCTGTGTTCTGAAAGTAAAGAGATAAGGACAATATTAAGGTCAGATCAAAACTGGGGGGGACATCCTTTTTCTTATCAAGATGTAATGTTCAAGAATAAATGACAAAACAGTTTAAAGGGCTTCAAGAAACCTGCTTATTAGTGACTTAATAAACATGATGAAAAGATTGCATTTTAATAGTGGTTGTTGTCAGCCTTTTAATTTCACTTGCTGTTCACTTGCTTCCTTATGTTCAGCATATTTTCTGTACATAAATTGCACATTGTTTTACTAATCTAGAATAAGGTCCATGTTATTTTATTAGTGTTGTCTATTAATGTAGGCTAGTGATGGTGAACCTATGGCATGCAGAGCAATATCTGATGGCACACAAGGTATTGCCCTAAGTCAGTTCCAGCATGCTGGCTTTTACCCTTCTTTTTGTCCATTTTCATTCTCCCCAGGCTTCAGTCAAACCTCCTGAACTCTGAGGATGGCAAAAAAACCCAGCCCAACAGGTCTACCAGAAGTCCGGAGGCTTCAGTGAGGCCTGGGTGCACGCATAGAGGGCAGTTTGGGGGTTGTTTGCATGCACGTGGGGGAGCGCATTGCATTATCGGTGTGTGGATATGTGAGAATGCTATTGTGCGCAAATGTACCCTTTTGGCACCTGAACCAAAAAAAGGTTCGGCATCACTGATGTAGACCATATAAATTTATGATGAATCCACTATCCTTAATGGATTGAAAAACAGTCTGGCTTCAGTAATTGCAATGAAATTTAAAGGGAGAAGACCACAATAGCAGTTTCTGTCTCCCATTTATAAGATAGTTCAGTGGGAAAAGAGGTTCAGTACAAAGAATATGTGTCCCTTGATATTCTGGGCCTCCCTAGAGTTGAAATAGTGAGTTTATATGAAATAAGTGACTATGGTAAAATTCTACATCAGAATGGTGATCATACTGGTGTTTGTCATTTTCTGGACATGAAAATGGGAGTGGCTGTCTGTGGGTTTCCCTTGGAAATCAGGAACTTTAAGACCATTGATTCCAGTGGGATCAGGTGTTTCCAACTGTCCTTGAGTATAAAATGACAAGTATCTTAAATATAGTAGTATCCTCAAAGTTGCAGCACAGACTGAACATTAATGACCACTAGACAAGATGTTAGTGAATTAATAAGCATTTAAAAGATATTTCCTAACCTAAACAGAAAGAATGACTGACTACAAGTGTGCAAAAAACCAGGGTTTCTGCTGCCTTCCCCATTGACTTTCTTTGAAGCAGGAAGCAGCATTAGAAATGGTGATCATGTAACTGGGGTTGTGACACCATGGTATTGCAGCAGCTTTGCCAAATTTCAGTGTCATGGAAGTTATGGGTCCCAGATTTTGGATACACTTTTAAGTTAGCCTATTTGAGGTACATTGGTTTCAAAATTGTTGTCCTTTGATGCACCATTTTGCAAAACTGACGGTTACAAATAGATGGTCACTAGAGCTCTAATATTATACAGATTTTCTTTTTACATCATGAAATAGACTAATAGTATAATATAAATTGTACTGTAGGAATATACAGTACTGTACTTTGTTTTACTAGTCTATTCCACATATAAAATGAAAAATGTTCTGATTTGCCATTAGAAAACCAGGTTGCTTTTAATCTGCATAAGTTATTCTACTGAATTAAACTACAATTTTAATAATTTCTTACTCTAAATTTTGAGAGCATTCAGTAAATTTTCATGGGCTTTAATATGTTGACAATGTCAAAATTTTAGGACATTTATATTGAAGCCCTTCTTGTTTGTATTTGATGTCTCTTTTATGCCTTCCAACTTCTACCAACTGTTGCAGCAATAATGAATTCTGAGACATGAAGTCCAAAACATCAGGGTAATACAAAGGGTTTTTAAAATTACTGCTGTAGAAATGTATACAGAATTAAAAGCTACAGGTTTCTATTGCCCTGCTTCTTGAAGAAATGCTTGTGGCTTTTTATTGGTACTGCAGCCAAGAACTGGGGTTGTAATACACATGTTTCACCCAGCTGGGAATAAAGAAGAGGTTGCTTTAAAGTCGTAGACTTCTAGCTCTTAGCACACTAGTCTCCAACCTTTTGAGCACCAGAGACAGGTTCCTTTGGGAGAGGTTTTTCTGGGGATCCAAAAAGACATACAGTACTTGTCTGCTACCTGCAACCCATGGATGAGGCTTTGCTTGTTTGCATGGATAGGTTTCTGGCATGCTGCAGACAGGACCAGGCTTGGGAACCCCTGTCTTAGCAGAAGGGAGATAATATATAACACTGTTCCTAGGAATACGCTTTTTCCTAATAAATCTGGCAGTATTAATTATTAATAATCTTTGAAATGTATTTTTATAACATTAAATATTGTCTAATGTTAAGGATCACACAAAATATCTGTAACACAAATGTATGAAAATTGTATCAATTGACAATGCCTGCTGACTACTTAGAAATAATTCCTGTTGAGTATAGATGACCATCTCCTAGAGGTAAAGGACTGCAACCTTGGTTTTAATTTTAAAAGTGCCTTAGGAAGTGAGCCCCATTGTTCTACAAATTTTTAATTTTTTTTAGTTGCAGAAGTGAAATGTGCCATTTCTTAATGTATTTCACAGTCTGAATTCAAATTTAATAATGAAATTTGTTGGCTATAGTTTTTGTGCAATAGACATTTGACATTTCCCAACTATAGGTGATAGGTAAATAATGCTCCAAAACTTATTATGTATATAAAAATAAGTATATTTTTATTAAAATTAAGTGAATTATATTTGCAACAGTTGAATACATGAAATAATCTATTGTATATGTTTATCAAGAAAAATTAAATTAATAAACAAGTTTAAAATGTTTAAAAGTTTAAATTTCTCATTAATCTTGCTTTCAGTTTGTGTCCCTTTTGCTTCTCTTGACTTTTCTTTTGTATTCAAGGAAAGGATTGTCTCTTATAATTGTTCAACAGTAGTCTGCAAGCGTTGATGGGCTCCATTTACCTTGAAATATTTTTTCCATATCTTGATGGAAGTGCTCCCCAGGCTCGTCACTCACTGCTCCACAATTTGATGGAAAGTAATTCAGATACGTAAAAAATGAATTTTTAAGGACATGTTAGTTGCAACCAAGATTTTTTAGGCCTGGAGGAGTTTTTCAACCACTTTCTTGTAGTTTGCTGCTTTAATTGTTTCCAAGAAAATTTGATGTCACTGACATGAATGCTATCCACACAGTCCTTTCCTTGCCATGCAACAGAGAAAGAAATTCATCATCGTTAATAAGTTCACGGATCTATGGGCCAACAAAAATTCCTTCATTTATTTTTGCAGTACTAAGAAATGGAAATTTACTTATCAGGTACATGAAAACTTTATTCCTGTCCATTGCCTTCACAAAATTCTTCAATAATCCCAACTTGATATGTAATGGAGGTAGTAAAATCTTGTTGCTGTCTCTACAAGTACTGGATACTTTACCTTTTTATTCTCTGGTTGCAGTGTCTACCGTAGAAGCCAGTCTCTTTTGATATAGTGCAATTCTTTCGCACAACTGTCCCCCTCACACAGGAAGCAGTAATACTTAATATATCCACCTTGAAGATCAAGTAAGATAGCAACCACTTGACCATTGATATTGACCATAGTTAATGCCTCTTAAGAGATCTTTCAAGTTTTCATATGTTTCTTTCATTGCAACTGCATAAGTAATTGGAAGGGATAGTAGCTGATTGCCATTATGCAGCAATACATATTGCTGATGGAGTGTTTGGATACTGCACAAACAACTTTTTTTCCTTAGTAAGACCTTTCTCAATTGGAGGCACTATACAAAAATAACAATTATTAATACGATGTGTTGGTTCTCTCTAAATCATTGGCACTGTGAAAGGCATAGAAGGCTTTTTCCCATTCAACCATTGGACAAGTCTCAATCTATATGAATTACAGCATATGTGTGGCATCCAGTTTTTGTCCTGGTCTCTTATTTTGCAAGCAAAATACAAGTTGTAGGCTTTCTTAATCACAGTTGTGATCCTTCATTTTTGGGATGCAAAAGTAACTTTGCTGCAAATATAGCAGAAATTATTTACTTTATTTTAAACAGATTTGAGGCATAACTAAATTTACTAGCTTAAAACAATGTTTAAAGACACTGTCTAACTCACCAAGCAACAGATATTGTGACTTTTATAGAATTTGGTGACGTATTATTGGCTAATATTGCATCATCTTGGTACATGTGGCGGTTTTTTATTGGTCACCAATACTGACTATATAATCTATGGTATAAGTTGCATCATGTATTTTATAAATCTTACTTCATTAGTTGGTTGCTTATATCATGGAAACTAGAGCCAATACACATTTTTAAATGTTATTTTTGCTTTTAGTACCCCAAAATTATGTAAGAACAGCTGTTTTCATACTTGCAACTTTTCACCTGTAGTACAGTTCTTGCTGTAGGTTACAGGTATATTTTGTATTATATTACAAAATACTTTAGGAAAGTTTTTGTGTTGTAAACATATAAAATTTGCTAAATTTTAGTTCTCCTGTGTGCTGCTGCGAGAGTCCAAGCAATGATTAAATCCTGGTCAGGTGATTGGGGACTGAGTTGATTAACATAATTGAACCATGCCCTCTGTGTACTGCTGTAGAATCCCGCCAGTTTCAAAACTCAATTGGTGAAAGAGAGACAGATTTTTTTACTAGTTCTACCAATTGATTTTTGCTATTGCTTTTTCTATTGCTATTGTTTGTATTTTCTAATTGCTAAAGAGTGTGCTGGTTAGTTGGTGTGCTAATGAGAACTGCTACTCCTATTGGATACTGGAGTCTCTGCCCTGTGGGGCTATATTTCCGCAGGGGAGTACGTATTAATATGGCTGAGGGTCCCTGTCTTTCAGGATGATACCCAGTCTGAGGCTTCCTAAATTGTTTTTACTCTCTGTGCAGTCCCTGTCTCATGAGGCAAACTCCAGCCAGCTACAACTTTCTCCTTCCATCTCCCTCTCCTTCACTGCAACAAAGAGGGAATTCCTTTCATTAAGGGAATTTCCCTTGCTGCTTACCAGGTGCTTACCAACAGCTTTTCACACACAGCTCTTTACTTGATTGAATTGCCTTCAGCCTGCTAGAGAGGCAAGAACCATTTTGAATACTGTTGCTGGACAGATTTCATGTGGAAGCAGCAGCCATTTTGAATAACCAATAATTGAAGAGTTTATCACACTCAATGACAATGGCCATTTTGGAATAGTCAAAAGTGCCAGTGGTCATTTTGAAACACAAACAACGTTGTTTGAGACCATTTGCCCTGAGATTTTGACTGGAACTGTTACCTCTTGCTGATTACAGTGCACTGAGAATTCCTAGGCCACAGTTTACATTAGAGCAGGATTGTAGTAACCGAGGGTGAGTGCTTTTACAGATAATTATTATTGCACCAGGAGGAGCCTTGTCAAGCCTACAGGTGAGAAATCATCTACCCCTGTGGCTCCCAAGAAGCTTTCTTCCAAGGGCTATTCCTCCCAAAGCAAAACTGCTGCTGGATCCACTTCACTTAAGTGGCTTCACTTAAATATGTAGAATGTAGATTAAGAGCATTAGAGAAGCAGTTTGAGAAAGCACAGAAACAAGCTGTTCTGTCTGTACCTCTCCAAGCCTCTTCTCAGCTACTGGCACATCCAATATTACAAGTAGCTCAATCCTTGGCTCCTCAGTCATCTATTCCTCCAGTGGCTCAAGCTTTGCCTACAGGATCAGCCAATGAAGCTGGTTGGTCTCCTGAACATCAACCAGGGATATTATAGGTTTTATAATAAGGGTTTTTAACTGTTTTAATATTGGATTGTTATATGCTGTTTTTATTACTGTTGTTAGCCGCCCCGAGTCTACGGAGAGGGGCGGCATACAAATCCAATAAATAAATAAATAAATAAAATATAGACCATTGCTACAGAAGAAACTGCTGCACTCAGGTAGGGGCTGTCACCTTGGCTCTCACTCCTGCATCTGCTAGAACATCCCCCGCAGCAATCTTGACGCCAACAGCGGCAGAAACATGGCACCAACTGCCTTCTGGGTTGCAACATATGATTGCCAATGCCTATTCATAGGGCATTGCAATGAGCATCCAACAAAATCCTGCCTGCACTGTGGTCCCAGCCAATTTACAAGGGATTTGGTAACAGGTTTATGATTATTTCCACCACTCTGCAGAGGCCCATGAGACACGAGGAAAGGAGTGGTTTTGATGAGGACCTGTCAGAAGATGAGGACCTCCTTCCTGAACAGCCAACCTTTATAGGTCTATTTAAGCTGGCCCTCTTTAAAACTTTGCTTCACAAAGCCAAGCTCACGGCTCATCTGGGGGTGTCTGCTGCCAATTCTGTGGACATACCAAACTAGACAAGTTGTTCAAAGTTGTTTGTCAAGAACACCAAGAAGCCCTGTAGTAATCCTGCAGCTGCACCAGGCCCACTTCAGTGGAACGCAGGCTCTATGGCTTTGGCCCAAATATTGATGACATCTTACAATTACTGCCTGTAGATACCTCTGTAGCCAACCTCGTATCTTCAGCTGTAGTGCCATCTGAAATGGCAGAAGGCCTAAAACCAGATGACAGAAAGGCCGAGTCAATCCTGCAAAAGTCTCACCAAACAGTTACTTGGTCAATCAGGGTGGCCACGGCTGTTTCTTTCTTCAATTTAACATCCATCATGTGGGTTAAGGAGATGCAGTCATGCCCAACTGCATCAGGATCTCAACAAATTACTGGGAGCAGCTGAATACTCTGTGGATGCAATACTCAATGCGACCAAGTTTGCTTCCCAAGCCATGGCGACAAGTGTCACTTCTTGCTGTATGCTATGGCTTCGCAACTGATAGGCTGATGCTTGGTCCAAATGGCAACTTGCAGTGGCTCCCTTTCCGGTTCCAAATTGTTTGGAAAACCTCTGGATGCTATACTTGTGGAGGACAAAGATAAACGTAAAGTCCTCCTTCAGAGTCAGCGGACAGACGGACGCTCCATTCCATTTTACCATCGCCAGCCCTTTCAAAAGGAGCCTTCCTTTGGGGATCCCCAACCCCAGAGTCCAACCATCAAGACAGTTTCAACAACAGAGACAGAGGCTGCTCCTTTTCCCAGTCCAGATGTCCTTTCCAGAGTTCCCAGTCCAAATGTCCTTTCTGGAATTCTGGATCCAGAGGATTCAGAAGATCCAAGTGACTCTGTTATGGAGTTTCCCATTGGAGGCAGGCTTCAGTATTTTGCTGCCCAATTAGAGGCCATATATTTGTACACCGGGGCCTTGCAGACAATCCGATCAGGGCTCAGGATAGAATTTGTAACCCATCCACCTACTAGATTTATCCAATGCTTAGTTCCAACCGAGGTCACCAAACGAGCATTGATGGAGGCAGAAATTAACCATCTTCTCCAGATAGAGGCCATAGAGAGGATACTGCCAGGGTCGAAAAACTCTGATTTTATTTCATTATCTTTCTGGTCTCCAAGAGCTCAGGGGGATGGAGAGCTATTTTAAACTTGAAACAGCTCAATGTTTATATCATATACAAATGTTTCAAGATGCCCTCACTACCTTCCATCTTGGGGTACATTAGACATCGAGATTGGTTACCTCCATTGATCTCAAAGAAGCATATCTCCATGTTCCAGTTTGCCAGTTCCATTGGCAGTTCCTGCAGTTTTGTTACCAGGGGGTCCATTACCAATACTGGGCCTTACCATTCGACCTGTCCTCAGCCCGCAAGACACTTATCAAATTGTTGGACATGGTGGCAGCAACCATGTGAGCACAACCTCTACATTTCAAATGCTATTTGGTTGACATTATAATAAAATCAAAGTCCCCCCAGTATTCCAAGGATGATCTCCGTTATACCATCTTAACGTTGCAGGCTCACGGCTTTTTGGTAAATTTCATGAAAAACCACTTGATGCCAACCACCTCTCTGCTGCACCTTGGGGCCCTTATTGACACAGTGAATTGAGAGGTGTTCCTATCTCCAGACCGCAGGATCAGTATCATCTTCCTTGTTACGAGGGTGCGTCAATTCCAGTCTCTATGATTTTTCAACTTCTGGGCAAGTTAATTCCTGCATTAGAATAGTTCCCTGGGCGTGCCTCCATTTTCTCCGCCAGGCATGGGGGAATTAAGACTTCTTCTCCCCCTAGGCTGATACAACTGTATGTATGGTATGTGTGTACGTATGCTGGTTTTATACATTAAGGGGTCTTAAGTTAGTTTTTAGTATTGGATTTTTTTTTACTGTATATTATTCATGTATATTGTTCATGACTGTTGTTAGCCGCCCCGAGTTTTCGGAGAGGGGCGGCATATAAATCCAATAAATTGGCCCTTTCTATCAAGCAAATCCTAATTTTTCTTCAAGCAGGCTTCAAAAAGGGACTTGCAGCTAACATGCTTTCGTGTCAAGTCACAGCTTTGTCAACTGTCATAAAGGTGGATAACCTGCTATCTCTGGCTTACCACCCAAATATATGCGGGTTTCTCAGAGGTGCCACCAATTTGAGACCTCCAATAGTTCACAGGTACTCTTGTCATGAGACCTATCACTTGTCTTAAACTCACCTCCTTGCTGTTCAAACCCCTATGGATGGCTTCCCTTCAATTTCTGTCCATCAAGACGGCCTTCCTGGTGGCCATCACCTCATCCAGGTGGTTTCTGAAATATTGTCACTCTCACTAAGAAAGGGTCTATGTCTTTTCCACCTAGACAGGGTAGTTGTTCATACAGACCTGTCTTTCATCTCTAAAGTGAACACTTGGTTTCACTGTGCCCAATAAATTGTTATTGTGGACTTCTACTCTAATCCATGCCATCCTCTATAACATCAGTGGCATTCACTTGATGCCAGATGGGCCCTCAAAATCTACATCAAACACACTTCTTTTTTCTGGAAGTCAGAAGCACTCTGTGTGGCTTTCCAACCTACTTCCGTGAGTCGCAAAGTGTCATCCCAGTTGATGGATCAAGGCTTGCATTGCTCAAGTTTATGAATCCCAGGGCAAGAACAGTTCTGGCCAGAGTCAATGCACACTGCACCTATAACATGGCCACATCAGTGGTTTGGGCCACGTAGGCCCCATTGAGGGCGACCACATAGGCCTCCCTGTCATTCTTTGTGAAGAACTACAAAATTGACTCATAGGCATCTGCTGAGGCAGCCTTTGGAAGACGAGTGCTCCAGAGGATTTGTTCTAGAAAGTCATCCCTGGACGGGCCTTCTCCCATCCATGACTCTTAGGCTTGGGTATATCCCATTGCTTGGACTCTCACAGCAGTGCACAGGAGAACTGCCATTGTCTTACCTGAACAGTCTTCTCTGTGCATTGCAGAGAGTCCAAACCCGCCCTGGCTGTTATGGTACAGGGCTGGATTGAACTTACTTACATGTCCTCCTTGATCTTTTTCATTTTGAAACTGGTGGGCTTCTCCAGCGGTGCACAGAGGGCGTGATTCAATTATGTTAATCAACTCAGTCCCCAATCACCTGACCAAGATTTAACCCATTGCTTGGACTCTGTACGCAGCACACAGAGAAGACCGTTCTGGTAAGATAACAGCAGTTCCATGGGAATCATGGATTTAGAGTTTTAGGCACTTTCTATAAATTAGCCAATGTTAGGTATCTTTGTTGAAAAAGCTTTGCCTTGTGATGCATCATTTTTCCCAATTAAATGTTACAGGCACGAGAGGTTTTTTTTACTATGTAACATATTTTAGGTCATTTTAATGAAAATATCCAAAAAGTAGTCCTGACATCAGTTAATAGGCAGCTTAATTAATATTGTTTGCAAAATAGTAGTGAATTTTTAAGAAAATTATTGTAGCTGCTCTGAACAATTGTAGATTTCTATATCAATTTATATTTTACTAAACTAATGGAAGGGTGATGACTACAAAGAGGGTTTGTCTGGGGAAGCTTCAATGCTCACATCTTCCTATTTTAGTCTCATATGAGTGACGCTGTAAACATTCTGATCTTATATAAGTATCAATGAACTAATACTAGAAGGAGACTTGTTATAAGTGCTACATCTCTCCAATTCTGTCAAATGTGCACTGTTCTAGAGGAATTGCACCTAAAAAAAGAGGCTTGTATATTTTTATTTCATTATTATCTCAATGATTCTGTCTGCATAAAATAGCATTTCAACGGTTACTCCTGCTGTGGTAACGTTTAGTTTCTTTAGTGCACTATAAATAGAGCAGTCTTTGAAAATGTTGAGGAAACTTCTTTTAATCCAAAGGAAGGAAGCTATGACTATTAATCAAGACAAGCCAAAATTATCATTTTATCCTAGTATTTGGTCATCTGCACTGGCAAGTTGTTTTTAGAGCCAATTGAAAGTTGTGGTTTTCATTGCTTGGTTTTAGTCCAGGACATGGTATCTGAAAATATTTTAGTATACTAAACAATAAGAAATATTTTGATCCCTTTGATTATACATCCAGCATTCTGTTAATTGTTTTAGTGTTTTTATAACCTTGTACAACTTGCTATCTGGTTTATTGTGGTATTACTGGCTCCATTTTTTTAATTGTTGTAGCTGACTTTGTATTTTTTGGTTTTATTCTGTTTTCCATTATTAATATTTTTAAAATATATGATCTATATATAACACCAAAAGTATTTTTCCAGTTCTTTTTTCATCTTCCAATTCTTTGTTATTTTCTCGATTTGTTTTATGTTTTATTAAAATTAAAATAGCTTTCTTTAATAGAAATGGTAAGTATGTTGATGTGGGTTGGTGGGCTTTTTTTCATTATTCATTATTATTATTATTATTATTATTATTATTATTATTATTATTATTATTATTGGCATTTCAATCACTTTCAGTGATTTTCCCCTTTTTCAATGCCACTGTGGCACATTTATCCAGGCCAAATTCCATGTTGATGTCATTGCTGAAGATCCGCACAATGTTGATTAGTGACTGTATCTCAGTTTCTGATTTTCCGTACAATTTCAAGGTCATCCATATATAGCAGGTGGGAAAATTTTGGTGAATTCCAAGCAGTTTGGTAGCCTAGGTTTGTTTTCTGTAGATGAGTAACAGCGGGATTATAGCGATGATGAATAGCAATGGGGACAAAGAGTCCCCCTGGAAGATGCCCCTTCTGATGTTGATCAGTCCATAGCTTTCATTCCCAACAAAAAGCTCAGTCTTCCAATATTTCATCACCTTTTCTATGAATTTCCTGATGTTTTCATTGACTCCAATGACTTCCAGGCATTTTATGATCCAGCTGTGTGGCAATGAGTCAAAGGCTTTCTTGTAGTCAATCCAGGTCATGTATAGGTTTGTTTTCCTGTTCTTACAGTTCTCCAAAATTATTTTATCAATTAGGAGCTGGTCTTTCGTACCTCTGCTTTGTCTTTTATTGCCCTTTTGCTCCACTAGCATGATGTCATTTTCTTCTAAGTAGTCCTGAATTCTGTCAGCTATGATACCTGTCAGCAGTTTGAGCATTGTCGGCAAACATGTTATTGGCCTGTAGTTTCCTGGTATGGCTCCTTTCGCTGTATCTTTCTGTATTAAATATGTTCTGCCAGTTGTAAGCCATTCACTGATATTTCCTGTCTGCAGCATTTTGTTGTTGTTGTTGTTGTTGTTATTAATTAGATTTGTATGCCACCCCTTTCCGTGGACTCGGAGTAGCAATCTTTCAAAAATATTTTATGATTCTTAGATTCTTTGCTGCTTGGAATATATACTGCTCAAAAAAATAAAGGGAACACTTAAACAACAGAATATAACTCCAAGTAAATCAAACGTCTGTGAAATCAAACTGTCCACTTAGGAAGCAACACTGATTGACAATCAATTTCATTTTGCTGTCAGCACATTCAACTTTATTCAGAACAAAGTATTCATTGAGAATATTTCATTCATTCAGACCTAGGATGTGTAATTTGAGTGTTTCCTTTATATTTTTTGAGCAGTGTATTTAGTTTCTGGAATGCTCCTGAGTAGTAGCCTTTTTTGCTAGATCTTGGTGTTGTCCTGCCTAGATACTAGCTAGGCTCATCTTACCTGTATCAGTAGTCTATTGTTTGCTATTGTATCATTTATTGGGATGCAACCACTATCTGCAGAGAGTAAGATTGCCACTGAAGGATATTGATAATTAATTGATGTTACAGTGGAACCAACTTATAAAGGATTGATGTTTCTTTTTCACTTTTCTATAAGAATGAAAAATTTTCTTCTTAAGTTTCACCTTATGCCAGATTGTTAATGTCTCACAAAATAAAATAAAACAAAAATCTATTATTTGATTGAAAATGTCCTTACTTTGTATGTCTAAGAAAGCATGTATGAATGCTTTCTGAATTATCCAGATTTAATATTATATTCATTCTTATCATTTACAACTTTTAATTACAGATCTCTGTGTGCTTTCTTATTGGTCTTATTTATATATATTTAATTTTTCAGAATAAATTGTATCCACAATCACTAAAATAACCATAAACTATAAATTGCCATATGCTTAATGTAGGAACGGAGAGTAAGCAGTTCAGTGCTACTGTATTATAACTCAATATCCCATGCTACAGACAGTATTTTGGATTGGTATTGCTAAGAGCCATTTTTCTTAAATTGAAATGTCATTGTTTTATTATATTTTATTATGTGGTTCCCCTACTTTTAAGTCCTTGCTATTCCTATCTTTTGCAAAAAAATTATAAAGTGATTACACATTTAAAATGAGTCAGTTCCTGTTCTTTTGGTTAAAGCTTTGTTGGGAGTTCTCAAAAATGATATTTGAGAATGTGGATGTGGTCAGCCTAGTCACTTTCAAAGCATCTTAAAGGAAACTAGGATCAACTGTAGCACTGATGTAGTCTAAAATTTATCCTAAGTCACCCCTACAAATATGTCTTATGATTTTTGGCTACATAATAAGTTCACTGTCCTTAATTGTATCAAATTTGATGATGCAAATAGATTGAGAATGCAATTGGCTCTAAACTAATGCAATTCTTTTAATAACAATTTTGACTTGTTTGTGATCATGACATGTCTGTGATTTTGTATTCAAAGTAGTAAACTAAATTGAAACTATGGAAATTTAAAAAGCTATTTTGGTTATAATAGTTAACTCTATTTGTGTAATATTATAATATCTAATAATACCTTACTAAACAATAGTTCTTGGGAAGAAATATTTCAAATGATGCTTCTTTCTAGTTTGTACTTTTTAAAATAAAATTCATATTTTATTAAGATTACTAATATTAAGAAAATTATATAGTAAATGTTACTTGCTCCAGCCCCTGCCTATCTAGCAGTTTGAAAATGTGCAAAGCAGATAAATAGATACCACATTGGTAGGAAGACAGCAGCATTCTATGTGCCATGTTGTATAGTCATGCTAGTCACATGACTGAGAGCAACCACAGATAAAAAAAGTGAAGCAGGAAAGTACAGAGCTCTCCACTCCCAATTCTCAAAGCATACTTATCAAAATATAGTTCCCAGTTGCCCCTAGTTAATTAAGTCCATATGAAATGAAATTCATTTGCTTGAGGAATGTAACTAGAGAAATCCTGGGGGCAGTAAAAAAAAAAAAGACAAAATAGTGTCACAGTTAAAGCCCCTCTTCTTTTTACATGCATATTTCAGTGACATTGATTTAAAACAGTGGTTCTCAATCTTTCTAATGTTGTGACCCCTTAACACAAGTCCTCATGTTGTGGTGACCCCCAACCATAAGCCGAGCGCCAATTCTCCCAGCAGAGCTTGAAGCTGGTTGGCAGGAAGGTCAGAGGGATACCCTCACTGTCAACACCTGATTGGTTGGATTGTAAAAATATATTCCAAGGTGCCAGAATAGAAGCTTCAGTTCCCAACACCAAGGGAAATTTGTCTTTTCCCAGGGTCTTAGGCGACCCCTGTGAAATGTTTGTTCGACCCCCAAAGGGGTCCCGACCCCCAGGTTGAGAACCACTGATTTAAAAGTTTCTAGTGAGTCAATAAAAATGAAGATGATCCTGGATTTTTGGAGAGATTTGGGGCTAGATAGGAAACTTTTGGAGCAGCAATTTTTGGAGAGATTTGGGGCTAGATAGGAAGCTTTTGGGGCAGCGATTTTTGAATAGATTTGGGGCTAGCTAGGAAGCTTTGGGGGGAGCGATTGTTGGAGAGATTTGGGGCTAGATAGGAAGCTTTGGGGGGAGTGATTTTTGGAGAGATTTGGGGCAAGATTTTTGGATCCCTCCTTGAGCCCCCGGCATCACACCTGGCACTCTACCGACATGGGAGCCTCCCCAGAGCCCCCGACGACAGCAGAGGACTCTAACTCAGCCCGGAGCCCTCCTCGAGCCCCCAGCATTAAACCTGGCACCCAGCTGACGCAGGAACTTCCCCAGAGCCTTATGCTTAATCAAAGCATAATCAACTAATAAATCAGCAAAAACAAGACCAACCAAAACACAACTAAATACAAAAACAGCACTCATCAGCAGCACTCATCTACTCCACTACCAGCTTCCTACCATGAAGAACGAACCACGCACTCAGAGAGAAGACACTTCTACTACCCACATGGAAGACAAACCCACCACACACAAAGGAGATGAAAGAGCTGACTTCCTAGTGAGTTGCACACTGTGCTCCATGTATACACTCCTACCCTCAAACTTAAAATGCCAAAGGAAATTTTAAAAATTGATCTGGCCATGAAAAAGCCATGATACTGGAGCTAGGCAAGTATTTTTGTGAACAACATTCTTTATATAGAATACCACTACTGAAAAAATACTCTGTCTTGCAACCACTTGCCTCATTTGGCAGAAGAACCTAAGATAATGACCTTACATCCACAAAAGTAAGGGAGAACAAGTTGCTCTTAACATAAGCTGGGAAGATAGAGCAAGACCTAAAACAATACGTTTATCTCAACCACTGTTTTATTTGCCAAGGCTACACATCTCTCTCATGAGCAGATTGAGAGACACCCTTCCTTTAGGCTAAATAATGAATCTCCTAGACACATATTTTAAGAAATGAAACTCAAGGCAGGAACCAATGGTTCTCAGGCTAGGGATACCCATTGTGTCAACATAGATCAGGTTCCTTTCAGGGATACCAAGAGAACTCTCAAGTACCTTTTCAGTTGAAAGGCAGGAAGAAAAAGGCCTAGAATTTAAACCCTAGACCAGGGTTGTCAAACTCAAGGCCTGTGGAGTGCATAGATCTGGCCTACGGGGCTGACCTGGAAATAACCCCAGGAGCTCATTTTCAGTGGGCAGAGTGCTACAGGAGGCTGTTTTAGGCTGGCAGAGTGCCACAGGAGGCCATGGAGGCAAAAATGGACCATGGGGCCATGCACAACCCCTCCCCATGTCCCATTTTGGCTAACAGAGGCACCACAGATTGGGTCTTTGATATTTCAAGGCCGGTCCCATGGGTAAGAGGCAGAGTTACAGGAAGCAGAGCCTTCCGTTTTGGCCAATGGAGTGCTGCAGGAGGCAGCACCTTCTTCACGTTTTCTTTAACAGCATCTGCCAACTAGGACTAAGTACCATCCAAGATCTGGGTGGCTGTTATTCAGAATTGGGTGGTATATCAATTTTTTAAAATTATGGTATTACTAATATTAAGTCATCTTCTAGGTCTCTGTTATAGGTACTGTAGTAACAAAGATTGATAGACTATTGGACAGACAATTTTTAGAGACCTATGGAGAAGCAGTCAGTTCATTCATGCTGTGCTCCTATACAAAAGCCCCATAGCAGCTGGGGTCTCTACATGTCTTCGATATCTACATTATGGAATTGAGACTATTTATGCGAGAAATAAATCTCCCTTTGTCTGGAATAGCTGTTTTAAATGCAAAGGGGGAAAATACATCTTACGCCTGTGTCAAACGCCCATCACTGCCACGACCACCATAGCCATGCTCCAACCTTGGCTCTCTTAGGTCAAATGCAACCCTAATGTGGCCCTCATTGAAATTGAATTTGACACCCCTGGCCTAACCATTAACTTATATGTTGCAATAAGCACTTACTTTGTATGTAAATGGCTTCATTTATGTCTACAACAAAGAAATCAACCTAGCTGTCAGCCTTCTGACATGTAATGTTAGAATCTTCTTAACAGATTAATAGAATTGGAAGGGCCTTTGGAGGTCTTCTAGCCCAGCTCCCAGTTCAAACAGGAGATCCTACTTTTTCAGACAAATAGTTGTCCAATCTCTTTAAAAAAAAACTACACTGATTGAGCATCCATAACTTTTGAAGGCAAGTTGTCCCACTGATTGTTTGCTCTGTCAGGAAAATTCTCCTCATTTCTATGTTGGTTCTCTCCTTTATTAGTTTAAGTGTTTTGGAGAAAATAGGTTGAAGCCCCTCTTCAAATACCTAAGTAAAGGAGTCAGCATCTGGAATGTCAAGACTTTCAGCTGTGTCTGTCTGAAAATATCAAAACATCAGTAAAATAAGAGTCTAATAAACTGTTCCCCATATTGTAAATATAATAAACAGCTTATTAAACTAATTATCAGAAGAAAAATAAATAAAATGGCAACTTTAGTTACCGTCCTTTCAGAGTATAAGACGTGCAACTATATAAGACGCACCTTACTTTTGGGGGAGGAAAACAAGCAAAAAAAATTCTGCCTCCCAGCAAACAGAAAATAGTATAGATAATATACAGTGTTTGCTGTGTATTTCTGTGCATGTGTGCCTGACTCATAGAAATAGCAAAGAATTGGAGAAATGTACATTATGGCAGTATATTAATGCCAGAAAATTTTCTTAAATGTACACTACCTCCTCCAAATTATTTAAATAGATCTACTCCAAACCTGACTAAGCCAGGGTTTAACTCCAGCTACCTTATCTTGATACTAAACAGGACACTGTTGTATTTCAGATTATACTTTTACAGATCTTTACATTGACGTGCCTTTCTGGAAGTATAGTTATTCTCTGCTAATTAAAAGAAAATACAAAGCACCGGGCCTCTTCAGATTAAGCATTTATTTTTAAAAGCTGCTTTTTTTGTTACCTAAAACAATAATAAAGCAGACTTTAAAAATAAATCTAACAATTTGAACATTCTACAGACATTTATAGTTATTGACTTACCTCCTTGCCTCCAGTTCAGCAGGAAATAAAAATCTCTGTCTCTCTCCCAGCAATTTCCCTCCTTGTAGCTAGTTTCACTTTCAGTTTAGCACTGGCCTCAAATTAGCTGAGAGCCAGGAAGCTGATAATGAATTGCTTGGCTTAACAGGCTCTGTGCTGTTTGCTGCAAGAAGGTAAATTGCTGGGAGACAGAGGCCAAAGTGTGGGCTACATTCGGTGTATAAGATGTACCGGTACCCAAGTTTTCACCCTCTTTTTTTGGGGGGGTAAAAAATGTGCACCTTATACTCCGAAAAATACAGTAGTCTTCTTGCAAGCAAATTTGTCTTGAAGTTACAAATGTCTCTCTCTCTCTTCCCTTCATGTTTTTGTATTACTTATTTTGGGAACACAGTTCTGGAATGTCATTTCACATCAGTCCAGCACATATGTACAGTTCAGAAAGTCAGTTTCTGGAGGTGATTAGCAGCATCAGGTTTTGGGTGTGCAACTACCGAGTTGGCTAGCTTGGTCACTCAACAGTGAGACCGTAGTAAAGTGGGCTCAGCAGTGTCTACATTTTCTGTGTTGTATGAAAAAAGTTCATCTTCCTATCCTGGTCTTTACCACTTTCTATAAAGGGACAATTGAGAGCATCCTGTCATATTGCATTACTGTCTGGCTTGGAAGCATTATTGCTTCAGACAGGAAGGCGGCACAGAGAGTGGTGAGGATGGTAGAAAATGTTTTATTTTATTTATTTATTTTATTTATTTATTTGTCATACAATTATAGGGTGGTAATTTGTACAAATAAAATATTAGATAAGTAATGATAAAAAGTAACAAAAGAAGACAGTAAGACAGGGATGGTAGGCACAGTGGTGTGCTTATGCATGCGCCTTACAGACCTCTTAGAAAGGGGGAAAGGTCAATTGTAGATAGTCTAAGGTTAAAGGTTTTGGGGTTAGGAGTAGAAACCACAGAATCAGGTAGTGCATTCCAGGCGTTCATTACTCTGTTGCTGAAGTTGTATTTTTGCAGTCAGGTTTGGAGCGGTTGACATTTAGTTTAAATCGATTTCGTGTTCGTGTGTTGTTGCGGTTGAAGGTGAAGTAGTCATTAACAGGTAGGACATTTTGGTATATGATTTTATGAACTATAATTAAGTCGGAACGGAGACGACATAGTTGTAAGTTGTCTAAACCAAGAATTTCAAGTCTGGCGGAGTAAGGTATTTTGTTGTGAGAAGAGGAATGAAGGACTCTTCTTGTGAAATATTTCTGGACTCTCTCAATTGTATTGATGTCAGATATGCAATGTGGGTTCCCTACAGGCGAACTGTATTCTAAGTTTGGTCTGACAAATGTTTTGTAAGCTCTTGTTAGCAGTTCAAAATTACCATTGGTAGTTCATTGGTACCATATCATTGGTAGTTCAATTCCTTCTATCAAGGAAGTAGCACATAAGCGACGCTTGAGCAGAGTCTGCAGGATTGTCTGGGACACAATACATCTTCATCACTACTTTCTGGGAGGAGGCTTTGTGTTATCTGAAGCAGAACATCTAGATTAAGTCACAGTTTTGTTCCATACAACATCAACCTTGTGAACTCTCAAGTTACTTCTTTTTGCTACATATTCTAAATGGACAGTGATTAAAATATAGTATATTTGTATGGTCCAGGAATACAGTGATACCTTGTCTTACAAACTTAATTGGTTCCAGGATGAGGTTCTTAAGGTGAAAAGTCTGTAAGACGAAACAATGTTTCCCATAGGAATCAATGGAAAAGCGATTAATGCGTGCAAGCCCAAAATTCACCCCTTTTGCCAGCCGAAGCGCCCGTTTTTTCTCTGCTGGGATTCCCCCAAGGCTCCCTCCATGTGAAACCCCAACTCTGGACTTCTGTGTTTTTGCCATGCTGCAGAGAAATCACAGCAGGGGAATCACAGCATCACAAAAACGAGCGCTTTGCTGGCAACGGAAGTCCGGAGGTGGGGTTTCCCAACAAAGGAAGCATCAGTGAAATCGCAGCATTGCAAAAACATCAAAGTCCTTGAAATCCCACCTCCGGACCTCTGTGTTTTTGTGATGCTGCGATTTCATGGAGGCTCCCCTCACTGGGAAACCCCATCTCTGGACTTCTGTTGTCAGTGAAGCTCCTGTTTTTGCGCTGCTGGGATTCCCCTGCTGGGATTCCCCTGAAGCATCACAAAAACACGGAAGTCTGGAGGTGGGGTTTCCCATGGAAGGGAGCCTCAAGGGAATCCCAGAAGTGCAAAAATGGGTGCTTCCCTGGCAACGGAAGTCCGGAGGCGGGGCATCCCAGCAGCGGTGGGGGTTTGTAAGATGAAAATAGTTTGTAAGAAGAGGCAAAAAACCCTTAAACCCCAGGTTTGTATCTCGAAAAGTTTGTATGACGAGGCGTTTGTAAGATGAGGTATCACTGTATATGCATATATGTATATAGCATGTGTGTATGTATGTTATATGTGTGTTTCGGTGTGTTTCACTTTCTCTTGAGAGCAGGCAACAGAATTTCGTTTTCAATGTGGGCTGGTGTGCTTGCAGTAAAAATATGACAGTAAAGTATCTTATCTTGTCTTCTCCTCTCTCTTCTCCATCTCTATCTTCATCTTATCATCATCTTATCTTAGTTTCCAGGTGATGATTCTCCTGCATAGCAGAATGGCTTTTCCATCTCTGTTTTTCTTCAGAAATCAATTGTAAACCACGACTGACTGCAGCTATAATGACTGTGAAGAGAGAATTGCAAACCTTTCCCCAGTGCCCACCATTCTACGAAGACTCGGGGCAGCTCACAATATATATAACAGTCCTTTTGTCACTATTTCTATCTTCCAAACTATGAGATTTCGTACAAATAAGTGCAAATATATGTGTCCCGGGATAATATTGCAAAATCCAATCTGGATCATCACCAGGACCAGAGAGTTTGTCTTTCAAGTTTTTGAACTTGTGCTGGAGCCCATCTTCAGAAAATTTCTCTCTAGAGTGTATGAGATTTCTGAAATGAGAAATTTTGGTTTTATTTTTGGAATGAGATTTCCAAATTTACGTTTTGTCTTTTAAACACTCTTGAAAACATTGTTTCTTCCACTTTGGTTTATTTCTAATAGTATTTATTGGGAAATTCCATTGATAGCCCTCCTTAGATGCCCTTAACTTGGTCATCTGTTCAGCATGTCTTGGCATCTGACCTATTCATACTTGTTTTTCCTGCACTGTTTTTCCCATATGCATGTGATGCAGACATGATTTGACCTTTTTATTTTTCTAAGTATTTCCATCCTCATGGTTCCTTGCCTTGGATTATACAGTGATACCTCATCTTACGAAACCCTCTTCATACGAACTTTTCATGATACAAACCCAGTGTTTAAGATTTTTTTGCCTCTTATTCCGAACTATTTTCACCTTATGAACCCGAGCAGCCACCGGGATTTCCCTGAGGCTCCTTGATTCCCTTCATTTTTGCCAGCACTGCTTTGAATTCCAGCGACAAACTCCCCCCTTCCAAACTGCATGGGGAAAAGACTCATGGAGCTCAAGAGAGGAGAAAGGTGTGGGAGAAACTAGCAGAATGGGGTGGGCAAAGCGGGAGGGAAAGACTCATGGAGCTCAAGAGAGGAGAAAGGTGTGGGGAAAATGAGCAGAACAGGGTGGGCAAAAACGGAAGGGACTCATGGAGCTCAAGAGAGGAGAAAGGTGTGGGGAAAATGAGCAGAACGGGGTGGGCAAAAATGGGGGGGACTCATGGAGCTCAAGAGCGGAGAAAAGTGTGGGGAAAATGAGCAGGACATTGAGGCTCTTTTCGCCTTGCTTCATTGGGACTGCCACCTCTCGCTGTCCCTCCCCCCACTTCCTTCGCCTCAACTTAGTCTGCCCCCCCCCCCGCTTTTTTTTTAAAAGCCTTAATGTTTTGGATTTTCCTAATGGGCTTGCACACATTATTGGATTTTCCATTGATTCCTATGGGAAACATTGTTTCATCTTACAAACTTTTCACCTTACGAACCTCATCCCGGAACCAATTAAGTTCGTAAGATGAGGTATTACTGTATTGGATAGTAATGATAGTGGGCCATAAATAGATTTATAATGGTTATTTAAAATATATTACTTGCTCTCTTTTCTCTAAAATTTAAATAGTAGGAATTATAACAAAAGATGCAATAGGTGGGAAAAAAGCAACAAACGTTTTCTAATGTATAACGTTTCCACAAGCAGATCTTCCCTTACATGTTTGAATAAAAACTCTCACTGCTCCCCTCCACCCACTAGTGGGTTAATTAAGTTTCAATTTTCTAACAGACAAGCTTCCTTCTCCTCCCCCTGCCCACCTCCCACCCCACCTCCCACACCTTCTCATTGAGTTGGTAGTTTAATAAAGTGACCCCCCCCCCCTATGTTTGCACTAGTTTTATTATGTGTTATTAAGGACAAATCTGAGTTTTGAAAAATGAATGATTTGCCTTTACGGGTTGTTGTTTTTTTGCTACTAATCCTGAAGTTTTCTATTAGTAATTACCCAGCATTTTTGCCTCTCTGCTTCCCTGTTCATGTTGGGGCTTCAGCTCCCAACATTCCAGCTAAGTAGGTAAAGCACTTCTGGAGACTTACAAGATAATTAAATGACAGTAGTTGGCAAAATTATTGTAAATTCTATATTATCAGAAATTGTACATAGATATTCTTGTCTGTCCAGTCTATGTCTAAAAATTACATTAATTTCTTTCCAGCATAGAAATGCATATAGGTGGAAGGAAAGAGGGAGTCCAGGTCTTGACCTAAGAATAAATGTCTTCCCTGTATACAAAACTGCAAATTACAATGTCATCCCCTCTCCATTTGATTATAATTAGTGTTGGGCAAACCCATCGAAGTTTGGGTTTGGCGGGTTCGGCCAAACTTGGCAGCGGAGTTCAGGTAAGTTCGCCCAACCCAGACCCCAACACCTATGGCCCCGCCCTCCCGTCTTCCACCAAAGCAGCCTGCAGCCGCCTGTCTCCTTTTATTTCTTACGGAAAAGGCTTGGACGCGGCAGCCACGCCTCCTCCTTTAATTTCTTTCACCACCACACATGCGATCATGTCAGTTTCCCCTGTGAAAAAGCAGAAGATGGAGTCGACGCTGGAGCAGCTCAAGGAACACACCACCATGGTGGCCGATGACCGTGGTCGCTGAGCCTTTTCTGTAAGAAATAAAAGGAGACAAGCCGCCTCCTTTTGCTTGCAGCGCCATTCCTGAGGCGGGGAATCCCATCAACCCTGGGCATCCCACCTTCTGGCCGAGGGGGGCGGGAAACAAAGCCCAAGTGGAGGGCATCCAAGGCGGGGGAGCTGCTGTGTGCACTTGGGCGGGTATTTTGGGCTCGGAGGCGGCGCGGCTCTCTCCCCCCTGTTGCGCCCATTGTCCAGGGCAGCCTTAGCTCACCCCGGTGCTCTTTGGAAAGGGGAGGGGGGCGGGTTCTGTGTTGACGTAGGCCCCGCCCTCCCATCTTTTTATTGATATAATTAACAATAAACTCAAAGTGATGATAAAGCTTGAGTTTCCAGCTCATCCTTAGTTTTAGTTTGCAACAGTGGTTTCATTTTAGAAATATGTGAGGGTAACATGCAAATAAGCTCTAGATAAATATTGAGATTACTATGATTACCTAAAATTTACCTCTTGAGTTTTCCCACAACTACCGTAAATCTTTTTCAGAGATTTCTTTTCAACTATCAATTTATAATTTAGTCTAATTTAAAACTTCTTGTAGCAAATAAAATTACTTTGCCAATATATTTGTATTACAGTTGGGGTGTTAATGAGATAAGATCTGGCTTCTATATTATGCCATTTTGTGAACTTGGAAAAGCAACAGATGAATTTAAGAGAAAGTACAATAAAATCATTGGTGATTGCAGACTGGAATTAATAAGGTTTAAATTCTTACAGTGATCATACTTGCGTATCTTCATGTTGTACTTACTTTTTAATTTATCATTATCTTATATTTATTACAGTCTAGATTCAGCAATTTTAAATTTTGGATGAGTGCAGAATATGGAATTTCATAGTGAAATTCCTAAACATTCAGATGAGTAACTTGTATTTCAGAATTTTTTAGGGTCAGAAGCATAATATTTTTCCCTGAGGCAGCTTTGCAGAAATACAGTAGCAGGAGGAACAATAACAAAGGAATGAGTAATTTGATGTATCTTTCATTCCTCTGTAATAATAACCATCGTGGGTGTGTGAATCTTTTCACATGTTCAAACATCTCCTTAAAAATCTGCAGTAACAAATATAAGTTGTACAAGCTGCATCTCTTTCTCTGTCGTTTCATGACTGACATTTTTAGTCCATATGCTATGAAGGTGAAGTGGATAAATGTAAAGGAAATACATGTGAGATTTTGCTGTACGTTGAAAGCATAGATAATAAGACGTTTTGGGCTTTTACAGTTGGACAGGGGTTGAATGAATAAAAATACATATAAAGCACATCAAATTGCCTTTCATTTCCATAATCAGTGAACTTAAGATTTTTTTAAAGTAGGAGGGGTGGGATAGGATAAATCAGAACATCTCTATGTTGTATTTCACCATGATATATTAGACAAATATTTTGAGTCCTTACAGTTACAATTAAAGCTATTGTGCCTTACTGTTCATAATATCTACTACTGTACAAAATATTTAAAACTCAGTATGCTATACTGTCTGGAAATTCTTGTGAG
Organism: Erythrolamprus reginae; assembly: GCF_031021105.1. Classification (NCBI taxonomy): domain Eukaryota; kingdom Metazoa; phylum Chordata; class Lepidosauria; order Squamata; family Dipsadidae; genus Erythrolamprus; species Erythrolamprus reginae. The sequence goes on from NC_091953.1 coordinate 66,347,549, forward strand.
TTTTAACAAAATGAAGAAAAACCTCTGACAACTTTGCATGTTCCAGGAATAAGAAATTACATTGAGCTCATCATAGAATTAATTCCTAAAAATTTGCTATTAATACTTAGGGAATTTGAAACATTTTTCCAGGCTTGCTTGTACATATCATTTACAAACCTTCAGGGAACCTTCTATTGATAACCAAGAATAAAAGCAACTATTTAATTACATTTATCAGCAATTAAAACTAGTTTGAGTCTGCCTTTATGGGCATGCCAGTGGTTTGCCTTTGGGAACTTGTTCTAGAGTATTGTGCCAGCCACCCACCTCTTCAGGCCTGCTCATACTAGTATTGTCTGGCACAATGATTAAAAATGCCATGAACAGGAATTTCCCTGACTATGTTCGTTTCAAAGTTTAATTTATAGTGCAGTTCATTAATTAGTGCAAGTCAAGTGACTATCAGCTGTTATGTCCAATGCAGTCACAAGTTCTCAACTATTTAAAAGTTGGAATCATGACAAAATGATTATTGTAAGATACATTGACATTTGTATCCATAGCTCACTGAATAACAATTCTTGTTCTCAAGAATGTGTTTTAATTAGGCACCTGTGTTCCAACAGGTAGTTTCTTTCTGTGATAGCATAACATTATGCAATGATATACCGTAGTTTCATGTTGGAAAAGAAAAAATAGCATGTTTATCTTCTAGCATAAGCATTTTGGCACACTGGTCTTTCTTCTGAATTCTTACCTATGATAGAATTAACTGTATTGTAAATTTATTAGTGAATGATGAAATAATGTCCACATTGGGTAGAGAGAAAAAAACTCAACACTAATCTGTTTCAATTTAAATGCCCAGTAACTTTTTCTGCTCAAGAAGGTATGGTTTATATTTAATTATTTCTGACTGTATCATAGGGCTTCAGGTTTGACTTACAGAAAAGGAGTATGAACCTGGGGTGAAATCCAGTAGGTTCTGGAGAACCTGTAGTGGAAATTTTGAGTAGTTTGGAGAACCAGCAAATGGCATCTCTGGCTGGTCTCAGATTTTGCAATATACTTCCCCTGCCACGCCCACCAAGCCATATCCACAGAACTGGTAGTAAAAAAAATTGGATTTCACCACTGATATGAATGTTATATCTCTTTAAAGCAGTGGCATATTTTTAGAAGTGACAGCTTTAAAAGGTCATGTTTTTGGTACTCTTGTATACTCAGGTATGATTTTTTGGGGGGGGGGGAGTTCAATTTGAAGTCTTGTTAATGCAATGCTTAGTTGAAAAGAATTATATAACCTTATGGCTCTAAATTAACTAACTTGCCTGGAAATTTTTCTCCCATTCCTTAATCCCTGCCTATCCATCCCAAATTGAGGTTTAGTTAGAGAAGAAGAATGGGAAAGCATAAAGCAATATCCTACGATGAATGCAGAGGAAGCACGACTCCCTTAAATTCTCACCACCATCTTGTGAGCAGAAGTTGGTGTCACTATGGCCTGGTATTTCTGTTCACACACATTGTGATCTTTCCAGTATTACCTTAGCCTCCCTCCTCCTTTCTTTGCCAGTTTTATTTACTGTATTTATTACACCATCTTCCATTATACAATAAACAGGAAAAAATAAGTCCTCCTCATACATGTTTTGAATTTATGCAATTGTTAACAATATTTATGTTGAAAAACTAAGTGGTCTGAAAATGAGGTGTTCATTAATCCCCTTTCCAGATAGAGAAAGTAGATTGCTTATTCATTTACACGCTTATGAGTACAAACAGTACATATATTTTAGTATTGTACAAAATCAATACTTAACCTTTACCACACCTTCCCACTCCCCCCCATAATAATGTTCTGGAGCCTTAACAGATAATATTAATGGAAGGAAATTATCCTTTCAGATGATTCTGTTTAATTCCTTAGTCTATTGTAATGTATTCACAAAAATAGTAAAGGCAGGAAATTGTGTGTGAATGTGTATCCAGTAGATACACTTGAATTATTTCCATCAATCCCAGATTCTGAAAAAGAAGTGATGGATGCAACAGTTTTAAGTACTTTTGATAGATTGGCTTTGAAAACATTAAATCTTACTCACCAAATCTTTGATTCAGGCTAAAACAGGTCCAAGTATGTTGGAAAGTGACTTTTAAGCCCTTGAGTCAGCTACTATATTATTGTTGCACAATAGTGATGTTGCATATTCCTTAATTTTTATTTGGCCTTACTCTGGGTGCACTTGATTTTTTCAGTTTATTTATTGTATCAGCTGTCTCATTATTATAAAAAGAATGTATGAAATATCCTAAATTAGGTTTTCCAATCAGAAAGACTTCACTTCCCTTTTTGATTGAGAATTGTTTGTTCATTTTTTAATTCTTAGGGCTGCAAACAAAGTTTGTTATAATTGAGATACTGTTAACCTGGTCTTGGGCATTCTATAATAATTATAATTAATAATAATGATGATAACAACAATAATAATAATAATAATAATAATAATAATAATAATAATAATAAACCAGCAACTAACAGAGTTTAAGAGACCTTGAAGGTCTTCTAGGCCAACCCTCTGCTTAGGCAAGAAACCCTACACTATTTCAGACAAATGGTTATCCATCATCTTCTTAAAAACTTCCAGTGTTGAAGTATTTATAACTTCTGGAGGCAAGCTGTTCCACTGGTTAATTGTTCTGTCAGGACATTTTTCCTTAGTTCTAAATTACTTCTCCCATGTTTAGTTTCCACCTGTTGCTTTTTGTTCTACCGCCAGGTGCTTTCAAGAATAGGTTGACTCCCCCTTCTTTGTGGCAACCCATGAGGTATTGGAACACTGTTAACATGTCTCCCCTGGTCCTTCTTTTCATTAAACTATATCCTTTAATATCAAATTATTCAATTCTATATCCTTTAATATGAAATCTCCAAACAATTTGCCCTAAGCTTGACCGGTCTGGATTTTAAAATAATACTCTTAACAAATTTATATTGAATATAAAATGTATTGTAAAGTTTGAGTGCTAGGATGGCATCTAGAATAAATTAACACTCAAACATAAGTATTTTTAAAAGCAGTATTATTACATATGTGTTTACTGTATTTAAACGCATGATAAGAACAACATAGAATCTTCCTCAGATTTTATTTCAACAACAGCTCTTTAGATTGGCCTAAGAAAAAGTATTCAATCTCACATTTCATAGTGAGTGCCATTACTGCATCACCTCTGTCTAAATCCAAAATCATCTAAATCCAAAATCATAAGGAGATTTTATCACATTTTTCAAAGAAAATGAATATTATTTAATGCTATTTAATTGTGTTAAATTAACCTATTACTATACTAGCACAAATCTCCTGCCTTTTTGTACCTTCCAGTTTGCCAAAGTGGTGCATTATATTGGAACAGTTTTTGAATCCAGATACTTCAAATCTCCTAACATATGGAATGCATTAAAAATATCTGAGGCTCAGTACTCCTGTGGAATTTTAAATTTTGCAATGTTCATACCAGTTTGATTTAGAAAGATGTGACTGTTCAGCATTCTCTTGATCAACTTGATCATGATTTCCAATGCTCCCTTCCAACTTCCCACAAGCAAAATCAATAAGGAAATCAGTAAAAAATCAGAAATTGCTTCCACTCCCAGTACATTGTACCCTATTCAAATATTTTTGAATCAAGATACCTCTATTCCAGTAATTTAAAAATGCATACAAAATCAAGGACACATTATTTCTGTAGAATTGAAATTTCCACCATGCGCAGACCAATTTTATTCTTAAATTTCTGGCTATTGCAGCATCCATGACGGGGCACGTATCTTGAAAGAGGAGATGACATCATGGTCAAGAGATTGCACCAAACGTCGGAAAGCAGCAAGAAGGAAGGAAGAACAAATATCTCTAACAGAAAAATTTAAAGTGCATTCTAGTCACATCATACTGATATTTGATAAGTTGTAGTGGTCACTTCCATATTTTCTTTGAGGCTGATTTTAAGGTACTGTACTTTCAAATGGATCTGGATCTGGTGAAATTCCATAATTCAGTACAGGAGAAATATACTGAGGTGAGTGGTGAACTGAAAACCCAGCTATCCTAACCTTACCTGGGTTTACACCGGCATTGAAGGCAATGAAGCAACTAGGATATCTGGAGTGTCAGTCATGGAAATCAATAAGTGAGCATGACCCAGTATTTAGCTTAGAGCATAATGCAAATCCATGCTGTTGCTGTAAAGGAAGAGTAAAATAGGCTTTTCTCTGCTTACACCTTGTTGAAAGTCACTTGAGGGAGCTGTTCCAAATACAGTGGTACGTCTACTTAAGAACTTAATTCGTTCCGTGACCAGGTTCATAAGTAGAAAAGTTTGTAAGTAGAAGCAATTTTTCCCATAAGAATCAATGTACAGTGGTACCTCGACATACGAATCTAATTCATTCCAGATCCGAGCTCGTATGTCGATCAACTTGCATCTCGAACGAATGCCTTTAGACTTTGTTTTTCGCGCCGAGATAACTGGAAGCAAGGAATTCTTGCGCCACCTAGTGGAAGCTCGGCTTGTATCCCGAATTTGAGCTCAGGTGTCGAACAGAAATTTTGCTTGCGTCTTGGCTCGTAACTTGGAATACTCGCATGTGGAGCAGCTCGTATCTAGAGGTACTACTGTAAAAGCAAATAATGCGTGCAAACCCATTAGGAAAGAAATAAAAGCGCAGAATTTGGGTGGTACAACTGTCCTAACTCTTCTGGATATCTTAGTGGCTTTCAATACCATCAACTATGACAACCTTCTGAACCGGTTTTAAGAGCTGGGAATTGGAAGCACCATTTGAATTGGTTTTCCTGCTTTCTTCGTAATTATTTCCATTCTAGGGGTGTATGTGAGAGTCAAGCTCCAGGTTTCTGCTTTCCTATTCAACATTTACATAAACAGTTAGGTGAGGTCATTTGACAGCATGGAGTATGGTATCAGCAACATACTGGTGATACCCAGTTGTATGTTTCCACTGTAGACCAGGCAGTGCTACTATTTCAGCACTGATCAAGTACCTGGGGTTCCAAAAGTCTGATTATGGAACAACCTTCTTAAAGAACCTGTTGGCAAGACAGAATAACTGCAATCTTCCAAGGGACAGAATTTTGTGTCCCATGGTCTGGTGATATGCCATCATTGATTCTAGGTATGACTGCAATCTTCCGGGCAGAGCGGAATTTATAGTCTTTCTAGATTTATGAAACAGGTGGTAATCATGGCTATGGGGGCCTTTGCACATATCAGTTTCATATGAGAATTTGGATTTTACTGTGTTATCCCTGGCCAGTCAACTTATTTTTGGGAACATTTGCAAAGTGTCATGTAACTGCAATTTGTAAACATTTTGGGTTCCTATCTGTGTTCTTTGAAGTTTCTGCAGCACTTGGTATGATTGTCTGTAGTATCCTTCTAATCCTCACTTTTAGCCTATTGTAATGTGCTTTATATGGGATGTCCTTGAAAGAGTCTTGGAAGATTGCAGTGAGTCCAGCATACAGTTTCCATATTTCTGTCATATATATTCAAACAGAAGCCATAACACTTGTCTCGACTAAGGTGTACTAACCCAAATAGATTTCTGAATTTAGATGTTAATGTATATCCTGTTTTGCTCCCCCTATTTATAGTAATGGCTGTTCTCATCTATTGAATCTCTGGAGTTATAATCAGCAGCCAAAGATAAACTAAGTGTGCCCTGGAGACTAATATATTTCGTAGTCTTTGGAGAGGGGCGGCATACAAATCTAATAAATTATTAATTATTATTATTTATTCTTTTTAGAAATTCTAATTTCTTTCATTAACTTAAATGTAGATTGAAAATGTATTTGTTTGCTTTAGTTTTTCACATGATAGTCTTGTAATATTTAGTCTGCCATCCTTTTTGCTGATGTTTTGGATATACATGGAGGTAACCTATAAGTATAATAGATACATTTTAATTTTCAAATGTTCTTGCAGTATAAATTTCTGTAAGATATAAAGGAACTATAGTCACTGGATAATGAAAAACTTTACAAAAGTCAAAATAATTAAGTGTGGTTTGACTCAAAATGCAATTCTTCATAGTTGGTTTGACTCCTTTAGTTCTAACAAGATAACTTTCCTTACACTGGAAATAATAGATCATAAGATGGCTTCATATGGCTTCCTGCATTATTCTTAATATCCTTTGATTATGATCAAGCTAAACAATTATTTAGATAATAAGGGAAGGTGGAGTTCAAGACTGAAGTTAAGAGTCTCCCCCCAACACAATAGAATGGGAACCAGCAATTTATTTGCTAAATCTATCTTTTCCTAAGCTGAGAATCCCAGTTTTAAAGCTAAAATATAGAAATATAGTAAAATCCCTGTATCTGAGTATATTTGCTTATGTGGTGAAGGATGTTGAAACTATTTCACACATATTATTTATATTGTAAATTTTATGGAGACATTAGACCAATCTACATTGTGCTTCTAATAATAAATTATCTAGGAGACCAGATACTACATGAATCTTCTTTAGGATTTAGAACCATTCATTATGTTTGCAAAAGCTACATTTTGTGTTGCTTCAATAAAAGTAAAATATAATTGGTTAAAGGCATAATTACCTTAAATATTACTTTTGGTTTGATACACCTTGCTAAATTGTTAGGGTTATATAGTTTTTATTCTATATGGGTTATATAGTTTTTATTGTATACCTATTAATATTTATAATATTTATATACAAACAATTCTCAAAACATACACAGTAACTGCTGTGCTGATGGTGCCTAATTTCCAATTTCTGTTTTAAAAATACCAAAAATTTGTGTAACTTAATCTGGATCATAAAGCATTGTTTTAAAAATGACTCCAAAATAAGTAGTAGTAAACTTATTTCACTCTCTTGATTAAAATACTTTCAATGTTTTTACTGAATACTGAGCTAATTTTGATTAAATAATTCTTAAGGAAATGTATCAAAATTTGCATTTTGCATGCCAGCCAATAATTAATTACTTGTCAATATTATTGAATACTAACAATTTGAATAATAATCATTAGCATAATCAATAGAATTAGCATTTAATGCTATTTGATCTATTTGATAATTTTTTATTTAATGTACAGTATATAGCAATAGCCTTTAGACTTATATACTGCTTCACAGCCCCCTCTAAGTGGTTTACAGAGTCAGCATATTGGCCCCAACAACCTGAGTCCTCATTTTACCAACCTTGGACAGATGGAAGGCTGAGTTAACCTTGAGCCAATGACACTCGAACTGCCAAACTGGCAGTCAGCAGAAGTAGCTTGCAGTGCTGCATTCTAACCACTGCGCCACCACTTGGTGATATATTCTGTAAACTATTTAGTCAATTGATGGAAGCGGCATATAATAAAATAATTAACCTCATTCATGAATTATTCAATATAGAGATCTAAGTCACCTACATGCAGAAATTAAATCAACCAATTTATCATGATAGCAAAACTAATACTGCTAAGCAATTAGTATTTGCCATGACAATCCTTATGTATAAGGAAATATATAATGTTTAAAAGTGTCTGAATCTATAATAAAGAAAATATTCTGGGTAATTATTCTTGTTCTATTTCTACAGGTTGCATTTGACACAATAACAGCACGTGGTGGCTCAGGAACCTCAGTTGCTCATCAGTCGCTCAGTAGCCAGTGTAGATTCTGTTTCTTTGGTCAGCAGCTACATCTGGCTACTGGGTCTCTGAAGACATCTTGTAGCAGCTTGTCACTATACTTCATTCCTGGCTGTTGGATAACCTGAATTACTTTTTAAACTATCATATATAAGATAAAATTATGTAATAATAATCAGAATGTATTTACAAGTATTAAAAACTGATTCCAGATACACACACACACACACACACACAGAGGGATATATAGAGGGACGGAAACACCAGCCGGAAGATGACGAGTGGAACCTCGTTGAAACGTCGCCAGAAATTTCTAAATCCTACACGGGAAGAAACCCGAATATGCCAAGACCGTCATACCTGTACCCGTGAAAATCTACGAAAGCATATATATATATATTTACAACAGCACGAAGCTTAAAACTTCAGCCTGATGATAGTGAATGTGATTTCATCGAAACGTCGCATAGACACTCAAAATATTACACTGGGCAAAACCCGAACTCAGAACAATCTACATACATACATACATACATACATACATACATACATACATACATACATATATATACACACACACACACACATACTTCTAATTGAATTAAACAGATTTTTTTTTTAGTAATGCCCATTATAACAAGTTGCATTTTTTTAAAAACTCCTTGTCCTCTATATATCCCTCTGTGTAGGGCCACATGCTGTTTCATTCTCATTTCAAAGTCCTTTACAAACCTCCCCGTGCCCCCTGCCACATCTTCTAGAAACCATTCTTGTTCTAGATGCTTGGAGAGGAGGACAATGTGAAGTGCAAGAGAAAAATGTTAGGATAATGGAACTTGGTTGATGGAAGATTGCAGTAATTGGTGAAAGTTACTGCAATCTCATCAATCAAGTTCCATTATCCTTTATACTAAAGATGAAATCTTTAGTATACTTTATACTAAAGATGAAATATTTTATCCACATGTACGATTTATTGGACACTTACCTTTAGAAAATAGGATAGAAATTTAGGCAAAACATGAGAGGATCAGAGACCAATGTGGCTCAGACCATCCATTGATACTGTTTCCCATCCTAACATTTTTCTCTTGCACTTCACATTGTCCTCCTCTCCAAGCATCTAGAACAAGAATTATTATTATTATTATTATTATTATTATTATTATTATTATTATTATTATTATTATTAATTAGATTTGTATGCCGCCCTTTTCTGAAGACTCGAGGTTAAATGGTTTCCAGAAGATGTGGCAGGGGGCGCAGGGAGGTTTGTAAAGGGCTTTTGAAATGAGAATGAAAGCCCTACACTTCTGGACAAGGAGATTTTTTTTAAAAAAAAAAAACATTGCCAGGAATCTTTTTAAGGATTTTGCATGTAAATTATTCCTTCAGATCAGAAACAAAAAAAGATATTGAACAAACACCCTAATCCAAATGTTTGTACTTTGAAACTAGTTGGTCACTGTAGTAGCATGTATACCCCTCTCTCTCCCTCCCTCCCTCCCTCCCTCTCTCTCTCTCTCTCACACACACACACACACACACCAGGCCTATTAAGGGCATTTATGCACAGAGACATTAGAATATAGGAAGTGGGCATTGCTTTTGTGGTAAATGGAATTGATTCATCTATTTCAAATAATAGTAGTTGAATGGACTCTGAAGATAATATTGGAGTGGCTCCATCAGTTCTAGTTTTCCTGTTTAAACAACATCCAGTATCATGATGAAGATGATCTGGCTTTTTGGCCTTCACCTGGCATACAATGTAGAATACTGTGTTTGTTAAGTAACAGCTACATTGTCTGCTGGGTTTCAGGCTGTCTGGAAGTACAAAAGGAAATGGTCAAAACACTGTTTTATATTCTATTGCTTGCTTGTCAGTGTAAACTGAGCTTTATAACAAAAATATGCTAGAATCTTTCTTAATATTAAATAATTTAAACATTCTATTTTGGTCTTTTATGGTTTTTATTTCAAATTGTAATGCATTCAAAAGGATACATTTGACATTAGTTACCGTATGTTGCAATTTATTGAAAAAAAGAGAAGCATGCTCAATAATAATTCAAATGTACTTGGTACAAGACCATCTAGATAAGCTTGTGGCATTTATGTATAAAGATTATATGGCAGAGTTCCCTAGGAACTCTTGGGTTTTTGGGGAGTACAGGCAAATAGACTATACAGTGTTCCCTCGATTTTCGCGGGTTTGAACTTCGCGAAAAGTCTATACCACGGTTTTTCAAAAATATTAATTAAAAAATTAATTTATCATACATTTTATTTTTGTTACTTGACAGAAGCCTTGTTAATTTTTACAGCTTCCTGGGTACTTTTTGAGAGCTATGCTAGTCTCTTCTTTGACATTGCTGACCTTTGTTTTATCATATGGAGGTTTTCCAGATGAGCTTCAGCCTTTTTATATAACATCTAGCAATCATGAATAGATTTTGCTTTCTTGACTTTTCATTTCAGGGAAGCTTTCCCTTGCACAGACAAATGTAGAACTTTGGTTCCTTCTGGCAAATTCCCAGTTGCATGTATGCTAAATGTGATAGCATTACATTCATTGTTTCCTATCAGTTGAAACACATCTCTCATCAAACGATGATAATCATTTAGGATTAAATCAAGATCAGTTCTTTTAAAGCACATGTTACCCAGAAATTAGATTTTTTAAAACATGCTTCAGCATGAATGTAGCCACTTTGTAAGTGTCACTGATGAATTGTTACAATTCTTCCTTTACATATGCCTCTTATTTTTTACCAGTAGCATTTTGTTCAGGTTGGGAATAGCAGATACTTATATCCAATTTTCACTTACAGCTATAGATAGACCTCAACTTACTCCACAATTGGGACCAAAACTCCATTGGTAAGCAAGGTAGTAATCGAATCTTTAATTTAATTTAAACAGTTCATGAGATTAGCAAATAAATTAAAATTATTGCCCTATGAACATGGCAGTTAATTGTCTCCATAATAAGCTATAGCAGAGTAACTTCTTGGTATTAACAAACAGTTGTCCAGTTTTTGCTTGAAAGCCTTCACTGATGGAGAATCCTTTATTCCAGGAAGTAGGCTATTTCATTGATTATAAAATTTTAGAGATAGGAAATTCTTCTTTGTTTTCAGCTTGAATCTTCTGCAAAGCTTCCATGCCTCAGATCTTTTTTCTAGCCTAGGGCAGTGAGAGGGATGTATCTACTGTCTCTTCTGTGACAGCAGTTTAGGTATTTGCAAACTCCTATTAAGTCTATCCTTAGCTTTAGGCAAAACCTACTCAGTTTCTTTAATTATTCTTAATAGGATTTATCCTCTGCTGTAAGCACCTCACTATCTTCCTTGTTCTTCTCTGCTGGTGGCCTGGACAATGTAACACAGAAAATAGATAATTCTATCTATCTATTTTCTAATTCTAGAAAATAGAAGTATTACTTCTGGTGGAGCTGAACAGTCAAAAAGACTCTTGAGTATCATACTATATTTGGACTAACTGGTACAAATTGATAAAAAAAGAAAGACTAAAAGTTAATAGATGAATGTGGAAGAAAAGACAAACAAGGAAAAACAATGTAATATATATAAATTATACAAGCATTAATACCAATGTATATATACAGATGTAGATCTGCTTGGAAATGTTAAGATATGGAAATGTGAAAACCAATTAAAATTATTGCCAAAAAAAAAAAGAATTATCACTTCCCATGATCTCAGTACTATGCCTTTCCTCATTGCCATGGCTTTTTTCGCAGCTATAGCAGGCTGGTCCATGTGGTCTACCAGGATACTGAGATTCTTCTCATTACTGTCAAGCCATGTGCCATCTATCTTGTACCTATAAGTACTTGTTTTTCTGACTTAAATTACATAGATACACACACACACACACACACACACCAAAAAGCTCTGTTTATTACATTTGAATTTTTAGATAGGATCCAATGTTCGAGTCTATCAAGAGCCTTTTGATTCTTCAGTTTGTTTTTGCTTGTTTGTAGTTTTCCATCATCTACAAATTTTTGAGCATCCCTTTATCTAAGTTATTTATGAAAATGTTGCAGAGCACTGGGCCAAGGATAGACTTCACTGCATCTCTCCTGCCATCTAGATACAGATTCATTAAAGACTAGATGCTGGGTATGTTTGCTTAACCACCTGTGAGTCCATCTGGTGGTGGCATCATTCGTCCCACATTGTTTCATTTTACAAAGAAGAAAACTATGTTGTATTTCATTAAATACAATATTTTGTAAGTATATTAAAGGCCTAGTATTCTCTTGGTCTACTTATATAATCACTTTATCAAAAAAGCATTCCACATAGGGCCACCCTTGAATTGTGTTTGGAAGCTACAACTGGTGCAGCATGCAACGGCACATACAGTTCTGGAGGTCCATAGGATGGCACATATAGCACTACTGTTGTATGACTTGCATTGATTATCAGCTTGCTTATGGAACCAATTCAAAGTGTTTGGTTATTTAAAGCTCTATCTGGAAATGGTCCAGGCTATCTGAGAGAACAATCCCACCCCATGGGATTAGCCCACCCCACTTGTACTGCTATGGAACCCATCTGCTAAGAAATTACAGCAGGTAAAATAAAGGAGAACAGCCTTTTCACTATGTCCTCAAGCAGTGGTGGGTTCTAAATAATTTTGCTGCTGGTTCACATGCATGTGCATGCGATGCTTCTGTGCATGCATGGAAGCATCTGGGTGGGTGGGCAGAGCCTCCTGCCAACAGTGCTACCAGATCTAAGAACCTGTTCAAACCAGGAGTAACCCGCTGTTGGCCCAAATCCGGTATAACACTTGCTACTGGAGGTAAGAAATGCTCCCAATCCTTTGGATTTGTTGAAAGGTAGTAAAACTTGGTTTTACCAGTTGGGTTGGAGCCATGGGGGGTACTCACTGCAAAAAATGGTTGATGTCCTCATCCCCATGCTATCTGTTTGGTTTTGGTTTTTTGCAGTTTTAAATTTTTTAATTTCTTTTTATATTTTTATGTTTTGTAAGCTGCTTTGTATAACCCTATTGAGGAAGTGAGCTGCATATAAATTTAATAAATAAAAAGCAGAAATATTTGTCTGGCATATATTTTAATAAATGCATACTAGGTTCTAATGATCTACTTGTCCCTTTCTAAGTGTTTGCAAATTGATGTATTATCTTTTCTAAGGGAAAGGATTCTAAGCCCATGCAGCTGGTAGCTGAGTCTGACAGTGCAGAGGCTGATGTGATTCGCTAGCGGCCTGTGCAGCTGGCACCCAAGTCAGACAGTGAGGAGGCTGGAGAGGACTCTGTGCCAGAGGTGGAGATTCAGCCAGGACCATCAGAACCTCCAGAAGCTCCCGTCAGAGATGAAGAAGAAGAGGAGGAGCCTATTCTAAATGTATGGGCACACAGAGCTGCCAAAAGGAATGGTATCTCAGGAGGAGGTCTCCTCAAGAGCAAGGCTTGGAGATAATTGGTCACTCCCCTAGGCTATTTAAGGAATGACAAGGAAGGCAGCAATTTGCAGGAAACAACATTCATTCATATTCCTTAGTGTCTTGACTCTCATCGGCTCTTATTCTCTTGGCATTTTCCCTGCAAATTGCTTCTGGGCATTTTGCCAATTACTGTAAGATTGCTGATAAGCTGTTTACTCAGCATTGAGTTATTATTTCATGGACTGGTGTTGGCTGTTAATGAAGTTGAATTAACAGCCAGTACTCAGAAAAGACTGCTTTAAATTGTAAGAAAGAAAGCTCATTAGTAGGTTTGTACAGACTGTGTGTGCTGCATTCTTTGTGGCCTGCAGCTGAGGCAGAACACAAATAGCAACCATCAGGAATCCATATTCTTGCAAAAGTTTTTATATATCGAGTCTGTTCCCATTATCATATGCTTTCTATAAATAACAAATATCTAATAAACTTTCTCATGTTCTTAATGACTTTGCTGAAAAGCTATACAAGGCAGAGTGTAATTTTACACCTCTGCCTGGTGTAAAATTACAATGCATATCTCAAATTTAACTCATTATCATACAGACATAATGGTGTGGTTATCACATTCATCCTTACTATCTTTTTGTAAAAGGGAACAAAAAGTGGTATTCTTAAAACAATGAGGCACATATTCATTTTGCATAGACAATCCAGATTTGAACATTCCCCCAGTTATACTATGAAGTGTAGTGTTACATTTTTATTTTCCAAATTTTACAGCATTTTACTTTTAAAAAAAATTAACATAATTTTTTATATACTGTATATACACTATATATAATTCCTACACAAATTTTTAAAATATTCTTCCTAGTATTTCCTCACTTTATTCTTACTTTTATTACTTTTATTCTCATCTCATGGACTCTGCTGGAGGCCATTTGTTTTTACCCATTTTCCAAACAATTTTTGCTTTTATTAAAATCACTGCCTCTTTTAAACTGAATAGTTTTTTCCTCTCTCTGGAACTATGTTTCAGATTCAAAGAGAAAAGTTAATTTGGGAGTATGCAGATGTGCACATATACCCACTTGGTGGGCACATGTTAACCCAATTGTACTTTTTCCAAGATCACTCTGAAGTGATGGAAGTCAGCTGGGAGGACCCAAGAAAAGACGCAGCTGTCTTAAAGAATTATGAGAGGTGCTACTTGAGCATCTCATTTTACTTTGAATTATCTTGTCTCTTCTAATGCAAAATGTGTCATTAACAGCAAACTTTAACAGCTGTGATGTATAATGTATGATGTATAATGTTACTACTTTTCCAAATTTCTTGATTTTGCATCCCCTTTCCCTACCTCTCCTTTTTTTTCTTCTGTTCATCCTTTCCTTTCCCCCCCTTTTCTCTTTTTTCTTTCTTTGTATTTATAAATAAAGTATATATTTTTTTAAAAAACAGCAAACTTTCTTTTAGTCATTTTGCCTTCATTCATATTTTATCTCATCATTCTCAAAACATTCTTTTTCATGCTTTCTATTAACATAAACCCACTCATGCCTGCATCATTTTGTACTGTAATTAACTGTAATTTTGTCTCTTTTCCATGAAACTCCTACATTCCTCCTCATTATGTCCACTTTTCATTCATTCTATTGGAAGAACAATTTACCTTTTTTAAATACAAGACTCATACTTTCTCTTCCTGTAGTCATTCCACCTTTACCCTCATTTCTTTCATATCCACTTTCAACAGTAACCACAAATTATCTTTCCACATTTAAATCCTCTCATAACCCTTGTATTGACTGTCAATTCATCAATCATTCACTACTCTCATTCATTCTTAGGTCCCAAATGGCATAGCTATCGTTTCTCCAGCTTTTCACCTTGTCCCTAACATGCATTCCTCATCCAACAGAATATATATTTTAACCCATATTCATTCAAAATACTGATCTTTTTTTCTCAATATTCATCTCGCATTATCACTATTCACGGGAATATAACATGCAACCATTAGCAACCTATGTGTTGCTTTCATATGCATCTCACAACTATTTTGATGCTCCAATTCATACTTTCCAACATGTTAGCCTTTCATTCCTTATGAAATATCTTCACTCCTATGCACATTTTTATCAATTTCATTCATATGTTTAGACGACTGTCATGCTGTTCTGACAGATCCTTCTGCTTTTTCTTATTTGTACTGATTGTACTGATTTCTATTTAGTTAATAAACTTCCATATGACAGGGTCCTATTAACATTTATATCTGTTTCTACTCATTGCTTTTGTCACTGGAAACTTTTATATAATGCTTTTTAGTAAGAAGGGTACTTTATGTCAGCAGTCCCCAGTCTTGGGCACCAGAAACTGGTTCCGTGGAGAGATTTTTCACCAGACTGGAGCGGGAGTGGTTTTGCATGCTGCCTGCATCCCACAGATAGGGCTTCCTTATTTGTGTGACCCAGTTTCTGGCATGCTGCGGACTGGTACCAGTCCACAGATTGGAGGTTTGGGGGATCTGCTCTAGGTTACCAGGTTTAGTCTTAGTAAATAGCATTCAGCACTTTATAATAGTAAAGTATAATAGTATAATAGAAGAACTAATGCTAGTCAGTTTGGGTAAATAGTGGTTAATACTATAGGTACATGCACAATCAAGCTTCCAAGTATATTTACCATATTCATGCTAGTCAAAATGTTTAATATCAAGATGCCAACTTGCAAACCCGCATCTGGATAGTTTTATCACACCAACTAAAAGTTATATGTCATATATTGACAAAATTAGGATTCAAATATTAAGTAAAACTAGGGGGAGAAATCACTGTGATTGAGGGCGCATACTAGTTGACAAATTGTAAAATGGGAAAGAAATTTTAATTATATTTGTAACTTTAAGAAATAAAATCCATGTTTTCCTTAAGCCAAATTTATAATGATATTTTATATTAATGCCATTTTATTTGGTATAGTCACATTACCCTTTGGATAGTTTTGATAAAATTTGTCAGAAGAGTATTTGCATTCAGTTTCATGTCAGAACATTTTCCTGGACATTTGTTGTTTTTCTATAACTTTATTGGGTTTTTTAATACAGAGTTAAAAGATAACCTTTTTTAAAATGCTCCAGAAAGACAGAATGAAATCTCTGTATGACTTAATAAGAATTCTGGTGTTCTTATTAAGTACATTTGTTTTCATCAGAATGTAAAATGTAGAATTCTTTATTGGCCCAGTGTGATTGGACACACAAGGAATTCGTCTTTGGTGCATATGCTTTCAGTGATACAAATAAACAATCAGGAAATTTGTTAAAAGCACAATAAACAACATTTTCGTAATGTCTGCAGTTCCATGAGAAACAATTATTTTCTATCAATTTACAATATAATTTTGGAAGTGGGAGGACCAACTGGACACAAGGAACTTTAAAAAAAAAAAAAGAAGTGGTTTACTTTTGCACATTTCTCAGTAATGCTTAGATTAAGAAAAAAAATCATGCTTCCTGCATTATTCCAGAATTGGGCACTTGATCTTTGCAACATTAACATAAATGTAGATAGGAACCATGTTTTCAAAGAATGGTTATTTCTTACATAACACGTTTATATTAGAAGCATTGAAGAGATACAAAATAGTGTGTATTGTGGGGCTAACTGTCACTTCTTCAGATTTACAAGGAAATCCTAGATCCAGAAAAGTATCCTGTATGGTTAAGGTCAATAACGAAAAATTATAGACAACTTCCTATAAGTAGGAAAATAGGCAATTAAATGAAAAGAGAATTAAATGAGTGGTATTAGTAATAAGATTGCAGGGAAGATAAATTACTTCCATGTTTCTGCTTTCATAGAAAACAAATAGATATTTAATTTAATTTAATTTAATCTGTGGAGAGGGACAGCATACAAATCTAATAAATAAATAAACAAATAAAAATAGTGGTGATCACTGACCAACTAAAAGCAAATAAATTACCAGATCCAGATAGTATCCATCCAATAGTTCATAAATAATGTGCAATGTAAATGTGAGATTGGTGATCGTCTGACCAAAAACATCACATTTCTTTAAAATTGCCTTCCTATTAGAAGACCAATTAAAAGGGCCAATATAATTTTTTTTTAAAGAGATCCAAGATATACTTAGATTTTCTGAAGAATAATCTAGTTCTGGAATACATGTATTTATTATTTGAGAGTGACCCAAAGTCTGCAAAACTCTTGCTGTGAAGATCTGTGATTTGCCAGTTGTTACTGAGATGCTGGAATGCAATGCTCCTTAAATATAGTATTGTTATGCTAAAGATGCTGAAATGTATAGCTCAGCAACATATGAGGTCTTACAAAACAGTGTGCGGTGGCAGCCAGAAAAACAATGCAATCCTATATTGGATTAACAGAAGAATACAATCAAGATCAAGGGAGGTACAAAACTGCACACTATAAAAACAGAAGTTCAGAGAAGAGCAACCAAGATGATTAGGGAACTGGAGCAGTAATGGGCAGTAAAATAATGCATTTAGGGAAAAGGAATCCTCAATCTGAGTATTGTATTGGCAGTTCTGTGTTAGCAAAAACTTCAGAAGAGAAGGATTTAGGGATAGTGATTTCTGACAGTCTCAAGATGGGTGAGCAGTGTGGTCGGGCGGTAGGAAAAGCAAGTAGGATGCTTGGCTGCATAGCTAGAGGTATAACAAGCAGGAAGAGGGAGATTGTGATCCCGCTATATAGAATGCTGGTGAGACCACATTTGGAGTACTGTGTTCAGTTCTGGAGACCTCACCTACAAAAAGATATTGACAAAATTGAACGGGTCCAAAGACAGGCTACAAGAATGGTGGAAGGTCTTAAGCATAAAACGTATCAGGAAAAACTTAATGAACTCAATCTGTATAGTCTGGAGCAGCGGTCCCCAAACTACGGCCCGCGGGCCGGATGCGGCTCGCTGAGGCTATTTACCCGGCCCGCAGCAGCGTGCAAGATTTTACCATATAATATACTAAGTTCCCGAATCTCCCCTCCACTCTGCTGCTGAGCGTCTGGCGGCGGCAAGGAAGAGGAAAGCCAGGGGGCAGGCAGGAAAGCACCCTATGGCAGAGCAGCAACAGTTCCTCTCCCTAAAGGCGAGAAAGATATTGGCCAATTGCTTTCCTCCCCGCCCCCTGGCTTTCCGCCTCCTCTCCAGACACTCAGCTGCAGACGGTCTTGGTCCCGCCTGCTTTTTTTTTTTTTTTGCATCGGTGAAGTTTGCGCGCGTTTGGGCACTTTTGGTGTTGGGGGGGCCTGCTGCGGAGAGGGAGAGAGAGAGAGAGAAAGAGGGAGACATAGAAAGGGAGTGAGAGAGAAAAATAAAGCAAGAAAGAGAGGGAGAGAGAGAGTGGGAGAGTGCTGCTTTTTTGCTTCTTCGCTGCCCCGCAGGGAGCCTGGAAGCCCTGCAAGAGTGTCTGGAGGGGGCAGTAAACAATTTATCAGGACCCCCGCGCACTAACTTGTTAACGGCCACACCGTCCCGGCCAGGCAACGGGGAGGCCCTCCCGATGCTTGCCCACCGCCCAGGCCCCGCGCTTGGAGCCGGGGGCGACGGGCCTAGCCCGGCTTACTTGGCCCCGGCGCGGCCGAAGCACGGGGCGGAGTAGGCGGCGGCGGCTGCTTCAGGCCCGCCCCCGAGCTGAGCTTCCTTTGGCTTCCTTTGAGGCAAAGCTGCAAAGCTCACCTGCCGCCTTGAAGGAAGCCAAAGGAAGCTCAGCTGAAGGAGGGCCGGCTGTTGGTCCCTTGAAGCTGCCGCTGCCCACTGCAGAGATCCCTTCGCCCGAACGGAGGCGGCGACGGCGGGCTCAAGGGACCAAGAGCCGGTCTTTCTCGGCGCTGAATTGTTGCAGCCTCTGACTCCGCCTCCGGGCGAAGGGATCTCCTCGGGGAGAAAGGAAGGAAGCCAAAGGAAGCTCAGCTCAACGACGACCAGCTGTTGGTCCCTTGAACCTGCCGCCGCCTACGTTCGGGCGAAGGGATCTCCGCAGTGGGCGTTGGTGGCGGTGGCAGCTTCAAGGGACCAACAGCCGGCCCTCCTTCAGCTGAGCTTCCTTTGGCTTCCTTCCTTTGGCTTCCTTCCTTTCTCCCCGAGGAGATCCCTTCACCCGGAGGCGGACTCAGAGGCTGCAACAATTCAGCACCGAGAAAGACCGGCTCTTGGTCCCTTGAGCCCGCCGTCGCCGCCTCCGTTCGGGCGAAGGGATCTCTGCAGTGGGCAGCGGCAGCTTCAAGGGACCAACAGCCGGTCCTCGTTGAGTTGAGCTTCCTTCGGCTTCCTTCGAGGCGGCAGGTGAGCTTTGCAGTTTTGCCTCGAAGGAAGCTCAGCTTGGGGGCGGGCCTGAAGCAGCCGCCGCCGCCGCCTACTCCGCCCCGCGCTTCGGCTGCACCGGGAGCTCTGGTGGGCGCGGGGCAGCAGGGCAAGCCACGAAGGTGGCGCAGCGTGGGTCAAGCGGGAGGGCACAGCAGTAGTCGTAAGGCGGCGGTGGAGCGGTTGGCTGCAAGGCACCGGCGGCGGCTGCTTGATGTGTTGCAGGACGCCGTACATTGCTGGCGCTGCGCTGGGCATGGGGCTGGCACCTCCGTCCTGGGCCAGCCAGCAGGCCAGCGCCAGCAATGTACTGCGACCCGACGTCGGTGCCACCGTCTTGGGAGCTTCTGCTTGCAGCCGACTGCACCGCGGCGTGTTGCAGGGCAGAAAAAGAAAGAAGAGAGGAAGGAAGAGAGAAGAAAAGGAGAGAGAGAAAGAAAGCAAGAGAGAGAAGGAGAGAAAACAAGTGAGGGGAGAGGGAATGTGAGAGAGAAAAATGAGAAAATGATGGAGGGAAAGAACGAGGGAGAGGGAAAAAAACAAATGAGAAAGAAGGGGAAAAGGGGAGAGGGAAGAGAGAAGTGGGAAGGAGGGAGGGAGGGAAAGAAGGAGAAATGGCAGGAAAAGGAAGGAAGGAAAGGAGGAAGGAAGGAAGGAAGGAAGAAGAAATGGAGGGAACAAAGAAGGAAGGAAGAATGAAATGAATGGAGGGGGCGGAGGAAGGAAGGACTTTTTTTGGGCGGGGGTGTAAATTTTTTTAAATTTTTCTCAACATACATTCAACCAATACAATGTACCATCTAATTTTCCCTGAATAAAATGCGGTATTTTGTCAGTAACTAATATCAATCATCAAAAAAGTTGCAAAAGTTTTTTTCTAATGTTGTCATCCAGGTACATACTTTTCTTTTAATTAAATTCCCTCCTTAATGTTCCTTCAAAAAGTACAACACCAATTATATTTCCAACTTATTAATCATTATGCCAAAGTGCTTCCTTCTTTATATATTTTTCTATAAATATTTTATACATTTTTCTATAAACCAAGAAAACCTTGTTTAACCAATCAGATGTTAACAAAAGAAAATTAAAAACAAAACATAAGCATGTATGAATTTCAGACTTCTTCCCCCCCTCTAAATAGTACATTCCCATTTTGTTTTTTAATGTTAAAACAAGGTATGCGCAGTGTGCATAGGGATTTGTTCATAGTTTTTTTTTATAGTCCGGCCCTCCAACAGTCTGAGGGACAGTGAACTGGCCCCCTGTGTAAAAAGTTTGGGGACACCTGGTCTGGAGGACAGAAGAAAAAGGGGGGACATGATCAAAACATTTAAATATGTCAAAGGGTTAAATAAGGTTCAGGAGGGAAGTGTTTTAAATAGGAAAGTGAACACAAGAACAAGGGGACACAATCTGAAGTTAGTGGGGGAAAGATCAAAAGCAACATGAGAAAATATTATTTTACTGAATGAGTAGTAGATCCTTGGAACAAACTTCCAGCAGATGAGGATGGTATATCCACAGTATCTGAATTTAAACATGCCTGGGATAAACATAGATCCATCCTAAGATAAAATACAAAAAATAGTATAAGGGCAGTCTAGATGGATCATGAGGTCTTTTTCTGCCATCAGTCTTCTATGTTTTTATGTTTCTATGTAATCTGTAAAATATTCCCTGATTCAGTTTCAAACATTTTTGACAAATTCTGTCACAAACTTGTCACAAAGCCGCCCCGAGTCTGCGGAGAGGGGCGGCATACAAATCTAATAAATAAATAAATAAACTTGGCAGTCATAAGAGGAGAGACCAGGTAACTAATTAGAAAGAAATTATGGACACAATGTGGATTAGGGTTGTAAACATTCCACGGATAATTCAGGATGAGAGTGAGACTGTAAAAAGAATATGCTGCAGCTCTAAAGCATTCACTTGCAGGCGAAATCTAAAGCACATTGTCTGAATCATCTGAGTTGCCCAGGCCTAATATGGATATTTCTTACAATAGAGGATTTAACAACAGCATTCCTCAAACATTTATATTGGTATTTTAAGATGATGACACCACTTCCATTAACTGAAAATAACAAATGCTTAGAAGAATCCCTTAAGAAAGTAAAATCTGAAAGCAAAACCCAAGGGTAATGTTAAATATTAAGACTTTGGTAATGTCAAAATGCATATATAGATGGACATCAAATTAGAAAAAGAGAAACAGAATTCTGGGAAAATAAAGAAGCAAATCTCAGGGGGGAAAGTCAATAACAATTTGAGTCTAAGAAAATAAGGACATTTGAATGAGTACAAATATTGGAATAGTTAAACTGAAAGTAATAGTGTATCTCAGTGAAGAAATAAGATAAATACCTTTAAATCATGGGTTTGCATAATGTACCGATGGATTGCAAAAATTAGTTACTTGCTCCTAAACTAAATAAAGATTTAAAGCACGCAAAGTTTCCTATGATCTAGGCATATATTAACAGCCGGTGATTGGCTAGAAAAATATTAATACAATACTATGATTAAGTGAAATAAAAGAGAGAGACACTGGGTAATAGATGCATACAATTACTGATATTACTGAAATGTCTTTGGAAAAAATTTAAATGCACAAAAGGCAGGTTAAGATGCCAAACATTTGTCGATTTGATCAGTAAGAGTTGAACATGTTTCACTTGCAGCTAACTAATTATTGCTTTTTAAATAGTTGATAGAAAACGTGATAGTGTCTGGTTGACTTTGAGTCCAGAAGTTAAATAGGCAAAAGTCCAATTTTTACATGGATGGCAAGGGAAAATTTCTAAACCACGGATCTTAACTCTATTTCATTGAGGACCGCATCAGGATTGTGTTTGATTTGGGGGGTGGGGAGGTGGAGTAGGCTTCGACAAGGTTAGTGTGGCCAGGATGGGAGTGGCCATCTCAACATTTCTCATGTTGGGGCAGGGGTGGGCTACTGCCCGGAGGGGGGGGAATACAGTGGGGTAGCGAAAATGGAGCTCCATCCCAGAGCACCCAATTTGCATTGAAAGATGTTGAAAGAAAATGCATGCCACGCCCACAGTGTGGTAGTAAAATTTTGGTAGCCCTGTTTTGAGGGCACCTGTGGTGGCCATATGCCAAGGCAGGACTTCCCTCAGACCCTCACTCACTCTCATTATAATCTTCCTTCCTTCCCTTCTTTCTCTTTCCCTTTTCATTCTCCTTCTTCCTCTCCCTCTTTCCTTATTTTTCCTTCCTTACTTTCTTCCCACCTTCCCTTCTTTTTCTTTGTATTTCCCTTTCTCTTTTCCTATCCCTTCTTGCATGCTCAAGTTCAAAAGAAGAAACATTTCTCATTTTGTTTTGTTTTTAGTTTGTTATACTATCCCTCTGCCAGTGGTCCTCCACAGACCCTGTTTTAACCCGCAGCTGCCTCATGCAGCCCTCTGCCAGCGAAAACCAGGGCATCTTCACTGGCAGAGGGCTGCAGGAGGCTGTTGAACCCGAAAACAGCCCAGGAAATCTGCACACGGTGCTTCTGAGGTCTGTTTTATTGGTAGAGGAATTGCAGGCCGGTGCTTTGCTGTTTCCAGGGCAGTCCCACAGACCAGATCTAAGCATCCAGCAGGCTGGATCCGGCCTGTGGGCTTTGAGTTTGACACCCCTGCTATAGACAGTAGTAGACAGTACTGTATTCTAGTCCTAATTGTTGCTAAGGATGTTGAAGCTTGAATGTTGGGGAGAAATCCTCAAAAGAAAGAAATGGCAAACAGCTTGTTTATTACTGTGGGAACATCATCAGTGCTAGTAGAAAGTAGGGTCTGCTCTCATTTCATATACAGTGGTACCTCTACTTACGAATGCCTCTACCTATGAACTTTTTGAGATACGAACCATGTATTCAAGATTTTTTGCCTCTACTCACAAACCATTTTCTACTTACGAACCCTCGCTTCTCTCTCGGCTGCTACTGCGAGCAGTGACAAAAACAGTGCGCATTGGAGGAGCTGTCCGCAGCCGCCCCATTTCCCTGCCACTTTTCCCTCTAGCCCTCCACTTCCTCCGCTTCCCACAGCCACCCCATCCTGCTGCCAAAATCCCCCCTAGCCTACAGCTTCCTATGCCATCCCAAATTGCCTCCAAAATCACCCCTCCAGAGACTTCCTATGCCGTCCCAAATTGCCTCCAAAATTACCCCTCTAAACGCTTCCTATGCCATCCCAAATTGCCTCCAAAATCACCCCTTCAGACACTTCCTATGCCGTCCCAAATAGCCTCCAAAATTACCCCTCTAAATGCTTCCTATGCTGTCCCAAAACCCCTCCAAAATCACCCATCAAGACGCTTCCTATGCTACCCCAAATTGCTCCAAAAATCACCCTTCCATACGCTTCCTATGCCAACCCAAATTGTCTCCAAAATCATCCCTCCAAAAGTGTCAACCTTCGCTATGCTACTGCATTCTTTCGCATGGTTGTCATAGAGACGGGGTGGGGTAGTTGGGAAGGGGGGTTGGGAAGCGCGCAGGAGGAGAGTTAAGTTTCATTTTCCTAAGTACCAGGAGGACCGTTATTTGGAAAATTCCTGAAGAGTGACGGGAGGAGAAACATGTGCCACCTGATGAATCTGGACAATGGGGACAAAGCCCAACAGGGGGTGGAAAGGGGTTTTTGATATATGCTATATCGCACCATTTTTCCTCAGACTTTTCTTTTCTTTTGATGCTTCAAGTTCTGATTTTGATAAATTCACTTTTGAACCTTTATAAAAGGACTCTGAGTTTTATTTGTCTGAATTCTGACTGGCAGCTTGACATTAAGCAAAGTCTGAGGAAAAATGGCGTGATACAGCATATATAAAAAAAAACCTTTCCACCCCCTGTTGGGCTTTAGCCCAATTCCCATTGTCCAGATTCATCAGGTGGCACATGTCCTACGCCACCCCAAATCGCCTCCAAAATAACCACTCCAAAAGCTTCCTACATTGCTCCAAATTGCTCCCAAAATCACCCCTCCAGACGCTTCCTATGCCATTGGGAACCTTTCCCACCCTTTATAGTACCTATGGTGGGGGGTTTTTTTTTACTTTGTTCCTGTTGCTTTCCAAAAAACAAACACCGCTCAAACTTTGACCTGATGATTATACAGTCCGGAGAAGGAATAGAGGGGAGGGGGAGGAGAAAAGGTGTGTGTGTGTGTTGGGGGAAGCAGGCAAGGTGGGAAAAGCTCCCGATGCAAACCCCCGACCAGCTACATTGTAATAAAAAATTAAGAGCCGGTGGACCATTCGTTAACATCTCCGTTAAAACTCCACGATGGGGTGGGGTTTTTTTTTACTTTGTTCCAGGTGCTTTCCGAAAAACAAACACCCCTCTAACTTTGACCTGATGATTATACAGCCTGGAGCAGGGGATGAGGGGAGGGGGAGGGAGAAAGGTGCGTTTGTGTGTGTCTGTGTGTATGTGTGTTGGGGGGAGCAGGCAAGCCGATTCGCCATCAGATCTTTTAGCCACTTTGGGGGTTTTTTTAAATCAAAGAACGTGTTTAAGAGCGGGTGAGCAAATTTTCCTCTGAAACATTAGGTCGAAGCATGAACGGAAGAGAAGTAAAATCCTCCAGTAAGAAAAGTGAAGTGGGGGCGGGGGAGCAGAGGAAGGCATTCCCACCAAGGCCGCTTTCCGAGTGAGCGTAAGGCTGGAGGAACAAAGAAACAAGGTCTATCAGCTCAGAAACGAGGCTGATAGATCAGTGCTCTTATTCCAAATCAGAGAGATTTTAATTGTGCTTAGAAAATAGAACTGGATGTACAAAAAAAGGGGGGGTTGGTTCCCAATGCAAACCCCCATCCAGCTACTCTGTAATACAAATCTCTCGCCAGTGACTAGGCTGCCGTTCTCCTCCAATCCCGACCTTAGGAGAATGGAGATGTTAACACTTTTTTTAAAAAGCCCTTGGAAAGCCTCCATCTGAGTGGCACAAAGGAACAGAGAGGGAGAGAAAAAAGCTGTGAGGTTCCATTCAGTGAAAACAAATCAACTTGTTGTTTCTAAAACAAAAAAGGCGCCCTTTTAAGAGCCGGTGGGCCATTTGTTAACATGGGGTGGGGGTTTTTTTACGTTGTTCCAGGTGCTTTCCAAAGAAACAAACACCCCCAAACTTTGATCTGATGATTATACAGTCCAGAGCAGGAGTTGAAGAAAGGTGTGTGTGTGTGTGTGTGTGTGTTGGGGGGAAGCAGGCAAGCCAGTGGTCTCTTGTTACCCCATCATCTCCTTCCCAAGCTCCAAGAAAGAAAATAAGCACAGCCTCCCTCACTCAAAAACCCCAGATGCTCGGAGAAACAGAGAGAGAGAGGAAAGGAGGAATAAATGAAGGGTGGTGTTTTTAACCGAATGAAAGAAAAGAAAAAAATTGCTAATAAGAAGAAGCGATCCCAGCGGCGGTGAAAAAAATCTGGAGTAACCTTTTCCCACTGGGACACAAGCCACTTTAGCATTTTGCCCTGGGCATCATGTAGCGCTTCCTCCTGTCCAGAAGGGCCTTTCTCCTTCCATCTTCACCCTCAGGGACGTTGTTGCCTCCTTTCCTTGCAAGGCGATTTCAGGACTGGGAAGACAGGCAAACGAGCTCCTCGGGAGTTAGGACATCGAGCCTTGCTTGCTGCCAGAGGAATCTCGCAGCGACAGGCAAAAAACCCACCAATCCAGAGTGCGGCGATGGTGGCACATTTCCTGCTGTAGCGCCTATTTCTCACCATGGACCAGCAAAAACTCCATTGGAGGGTCGTTCAGTCCAAGTCCCTCTCCCCAGAAGGGAGCACCCATCTTTGGCTTTTGTGCACCAAAGCCTTTAATAGCCAAAACTTGGAGACCTCCATGACGGAGCGCTCCCCCCAAAAATGCGGCAACTCCGACGCTTGCTTCACAGCCTGACCTTTGGGAGCAAGGCTAGGGATAAACCATGCCTTGTGCCCTCCTCCTCCTCTGCCCAGTTCTCTCCCCACCCCACCCCATGGGCGTCCTTCTAGTTCCTCACGCAGGCCCTTCTGCCGTCCCTCACAACTTTTCCGCTCTTTCCTTCTTCCTCAGCAGTTGGCAGGGAGGCGTTGGGAAGGGTCTGTGGGGATGGAAGGTAGGAGGAATTAAAGCCCGCTGCTTTGGGTGCCTTGAAGGGACTCCTCTGGATTCCCCTTTGCCTGCCGCCACCACCGAAAACTTTCAAGGAGGATGGAAGCCCTGCCAGCTGACAAGTCGCCAGGCAGCTTCCCACACATTTCAATCCACCCATGAGGCTCCCTCTGGGCAGCCTCCACTGTTTTTTCCCCACCCCCACCCGCCTCTTCCACCTGCCCCTGAACAAGGATCAGAATGCCAGTGGTAATAAGGCCAAAGGGGTGAATTTTGGGATGGGCTTGCATGCATTATTCGGGTTTACATTGATTTCTATGGGAAAAATTGCCTCTACTTATGAATTTTTCTACTTAGAAACCTGGTCATGGAACAAATTAAGTTATTAAGGTACCACTGTATTCCTGTTACCATCTTTTCATAGAGTTACATCTGCCAAGAATTTATATATACAAAATATCTCAAGGGTAACGGGTATTTTTTTATTTTATTGATGAATAGTATTATGCTCTCAGAATTCTTTACAACATGAACTAAAACATGGCACAAAAAGAAAAGGTGATGAATAAAAGGCATGCATTTTTTTACCTTTTAAGCAAACTTCTATGTGTTCTCTTTTCAATAAGCCTAGAAAATCAAGATCTAAATCTCAAAAGAATAAATAAACACAAATACCAAGTACATTTAATTTTATATTTGGACTATGACTAAGAGAGGAAGTTAAGCCTGTAAGCAAGTATTTTAGTATATGACTAATTCTACTTATTAGATAAGATGATATGGCAACTTTATAGAGTAATGTTTTGCTGAAGTTCTGGCACTATTTCATTTACTGTCTGTTTCATACTGCCTAACTGTTCTCTTCCATCTGTTGATGTTCTGTGGCTTGTTCTTTATGATAAATACTTGCTCATTAACTCCATGCCCCTCTTTCTAGCTTCCTTGTTTTTAGCCTATAGCAATATTTAATATTAATATTAATATTATTAATATTATTTACTTATTATTTAATATTTAATATTTTTAGATAATGGCACTTAGACTTATATACCATTTTACAGTGCTTTATAGCCCTCTCCAAGCAGTTTTCAGAGTCAGCATATTGCCCCCAACAATCTAGGTCCTCATTTTACCTACCTAGGAAGGATGGAAGGCTGAATCAACTATGAGCCTGGTGAGACTTGAACTGCTGAATTGTAAGCAGAAGAAGTGGCATTCTAACCACTGTGTCACCATGGCTCAAAATTATCCTTTATTCTGCCTGAATATTTTCTCTTTTTCTGTCCAAGCTGCTCTTCTGGGAAAAATTATCTACACTGGAGAGAAGGCCATATGAATGACCAAACCACCTTATTTGCAAATGAGTACAGGCAGCCAATATCAAACTTAACCTTAAGCAGGCCATATACATAGCAATTACATCCCTAACACCAATTGCATTCGTTCAAGGATATTCCCATTTTTATATCTTCCCTCCCCCATATTTATGTTATTTAATTCTATCAGAATTAAATAGAAAGAGATTGATCTACTAAAATGCTAGTCTAAATTTGCTAAATCTACTAGACTCTATTTTCAAAAACAAAAACAATGCTACTACAAAATCAATTACTGTATTTTTCAGAGTATAAGACACATATTTTTCCTTCCTAAAAGAGGCTGATAATTTGGGTGGGTCTTATACTCTGAATGTAGCTTTTTTTCAGCCAAAACTAGCTGCTAAGGATCTTCCCAGCTTTTGCCTTGCATGTGATTTCATTGTTTCTCTCTGCGAAGAATGTTTTCCAAGCTCTAAGTCTTTGTAGGGTTTTTTTCATTACTCTAATTTGCTCTGAATCAGTTTCTTTCCAGCCCTAACCAGATACTAACCATGTTCCCATATCTTACCAGTTTGCATGCTTTTTCATTGTTACTCTCTGTGAAGAATGTTTTCCAAGCCCTAAGTCTTTGCAGGGTTTTTCCCATTGCTCTATTTGCTCCAAATGTTTCTTTCCAGGTGCTAATGATGTTCCCAGCTCTTACTGGCTTGCAAGCTCTTTCATTGTTGCTCTCTCCGAATAAAGTTTTTTTAAAGCCCTAATCAGGGGATAAAATAATGTGTTAACTAAGGAGGCTAGCCAGACGAATACCTGGTAAGCAGATTCTTTTCCCTATTTTCTTTCCCAAAAACTAAGGCGCGTCTTATATTCTTGTACATCTTATACTCCGAAAAAGAACTGTATACCATTGGCTGCCAGATTCCCAGGGGGTGGGGAGCAACTCTGTAGGCTACCTTGAGTCCAGGTTTGCCTGAGTGCTGGTAATTTTCCAGATGCCATATGGTAGAGGGCTGATTCTATCATGTTTTAAGGGTGAAGGTCTTAATCCCATCACCCTGGAACTGAAGGCAAGTCAGGGAGCTGCAGGGAGCTACTTTGTATTTAAAATATGTTTCTCCTTTCCTCATCAAGGGAAACATATTCTTTATAGCCAGATGAATACCTGGTAAGCAGATTCTTTTCCTTATTTTCTTCCCCCAAAACTAAGGTGCGTCTTATACTCCGAAAAATATGGTATTTAATAAATAAGGAATCATTTGCTCTTAAATATCAGCTGTAATTTCAGTATGTAAAGTTTTGGAAAAAAGGTTGAGTTACATTATCTCTCCACCTTATTATAACATGTCATATATTTATATGAACAATTTCAGGGACTGTGAGACTAATATTTTAGGGCCAGCAGTTCAAGACTTGATTGTCATATGTGAGATTTGGTTTAATTACACTGCCTAATTTAAAATACATTTTCATATTCTATCCTTTGAAATTTGTTGAAAATCTAACAGTAAGAAGATAACATAATCCACTTTGAAATCTGAGAATAAAATGAGAAGGAAATTGGCAGCATCCTTATTCTACTCGATAAGTACCCAAAAGTATCCCCATTAGATTCTATGGCATTCATTCCCGGTATCTATAGAATTTCAGATTAAAATTTCAGTAGCATTTATGTACTGAGCATTCAACTCAGACAGACTGAGAGGAGCCATGTATAGAAATCAATTTTACTGGCCTTTCTAATGTCAGAATATCCAATGAATGTCAGGAAATGTGTTAATATGTAACTGTACGTTTTAATATGAAGCTGTATGTTTAATATATGCTCACAGAATATAATGAAGATTGCAAACAAACTAATGTACTGCTTTTTATTTTATTTTAAACATTAAAAATAAAACAACACTGCTTTTTTCAAATGTATATTCCTGTTCTGCTGTTGCTGAGCCTGAAGGAAATTAGCTCAGCAATTGAATTCAGAATCATGGATCCACAGGGGCCTGAAACAGGTCCTGAGCTACGGCAGAATCCTTGTGTATAAATGCCTCCTCCAGCAATTGAAGAGCTGCGATCTTGCACAGAAACGTGGTTGTTCACTTTAGCCATGCCTTAACTAACTCATGAAATATTGTCTCCCCAGACGCTGACCTTCATTCCGGTATTGTTTTTCATGTCTTCAAATATACCTGAATTAAGTTAGAACACAGGTGTGCTCTGAGAAATGGGTTTATCTTAGACCTCATCCGATAGTCCATATTTGAATTGGCTAATAAGTTTTTTTAAAACTTTAAAGACTACATCAAGAGTTAACAGCTGAAACTCAGCAGCATGCTTATGCATTATGTGCTTCCTCTGCCTGGGGCAATGACTTTTCTGGTTGAAAGTTACCAGCTTGATCAGCTCCTCAAAATTATTTATACATTGCAAATTAGCTTGGCTGATTAGCATGTTGTCACCAAACCGGATCAGTCAGTGCTAGTCCATGGGCACTCTCACTTGTAAAAAAAATCATAGTTTTTCCTTCTGAGCATGTGCAGAAGCTGAGTTTTTAGCACTGTGCATGTGGTCATCATTTTGAGGAAGTAAATTGGCAGTAAGGTAAGTTAAAACCCACCCCTTGCTTGGGTCTTCACAACTTTTCAGTCCCAGAAAGCGGCTGAAAAATGCCCTTCTCCTATTTTGCAGCCATGCACCATTTTCTGTCCTTGCCTCCTTCCCGTTTTTATTTCGTTTTTCCTCCCACCCTGGAAGCAAAAGGAAGCGAGTGGGGGAAGGGAG
Organism: Erythrolamprus reginae; assembly: GCF_031021105.1. Taxonomy (NCBI): domain Eukaryota; kingdom Metazoa; phylum Chordata; class Lepidosauria; order Squamata; family Dipsadidae; genus Erythrolamprus; species Erythrolamprus reginae. Next base: position 66,378,235 of record NC_091953.1, read on the forward strand.
GAAGAAGGACACCTCAGACTATTGCTATGATTTTTTGCTCCTATATTCTGTTGTTTAGATATAAATTTTGTTAATGTAGAAATTTTACTTAGAGCTTATTAAACAATGGAGCTAGCTGACTACCTGCAATCATAATTGTGTATCTATTAGGAGTAAATCCCACTGAAAGGGACTAGCCTTACTGCCAAGTAAATACGTATAGGCTTTACATAGTTGAGAGATAAGGTATTGATTACTATCAATTGTATTATAGAGAGAAATGAAAACCTCTGTAACAACAGATACTTTGTACCCAGTCCAGGTAGTGTGTGTGTGTGTGAGAGAGAGAGAGAGAGAGAAAGAAAGAGAAAAGAGACAAAGAAAAAGAGAAAGAAAGAAAAAGAAAAAGAAAGAAAGAGGAAGGAAGGAAGGGAGAGAGAAAGAAAGAAGAGGAAGGAAGCACCACAAACCCTGACACTAGATGTAACTTCAGAAGACAGTTTGTTATAAGTAGTGTTGGGCGAACCGAACTTGCAAAGTTCAGGTTCGTGCCGAGCTTTGCAGTGTTCGGCATGCTGAACCCGAACCTGAACTTTTTAAAAAGTTCAGGTAAAGTTCAGGTTCAGTTTTGGCCGAACACTGCAAACCGCCGCCACTCGGGAGGAGAGTGGGAAATCCCATGAAGGGATTCCGGGGGCGGGGCTTTGACGTCACAGAGACTACTACCTGGCCGGCCGAAATTGGGAGGAAGGAGCCTCCGTGACATCAAAGCCCCGCCCCCGGAATCCCTTCGTGGGATTTCCCACCTCCTTTTGCTTGCAGCACTGCTGCAGCATCCTTTTCTGTAAAAATAAAAGGAAGCAAAAGAAGGTGGTGCATTCCCCACCTCCTTGTTTATCTTTACAGAAAAGGATGCCGCAGCAGCTTGCTGCAAGCAAAAGTTCGGGTTCGGGTTCGGCAAACTCACCCGAACTTCACGGCAAAGTTCGGGTGAGTTCGCTGAACCCAAACTTTGTTGGGTTCGCCCAACACTAGTTATAAGGAGTATCCTTCTGGGTTAAGTTCAAAGTAGGGAAAAGACTCTGGAAGTTGTTTAGAAAGAAGGTTTAATGGAGAACAGGAGCACGTAGCATGAGCTCCTGAACAGAAAAGGTGGATCACATGATTCCAGGTATAGGGTGAAGAGAAAAGTGCCAAGCTTCGGTCAAGATCTCTAGTTTTATGCTTCTTTAAAGGCAAACCCTAAAAGCATAATTTTGCAAGGGTACAACTTTGATTTATTTTTTTATTGTTAGATTTATATACCATCTCTCCTCTAGAGCAATCTAAGGCTTTAATATGCCTATTTACTTGGAAATACATGAATGGAACTTTTAAAATCCTTTTCTAACAAGCATAAAGTTTCCTAGCAGTTTTTAAAATCTATATAATAAGATTATAATACTACAGAATTGGCTTACCTAATTATATAAGGACTGAATGTTTACCAGTAAATAACACTTTAGAAAAAATAGCTTATTGATCATATATTAAAAACATTCTATACCAGATTCAAGTGCTTTCATAATTCAAATGTATTTGTTGCTGTTGGAGTAATATGCCACTTTGGAATAAACTGTCAAAACTATGTGATTAGCTTTAATCATAAATGCAATTAGCTTATTATCCTGATGTTGCCATTACTTTAAAAAGAAAACAAATCAAGCAAAAAGGTTATTGCACTCAATAGTTTGAAAAAAAGCCAAGGTCTTTGTTTCAAGACACTTAGCTGTACATGTCATGAAATAATCAATGGGTAACTTCAATAAACTTTTGGAAAAGAAAAAAAATGAATATTTATATTTAACAACTTACTTATTACCACAAAAACCAAAAATGCTTTTATTTATTTTTAAAAGATCCAGAATATGTTTGAGCCTTTATGACTAAGGGATTTTTCCTCAAGTATAATTAAGATTTCCTTGGTCATTCGTAGCCATAACCACAAAGTTAAACTGTCCCTTCTGTTCTTGAGAATTTCATGTTTGAAAAATGCACTGAACTTCAGTTCCTGCCAAACACAGAGATGTTCAGTTCAGTTCGAAGCCACAGCCCAGGTACGTGACTAAGTGCTTAGTCATATAAACAGTAAGTACTCGTGCTGTATTACTAATTGTTATCTTTCAGGCCAGCATTAGATTGCTTCCTTTTAAGATCAGACTCCAGAACACTTCAGCACTGTTATACAAAGTGAAGTCTATTCATTTTATGAATTCAGAAATACAAAGCACAGAAATCCTGACAACAAAAGCATGCTTTGCTTTAAATGAAAACTCCACAGAGCTCTGGAACAATGTTTTTACAGACTTAGAATTAAAGATTTCAAGAAAGGCAGTTTTTTTATTTGCTGCAAAATTTTGTAAAATGCTGAGAGATCCAAGAGTAATGCATTTAAAATTTGTATGAAATAATGAGACAAAATTGCAATAAAAGTAATTATGTAGTGAAATGTGGAACTCTATAAAGTGGGAATATTAAAGTTTTGTGTCTACATTATTAGTCAAGTACGATTTTGTTCTCTCCTTTTCCAGGTTTAAGTGCTGAGTAAGGAAAAATAATCTATCAGAAAATGAGAAATTATAATGCCTGATGAATATTTTTAATTTAAAAATAAATAAGAAAGCTGCCTTTCCATTACTTAGATTTCCAGACTGGACCAACAGTTTAAATTTAGTGATAACATTTTAGTAATAGTTTTTGTTTAAGAGGAAAGAGAAACAAGTCGAACAAGTGTCATTTTTAAGATGATAGATATGTCCAGTCCCAGCATGAGTTGAACAACTTTTTAAATCACAAGCATCCCAAAGAAAGAAATCCCCTCAAGGCAATGTTTTAGGACCAACACTCTTCATACTCTACATAAACAATCTTTGTGATCCTATTATGAGCAACTGTGTTCTCTTTGCCGATGATGTTAAAATATTTAATACCACCAACAAGGCTGCTACCCTTCCAAAGGACCTTGACCATGTAGCAGAATGGTCTAACAACTGGCAACTTCAAATCTCAACCAGTAAATGCTCTGTCTTACACATTGGTAAAAAGAATCAGAATACTAAATATATACTTGGAGGAAATGAACTTGTTGACGACCCTCACTCTTTCAAAGACCTTGGAGTACTCATATGCAATGAGCCTAGTCCTAGAACCCACTGTAACAGCATTGCCAAAAAAGCATTAAGAGTTGCCAATCTAATCTTACGTAGCTTTTTCTCTGGTAACATCGAACTGCTAACTAGAGCTTTCAAAACATTTGGCAGACCAATTCTAGAATGCAGCTCACCTGTATGGAACCCCCACTGCATATCAGACATTAATATAATTGAGAGTGTCCAGAAATATTTCACAAGAAGAGTGTTTCACTCCTTCTCTCGCAACAAAATACCTTACTCCACCAGACTTGAAATACTGAAATTAGACAATTTACAACTACGTCACCTCCGAACTGATCTAACCATAGTTCACAAAATCATATACCAAAATGTCCTTCCTGTTAATGACTACTTTACCTTCAACCACAACACATGAGCATGTAATAGATTCAAACGAAAATTAAACCGCTCCAAACTAGACTGCCAAAAATACGACTTCATCAATAGAGTGATCAACACCTAGAATTCACTACATGACTCTGTTGTTTCTTCCCCCTACCCCAAAATCTCCAATCTTAGATTGTCTACAATGGACAATTTCTAAGAGATCTGTAAAGGGCATGCATAAGTGCACCATTGTGCCTACTGTTCCTGTCCTATTGTCCTATTGCCCTATTGTCTTTTTTATCATTACTTTCTATGTTATGTTTTGTATGTTTATATAAACTACTATCCAATACTTGATTGACAAATAAATAAATTTTAAAAAAATTAAAAAAATTAAAAAATTAAAAATTGCAATCTTATTTTCATTTTAAGTAAGATATAATTATTACTCTAGTAACAATAAATAAAGAAATAAAAATAAGAAATTACATTATTTTCATTTTAAGTAAAATAAGTTATTCTTGTTAGTATAAGTGTGTGTGTGTGTGTTCATTCATTCATTTCTTTTGTAACATATATTAGTAGGCTGTGTAAATAGATGAGGCGGAGTTATTTTCATTGCAGTGAGTAAATTCTTTTAAGAACCTCAAAGGGGGAAAAAACAAGTAAGTGTGTGTTTTGATCATGAAGCTGAACTCATCACCCAAAAATACTCTCCTTCTACCCCATGATAGAGCAGAAAAAAACATGTCTAGACATGAAGCCTATATGATACCTGATCCAACAGGTCTCTTTGCCAAGCTTAACCAAAGTGCTGAAGTACCATAGCCAAGAAGCAGTGAAGGAAAGTTTTGGATTCCTTGACACTACTAAATCAAAATAAAATATTTTGAGGGGGGGAATTGACTGCTTTTGGCATAGGTACGCATAATAAGCCCTCTCAGCAGTCAGAACCAAAATGCTACATAGTACAGACTGTTCTATTATAAGATTTATCAGGTTGAATTGTTCTTTCTTTCCATCTGGCTCCTCATCCTAACCATTGTTAGAAATATTAAGCCAAGAAAAGTATTCCTATTCTGTCTTAATTGGGACAAACTGAGACGAGGCAGATTAAACATAACAGACTAAACTTCATTCATTAACAAGCAACTGCCATAAGAGCTTAGAACTGAACCTCTGAATATTCCATCTGACAGTTCCTTTTATATGCAAGCTGTCAAATATCTCAACCAATCAGCACTTGTCCTTTTCCCATCCGTGCCACGTAGGCCAGCATGTAACCTGAAGACACTTACAATTCTACTCACATAACAATTTTGCTTCTTGACTTCAGTTAAATTTTAAAATGAAAAATTACAAAGTTTTGGCAAGGCAAATAAATGCCTAGGTCCCGACTACTGAATACTGAAGTCAGATGATGAAGGTCCATATATTTGGGGGTTTAATTAGAGCCCTTAATAAATGAGAAGAAAGCGGAGAAAAATCAGCTGACTGAGAACAGTTTTTCATTTCTTATTGACTTCCTTCTATATACACTTGCTACCCAACACATTTGGACAAAAGGCATAAAATGCAACAGGAATGAAATCTAAAATCTACAGCAGTGTATTGAATTGATCAACCTTCATACTGCCTTTTTATTACCATGAGCAAAATAATTAATGGTGTTGAAACACCTACTTTCACTCTTTATTTTTTATTTGTAAAATTTATTAGATACCCATCATACCACAAGTATCTAGGCAGCTAACAACATCAATACAATACAGTACAATACTACAACACAACACAATACAGGGGGCCAGTGTCAGGAGGGAAAATGGGTTGCTGTAGAGTTAATTTAAATTTCAAATGCAGAGATTTCTATGCATGGAATACTGCATTTCTACAGTAAGAGGCAAGCTACATTAATATACTACTCTACTACCTGTAGAGATAAAGCTTCCCTGATCTGTATTCACAAGCAGACTCATGTAGATCACATTAGATATATTACACAGAATTAAAAAGGATGATTATAAGAAATTCTCCATCTAACATAGAAAGCAAGCTTGTTATTTATATAGGTTACTCCCAAGAATCAAATCATAAAAATCACAACAGAATCTTATAAAGATGAATGACAGCAGTGCATTGTCAGAATTTGTATTTCTTTTGAGTTGCCATTAATCAGACTAAAAATTCCACATATAGTTCATTGTAGATCTATTTAGTATGTTGTGTTAACAAAGATAATATCTTAATCAATGCGTTCACCTATGTTGTTAAGCCATAATTTGGTAAACTATGGTTTGTTGAATAAACTATAGTTGGCTATGGAATACCATTTGAAATATTCTGTTGTATAGCAATATCTGAATCCAGCAACATTGAGAGAACTTTAATGCTCATAGTAAAGAACTGAGATCCTAGATTTTGTTTTGACATTTTCTACCAGTTATTCTAGGTTTGATTATTCTATCATTCAAAGTAAATAGTTGTTTATAAGGAAAATATAGGAAATATTTTGCAATATTTGTATTGTTTGACTGACAAAAATAATTACTGAGGACTACCTCATCTCACTCACCATCATTTATTTATTAAGCTCTGTTTTTTCTGATTTTCCTTATAGCAGTATTCCCAATTTGATTCCGAATATCATCTGACCACAGAAACATAGAAACATAGAAGATTGATGGCAGAAAAAGACCTCATGGTCCATCTAGTCTGCCCTTATACTATTTCCTGTATTTTATCTTAGGATGGATATACAGTATCTTTATCCCAGACCATACTCTTGGGGACCATTTTCAATTACCAATTAAAGTAACACTTTGGAGATCAAAGTGAATTACATCTGACAAGAGCTAAATAAGGGAAATAAGTGAGCAAGTAAATGAGACAGGAGGTTTGTTTTAGAAGAATAGAATTCTCTAAAATAATACTGATTATTATGATTGTTATTAATTATGACCAATCTGTTTGGACCTCTATATAGCATGTAAAATAAAATATTCTTCATTTATAACATGCTATCATGAGGGTCAAATAGTGATTGAATTTAACTTAACATTTGGTAACCGTCATAATACAGAACTACATGGGAAACTCATAATCTGGAACAACATAATGAAAAAGAAAAGGAGATTTTGACCACTCCTTAATTTTCTATCAACTTTCTATCAACTAAGACATCAACATATCTTTCTGATTACATATTATTTAAATATTTCCAGTTAGGAAATCATTAGTTTTTCAATAATTATGGAATTTCTATATTGATCTTCCATTTGTTTTAACAGAGTATCTAAGTCAATGTGAATGTCATTTTGTAGGCAAATGTTTTCTCACTATTTTCTACATTTTCAGTTAGAATGGATTCAGATGCTATTTTGGAAGCAATTGGATTTTTGTAAATATTAATTTTCTATCAGGATTGTCTCCTGTCCAGAAAGTAGCAGGGTTGGCCTATGCTCATACCTCTAATATACACCTGATAAACAGAAAACAACAATGATGATTTTACTATTATACAGGCAGTCCTCAATTTGTGATCACAATTGAGACCAAAATTTCCATTGCTGAGCAAGACAGTTGTTAAGTGAATTTTGCCCCATTTTACAAGCTTTTTACCATAGTTGTTAAATTAATCACTACAGTTAGTAAAGTGGTTGTTAAGTGACTTCCCTTCGACTTTGCTTTCAGAAGGCCTCCAAAGATGATCACATGACCCCAGGAGAATGCAACGATCATAAATGTATGCCAGTTGCGAAATCTCTGAATTTTGATTACGTGGCCACAGGGATGTTGCAACAATCTTAAATGTGAAATACTTCTTTCAGTGCCATTGTAATTTTGAATGGTCTCTAAGTAAATGGGTTGTAAATTGAGGACTACCTATATACTGGTAGATAATTGCAAGAATTCATATTTCCTGTGAATTAAGAAATGTTAAAAAATATAACTACTTTCTAAAAGGAAGAAGAAATTAAAGAAGGAATATTTATGTTGGTGAATTTAGTTTGCATAATTGCAATGATTTTAAAATTGTATAATGGTTTGAGAAAATGTGCAAATATTTGCAACATGTCCTTTAAAGATTTGTATCTGAATTTGGTTCCATGAATCTTCTTTTTAAGTTAATACTTCTAAATCCTGGAGTCCTTCAGTAGTTTATAATGGTTCTGAAGACATCAATACTTAGGATTAATGCTAATGGAAAATATACTTTAGTCAAAATCTGTGGAATAGTTCACAGAAATTTTCTACCATCTCCTCTAAAATTAAATTTGCTTTAGCGTTATTTATCTTCCCAGTAAAGATAATATAATTCGGCAGTGAAGAAGACTGCATTTTTCTTGTAGAATTGATGAATCTGCATAGAGATGGGAGGTTGAACAACTAGCTTTGTGGTGCAACCAGAACAATCTTCAACTAAATACACTCAAAACTGTAAAAAGGTGGTAAATTTAAGGAGAAACACTCCTATACCACTACCTCTTACAATTCTAGTCAAGTTTCTAGGTTCTATCATATCGCAAGATCTAAAACGGACACCTAACATCAAAAATGTCATCAAAACAGTAAAACAAAGAATGTTTTTCCTGTGCCAACTCAGAAAGCTCAAAATATTCAAGGAGCTGCTGATACAGTTCTACAGAGGAATTATAAAGTCTATCATCTGCACCTCTATAACTGTCTGGTTGGGTCATTCCATATCAAGTGATCCAAATATGAATATTTTTTTACCTGATGTCTTTAGATTTTTTTTATGAAGTTCTACTTTAGTTAATTACAAATTAAAAGTTTTGACTTCTTTTCTTCATCAGTTAATTTTTATAGACTTTCTAAAGTTTTGAAAAAGCATGAATTTTGGCTTGGTATGGCTTTACATTTTTTATCATATCTCGGGCTACAATTAAGAAAAAGAGGTGGGAACGGCGTAACTTTTCTCAGAATGGTGCCGGCTTTCATTTGATATGTCACAAGACTATGTGTCTTTACATTTTGTTTTGGAGAAATCAAATTCAAAACTTTGATGCACAATTGTGGAAAAAAAATGTATGTTTTAAAATTGTGAAATGTGTGATACTTGTGTTCTTGGTTATATTTGTACAGGGATTCAACTTGAGACCCTAACCCTATCCATTTTTTTATTTTTTTTTAAGCCTTGAATCATCTGATTTTATGTTAGTATGAGTTTCTTCCTTTTTTCTTTTCAAATTACAACTTATTGAATTCAACATTTATATGCAACAATAAATAAACACACACAAAATACTGTGCCAGAATAAATACATCTTAATCGTCATAACACAACTTGCTCAGCATTTTCAACCTGAATGCATTGAATAAATCAAAAGAAAAAAGGTGATCATATCCTCAAGGGTGATTTTCTAAATACAGTCTCATCCTAATTATATGTTAAAAACAAGATTAAAAGAACCAATATTGTTAATATCTATTTATACATATAACATTTTTATTATATCACTAAACATGTCATTTATGAAGTGTTTAGGAAGAATAGCATAGTAGTTAAATCGTCAATAAAATATGAACTAATCAAACAATTAATACTACATTTTTAAACTGGACTTTTATCATCAATTTGTCCCTTCTAGTGTAATCTTGTCCATAAGCACTTACTAGCAATGGCCATTTCCTTTTGTGTCAAAGGGTATGTATGGCCTGTCATGGTGTTCGGCTCCACCTAAGTTAATATCTGATTTTTGTTAACTTTTAAAATAACCTGGATAATGGATTCTTTTCTCTTTTTTTGCAATGGGTGATTCTTCGATTTTAGAAAGTGATTTATTCAAATACTCTATTGTTAAATCAGGATTTTGAAAAATCCTAGGTGTTGGAAGTTACAGGTTGCTCAAATTTTTCTGGCTACAGAGTATTTTGCTCTTTTGCAAGCTGCTTTCTACAATTGTCACAAATTTTCATCCCTGCATTGATTGATGGATTTATATGAAACATCCAAACTTGTACCAGCCTAAGATTTTTTCTTGTTGTGTGTCCAGTTTTTTTCAGGATTGCAACAGCATATATTATAAAATGCTGTTTCTTGAGAAGTAGCAGCCATTGCTGTGTGAGAAATATACAGTTAATATTAAGTAAGGAAGATGGGCAATAAAAATTAAAATTTACAGTACATTTGAGATAAAACTGTGTTACTATAAAGTAAGTATTACTTCCTGACTCTGCAGTGGGCAGATACTTCACATGTTGAGCCCTAGCAAAGCTTTCTCCTCTGTCCTCTCCTGCTTCTAAGCTGTAACATAATAAAATAATACAGTAATATCTAAAAATCATCAATTATTTGGCAAATATAGACCTCACCCTTTTAGTTCACAGGCTGAACAGGTCTGAATTCAAGATTTTTGAATTGACATTGTTTAATAGTTATATTTTTAAATATGATTCCATCACAATCTCAACTTGAATTTTGGTACAGATGTGGCTAGGAGCATAGCAGTAAAAATGGTGAAAGTAAAATGGTGTTTATTTTGTTTCTCTATCTTTATTTTTAGCCTGAGTTATGAGGAGAAATGTAAAGGCAAGCAATGCTGAAATTCACACTTTTTCCGAACTTTAAAAATCATTTTTTTAAAAAAAAATATCTAGAATTTTTTTCTTCACATTTTGTATTTTCTAACACACTATTACCAAATGATAAAATCTCAAAAGAATTAAAAATATAGAGGTAAAAGTTATTGGTTCACTTGACATGGAATCAACCGGTTTGGTTCTGCAACCCAACAAGACATACACAGACTTCAGAACAGAGGATAATCAGAATTGCAGGGGGAAAAAATTACTGCCAACCTTCCATTGAGGACCTGTATACTGCACAAGTCAAAAAGAGAGCTGTAAGAGTATCTACAGATACTCACATCCTGGATATAAATTGTTTCAACTTCTGCCCTCAAAATTATGCTATAGGACTCTGCACACCAGAACAAGACGCAAGGAAAAGTTCTTTCCTGAAAGTCATCACTCTGCTAAACAACTAATTCCACAACTTTGTCAAATTAACTATTAAGACTGTATTATTATTATTATTATTATTATTATTATTATTATTATTATTATTATTATTATATCATCCTTACTAGTACCTATCTCTTCTCCCATGGCTAAATCCATATTGCTTGTATCTTTACAACTCACGGTATATTGTTTTTATTGTTCTCTATGATTTGATTTTGTATAGTATCCTATTACTAAGTGTTGTATCTTATGATTCTTGATGAATATTTTTTTTTCTTTATGTACGCTGAGAGCATATGCACCAAGCTCAATCCAGACAAGATGGAGTGGCTGTGGGTACTGCCTCCCAAGGACATGTCCATCTGTCCGTCCATCACCCTGGGGGGAGAGCTTTTGCCCCCCTCAGAGAGGGTCTGCAAGTTGGGCATCCTTTTTGATCCACAGCTGACTTTAGACCATCATCTCTCGGCTGTGGCGAGGGGGGCATTTGCCCAGGTTTGCCTGGTGCACCAGTTGCAGTCCTATTTGGGCAGGGAGTCTCTGCTCACAGTCGCTCATACCCTTATCACCTCGAGGTTCGACTACTGCAATGCTCTCTACATGGGGCTACCTTTGAAAAGTGTTTGGAAACTACAAATTGTGCAGAATGCAGCTGCATGAGCTATTATGGGCCTACCAAGATATGCCCATGTCTCTCCAACACTCCACAGACTGCAGTGACTACCAATTGGTTTCCGGACCCAATTCAAAGTGTTGGTTATGACCTATAAAGCTCTACACGGCATAGGACCAGATTACCTGCGGGACCACCTTCTGCCGCATGAATCCCAGCATTAGGTTAAATCCCATAGAGTTGGTCTTCTCCAGGTCCCGTCAACTAGACAATGTCATTTGGCGGGTCCTAGGGGAAGAGTCTTCCCTGTGGGGGGCCCAGCCCTCTGGAATCAACTCCCCCCAGAGATTCACACTGCCCCCACCCTCCTTGCCTTTCGTAAGAATCTGAAAATGCACTCGTGTTATCAGGATTAGGGTCATTAGACCCCAGCCTCTGCCTAGTAAATGCGTTGAATGTGATAGTATGCATTTGATTGTTCGATTTTAAATTATTACTTTTAAGATAATTTTTAAAATTAATTATTCTATTAATTGGCTTAGAAATGTTTTATATATTGTATCTTTTTTATTGAAATGTTGTAAGCCATCCCTAGTCCACGGAGAGGGGAGGCATATAAGTCCAATTAATAAAATAAATAATAAATAAATTCCTTGTGTATCCAATCACACTTGGCCAATAAAATTTTTTATTCTGTTCTGTTCTGCTCTGCTCTGCTCTACTATATTATATTATATTATATTCTATTCTATTCTTAGAAAGCACTAATTGCTACAGAGGATGGACAACAAACACCTAAGCATATTCTTGGTAAATATGTACCATCTAGATCTATTGACTAGATGGGAGTAGTTTGTTTTTAGAGACATACTGTTTAAAAAATATTAATATCAGAAACGACAGTACTAGAAGAGATCTTGAGTTAGGTCATCGTAATTAACTCACATGTCTAATATGGTGATTAAAAGGTTGTTAGTATTGACACGTATTTTATTCCTGAAAGATTCTCTGTTGAACAGTTTGGTCTCCAGAACTGAGGTTCAAGTGGGGCTTTCCTCCAACATACACTTTGCCTCCTCCTTAAGTTGGCTTTAGGCAATAGCTGTATTTGTCATTTAGCTCCATGCCTTATACTAATTTTCAGTTTGTCATCTTTGACTCACAGAAGCTCTTTCCTCTATGAAAAGGATGCAACTCCCAGCTGACCATGGAAAAAATGTAACAGGCAATTCATTTCTTTCCTGATAGCACCAAAGATGAGAAGCTGGCAAGTTGGCAAGTTGGAACAACTTGCTGAGGAAGTCCTGTCATTTCCAAAAGGAAATGTGATTCACTGTGTAGGGCATTTTTGGGAGCTTGAATCAGAGATGTCAAGGAAGTGAATTCTTGGACAGCTTAACCTAAAAAAGATCACATGGCTTGTGGGCTAACAGTGACTTTCCCAACAAATATTTGTGACTTTCTCTGGTATACAAAGAAAGCAGCAAAAACTCAGATTACCAGGCAAGTAAAAAAGCAGAAAGACAAACAGTCTAGACTTAGAAATAGGGGTGGGAGGGAGACTCAGTTCTTGAAAAAAAGTAGCTCATTTTGAAAGCTGAAAAGCCATTTCATTTAAAAAAAAAAAAATCAGAGAATATAAAAAACTAAATTTCACATTGTAATAGTTTACATAAACTGCTATATTGCAGTTTCGTGCACAAATAGAAAACTAGGTAATCAAATATGTAATATTTATGAATATTTATGTATAACACAACCTCTTTCACTGTGCTTTTTTATTATAGTTTAAAAATCTTTTCAAGTAGCTGAACCATTGTAATAAAATTAAGACTTGATCATGAAGATTAACCTATGAGAAAGAGACATTGTTCACTGCCAGAATCCATCACTAATATTTAGAAGATCCAGAGTCAACCTTTGACATATCTAAAATATGGTAGATTACATCCAATGCAGGGGAGTAAAAAATGATCATCAGGTTTTTTTAGATTTCCTTAAGAGTGACAGTACCAACAACCCTCTGCCAAATGAAATAAAATAAATTTAGCAGAGAGATATTTTGTGTGTTAAATGGCTAAGTGCTAAGCTTGTGTGTGAAAGTAACTTTTTGATCTCAGCTTATATTTTATCCTTTTCTATTATTTAATTTGAATGTATGTCTACCTATCAAAACATCCTGTTCCATTTGATAAATCTTCTGGATCTAGTACAAACAGTGCTTATTCCACAAGTCTGAAGCCAGTCTATTTTTAAGCCATTAAGAAAATGTTTTGAAGTGTATCAACAGAGGGGAGAATACTATCAAAGAGGCTACACTCTACTTTGATATAGAGCCCTTGATAAATCAGTAAGTACAGTTTAGCAACCAGTTTTCAGTTTAAATAGTTTTTCTTCTTGCCCTTTATCCATTTACACATATGGGAGAGGCACCTCCACAGATCTCCACATCAGAATGTTATAGAATTGACCAAATCTCATTAGTAAATTCAACTTCTATTCCGCATGTAACTGTAGAGGCTCTCAGTGAATCCCTTCAGTTAGTTTTTTAGTTTCCATATAGGTTTAATATTTAGATAATAGATTTAATTAACATGACTATCATGTGATGTTTTGCTCAAATCAAAATAAATGATTTTCACAGAATTCTAACAATGCTCTAAGGTGGCGAATCATTTGCAGAAGAGATGGAGTAACGACACGGACACAAGAGCTGGATTTAAAACTGGGTCATTTTTATTAAAATAAATCTGCATAATTTATTTAAATAAATTAGTATAATAAACATAACTAACTATGACCCTAACAATGGACCTGCAGGGTCAAACAATTGCTTCCGGGGCGGAAAATGACGTAGAATAAACTTCCGGGGCAACTAATGGGCGTAGCTCCATGCTAGTCCAGGTGAGGGACCCCTCCCTCACCTGAGACCCTGCCATGCACTTGCATGTGGGAGGTCCTGCCGACTAACCCCTAACAGGGGAATTAAATGTGCGGGACCCAAAGACAGGTTCCCCCCAACTGATCAGGTCGTCAAAACCACAAGATTGGAGAGAACCTGTCAATCATCCCCAAAGATGCCCAACGGAGAACACGCAGTTGCTAAACCACCACCCAGTTTTCCGCCCCTAACCTGCCACGGAGTGGGGGTCAGATCTCTATCTTGGTCCCCCGACTCCCCCCTCTAACTGCACCAGCTCGCGCAGTGACCGCTGCAGGTCCTGTAAGAAAATGGTGTTCCCCTGTTCTGACAGGTGAACACCGTCGGCCCGGTAAAGCCACGTCTGATCTATGGTGATGAGGGGATGGGCCACTGCAACCCCACCTAATTCCCTGACTATCTTACCCAGGGCCTTATTGACTCTTCATCTAACCCGGTGAATGGCCCTAAGGGAAAGGGCGTCCCTCCAAATGATCCTCGGGAGGATCTCAGACCACACCACTTGCCTGTTGGGCCACACAGTGTGAAGCCTCTGCAGGTCCTCGCGAGCCTGGCAGATCAAGGGCAGACCTCCAAGCATGCACCGGTCATTGCCACCTAGGTGCAAGACCAGCCATCTGGGCGCAGCAATGGGATGCCACCCTCCCAGTCCATCCTGGGCGCAGCAATGGGATGCCACCCTCCCAGTACCTCTGGGCGCAGCACTGGGATGCCGCCCTCCCAGAAACAGTGGCAGAAGGCCCTCCCACCACATACCTCTTCTTCCCATCCATACGATATTGACCCAACGGCCCAAAGACAGCTGGGTCCCCATGGCGCTTCTGGCTGCTGAGCGGCCGGCCCAAAATATCATACTGTGGCCGCAAAGCAACGCCATCGATCTCGTACTGGCATAGCTACCTGGAAGAGGACGCAGAGAGGTTACCTAGCCTAAGACCCTGACCTGGATCCTCAGCAGCCCTAACATAACCCAAATATGCCGCTGACCGCCAGCGGCCAATCTCCCGAATCCTCTGGGCCGGGAAACCAGAAAGTGCCGCTCTAGTGGCGGCGCCGATACGGAACGAATGCGTCCCATAGCTGGCGGGATCAATGCCTACTCTGGCCATAGCTCTGGACACTAAAACCCAGAATTGATAGCGGGTCAAAGGAGTACCGTCCTGGTGTTTAAAAAGGTACCCTTGTCCCGACCCCCTTAAGCTACGAAATTGCTGCAGAGCAGCCACCGGGCACACAGACTGGTCGGTGGTCGCACTAAGCTCTATCCTAACCCCTTTGTGCAACTGATCTGTCTTGGAATGTCTCACCAAAAGGGAGACACCCCCCTGCCTAAACGCTAGATCAGTGTACTGGAAGGCACAGAGCGACGTGTCAGCCTGCGAGGAGGCCATGGCCTCACTGACCCGTAGGGCCCCAAAAAACATGACACAAGTCGCTGTCCTAAAAAGACGGGCCTCGTACAGAGAGGCACACAGACTGTCCAAAGCTTGATTAATCAGTGACAGCTGCTGCACCGTCAGGGCCTGACGAGCATCAGAAGGGGTCCCCTGTCGCTCCCTCACCCAGCCTTCCAGCATCTTCCAAATGCGGAAGTCACCAAAAAGGTCCCTAAACCCCCCCCGCCTTGGACAGAAAGGCGAGGCTGGCTAACTTGGACCTGATTGTCCTAACTGAAAGGCCACGCTGCCTAAGCTGGACACAAAATTCTGCCAGGTGTTCCACCGGGGTAGGCCAACTATGGGGGTAACCCCTATCCTGATTGAAATCCCCAAACTCCTTACCTGCATGCTGGTAAGCCCTCAGGGTGCCTGGTGCCACTGAGAGGGCCATAGCCCTGCAGGCCTCTTCTCTCCACTGCTCGGGAGCCCGCACAGGCTCCAAAGGTGGTCGGGAAAAGCCTCTGGTGACGCATGGGCCCACGGGGCCAGGGTCCGAAACCTGGACAACTGAGCACGGGACAAGGCATCAGCAATCCCGTTGTCTAACCCGGGGACATGTCTAGCCAAAAATAAGGCGTTTAGGGACAAAGACCTGTGCACAAAATGGCGGACAAGCCGCATGACCCTGTCACTCTTGGAGGACAGGGCATTCACAACATGGACAACCGCTAGGTTGTCGCACCAAAAATGCACAGTCTTGTCCCTAAACTGCTCCCCCCAAAGCTCTAAGGCCACTACTAAGGGGAAGAGCTCTAAAAAGGTCAAGTCCTTAACCAGGGAAGAGGCCCTCCATTCCGGAGGCCAAGCAGACCAGCACCACTGGTCACCTAACACAACCCCGAAGCCACAAGTCCCCGCAGCATCTGAACACAACTGCAACTCAGCTTCCAAAAGAAGCTCGTGCATCCAAAATGACACTCCATTGAACCGTTCTAAGAACCCCTGCCATACGCACAGGTCAGCCCTGACCCCAGCGCATAAGCGGGTACGATGATGGGGCAAATGGAGCCCCTTCATCGCACTGTACAACCTCCGAGAAAAAGCCCGGCCAGGCACAATGACCCAGCAGGCAAAATTAAGAATCCCAGCTAATTCCTGGAGCTGCCGAAGGGTGACCTTCCTGCAGCCCAGAACTAGATCGAGCTTACCCCGAATCTTGACTAATTTATCCAGGGGCAATCTGGAAGATTGCTCCTCTGAGTCCAATTCAATACCAAGAAAGGTAATCTTGGTGGCAGGGCCCTCGGTCTTCTCGGGGGCCAAAGGCACCCCCAAATGAGCACAAAGGGCTTCGAAGTCCTGCATTACAGCAAAGCATTGCTCCGAACGCACATGCCCTGCCATCAAGAAATCATCAAGGTAGTGAACGACCGAACCCCGACCACTGCGCCTCCTGAGCACCCACTCCAAGAAGGTGCTGAAGCTCTCAAACAGAGAGCAAGAGACAGAGCAGCCCATAGGCAAAGCCCTGTCCACATAAAAACCACCTTCGAAATGGAAGCCCAAGAGCTCGAAGTCGTCTGGGTGTATGGGGAGGAGCCGGAATGCCGACTTAATGTCGCATTTACCCATAAGGGCTCCAACCCCACACTTCCTAACCATGGCCACGGCCGCATCAAAGGATGCATACCAGACTGAACAAAGTTCGTCAGGAATGAAGTCATTCACTGACTCCCCTTTCGGAAAAGACAAGTGGTGAATCAACCTAAATTCACTACTCACCTTTTTGGGGACCACACCTAATGGGGACACCCTAAGATTCGGGAAGGGCGGCTCCGGGAAAGGCCCTAGGACCCTGCCCTCGGCCACCTCCTTCCATATCTTTTCCCTAACGATGTCCTCATGTCCCACAACCGATCTAAGGTTGTCGGACATGAAGGCTTTCCTAACCCCCACATAAGGGATCCTGAATCCCTCGGAAAATCCTAGCAAGAGAGCATCCGCTCTTGAGAGAGGGTGGTAGTTCTTTAACCAACCCTCAAGTGCATGAAGATCAATTGGGCTGGGCCCCTTTTCCCCCAGCTGGTGGGAGTTGCTTCGCTGGACCCCCTCCCTTCTTGTCCGTCCCCTTTTTCAGGGGGCACACAGAAGCGGCATGGGTACCCCCGCAATTCCCGCACGCATGTCTGTACTTACAAAAGGGACGAAAACAAGCCCCTTTTGCAGCAAATCCATGACATGCGGGGGAGGCACCCTTCCCCGCACCCCCCGTGGCAGCCTTAGCAGGGGTGGAAGCTGTGGGCTCCTCTTCCATGTAGTGCCCACTATCCGTCCTGTCGCAGCCTTCCTTCCCTGACATGTAGGTCGCCTGGAACCAAAGGTCAGGCACCACTATGTCACAGGGTAGCGTGGGGTCAAATGCCACCCGCATCCTGAACCCCTTATCGTAATGTCTCCAAATGGTGCCCTTGTATTCGAAATGGGCCCTGGCTATAAGGTCTATATACTTAAGCATGGCAGCGGCCCTGGCCGGCTGCCTTTGGAGTACTACAGTGGCATAGGTCAGGTAAGCGTACAGCCAAGAGCTGAAACACTTACTGACCTTAGTTTTCTTGGGCTTCTCCCCCGGTATTACATCCTTATCCTGCTTAGGGACCTCCCGATTCAAAAGGGAAAAGAGGTCCACATAATCCCCTTTCCATATGGCCTCCTTGACCTATGGGTGAAGGTGGAACCCCAGGGGAGTAGCTGGCAACCCACATGGGATAGCCCCGGCCCTAATGCTAGCAAAAGGGTCCCACACTGTGGAAGCCCCCATCCCGAGCACCCCCAGCCCCGACGGGAAAGCCATCAAAGGGGGCGGAGGTATCGCAGTCGGGGCCGGCGGGGTGCAACCCCCCACCCCTGATACCCCAGGCCCTAAGGGAAAAGCCGCCCCGGGGGCCTGTGCCACCATGGCAGGAGCCGGCGGGGACCACACCTGGCTATAGGTGCCCCCCGGAGACCCCAAAAAATTGGCCCCACTCCCAAAGCCTGGCGGGACAAAGGCCTGACCGGGTAAAGGGAAGAGTGAAGTGGATGGCATGTGTGGTGTGACCTCACCTGCCCCGAAAGGGGTAGAAGACATCCAGGGTAGCCCTGGCACCCCGGGGCCCGGCAACGCCGCCATCTGCCCAGACTGGGCCCTCTGCCTGGACTGGGCCACTGCTTCTTCCGTATCCCTTCCCAGGGCTGCCTGCGCTGACAAGGGGGGGTCTTCCCGTGCCGGATCCGGACCTCCAGCGCTCAAGGTCATCTAAGCGCTCGAGGACCCTGGCCCAAGAAAGAGAAGGAGACATGTCCTGTTGAGACCCGGGAGGCACAAACCCCACTCCCTCTAACAGGACCCCTACAGGGGCCCCCTCCTGACTAGCCCGAGCCCGGGCTGAAGGCCTCAATGCCCGCCTCGGCCGCACCACTGGCTGGGCCGGGGGGGGGGGCTGAGCCTGTCTCTTCTTTGGAGCCATTAGCTTTATTTAAAGTAAATAAGATTTATGGAATACAATTCTATTTAATTTTAGCGCTATTGTATTATAGTTTAATATTTTTAGATAATATATTATTATGTATATATTTTTATTATTTATCAATCAATTTTTTTTAAAACAAAACCACATCACGGTGGCCCAAAAAACCAAAAGGGGGTGAGGGGCCGAGGGGCCTCAGCCCACACCCCAGCGGTAGCAGAAATGCCACTCCCTGAGGGCTTACACTGTCCCCACCACGTCCCTCGCACCCAAGGCGACGTGGGATCCACCAAAGAAATTAACGCCAGACAGGGGCTAATGGGGGCCACGGAGCGAACACCCCTCCCTCGTACAGCCCCCCCGGAGCAGTCCCCCTCGGTCCCGAGGAGGACAGGCTCCAAGTAAAAGCTCTGCCTAGCCAGGCAGAGAACGACCAAAAGAGAGGCTTCCCGCCGGACTCCAAAGATCGCCGCCGCAAGCCGAAGGCTCCACAAAAATGTCGCCGCCACAAGCCGAAGGCTCCACAAAATGTCCGCCGTCCACGAGGCCGCCTAAAATGGTGGCCGAGAGCAGACACCCAGCCGAGTGTCTGCTCGAAGACGATGTCCGGGCGAAAAGGCTGAGCCCGGGCCTGCACGCCCTTTTATTGGGCTGGCAGGCCCCGCCCGGACACATCATCGATCAGGCCACTCTGGCCTGATCGTTGGCCGAAGTCTCTCGATCTCACGAGACTTCAACAGAAAAACAACATGGCGGCTTCTCCATGTGTCCGGTCTCCCCGAGCCCTCCTGCAAAAGGCACCGGCGGGTAAGTCCGCCGGCGCTATTCTTTAAATAAAAGATGTTTAAAGACATGATTTGATTTCAGCAAATCCATTCTGGTTCCTTTTAATCACTGCATTGTTACCAAACTTTTTTTTGCAAACTGACTCCATTAAAGAATTTGTAATGACTTCCCTAACAAAGCTAGCCAATTTGAGGTTTCCTGGAGCCCCCCTCCCAATAAAGGCTTGAAACATGCCCACCACCTGTAGCACTTCATCCATTGTCTGGTCTGTCTCAAAACTGTGCTGAAATAATGCAGGCAAATCTGAGTAACTCCATGGAGGAGTAATATTCTTAGTGTAAAAAGTGCTTTTTGGATTGAAAAAAATGTTGATTGTATATAACCACAGAATAACAAACATGGCATTTGATGAGTATGAGCTTTCATGTTATTTTGATCTTGACATTCAGTAGTAAATCTCTCAAAATGTAATATCAGAAACCAGAAGTCAGATATCGTCAAAAATAAATGCTGGAAATAAAATTCACTTGCTTCTGTTTTTCCTGCAATATTTAATTCTAAGGTAATCAGGTACATTGTATTGGTGCAATAAGGATTTAGCCAAACATTTGTATTTCAAAATTCATTGATTTCATTTCCGCTTATCCCATATACAGTGGTACCTCTACTTAAGAACGCCTCTACTTAAGAACTTTTCTAGATAAGAACCAGGTGTTCAAGGTTTTTTTGCCTCTGCTTAAGAACCATTTTCTACTTAAGAACCCGAGCCCGGAAAAATTTCCCACGAAATTTGAGAGCGGCACAAAGGCCCAGCCAGTTTCCTGCCATTCCGCCTTTGATCCTGGCCATCTCGGGCTCTTCTGGGCTGCCAGAGGAGCCTTTTGGTGGTGCTTAAGGAGGCTTTGGCAGTCTAGAGCAAATAAAGCATTTTCTTTCTTTGGGCGCTTGGAGAGGGAATAAACCTCTGACAGTGCCCAGAGAAAAGAAACACTCCCTTCTCTCTGGGCAGCCCAGAGTGAGCAGAGCGTTTTCTCTGGGCACTGCCTCAGAGTCCCTCTTTTTTTTATTAAGCCTTAAAGTTTTGGATTTTTTTTATTCTCCTCACCTCACCTTCTTCTTTCAGCAGTGACCATCCTCCTCCTCCTACCCAAATTCTGAGCTTTTATTTCTTTCCTAATGGGTTTGCACACATTATTTGCTTTTACATTGATTCCTATGGGAAAAATTGTTTCTACTTAAGAACCTGGTCACAGAAAGAATTAAGTTCTTAAGTAGAGGTACCACTGTATTTCATTTTTTTTCTTCTCTAAGGAGATTGACTGAACTATGCCACTTCTGCTTTACCTCTGGAGAGTATGTCACACTGGTGCCCTTGAGAGAAAACAATGAGATTAAAACAGACATCCCCATTCTATATTCTCTAGATAGGTATTAAGAGTGCAATTTCCAGACAGACAGTTATGTATGTTGGAAACCTAGGGGCTAGCAGTTCCTAGTAATCCCTTGCTTGAGGATATACTTGTATTCTCCCCCCCCTTTATATAAATATCTATTTTCCAGATTTCCTGAGGTCCATTAAAACAGCATTGGAACTGGTAGAACAAAAAGATAATCAGTAAGCTGCTGGGCCAGGCAAGCTCTAAAATGGAGAACACTTAGATGTATTCAGCTAGGACTGTAAACCTGAGAGACACACAAATCTCTACCTTACATGATTTTCCAAGAATTTCCAGTTCCAGAGTTTCTTGTCCAGTGGTAGGATTTTTGGAGAGTGGTTCAAGAGAAAATTACAACGAGTGCTGCTGAGTTATTGCCATCCAAATATAAATGCCAACAGGAGTCTATGTTTACATAAACTTAAATAAAATATTTAAGCAAACAAGCAAATACCAAAAGAGGCCCGGATTGTGGAAATACCAAAATCTTGGTCACTATGCAAATTTAGAAGTAAAAATATGAATGATTACGATTGACAGAGTTTTGTTTTATGCACTTGGCCGTTGACCTAAAGCTAATTTGATAGGAGAATCCAGATAGGAAAAGAATAAGCTCCTTTGAAGAAGTGTTCCATGCTTTTTGGAATTCTAATCCCATAAAGATCAAAACCAAACTATCCAAATGTTTTTAATACAAAATCAGCCTTGTTTGCCTTCCTCATGCATCACCCTCATGTTCCAGCAACAGACACACAGTATAAAGAAGTAGCAAGGCATTATTTTTATTTCTGTCACCAAGACACCTGGGCCTTTGGTGCTTTCCATATATTGATGGTGTGTGTGTGTGTGTGTGTGACACACACACACACACAGATGTTTACTGTCAAGCTTGAAGTTGCTTGCCAATTATCCTGAACGATCCAGTACAGACATAGCAGCCCAGAAAAATGTTTCTGAGAATTCTGGGTATTCCAATTTGCTGGAAGAGATAAAGGGAGAGGGAGGGGAGAGGGAGGACAGAGAGGGGAGTGTGAGAGAGATTCTGTTCTTTCTGCTTGTTCATTGCAGAGTTCAAGACAGCATACATACAGTAGCATAGCAACATAATGCTGGCTCTCATCATTTATATCATCTTTTTGTAAGCAGAAAATCTGCTTACAAACAAACATAATAGCAAATAAAAATACAACATTACTTTAGAAGAAAGAAGTGAAGGGATTATATTTTAATATCCAGAAAAAAAGTTCTAGCTAAAAAATAACAACAAAGAAAAAATCAAACTAAATTGGGATGTTCCTGGAAGTTTAAGAAGATACATATAGTTTAGCCAGTGATAAACTAGATATTTTTGCCCACAGTGCAGCATATAGCATATAAAACAAATTATGGTATTATTTCTGATCATACTATATTTGATGAATGTAGCCCAGACTGAAATTTTAGTAAAAGGAGCATGTTGTGCTTTGTAGTTTTTATATATTCTTTTTTTAAAAAAAATATTTTTATTATACAAAGATTAAAAGGCAGACATATAATATCGTACATTATAATTATTATTTGTTGAGATGTTGTACTTACATTCTGAAATATTATCTACAGTACTTCCCCCTCCCTCCCAATTGAACTGTTAGTCACACAGTTCTTTTTTAATTTCATTATACAGCCTATGGCATCAGCGGTTACCAAATGTTTGTTCTATAATTCGGTTAATCTAAAGTCAGATTAATTTGATCTTGATTTTATTTATTGGACTGATTCTGAGAACATCCAATTTATTTACCACTATTATCTCTTCTTATATTGACCCAATCATAGAATTTCTTCCAGATTTCAAAGTATTTTGATTATTCTTTATCCTTAAGTTTTTGGGTTAATCTATCCATTTCTGCACAGTCATAATTTTGTTTTAATCATTTCTCTTTCTGATGGTGTTTCCTCTTTTTTCCAGTTTTGAGCTATCGTGATTCTAATTGCTGTGATAATATGTTGTATTAAATAGTAATAGTCTTTTTTAAGTTTCTGATTTATTATGCCCAGAAGAAAAGTTTCTGGTTTTAATGTCAATTTAATTGTAGTCATTTCAAAGATCCATATTTTAACCTTTTTCCATATTTCTTTTATTTTGGGGCATGTCCACTATATGTGAAAAAATGTTCCATTTATATTTCTACACCTCCAACAATTTGGTTTCAAATTTGGATACATTTTTGCTATTCTAGCTGGTGCTAGGTGCCATCTGTAGAACATTTTTTGCATATTTTCTTTATATGAAACAGATTTTGTTATTTTGTAATTTTTCCACATTAATTCCCATTGCTCTAAATATATGGTATGTCCTACATTTTTTGCCCAGCTTATCATGTTTCCTTTAACTATTTCTGTTTCCATTTTATAGTCAATTAAGAAACTGTATAATCTAGTTATAAAGTTTTTTTTCTTGACCTAATATCAATTTATCTGATAGAGTATCCTTTTCCTGAATTCCCTTATTCTTTTTATCTTTTTGCCATTTTACCTGAATTTGTGTGTATGGCCACCAATCAATAATAATGTTTTGCTTTTCTAGTTGTTGTCTTGTTTGGATATTACCTCTCTCGTCTAATATATGATTAGAGTTCACTATTTTTTTGATCTGAAGAATGTTTGGAGGTGTAAGTGCTTCCATGCTGGAATACCATCTTGATATTTTAATATAGTGTTCCCTCTTAATCTTTGCCCATGTCGTCGATAAAGAATCTCTGATTATATGATTTTTAAAATATGTTGGAATTTTATTTTTCACATTCCATAGGAATCCATGTCACCCTTGTAGAATATCATGTCCCTCTAAAGCCAATAATCTTTGATTTTTAACCTCTAGCCAATCTTTTATCCAAGGCAGTATTGTTGTTTGATAGTAACTTTCAAAATCTGGGAGTCCAAATCCACCTTGTTTAGTTTTATCCTGCAACCATTTAAGCTTTATTCTCGGTTTCTTCCCTTCCCATACGAATTGGGAAATTGTATTGTTTAATTTTGTGAAAAAGGTTTTGTTTAATTTTACTGGGATTGTTTGAAATAAAAAAAGAAATTTTGGTAAGATGGTCATTTTGATTGTGGAAATTCTCCCTATGAGTGAAATATGCAATTTGTTCCATCTAATCAATTGTTCTTCTATCTTTTTTATTAATGTGTCATAATTATCCTTATTAATTGTGCTACATCTTTTGGTTAGTATTATACTTAAATATTTCACTTTCTTTACCATTTGAATCCCTAAACATTTTTCTAGTTCCTGATCTTGTTCTAGTTTCATGTTTTTAGTTATAATTTTAGTTTTTTGTTTATTAATTTTTAGATCAGCCACCTCTCCATATTGTTTTATTTCTCTCATTAAGTGTTCCCCTGCTTCTATTGGGTCATCTATTATGAAAATAAATCATCTGCATATGCCTGCACTTTAAATTCTTGTTTTCTAACCTTGAAACCTGTGATCTTTGAATTTACCCTTATTTGGTTTAACATTGTTTCAACAGATAGTGTGTATAATAATGGAGATAATGGACAGCCTTGATGTACCCCTCTCCAGATTTGAAATGCTCTAGTGAATCAGGTAGATGTGACTGGCAAGATACGGTCCCTCAAATACGGTCTCAAGCCATGAAAGACTTTATGGGTAACAACCAGTACCTTGAATTGCATCAGGAAGCAAATCAGCAATCAATGCAGCTCCCACAGGACCAGCAACACATGTGCACACCAGTCTGCACAAGTCCATTCATGTACTAATGTCACTGTGCAACAAAAAATCAAATGTATTCAGTGGTATTAATAAAGGCATTTCACTTAAGGCTGCCAACATTTTTGGATTAAATCTGTTACAATACTGAGATTAATTAATAGTTTAATAAACTTGCCAATTTTAATATTAATGGGACATTTTAATTTGTGTAACTGAAAAAATAAAGACTAATTGGTTTGTTTTCTGTGATTATTTGGATTATATTAAATTCTATGTGAAGATGAGAATCTAAATAGTAGTTTTTTCTTCTAATAATATAATTACTTTGATATTGTAATTTAGAATGATTCCTTCAATGAGAGATACCCATATTCTGCTGAAATATGGAATTCTAATTCTAAATAATTTACTGATAAATATGTGATTAATCAAACAGTATTCCAAAACATTGTAGGCATGTAAGTAAACTTTGAAACCTGAAACTTTTACTGTGCAGAATGTTTTGTATTTGTTGTGAGATAATTCATTCATTCTTAACTGTCTACTTCCTATCTGCTACCTCCCTGTTCTGACAATATGGATGTAGTAAAAGACTGAATGTGAGTTGTAGTGCTCTGCGTTCTAGGAAGATGTCATGTTCAAAGCTACCAATGAATTCCTCTGTGGTCTCACTAGATTCTTACATCCTATCATGTGACCTACTATGCTCATGTTAGATATGGACAGAACAGTGATATAATAGGTTTTGCTTAAAGAGAAAGTGCAATATTTTTATAACTACTTTCTCAGCTTCATGCAGCCATACCCTCAAAACCCTAGCTTGACCTTATAAAACTGTTTACAGATAAATCCTATTACAAGTAATAGCTATACCACCACAATAGGTGTTTTGAACGCAGAACTATATGTGTCATTAATCCTCTTAAACTATTAGTTATTAATGTATTAATATACAGTGGTACCTCTACTTAAGAACTTAATTCATTCCGTGACCAGATTCTTAAGTAGAAACGTTCTTAAGTAGAAGCAATTTTTCCCCATAGGAATCAATGTAAAAGCAAATAATGCATGCAAACCCACTAGAAAAGAAATAAAAGCTCAGAATTTGTGCGGGAGGAGGAGGAGAACAGTTGCTGCTGAAGGAAGAAGGTGAGGTGAGGGGAATTTAAAAAATCCAAAACTTTAAGGCTTTAAAAAAAAAAGAAAGGGACTCTGAGGCAGTGCCCAGAGAAAGGAAAATGCTCTGTTCACTCTGGGCTGCCCAGAGCGAAGGGAGCGTTTCTTTTCTCTGGGCACTGGCAGAGGTTTATTCCCTCTCCAAGCACCTAGAGAAGAAAAAAAATGAAATACAGTGGTACCTCTACTTAATAACTTAATTCTTTCCGTGACCAGGTTCTTAAGTAGAAGCAATTTTTCCCATAGGAATCAATGTAAAAGCAAATAATGTGTGCAAACCCATTAGGAAAGAAATAAAAGCTCAGAATTTGGGTAGGAGGAGGAGGATGGTCACTGCTGAAGGAAGAAGGTGAGGGGAATAAAAAAAATCCAAAACTTTAAGGCTTAATAAAAAAAAGAGGGACTCTGAGGCAGTGCCCAGAGAAAACGCTCCACTCACTCTGGGCTGCCCAGAGAGAAGGGAGTGTTTCTTTTCTCTGGGCACTGTCAGAGGTTTATTCCCTCTCCAAGCGCCCAAATAAAGAAAATGCTTTGTTCGCTCTAGACTGCCAAAGCCTCCTTAAGCACCACTAAAAGGCTCCTCTGGCAGCCTAGAAAAGCCTAAGATGGCAGGGATTAAAGGGGGAATGGCAGGAAACTGGCTGGATCTTCATGCTGCTCTCAAATTTCCTGGGAAATTTTTTCGGGCTCAGGTTGTTAAGTAGAAAATAAAGGCAAAAAAAATCTTGAACACCCGGTTCTTATCTAGAAAAGTTCTTAAGTAGTGGCGTTCTTAAGTAGAGGTACCACTGTACTTCTATTACAGTCATTTTTTATTTATTTATTTATTAAATTTATATGTCATCCAACTCCCAAAGATCTCCAGGCAGCTTAACAACAGAAAAAAATCTTAAAAACATCTTAAGCATTAAAATGATTAAAACTCTTACATATCATTTCATGGGCGGATCTCACACATTATAACTACGTGCTCAATGGCCCCATTGCTGGAAAAGCCAGGTCTTAATTGCTTTTCAGAAGGCCAACAGGGTGGGGGCAGTCCTAACCTTCAGAGGAAAGAGAACTGGGGCAGCCACAGATAAGGCCCTTCAACCTCATGGGTCCACCAGCCGACACTGTTTAGCTGACCGGACCTGGAGGAGATCAATTCTTGGGATCACACCAGTCACTGGCAGTTGTGTGGTAGAAAACGATCTCGAAGATAATCTGTCCCTAAACCATGTAGGGGGCTTTAAGGTAATGTCCCAGATTAATAAAAGAGGGGTTTTTTTTTGTATTTTTTGCATTCTGCATTTTTTAAAATATCTACTTTTTCTTTCAAATAAATTCTGTACTTCTAATATTATCATGATTTCCACTCTTCAATATATCTAAAGTATATCTTTACAAAGATGTACCTTTTCAGAGAAAGTGAGAGAGCACAATTGTTTTATTATAGCTGTATCAGAACAAGATTTTATCATTCTTTTGTTTTAAATTAAATGGAAATTTCTTTGAAATGGATTGTTTTAAAAGCAACTCTTTTGATATTTTCCCACCATCTCTAGTAAAGCCTAGTTTGTAATCTGATCTGAAATTTGGAGCTGGTAGTCAACAATTCAGTCCATAAATAACTTCATTTCTGTAAAACAACTCTTCTTGAATTTGCTCTTCTATGGGAATATATTACCTTCTTTCCCACAACATCCGTGTAGCAAAATAAATATATAATTAAGTATATGATGAGAAAATGGCAAAGAAGAACTAGTTATTAATTTCCACCTATGAATTTAGGAAGGATAAGCTGGACATTGAAACACAAATCATTTGGAGAGATGGTTCAGAGCAAGTTTGTTGATACCCTGAGATCTGTCCATGGTCCTGTAAGTTTTTTGTCTGATCTCTTCAACACTGGGTTTCCTGTTTCTGGACCACTTTGTTCAGTGATTATTTTTGCTACCACATCAAAATGATTAGTATCTTTTTGCTTACTGGGCAACTGTGGAGATTTCTTTCTTAGGGAAGAACCTCAGAGTAGGAAATGTTTGGATATTTTGAGATGGCCTTTCGGTTTCTATTATGGATGTAATGAAAATTTCTCTTCTAGTGCATATTACTCAGTGCTGAACATTATGCAGTGACCTTCTTCTGAATAATATTTTACATATCTATGTATAGATATGATTAAAATTGATATATGCTTATGAATAGGAGAACTCATGTGGCTTTACTTATTTCTCCCTTTATCAAAGAGTTCCAAACCAGTCCATCATATCTACCAATAGATATTTTTCCATAATCTCAGTTTGTGAAGCTAAGTGGGGATTATTTTAAGGCCGTGAATTACAAGTCTGAACTATTTTTGCAGGTTTAACTGTGTGTATCTTAAAATAGCTATGAGATTATATTATTTCTATATACCATGGAACTGTATCTTTTGTAATATTTAAAAGAAATTCAGCTTACTTATAGTCAAGAACTGTATTCAATATAGGAAACAAAGCCTGCCTTGATTTGTGTTCTCTTGGTAGAAAAAAAGAAATAACCCAGATAATGATTCAAGAGACAGAGTAATGCTCATAGATAGATAAAATTAGTCATGTGACTGCCTAGGTCAGTGGTAGGCAAACCTCAACAGTCAAAGAGCCGCTTGGACCTCATTTCCCACAGAGAAACAACTCTCGGAGCCACAAAACCTAGGTGGGCATGGCTAACTTGACATCACTACTTCCATCCAGTCACATGGCCCCCTTGCCATGCCTACCCAGCCAGTCATTAAGATAGAGAACTGGGAACAATAAAATCCTTTTCCCTCCCTCCCTCTCTCTCTCCTCTCTATGTCTCTCTCTCCCGTCTCTGTATCTCTCTCTCCCCTCTCCCTATATCCCCACTTTCTTTATCTCTCTCCCCCTCTCCCTCTCTCTACATCTCTCTATGGCTCTCTTCCACTTTCCCTCTCTATCTCCCCCCTCTAGATATCTTTCTCCCCCTCTCTCCATCTTTGTATCTCTGCGTCTTTTTGTCTCTCCCCCTCTCTCTGTACCTATGTCTCCCCCCTCTGTATATCTATGCCTCTCTCTCCCACCCCTCTATCTATATATCTCTCTGTATCTTTCTCTCTTTCGCTATGTCTCCTCCTCTCTCTATATATCTCTTTCCCCCCTCTCCCTCTTTGTGTATATCTCTCTCACCCTTTCTCTGTATATCTCTCCCCCTCTCTCTGTTTCTCCCCCGTCTTTCTGTATCTATACCTCTCCCCTCATATCTCTCTCCCCTTCTCTGTGTCTCCCCCTGTCTGTATCTCTCCCCCCTCTGTCTCTCCCACTCTCTCTGTCTCTCTGTCTCTATATTCTTCTCTTTCTCTCTCTCTGGATCTCTCTTCCCCTCTCTGTCTCTCCTCCCTCTCTCTGGATCTCTCCCCCCCTGGATCTCTATCTCTTTCTTCCTCTTTCTCTGGATCTCTCTCTCTCCCCTCTGAATCTCTCTCTCTCTCTCACTCACTCACTCAATTTCTCTCCCCTTCTCGCATTTGTTTCCCTTTTCTCCCTCTCTCATTCTCTCTCTCTGTCTGTCTGTCTCATTCCCTCCCCCTCTGCCTCTGCCTCTGTCTCTCTCTTTGCCTCTCTCTGTCTCTGTCATGGGCAGGGCCGCCGATAGACGGGTATTACTGGGAGGGGCATACCGGGCCCCGGGAAATTGAATAATGGGGGGCCCCCAGCGCTTCTCCTGCTGAGCCCAGCTGCTGCGGCTGGAGGCGCGCCCGCTCTAGTGTTCCTTTCGGATGGCCGCCGCCTGTGCAAAGTTTGGCTGCGAACTCGGAAGCGCCATCCCGCCGGCTGGCTGGCTAGCTGCTGCCTGGCCCCCTCCTTCCCGGAGGAGGGTCTCCCTCTGCACCACCAGCGGCGCTCCCCCTGCCAGCCAGCCAGCCAAGCCCCGCGCCCGCCGGAGCCGGCTCCTCGCTCTCCCCCCGCCGCCCGTTGCGTTTGCAGGAGGTGGGGAGGATCAGGCGGCCCGCCAAGGCCAGGAGGGACGCCGCTGCCCCCCCTTCCCTCTCTCCGCCCGCCGCTGCGCCTCCTTGACGCCGAGAGGAAATGCCCCGGGCGGGGGAGGCCAGGGGGGCTCGGACCGGCCACGGAGCCAGGCCCCCTCCGCCCGAAAAGCCACCGCAGAAGACCGCGGAGAAGGCAGGCTAACTGAGGAGGGGGCAGGGGCGCCTCGGTGCAGCAACCTGAGCAGGCAAGAGGGAGCGGAAAGTAGGGGCTGGGCGGGGGTCTGACCCATGGGCGCTTTGTTTCTTTTTCTTTCTTTCTTTCTCTATTTCTCTCTTGCTCTTTCATTCTTTTTTCTTTCTCTTGCTTTCTTTCTTTCTCTTGCTTTCTCTCCTTCCTTCCCTCTTTCCATTTCTTTCATTCCCCCTCTCTTTTTATTTCTCTTTCATTCTCTTTCTTTCCTCTTTCTTTCTTTCGTTTCTTTTTTTCTTTCTTTCTTTCTCTCTTTCTCTCTTTCTCTCTTGCTCTTTCATTCTTTTTTTCTTTCTCTTGCTTTCTTTCTTCCTCTTGCTTTCTCTCCTTCCTTCCCTCCTTCCATTTCTTTCATTCCCCCTCTCTCTTTTTATTTCTCTTTCATTCTCTTTCTTTCTTTCTTTCTCTTTCTTGCTCTTTTTCTTTCTCTCTTTTACCTTCCCTTCCTCTATTTCTTCTTTTCTTTCTCCTTCCTACCTTCTTCCCTCCCTCCCTTCCTTCAGTCCTTCCTCTCTTACTCTCCCCTTTCATAAGTTTCCTTGCTTCCTTCCTCTGTTCCTGTCCCTTCCCCCTTTCTTTCCTTCCTTCCCTCCCGCCATTTCTTGCTTTTCTTCTCCTTCCTCCCTTCTTTCCTCCCTCACTCCCTTCTTTCACTCCTTCCTCTCTTACTCTCCCCTTTCACACCTTTCCTTGCTTTCTTTGCACCCTTCCTCTGTTCCTGTCCCTTCCCTCTTTCCTTCCTTCCTTCCCACCCTCCGTCCATTCATTCACCCATTCCTCTCTTGATCGCCCCTTTTACCATTCCTTCCTTCCTTCCTTCCTTCCTTCATAGCTCGCCCTCGCCTTTCTTCCCTTCCTTCCAGATGGGAGTGCCAAGGAGCCGTAAATAAGCCTCGCTCCGCCTGACCGATGCCAGGATCTTTCTTTCCCTTGTCACTCCCGCTTCTTTCTTTCTCCTGGATGAGTCCACACAATCGGCTTAACCCAGTTCCTGAAATAGCCTATGGCAGTGCTTCCCAACCTTGACAACTTGAAGATATCTGGACTTCAACTCCCAGAATTCCCCAGCCAGCAATCGCTGGCTGGGGAATTCTGGGAGTTAAAGTCCAGATATCTTCAAGTTGCCAAGGTTGGGAAACACTGGCCTATGGGACCGCTTCGCTTGGCGTGAAGCGGGAAATGATCCCCGGGGGATGGAGTGGCTTGGCGACTTAAAATAGTTTTAAAATGGCGGGGGCCCCAGACACTTAGGCTGTATGGGGCCCCAAAATTCCTGATGGTGGCCCTGGTCATGGGAGGGTTGTCCGAGTGAGGGAGGCACAGATGTTTTGCCTCTTGGCATCAGCGCACAGATTCAAAGGCATCGGTCAGTCGGTGAGGTGAAACTCTTGCCTGGTTCCCTTCCAGGCCATGGCCAAAACACTAAAAAACTTTCATTCCTGATTCAGGGGAGGGGGTGGATCCAATCCCCAGGGAGGGAGGGAGGGAACCAGCATAGTGCACCCGCTGTTCAACACGCCCATGGCTTCCAATCAAGTTTGGGGCTAAACAGATCCTTGATCGTCTCGGTGTTTTGCTAAAGAGCCATTTTTGATCCATGCGATCCTGCTCATGATCACCCAAGGCTGCGGAGTGCAAAGTGGCTTACCCGCTTGAGAACCTGCTGAGTGGATGCTCCACCAGAGGAGCAGCTGCGTCAACACAGGCAGGCAGCTTTGGATCAGGCGCTTCTTCATGGTTTGGGCGGTTGCGAACTGAAGGGAAGAGAGAGAATCCCGTTCTCTGTTTCTCCCCAGTGGCGTGTGCGGGATCCCGGGCTACAACATTCTGCTTTGGGTTGGGGAAAGATGTAGCCAGAGGAGAAGCACCTGATCCAGATCCCAAGTTGGCTTTGATGGGATTGAGTGGAGAAAGGGAGGCGATCACTTGCTTCTCCCCTGCTTCATGGGGGCCTTTGGGCGAATCCCTCTCTGCAGACACCTCTTTTTGAGGGTTTTTTGTCCCTGTCCCAAAAGTGGCCAATTTTTCTCCCCCGCTACCGGAGTCATGAATTCTGGCTCTTTAAGCACTTTGATCTATTTTTTACTCATGGGCACAACTCACAAATTACACACACTTCATTGAGGAGAAGCTCAGCCCTCATTGAACTCCAGAACGAGGCAATGAAAAGCGGAGGTTTGTTTTGAGGTTTGTTTTGAGAAGGAGAAAGCACACATGCGAGAGAGATAGGGAGAGTTCAGTCAATGCCCAGCTTATCAGCTTGTTTGGAACATTGCCCGGCCACACACGGGGCACAGAAGTTTTGGACACTGCTCCCGATCTGGCTTTCCACACCAAGATAGCCGCTGCTGCAGCTTCAACTGCTGCACAGAATGGCTACCAGGCAGAAGGGGCATAGGAGCAGGGAGCAGCAGCATCCTCTTGAGCACAGGGAGCCAGGTTGGAAGCGGCGGCTGAATCCTCTGCACCCCGCATGCTGCCGATTCCAATGGAATCAGCCGCAGCACCAAGCAAATTGCTGCCTGCCCAGGGGCACAGGGGCAAGGGGCACAAACAGCAGTGGTTATCTTGGAGTGGAAAGTCAGATCAGGAGTGGTGGCCAAAACCCCAGTTGCTAAGGATTCTAACAACGACAAACTGGATGTGCCTTTTTCCGAACTTCTGGTTTGTTTGTTTGTTTGACATTTTTTTGCTTCTGGAGGATGAAAGGCTGTATCCTAGACCAAGAGTCCCCAACTCCTGGGCTGTGGCCCAGTACTGGCCCACAGACCATTCCGTACCGGGTCAAACCAGCAGTAGGCAAGCATGTGCACAAATGTGCAGCTCCACATGCATGAGTGACAGGCACTTGCGCTCATGCACAAAGCTCCATTTGCATGAGTGGCAGGAACTCATGTTCACAGTTCCATTTCTGGAAGTAAAAGGTATACACACCTTCCACTTGCACAAATGGAGCTGCATATGCACATATATAAAAAACAGTCATGTGAACCAGCCAGCTGGTCTTTGGGTCTCTGACACTCCAGTACATATGCATGCATGCGCATTGTGGTTTGGTCACTCGGTGCCAAGAAGGTTTGCCAGCACTGTCTTAGAGTACTGCCATTCTGGGCTTCTGGATACCGACTTTACAATCTTCTAGATCAGTCTGGGTGTAACAGGGAAGTATACACGTGCTTATTACTTTACAACAGGAGTGTCTAACTCAAGGCCCACAGGCCAATTCCAGCCCATGGGGTGCTTAAATCCAGCCTGAGGGGCCGCCCTGGAAACAGCAAAGGTGCCTCTGCCAGCACAAATGGAAACCAGGAGGGCCACGTGTTCTGTTTTTGTTGGCAGATGTACTGCGGGCTGGTCCTTCACTTTTCACCGGCAGAGGGCTAATGAAACAAACTAAAAACAAAGCTAAAAGAGAAATGTTTCCCTTTTGCATTTGAGCATCCAAGAAGGGACAGGAAAGAAGAAAGACAAAGGAAAAGAAGGAAAGATTGGAAGGGAGCAAGAAAGGAAAAATAAAGAAAGGTGGAAAGGAAGAAGAGAGGATGAAGAGGGAAGGAAAAAGAAGGAAGGAAAGGAAAGGAGGGAGGGAGATTATAATGAGAGCAAAGGTCTAAGGGAAGTCCTGCCTTAGCACTTGGCCACCACAGGTGCCTCTGACACTAGTGATGTCGAGCTGGTGTTGTTAATCAAATTCATGGTTGATCTTCAGAATCTAGATGGATCAGAAGTATGTTTCTGATAAAAGAAGGCAAGTTATTTTTAAACAATATGTAAATACTAGTTAATTGCACAAAATGCAAATATGAATATAAATGCTACTTATTATGAATGTAGTTTCCTGTTGATGGCAAATCTTGCTAATGCTCTAACAGATGGGTGACTAATGTCAATCTAGATATTAAGCCAACTTTCCAAAAATAACATTTTTGCCATTTATCCTTAAAAATAGTTAAGTCCTTAAATTTGCACTTAAATTTTCATTTGTTAAAAATTAAAGGAAATTCTCCCAGTGAATGCTAACAACTTTGCTATTCTGAGATTTTTCTATATTTAAAAAGCAGAAAAAAGCAATACTTAGGAAACATTACAGTTGTGGGTTAGATGGAATAATTTGATTTCCAGCCATACTATTCACCAGTAGTATTTTTGTTGCCAAAAAATATTTCTTGCAGTGTGTTCACAAACAACAGGCATTCTGAGTAACATATAGCTAATCCCACAATATCTTCTTTCTCTGGAGAGATTTTGCTTGCCAGGGTCTGACTTCTGATCAGAAATCTTAGCCACAATGTCATTCTCACTCCTTCAGAGATGTCTACTTTTTCCATGTCTTAACCTGGAGTCCCATTGCCACTGAAACATTGTGCCAGTTTATGAAATAAGAATCGCACAGGAATAGATTACTGATTTATCACCTACATGACTATACTTTAGCTACAAAAGTGCCAAAAACCAATGAATGGGAGCAAATAATTAAGATCGTCCAACTGGATGTCACCAATATCTTTGCAGCTCAGATTTGGTCATCCTAATTATGATGCCTGCTGGCTTTAAAAAACTCATACATGTTACAAATCATTTTTTCAAATATAATTGCAGCATAAAATACCATATTGTTTTGCTTTTACGAACTATAAAAATACATTTTAGCTGTGCTTTTTCAGACTATTAATAGAATGTCATCAAATGTTCCAACTCACACCTATGCCAACATTTTTCTCACAGAAACACATGTTGCAACCTATGTACTAGTTAAACCTGTATATTTAAAAATGCTTTTGCATATGAATTCTTTTGAAGACTGTTTTGCACAGCTTCCTTTGTCAGGTTCCAGGAAGTTGTTGAAACCTTTTGAGGCTGTCATCCTTCTTTTGTTTATGCAACAACCATATGTGATGAAAGATTTCCCTCATTAATGAAGTTAACATAATCCTTATGCTCAGAAGGGCTATTTAGGAAGATCTGACAATTGTCCTTAATTCTAACAGCAAGTTTGGGCATTGATTCCAAACAGAACCTGATCTTGGTAAGAAACAAAGATAATAAAAAAGTGACATAATTGAAATTGAGAATTATTATCCTTTGCATACTTCTGTTGTCAAACTGCAGTAGTAGCAATTATATAAAGGTAGTGTAAGATTATTTCTGACAAATTAAATTAATATGTAGCTGGTTTACACCAAGTCAGATTATTAATTTGCATTTCTCCAGTTTTCACAATACAAGATTAATTTCTTCTAGGCATAGCTGCCAACTCTCATGTAATTTAAAAAGTGAAATGTGGGTTGCTTAAAACTCTGCTTGCATATTGCAGGATAATTTCTTCAACCAGAACTTGATCTATGTAGATCGATGCATGTTACCATTTCACCTATTAAAGATAAAGATGGTAAAATTTGAAAGTAATAGAAAGTTCGTTCATCTGGAAACTAGTGTTAATTTTTCAGCCATATAGGAAATAGTGACACGAGTATATTAAAATTTACTAAATAAAAATCAACCTTTTAAACATATATTTCTAAAGTTTTTTTAAATCTACCTACGTAGCAGGATAACATTGACATCTTTCAAAATACAGCTTTTAAGAAAATGTTTCATGATTATGTCAATGTAGAGCAGGAGTGTCAAACTCACGTCATCACATTGTTGTCACCTGACATATTGTGCCTTTTCCCCCTTCGCTAAAATGGGTGTGGGATGGCCAGCGGGTGACACATCTGGCTATTGGGCCACGAGTTTGATATTTACTTCCTTGTTTATTTATTTGTTTAATCAAATTTATAAGTTACCCCTCTCCTGACAGATTCGTGGCAGTGTACAGCAATAAAATAATTTTAAAAATTAAAAATACCCCAAAATACATCTTATAAAAA
Organism: Erythrolamprus reginae; assembly: GCF_031021105.1. NCBI lineage: Eukaryota > Metazoa > Chordata > Lepidosauria > Squamata > Dipsadidae > Erythrolamprus > Erythrolamprus reginae. The sequence continues at coordinate 66,414,367 of NC_091953.1, forward strand.
ACAAATATAACTTTAAAACCCAATATAAAACAAACATACAACCATCCATTATTCATACTACTACTGGAGCAGCATACAATCACTCAATAGCCCCAGGCCTGCTGGCATAAGTGTGTTTTCAAAGTCTTTTGGATACCCCTGATATAGACCATAACTGACCCAAAACAATTAACAATCTATATAATTTGGAGCAATGCAACAATAGCCACCATTACAACTGTATGAGTTTTATTCTACCTTTTTCTGATGGATCAATCATTTTCATGCAAATTTATAGTAAGGCCTATTATTTTGTGCTCTGAAAGTAATGTGCCTATTCCTTACAATCTGTGCTAAACTAATATACCACAACTCCCCCCCTCAAAATGGAAACTGTGAAAGCAATTTCATTTGAATGTCTTCTCCACATTTTAACAAGCTATTTAAAAATTTAAATAATTTAAAAGTGAGAATCTTCTCCCTGAACAAATCTTCAGTTTATTTCAAGTTGTTAATGCAGCTATTTCACAAGGCAATTTTTAAAGTTTTCTATATCTTTTGTTATTATCTTCTCAGATAAATTAAAGAAGAAATTTACAATATTTTTGCTGCTATTTTGGTATGTTTATAAAAAAGTAAAATACAATCTCTTTTGGATCAAATTAAAAGTATAATGATAATAATAATCTAGTTACATAGAAAGAACTGGAAAAAATTAAAAAATGGAAAAAACTGCAAATAGAAGTAGAGCAACTGTAGCTAAAGAAAGCAAAGATAGTACCAATAGTAACAGGCTTGAGTGCAATCACAAAACATCTGAAATACAACATTAATACCATTGGCATTGACAAAATCACCCTCACTCAATTGCAAAAGGTAGCTTTACTTGGAATAGCTTCCATCCTTTGACAATACCTTTAACAGCATCAAACAACATCTGATTATATCAGATTCTTGGGAAGGCTTCCATAGGTGGATAAAAATGTCAGATGCAGCCTAAACATCTGGATGACTTTGTGACCAACCATAATCTAGTATTATTTTTAAGCAAGCAGTATCCACAGCTTCCCAGCCACAGGTATCTCCCGTTGATCTTCCTAGGCTTGCTGTTCTGAAACATTCTGGAATACTTTCTTAAAATCTATTCACTTTGATCTTTCTTCTTATATTTATTTTTCCCTATGCTTAACTGCTCCTTTCTATAAAAAGGAGGTTGTTCCATTCACACAGTTTTCTTTTTTCTTTTTGCTCATTTAATGTCATTATACCGTATACTTTTAGAAGTGTAACAACTAATACTATAGATGTTAGTCTAACACTGATTGTATTATAGAATTGCATAAATGCAAATGCTGAAAATTGCACTTTTAATTCCTTTCTCAATATTTCCTAACATAAAATCTGCAATTGTCACAGCATAACACTGATTTTTTTCCAGTGAACTATTGACTATGACTAAGAGTTCTTTTCTGATCAATGTATGCTCACTTAAGCCAATTCCCCCCCCAGCCCATTTTCATGCAGTACCACTATGCTGCTTTTACCTAGCAGTATTCCAGATCCAGATTTTTGAGATGAACATGTTTGTAGGAATTGCAGAAAGAATTTCTTTCATAGTAGAGCGAGTGGAAAAGAAAGTGATAAGAGAAAAGCATATGATCCTTTCCACCTTCTTTGCAAATTTTCTCTCCCAAGATTGCTTTGCAAGTGAGAAACAGCAATCAGGCTACAGTTACACATTGTTCCCTGTAGCAATGTTTAATCCCACTTCTGTTGCATTTAAATTAGTGAGTGTAATACCTGTTAGAATGGATATGGTTGTACTTCTAAAATCAATTCAGAGTTCACCAAGATTTAATTTCATCAGAACAGGCTGTTAGTGAAATGAGATAAAGCATATCTTAGTCCTTTGCCCCTACTAACTTACTTAAAATCTGAAGATCTAAAGGGAGCAGAGGGTTGGAAATCTGAAGAATGATATTATTTATCATATTTAGAAACTGACCATCTCCTTCATCTGCAGTGCTGTGGTTCAGTGGTTAACACACTAGAGTTGTCAGCTGGAAAGCCAGCAGCCCAAGCTTGAGACCAAGCTCCAGCGACAGTGTGAGCTCCTGTCAAACTAACAGTTAAAAAGCATGCAAATGTAAATAGATAAATAGGTACCACTTTGTGGGAAGATAACACCTCCCTGTGATCAAATGCTGGCCACCCAATCACAGAAATGTGTTTGGACAGCTTGCTGAATGGCCCTTGAAACGGAGATGAGCACCCTACCCTAGAGTTGGCCAAGATTAGCAGAGTAAAATCTACAGGGACTGCTTAACCTTTACCATCTCCCTCAGAGAGCAACTCTGGGCAATGTATAAATACTCATAAAAGCATGAAAACTATATAAAAATATTATAATAAAAAGAATTAACAATTAAATAATTAAAAATTCAGTGTTAGAAAGGCAGCCCCATGGCTATCAATATTAATAGTGTACGTTAAAAATTTCCCCCAAAAGGCAGAATCAATAATAAAGGGTAAACATTTTACTGCAGACAAGATCTTAGCCATGGGGGACAGTATGTAGTCACATCCTCTAAGTCCCTCCTACAAATATATGCATGGTTGCTCCTTTCTCTGGCTCATTCTTTTCTCCATATCTATCTCTCCAGGAAAAGCAAGCTAATGACATTTTTGAAATAGGAGGCTTAACCAAGTCAATCCGACTCAAGGCAGAAGACTGAATTATGGTTCAATTAAAATAAGTTTCCTCTATATAAGTACCTGCACCCAGCTGTGTTGAGTTATTGAAGAATGCCCTTCCCTCAGTGACTCAAGCTCACAGCATTCAGGGGATTCACCCAATTTCCTTCCAGATCCACTAGAAACAAAGAGCTCATGCTCCATCACAAACTGAAGTAATAACACTAGGCCCTCTGCTAGGATGGGCCAGCATCATAAATGAATAAACAATGGGCAATGTAAGTTCCTGAGTGAGTCATATACATGACTGGAATAGCATTAGAGAATTGAGAACTGAGGTGCAATAAACAATAGCTTTTGTATTCATACTATAACTTAAAAATTAAAGAAAAAGCTATGGTTGTATTTTATTAAATCAGAATATTCATGAGATAAAAGTGAAAACAGAGACTATGTTATATTATGAGGTTAAAACAGATTTTGTTTTATCCCAAAGTGCCACATTGGCAGAATACAATGGCTCTCTAATCAAAATCTGGATCTACTTTAAGTTTCATGCATGATCCAATTCTTTGTAGCAGATGATGAAAGAGGTCAAATTGAACTGTATTGGCAAATCATGATATGAACTACATCTCGGAACTGGTGGATACCATGTGTTGTGGCACTATAGTTCTGGTATAGTGTTCTGCTCTAGTTCAAACGATTTAATCCACCATCAGGGAAATGAATACTGCTAAGCTGTGAAAATTCATAAGATCCGTACAGATCAGTGAAATGATTTTTTTTATCAAAGAAATTGCATTGACTGATACAATTTGTCTTATGTATGAAGTCATAAACACATATTGTAGTGAGTTATATTCAAGCAGCTACATTGCAGTTTTCCTTGGCAGTCTAAATGTGTTTCTATTAATCAGTTGGGAGAAATTTTGCAATAAGTTGTCAAAATAACATTTTGTATCATTCTGCACATAGTTACTAATCTGTTAATACCATAGTGGGGGTAAACAGTGGAAATATTGTGGATTTAATATATTGTAATTTTTTTTAAAAAAACCTTGATAATAATAATAATAATAATAATAATAATAATAATAATAATAATAATAATAATTTATTGGATTTGTATGCTGCCCCTCTCCGTAGACTCGGGGCGGCTAACAACAATGATAAAAACAGCATGTGACAATCCAATAATAAAACAGCTAAAAACCCTTATTATAAAACCAAACATACACACAGACATATCATGCATAACTTGTAATGGCTTAGGGGGAAGGAATATCTCAACTCCCCCATGCCTGGCGGTGCAAATGAGTCTTGAGTAGTTTACGAAAGACAGGGAAGGTGGGGGCAATTCTAATCTCCGGGGGGAGTTGGTTCCAGAGGGCCGGGGCCGCCACAGAGAAGGCTCTTCCCCTGGATCCCACCAAATGACATTGTTTAGTCGACGGGACCCGGAGAAGGCCAACTCTGTGGGACCTTATCGGTCGCTGGAATTTGTGCGGTAGCAGGCGGTTCCGGAGGTAGTCTGGTCTAAAGCCATGTAGGGCTTTAATGGTCATGACCAACACTTTGAATTGTGACTGGAAACTGATCGGCAGCCAATGCAAGCCACAGAGTGTTGAGGAAATATGGGTGAATCTTGGAAGCCTCACGATGGCTCTTGCGGCTGCGTTCTGCACGATCTGAAGTTTCTGAACACTTTTCAAAGGTAGCCCCATGTAGAGAGCGTTGCAGTAATCGAACCTCGAGGTGATGAGGGCATGAGTGACTGTGAGCAGTGACTCCGTGTCCAAATAGGGCCACAACTGGTGCACCAGGCGAACCAGGGCAAACGCCCTCCTCGCCACAGCTGAAAGATGATGTTCCAATGTCAGCTGTGGATCGAGGAGGATGCCCAAGTTGCGAACCCTCTCTGAGGGGGTCAGTAGTTCCCCCCCCAGGGTAATGGACGGACAGATGTTCACCACATAGCTAAAATTTCAGCTTCCGGTATCATAGCTTTCATTATTGAGGTTGGAAGGGAAGAGAAAGAGGGCAGAAGAAAGGGTATGAAGAAGAAAAGAAGAAAGATATCTTCAAGGGAAGGTGCTGTTGACATGTACTTTAGAGCAGAAAAGCCACAGTGATTGTCCTCAATAGAGTACACCCACTATGGACGTTCTTCTCCATGTCAACAGCCATTGTATTTTGCCAATGGGATAAAAAAAATATTTTCTTTTTCAAATCCTTTTCTTTGCCCTCTTTATGATATTTGTATGAAAAGAGAATAGAGGGAAATCGTGGCCAACTCTGGGGTATGGTGCTCATCTCCATTTCAAGGGCCATTCATGGGGAGTAAATCTGAACTTTTAAAAAGCTTCAATTCATTGTGACTCCATCTCTGAAAATATTTTCGATCATTTTCAGAGGCTCTTCTGGAGTTATCATGAAGTTAAATTGGTCTGAAAAGAGGATTCTTCACAGGATCAATGTGAGAAGAACCATTTTGTGCATTATTTTCCAAGAATGTTAACTTTTACTTTGTGAATTTCATATGAAATAGGGTGGGTTGGTGTAGCATACTGATGCCGCCACTCCTGGTTCTTAGAACTAGGCCAAACTGGGAATAATCTATCAGTGCTGTGGTGCCGTTCTGTGGAGCTCCATTTTTGCTGGAGGAGGGTTGCAGAAAGCTGTTGCAACCAAAAATGGAGATCAGGAGCCTGTTTTCATTGGCAGAGCATTTGGGCCACCACAGATGCTCTCAATGTGAGCAATGTCGACCTGGGTACACCCATCCTGGCCACCTCCACCCCAGCCCCATGAGGTCAAACACAACTCTGATGTGGCCGTCAATGAAATTGAATTTGATACACCTGCTATATAAGAACATAACAAAATAAATAGCATATTTTGGGCTATAAGACCTTCCTGATTGTAAATACACCTAAACGTTTGGGGAGGAAAACAAGAAAAATATCTGCCTTTGCCTCCCAGCATTTTGCCTCCTTGCAATAAAGAGCCTAGCACCATGGAGATTCATAGGTGACAAAATTTGAGTCAAATTGAGAGGTGAAGGCGGCAATGTGTGGTGGCGATCCCTGCAGTCTGGAACAGCTGATAGGCAGTATTCCAGGAGGCATATCTAACTGCCAATCAGCTGCTCATGCTAAATCAGGTTGTACTGAAGCTGACTAGGCTGTTTGCTGTTTGCTGCAAGGAAGCAAGTTGCTGTGAGGTAGACGCTAACAGGTGGGCATTTGTTTAGACATTTACAGCCACTTTTGGAAGGGGAGAAGTGTGTCTTATACACTAAAAATATGATATATGTATTTGTTTTCATTTTTGTGCTTATTTCGGTTCCTCTCAAAGTTTTCTTGGAAAATATCATCAACCCCACCTCATTCCTGTGATTCATTTGTTTTAAGGAAAATAGTAAGTTACTGTTTGCATTTAGTAAATTAATGGTACTGTGTTAACAATTACTCACAGATTAAGCCAGCAAATATTTGCAATAGACTCATGGGATTGGAAAGAGCCATCTCTGAATATTCACTGGCTACCATCCACTTGGATGCATACAGTGAAAAATAGCCCAGTACTTTTATGAATGACTGAAACACTCTCCACTATTCTTATTGTTAGGAAGTTTTATTACAACACTCAATTGGAAATTGCTTTCCTGTTTAAATCCAATGGAATTTTAAATATCCATTTATCAGTTTAAGGTGAACTGGGAAAAATGAATTGAAGGAACATCTAAAGAACTACTGTGAAAATAATTATAAGTACCTGTTGGTTGAAGATGTTTGGATCTACTCTGAATGTCAGGTCCCATAGATTCCTATAGAGATGTTGTCATTCTGTGTACTGTGTTTTATGTAGTGAGTCTCTGTTATTATTAAAAATTAATTAATTTTTTAAAGAGAGATGTTGTAATTCTGGTGATGGTGGAGGCTTGGGTGGATCTCTATATTTCTGTTTCTATTTCTTGCTTTGCCTTGCTGTAACATTTGGGACATTGGGAGATGGGAAAGGAATGTGCTTTGAGCCAGCTGCCTTATCTTGTCTCTGCAGCAGCATTGCCTTGGAGACTAGTGTTTATCACTTTCTCAGCCTCAGTGTCCCATAACATCTTTACACCTCAGAATTGGCTCAATGAGGGAGCTTTGCAGTGTTATCAGTCACAGAGAACGGAGCTCTCCATTCCTGTGCTGGCTTCTCCCTGTTTGTGGGCTCTGAAAGGAGCCAAAGCTGCCTTGTAGGGGTGGTGAAGCTAAGGAGGGTTGCCTGTGAGATCACAGGAGAGATTGTAACTTTCCTGCTGAACCCTGGGCCTTTTTTTCTTTTGTGGAAGAGGCAGTCTAAAATGGCTGCCAAAAAGATGGGGAAGCAGATGACCATCTGAGCACAGTGGAGGGGCAGACTTTGGTGAACAGTGTGTGAACTGGGTGAGAAGAATTCTTTTTATTCAAATTTTAACCCCAAAAGAATTTCCATGAAAAGAGGGAAATGGGAAAGGAATGTGTATTGAGCCAGCTGCCTTATCTTGTCTCTGCAGCAGCATTGCCTTGGAGACCAGTTCACAATTACAGTGACACCTCATCTTATGAACCCCTCTTCATATGAACTTTTCATGATATGAACCCGGTGCTTAAGATTTTTTTGACTCTTCTTCCAAACTATTTTTACCTTATGAACCCAAGCCGCTGCCGCTGAGATGCCCCACCTCCAGACTTCCATTGTCAGCGGAAGTATGGGGATTCCCCTGAGGCTCCCCTCACTGGAAAACCCCACCTCCAGACTTTTGTTGCCAGGGAAAAAGACAGAAAAATTGGACTTTCAAATTGGATAGACACTGCTTTGGATAGGCATTTTGAAATGCTGGAACTATCTATTTAAAAATCATATTATTTTTACATTGTGGGAAAAACAAAATCTGGTTAATATTGAAATCCAATCCAAGAGTGCCACCTCATGATGAAAGGAAAAACAACATACTCCCAAATTTTTGGAAATATTTGATTGCTTGGGATTTAAATGTCAAAATACAAAAGACATTATCATTACAATGATCCCTGAATATTACAACATAAGACTGAATTTATAGAGGATCTAAGGAGATTCTGGAAAACTTAGGGGACTATCCAGAGAAACAGGTTGATTAATTTTGGGACACAAATTTTGGCTGGGATATGTTTATTAGTTTCCAGGATGTCAGGGATTAAGCATAACCTGAAGTAATATCTCAATGCAGAAGGAAGACCTATGTAGAGAATGCTGAGTCATTCTGAGGCAATTAAGCATGCAGCAACTTCATTAGGTAATAAGTATTTAAATATGCAAGAGCTCTCTGTGCTCGCTCGCTCTCTGTTCTCTGATTCTGCTCTGTGTGAAGTGTGCTCTGAAGTTGCTGTATTGATCTGTTGGTTCCTGTGAGTTATTGTAACTGAGATAGTTGTAATGAGATACTAGTGGGATACTAGTGTGGTGTATGTATAGTAAAGTAGAATACAGTTAGTAGTGTAAATAAGAAGTAAATATTTTTTCCAAGACTTCCTACTGCTGCTGTGTTTCATTGAAGACTTCAACTCCATATCTATTGGTCTGTGGCTGGCTGGTTGGGTTGGTTAGCTGGTTGGGCTGGTTTTCTGCTTGGGCTGGCTAGCTTCTGAAAGTGCAGCTCTGATACAGGACTACTTTCAAGATGTCTGCTAGGCACTCCACACCCAGCCACCAGTATTTATAGAGGGATGGCAGCTCAGATCACACTTTGTTCACCCAAGCACAAAGCTGAAAGCACCAGGCTGAAGATGATGAGTGGGATCTTGTTGAAACATCACCAGGAATCTCTGAAACTTACACAGGAAGAAACCTGAAAATGCCAAGACCTATATACCTGTACCTGTGAAAACCTACAAAAACATTATGTGTGTGGGGAGGTGGGGTGGTGGGGTGTTTGTGTATGCATGTATGTCAAGAATATTTGATATTAAATTATTGATTTGAACTTCTGAATCATTTGTCTTCAGATAAACATGGGAGCCAAATTAGACTTTCTTATAAACTGGATACTATTATGAAACACACATACTATTGCATTTGGAACAGCATGATCAGTTTTATTCTATTCATGAAATCCACAGGTTTTATCACTTCAAGGCCCAAATAGTGCATGCAATCCCTGCAAAATAACTCAGATAGAAAAATGGGGTGGGTGGATAGGTGGGAGCACTAAGGAATCAGGTATGTTTTTTTAGTTAAAAAATATTAAACTGAACAGGCAGTCCACTCTTTCAGGCATCCTATAGAAATCTGATTTGAGCGATGGAGGGGACATGCAGTAGTTTGGATGGCTGAGTATATTGGTAATCCTCTATTTATGACTACAATTGAGCCCACACATTTATGTTGCTAAACGAGACAGTTATTAAATGAGTTTTGCCACATTTTATGACTTCAAGGGTTATAAGTCTAAAAAATTGTCATAAGTCACATTTTCAGTGCTGCTGTAACTTTGAACAGCCACAAAATGAACTTTGTAAGTTACGTTAAAAGCTACCTGCATTCTGCAGGAAGTCACAAACTAAATTCCCACAATTTCCAAATAGATGGTGTGATTCAAAGCAAATCAGCTTCATAAATAAAGTCTTATCACTTATTTGTTTTCACTGTATAACTCAGCTTTTGAGCTGGAAAGCTGATGTTAAGATGAGTACTTTAAAAAGTGAACCAAGAGTTTGCTGTTGGCATCAGAAACAGTTTAGAAACACTCCTATTACTAGCCCTAGCATGTAACTAGTTGTTAATTTGTATTTTCTTTATCTAATTTTAGGATGGCAGAACTTCCTAATGATGGAATCAGATAGTCCTGCATTTAATTGTCTGTCTTTCCAACAATTTTTGAAATTCCATTCATTTTACAAATGTAATACGTTTACTAATACGGTATATCAGATTTCGATGTATTCCTTCAAGATAGGTTGCTTTCCATCATCAGGATTATACTGCTTTGTTTTGTTTAATCTGATTACAATGACACTTTGGAAATTTACGTTAATCTCGCTTCAAGGATCTACTTTATATAAACCAACATGCAAAGAGATATAAGCAACAGTACAGGGTTTGTTTTAATTGCTAATAATTATATGGCAGCCTCTAATGAGTCACTGGAGGACTTTATCCCCTCCCTGCATTCCAGAGAGCTCATATTGGGTGTGGAAGAGGAAAGGAGGCTTGTGAAACAGAGATTCCTGCAGCAGTCAACAAATCTTGATTGTAAAATACTATTTTATATAAGGGATTTCCCAGATAATACTGTTTTTTAAAATGCACTGATTTGTGGGGGGGGGGGAGGAAAAACTAATCACATTTCATCAAAGCTCAAGCACTCAACAGAGTGCTGGGCATCTGCTTTTCCAGATTCCAAAAGTAAGTCTGAATGTCTCATTTTGCCTGTAGTTTTCTTTTTTAAATGAATGGGACTATTTTTTCAGCCATTTCATTGACATTAAAATGTAGAAGCTCCCTGGAAGTTGCAATGCGTTTAAAAAATATGCCCAGAGTGTTGTTCTATTTGAATTTACTAATAATTTCACACAGGTGTGAAATGCTCCTAGTTTCTTTGTGCCTGTTAGTCATTGAAGAACCAGTCAAGGCTCCACCCACCTTCCCAGACACCGCCATTTGTGTTCTTTTAGCTTCTATGCATGAGCTAAGCATTCTGTGCATGCACAGAGGTTAAAATAACCGAAATGATGGTGAGTGGGCAGAGACTCATACTCCCTTCACAACCAGTTCTCTGACAACTGACAGGCACAAGCAACCCAAGAGCATTTCATCCCTGATTTCACAGTTTTCACGCCTTGCTATGTTATTCTGTAAAAGGTAACCAACTCTCATTAATTGGGGGGAGGGGGGAATCAACCTGTAAAAAGTTTGCCTTCAGGTATAGAACTTATCTTCACTATCGGAAATAGAAGCATATATGCTAGTTTCTAAATAAACAGCATGCTGATTGCATTTATCAAATAACAAAATGCAAGCCATTTACATCTCTTTGACATAGCATGTGAGAACTCAAACCTCAAAGGTGTGCCATGGTCTTCCCTTAAAATCTATAAGGTTTCGTAAAAATTACTACTATTTAAAAATGCCCAGGGTTTAGTTTTCTAGTGTTATATGTTGTTATAAGTTGTTTCTATTTGTTTTTACAATTCAGTTTACTCAGAACTGAGCTTTACTGTATTAAATCCATGTGGAAATTAGGTAATGGACTTTTTTATACATTTTTTTTTAACTAATCACATTGCTAAATTAGTTACCAATACAAATACCATCTAGATTTTTGAAAGACAACTCCCTTAATGCATATAATACAGTATATAATAGCCAAAGAGAGTATCAAGTTACTTAAGGCAGAGTATTCTTGACCTTATTGCGCCATGCCCCTGTTTGAGAATCTGATGAAACCTGGGCACCATAAAAAAAGTTATTGAAATGCCTAAAATAAAAAACATAAATATAGATTGTATTACAAAGGAAAGCAACTATGTTCAATACAATTATCAAAACCCTAAAAGTAACAAATATGTAGTGTAGCAATATATGACTTTCATTAATTCATGAAATCAACAACAGGTTTAATTTCAGTTAGAGAATGATGAAAATCATGAATTTCTTAAATAATGCAGGTTAACAACTCCAAATCTGGAGTAAGAGAACCTGATCCCCTGTCTCCTATCACTGGATAGTTTTATGAATAACTACTTTGCTACATTCTTTTCTATTTCCCCTTGTCTTTAATTTCCACTTTAAAACTCAAAAAATTAAATACTTCAAATATGCCACTTGGGAAAAATACCAAATACAGTGATACCTCGTCTTACAAACGCCTCATCATACAAACTTTTCGAGATACAAACCCGGGGTTTAATATTTTTTGCCTCTTCTTACAAACTATTTTCACCTTACAAACCCAAGCTGCCCCCACTGGGATGAAAAAACACAGAGGTCCGGAGGTGGGATTTTGAGGACTTTGGTGTTTTTGCGATGCTGCGATTTCACTGATGCTCCCTTCGCTGGGAAACCCCACCTCCGGACTTCCATTGCCAGTGAAGCGCTCATTTTTGTGATGCTGAGATTCCCCTGCTGGGATTGCCCTGCAGCATCGCAAAAACACGGAAGTCTGGAGGTGGGGTTTCCCATGGAGGGGAGCCTCAGGGGAATCCCACCAGCACAAAAACGGGCGCTTTGGCTGGCAAAAGGGGTGAATTTTGGGCTTGCACACATTAATTGCTTTTCCATTGATTCCTATGGGAAACATTGTTTTGTCTTACTATTGTGATTCAGCCTGAGGCTCCTCAGGGACCGGCTGGAGCTCTGCCGGATCTATGCCCAGAGGAGGAGGACAGTGACCAGGAGGGGGAGGACCAGGCAGACGGGGGAGAGGAACGTCAGGAGGAGGAGGAGGGAGAGCAGCCTGAGACCCCCAGGGGGTCCTCTCCCCAGCTAGTAGCCTGGATTCATTGGATGAAGACGCACAGGCTATAATAGACATGAGGCAGAGACGTGCAGCTCAAAGAAGGGGCCAATTAGAAAGATATTTCCATCCCTGAATTGGCAACAGCTGGGTTTGGGTGTGGTTCTCCTCAGCAGGGTTGAAAAGGCAGGCCCGCCCTTACAGTCTTGTGGAGAGTTATCAACTGGGAGTCCTGTGACCTTGCTTTGATTCTTGGCGTCTCTGATCTTGGCTTGTGGCCTAGAAGCCTGGAAGACTTGGGGGAGGCGTGGCTTTTATTATCTCCAGAGTTGTTTTTGCCAGCAAGAATCCTGTTTTATTGCCTGGCCTTCGTGAAACCTCTGTGAAACTGCATCGTGTTCCTGTCTGTAAGAACAGTTTTTGTTACCTGTGTTTGCTTTCCAGTATATAAACTGCCTTTGCTTTTTACCAGTGTGTCTGGATACTCTTTTTGGTTGGTGTTGGCATCTCGGGGGACCCAGACAGAACACTTACAAACTTTTAAACTTAAGAACCTTGTCCCGGAACCAATTAAGTTTGTAAGACAAGGTATCACTGTACCTCTGTGCTATCATTTTGAAATGAGTGATGGGAAGCAGAGAGAGGAGGGAGGGGGGAGGAAGGGAGAGAGAGAGAGAGAGATGCTTCTTTAAAGTTGCTGTTGCTATTTGAAGGAAAATTCTCATTAGCACCAGGAAATATGAACTAAAATATTTATTTGCTCAATTTTTATGGCTGCTAATCCCACTTCTATGTGATTGTAGACTCTGTTACTAAGTGCAATAGTTAAGAGAAAATTTTTTATAAGATAATCTATAGATGGCACCGGACACATGAAATTATTAGAAGAGTATTGGAATGCTTGGGCTGTATGGGGTGCTTAGGGACCTCTGGTGTAGGAGCATGTTGTGTCCTTTTAGAGCAGCTCATTTAGGGCAGCTTTTATGACAACTCGTTCACTTTTGGTCCCCCCCCCCCGGTCATTCAATTCTCACTTGTGGCTCCTAGTAGCTGTAGCATGCACAGCAGCCACACCCTGGGAAACAGCTTTGACAGACTGGCCAAACCAGGTTGAGAGTAATCTTTGGTGAGATAGGGACTTGTCTATCCCAAGCATGTGAAGACAGATTCTGGTGGACTGAGCAGATGAAACCTACTAGAATAGGTCAATGGTCATGAAGGTGGTCTCTGCAAGTGATGTGGTACACTAAGAGCACGGCAAGACACAAAAGATGCCATGATCAACCACTAGGAGAAGGGAAACTCTGACTGCAAATCTCCACTGCCTTGTGGCTATATCCATCATTGGAAAAGGCTTCAGGAGTAAACCGTGAGGCAAAATCCAGAACCGGAGTTCTGGAAGCAGTTCATGACGGTGTACAGCCACTTTCTGATAACTCCTTTGATTTAGCTGGAACCAATCATATTGGCCTTTGCCATTCCATTGGAATATTTCAGAGACGTGGAGAGGGGGGATTTGCTGCTTAGATAACAGTCTATCCTCCATATTAACCTACCCAGGCTTCATGCTCTGGGGAATCCAGAGCATGATACCATGGTCTTTAAAACTGAAGGATGCCAATGCATTGGAATGCTTCAGTGTTGAAAAAGCAGAAAAGATTATGTGGTAGGTTTGTGAGATAACTTAAAAAGATTGGATGGTGAGCCACAAGATATAGGTAAAAAAATGATAGAAATCCCTTTTCAGATGAAAGCAAAACTGTATTTGTTTGGGTTTAAGGAAGAAGAATGGAATAAAAAGTATGGTGTCTTACTGTAGTATTGTACTGTAGTCTTCGGAGAGGGGCAGCATACAAATCTAATAAAAAATTATTATTATTATTATTATTATTATTATTATTATTATTATTATTATTATTTGTTCTGTCTAGCTCTCTGGTAGAATCCTCCCAAAAATGCACAGATACAATTTCAGACACACACACGTTTGAAAATTCAAAACAATGTTCTTTATACCGAAAAATGCGAATAAACAAAGCACTCTTTTTGTATAGCAAAGAGCACTTGTCTCCAAACAAATTGGTAATTTATCCAAGTCCCTTATCAGTTCTGTGATACTTAGCTTGCAGCTGTGAGGAAATTCACAGTCCTTATTCTTTCACAAAGTGAATCACACTTTGCTCTGGTTTAGTTTCAAAGCGGGGGGGGGGGGGGATCAGCACACAAAGATCAAAGCAGGCATGAAACACAATGATCAGATAATCCTCCACCATGGCCAAACCCACAGGCTGCTATTTATAGCAGTCTCACTAATTACCACAGCCCCACCCAACCACAGGTGGCCTCATTTTCTTTGATAATAATCTCTCAGTTGTTGTTGCCTATGCATCGCTCTCCGCATGCGTGGCTATATCATTAACTCTTGTTCTGAATCCAAGGAGGAGCTAGATAATTGATTTCCTTCTGAGCTGTCTGCCACACTCTCCTCCTCCCCTTCACTCATGTCTTCTTGGTCAGAAGACTCCACCGGGGGCAAAACAGGCCTGCAGCATGTGGATGTCTCCCCCACATCCACAGTCCTTGGGGCAGGAGCTGGGCCAGAGCCAACCACAATTATTATTATTATTATTATTATTATTATTATTATTATTATTATTATTATATTCACTGTGGCAAAAGTATTGTATGCACAGAAATGCTAAGATATAGTAAAGAAGCTACAGAAGTTGAAGACTGGATAATTCAAATTATAGACTTGGTAAAGATGACAAAACTGATATCTAGTGACAGAGAAATCTACAGAGGATTTCATACTCTAAATACTTTAAATACTGGAGTTCATTTATGGATTATGTTACAAAAGGAGTGGGGAAAAGCTTGATAATTAAAAAAAGATTAAATAAGGGGAGAAAATGGAAAGATTATAGTGATTATAATGTTATAAAAGAATAAAAATGATGAATGAATCTATGAAGAAAGTGAAGGGCAGAAGTAAACTCTATGTTTTAAGTTAGATGTTGAAGCAAAGTACCATTATGTCACAAGTATCCCCACTTGTCAGTGAAGGGCTACCAAAAGTTTTACTACTACTGGGCGTGGTTTATGCTGGAAGCCCTGCATTTTCTTTCAACATCTCTCAGTGCAAATTGGGTGCTCTGGGATTGAGCTCCATTTCCGCTACCCCACTGCATTCCCCTCCATCCGGGCAACAGCCCATCCCTGCTACTTATTCATCTTAAAGTGGACAAATGCAATGCTCTTAAGTCCCACTTGATAGTGATAGGTCTGGCATAAAGTAATGGAATGGTTGATTCCATTATTTTGAAATATGAGCTTGGTTTTAAATGTCCCTACAATCAACAAGTATAAAAACTAAATATCTCATGTCCATTCAATTGTGTCCAACTCTTGGTGATTCTATGGCTCAAGTGTCTCCATGTCTTCTAATCTTGCACTACTTCTCTGAGTTATTCTACCCTCTGCCTGGTGTGAACTTTGATGGTGTCCAGCTACCATGTTCCCTGATGGCCTGATTTCCTTTTACTGCCAACTCTTCCAAACTGTTGTGGTTGGCTCTGGCCCAGCTCCTGCCCCAAGGAATGTGCAGGTGGATGCAGGGAAAACATCAACATGTCATAGGTCTGTTTTATTGCCGATAGAGTCAGGTAGTGCAGTTTCCTCAGACGAAGAAGAAGGTGGGGGTGACTTGGAAGAGGGGGGCTTGGCACACAGCCCAGGAAGCCAATCTCCATTATCTTCGGTCGATTCAGATGAGGAAGTGTTAGACCCACGCAGGCGCATAATTATGCATAGAAGAGACCAATTGAGGAAATATTACAGGAGATAAGAGAGGCCACCTGTGTTTGGGTGGAGCTCCAGTAATTAGAGCTGCTGATATAAATAGCAGCGTGCTGGTTTGGCCGTTGTGGAAGATTATCTGATCGTTGTGTCTTCAGGACTGTGCCTTACTGTTTCCAGACTTTGTTTATTGATTTTTCATGAGTTTGAAACGAAAGCAGAGCAAAGTGTGGGGGTCTCACTTCATGGAAGAAGGAGGGCTGTGATGTTACTTCACAGCTGCTAGCTAAGTACTTAAGGACTGATTAAGGGGATTGTACAGACTACCAGGTTGTTTTGGGACGAGTGCTCTTTGCAATACAAAAAGGGTGCTTTGTTTCTTTTGAATTTTTGTGATAAAGAACATTGTTTTTGAACTTTCAAGTGTGTGTGTGTCTGAAATTTGTACCCTTGAATTTTCGGGAGACTCATACCATAGAGCCCGGCAGAACACCAAACATAAGTGCTGTCTCTATTGAATTCCTCTGCATGACAGGCCAAAACAAATTAAAAACCAAATATACAGATTAAATTAACTATTGTAGTATTTTTAAAGCCTATTCAGGAAATGTACAACTGTGATCAATGTATTGTTTGTTTTTTTGCAAGTCAAATTATGTTTTAGAAAACAGAAAAAGTTTGTGTTTTGTTTTAATAATTTCACCATATGTACAGTATTAACTTCTGTAGAGATGACAGAATTTAAGCCCTTCGCTCTTCATATATCAGCACTAAAAACAAACAAACACCAACCTCAATAACAATAGGCCTTCCAATGTGCACTCACCCCAATAGGAAATAGAAGAGAACATTGGTATAATTTATCCCATTGTGTAAGCATAGTTCCCTCTAAGCTGAGCAGTGAGCAATCGCTCACTTAAAAATCATCATCTACTCAGAGTTTTTCAAACCTGCCCAGAAGCCAAGAGGGAAAGAGTGAGAGGGAAGGAGAGAGAGAGGAAGAGAGAGAAACAGATAGAAAAAAGAGAGGAAGGAAAAGAGAAGGAAAAAGAATGGGAGTAAGGAAGAGAGAAAGAAAATCAAAATCTAGTTTGAAACTAGCTCAACTATTTAAGTGGCATTTTGATATTGATAGAGTTGCCCTATTATGAGCTCACTGTTATAGACACACAGTACAGTATTTTATTTTCAAATTCTCTGAGGCAAAACATGGTGGGTTTTTTATTTGTTTGTCTGTCTGTCTGTCTGTCTGTCTGTCTGTCTGTCTGTCTGTCTGTCTATCTATCTATCTATCTATCTATCTATTTATTTATTTATTTATTTATTATTTCTGTGCCGCCCACTCCCAAAGAGACTGCCGCTCAGACACTATACTTTTCCGCCCACCCCAAAAAAAATTTAGAGGGAACACTGTGTGTAAGTATAGAATTAAGATATGATGGAATTGTTGGGACTTCAAAATTAGGCTGCCAATCAATCTCCTTCCCAATATGGAATCCTTCAAATCTATGAACTATGACTTCCGTTTTTCCAGTCAACACAGCTGCTTGAGAGGGACCATGCAGCTGTAACCCAACACATCTGGGTAGTGAAATAATGGATTTTATAAATATAAATATATTTTCTCAAAATGCAATTCTGAGTCAAAGTGAAGCATGAAAAAGTGTGTATGTGTAACCAACATGTAATGTAATAGATGTCCCTCAAGCATCCATTAAATCGGTAAGAAGTTAAATTTAAGTCAGAGGTTAGTGAAAATATTTTTCCCCACCCACGTTCACAGACCCGATAAAATCTATAGACCTCTCCAGGTTAAAACTCCCAGTCTGAAGTGATACATCTTAGCACTAGTCTATTATCATAGGGTAATTCTGAATTTTGTGAATAAATACTCTGCTTCCTTTCATAAAGGTCTCTCATATTTCCCACATCTTCTCTTTTGTCTTGTTTTTCCTACAATCTGTTGTGATTCAGTCTGAGGCTCCTCAGGGAACGGCTGGCATTCTGCCGGCTCCATGCTCAGAGGGGGAGGACGAGGAACAGAAGGAGGAGGAGGAGGACCAGGTAGACGGGGAGGAGGAATTGCAGGCCGAGGACGAGGGAGAACAGCCTGAGACCCCCGGGGTGGAGCTCTCCCCAGCGAGTAGCCTGGAGTCCTTAGATGAGAACGCACAAGCCATCATCGATCTCAGGCAGAGAAGAGCACCACAACGAAGGGGACAATTAGCCAGGTATTACCATCCCTAATAAGCAACAGCTGGGTTTGGGTGTGGTTCTCCCCAGAAAGGCTGAAAAGGCAGGCCTGCCCTTCTGTATTGTGGAGAATTATCTTTTGGGAGTCCTGTGACCTTGCTGCAATCCTTGGCGTCTCTGATTCTGGCTTGTGGCCTTGAAGGCTGAAACCTTGGGGGAGGCGTGGGTCTTATTCTCTACAGTGGTGTGTGTGCCAGCAAGAAGCCTGTTGTATTGTCTGGCCGTCGTGACTCTTCTGTGAAGCCTCATAGCATCCCAGTGTGTAAGAACAGGTTTTTCTCTGTGTTTGTGTTCAAAAATATAAAGTGACTTTGCGTTGTACCAGCGTGTGTGGCTGCTTTTTTCAGTTGGTGTTGAAGTCTGGGGGCACCCAGACAGAACACAATCAAAAAACCCAAACTTAAATACGTCAGATGTCCCATTTAGGGAAAATGCCTTTTTATTGTCATTTTGAGATGAGTTATTAATATTCAAGATGTCTTTCTAAAGTTGGTATTTTCCTTCCAAGGGAAGTTGCTATTGGCACTAATATCAACCAACTTTCTTGGCAGAACTGGCAGAATAATGTCAACTTGCTTTGCTTTTAGATTGATAATTTCTGAGGTCTGTGTGTATCCAGAAAAGGAGAGATAATTCAACCACTCTGCATAATGCTATTAAAAGACCATCTAACAATATCTTAATTTTAATGTTTCGTTCTCACCATTTTTTTAACTTCCTCTTGGTATGTGGATAAATAGCAATAACAATAGCATTTATACCGCTTTACAGTGCTTTACAGCCCTCTCTAAGTGCTTTTACAGAGTCAGCATATCACCCCCAACAATCTGGGTCCTCATTTTACCCACCTCAGAAGGATGGAAGGCTAAGTCAACCTTGAGCCTGCTGAGATTTGAACTGGTGAACTACAGCCAGCAGTCAACAGAAGCAGCTTGCAGTACTGCACTCTAAATAAAAATCCATTAAAGAAAGAAAGCAAGAAAGGCATAATAGGTTTACAAAAATTGGTTGATTGTAATTCTGAATTGCATATTGAAAGAAAAAGAATAATAGAATAACAGAGTTGGAGATTTTTGGAGGTTGCTCAAGCAGGAAATCCTATATCAGTGATGGCGAACCCATGGCACGGGTGCCACAGATGTCACGCAGAGCCATATCTGCTGGCACGTAAGCCGTTACCTTAGCTCAGCTCCAATGTGCATGCTGGCCAGCTGATTTTCGGCTCCCCTGGAGGCTCTGGGAGGGGGAGGGGGAAGCCTCTGGACCCTGGGAAGGACAAAAAAGGGGTCTACCAGGCCCACTAGAGGTTGGGAAATGGGCTCAGGCCTCCAGAGGGCCTCGGGTGGGGGCGGGAGAGGCCATCCCCAGGCATTAAATTATAGGCGTGGCACTCGCACTTGCGCGATAGCACATGCACACACGCTTTCGGCACCCAAGGAAAAAAAGGTTCACCATCACTGTCCTATACCATTTCAGACAAATCATTGTCCAATCTCTTCTTAAAAACCTCCAGTGCTAGAGTCATTATCAAACTGCTTTAAATCTCTTTTGGATTGAATAAGGAGAAATGCTTATACATGTATTTCCATTTGGCTAAATATTTTGTTTTCTCTAACCAACAATACAGGAAAATCAGTTAGGATTGAAGATTTGTGGACTAATATGATTTTAGATATACATGCAGTGCAAAATTATCAAATCAGGTTTCATAAACTACCAATTCCAAATATATAATCAAAAATTTGAAATTTATACATTAATAGTATGTTAAATCTTTCATAGTATATAGCCCTAACTATAATATACATTCTTTATAAAAATAGTTAAATGAATTGGTGGTATGATAAAAAAAAAAGGAATAAATCCTTGGTAATTCTCCAAGTCCTGGAGAATTGCCTTTATGTAGGTAGCAGAGTCTTTCTTTCTAGGTAGAGTTAATGTCTTTTTTTTCCTAACACAAAGAACAAATTGAATTTCTTCTTTTGAAGGCTGAGTAAAGAAAAAAACCTTGACCTCTCTCTCTCTTCTCTGAGACACTATTTGCTTATATAATGATTACCAGCCATCCTGTGATTTGATAAAGCAGGTATGCCTTAGTACTATGTTAAGAATGATGGTTCCGTGAAGTCACACATTGCTGGGGTTAAACTGTTCTAATTTTTGAAAAAAATTGGATTTTTAAATTTGATGACAGAATATTTTTTTTCAGCTAAAGAAATTTGAGAAGACCTTATGAATACTTTTAAGAAATAGATTGAAGCATGGGAGGAAAACAAGAAATATGGGCAGTTAGCTAATAGTGATATGTACATTCACTTTTTCCCATCTGTGACTCTATTTTTATACTTTTCTTTTATAGATTATTTGAAAAGATTTTTTTGCTGCCAAAATTATGGCAATGTTGATGTTTTAACACAGGGAGGATAGCTTAAGATAGATATTTTGAACAATCATTATTATCTTAGTGGGACATAGTGGGTGCACAGAGGTAGTCTTTCTTGTAGAATCTCCATCCCTAGGAACTGCTTTGTCCCTGAAATCTGGATGGCTCCACATTGGTCACTTCTGTCTGACGTTAAGTACTTGAATTACTTATTTGTTGGGTTATTTTAGCTTAGGCATTTAGCTGATTTTTAACTTCCTATATTTTTATTCTCTGTTTTGTATAGTTCTTTATAGCTCTTTGTTTTATTTATGCATTTTGTAGGATTGTGAACCACCCAGAAACTTTCACGTGTGGGTGGGCCATGAATTCATGATACAAACAAACAAACAAAATAGTTTGCAATCTCTGTATGGTACCCCATCTTGCTTTATTCAGTATAATAATGATTACAGCCAAGCATACATTCTTCTTGTAGAACACCGCTGAAATTAAAACTAAAAGTGAAAAGACAAGTAAAGGAAAATCTAAGAGTGGAGTCAACTCTTGCTCATAATAGAACATTAAAATTTTTAAGCTTGTTAGTAGTAAATCTTTTTTCTGCCTAAGGCATATGGAATAAGGAATAAGGAATTCAACCAATTTTCCTTGACTGAGAAAAATTAAGGCTGGAAATTCTCTCCTAACATTTTACTATTCTTTAAGGGATGCTCTTTTCAACTTCAGAACCGCAGAAATGGAGAGGAGTTAGTTAGACAAAACAACGAAAATGTTGTGCCCAGTGATATCCAACAGTTATTTCATATATTTAGATTTAGTTTTGGATTCCAGAATATTTGTTTAAGCTATAACACAAATGAAATCTACTTTTTTTAATTAGTAGTGCATAACTAATAGGATAAATGTTGTTCAAGTTTATTTATTTATTAAATGTGCCTCGCATCTCATCACAAGTTTACTCTGAGTGGCTTACAACATTAAAATGAAGCTACACACACACACACATACACACATATGAACGATACCCAAAGGGAGCAGAATATATGTGAGGTGGGTGGGAACTATTATTAGTCAATCAACTGTGATATTCCCCTATTGGGCCTCCAAGCCAACTGGCAGAGCCCTGTCTTCAGACTTGCAGAATGTCAGGAGATGGCAGCCAATCTCACTTCCAAAGGGCCGAGGCCACAGCAGTCTTTTCTCCTGCACCCTGCCAGCTGGAATTCCTTGACTGATGAGATCCACAGCATGACTCTTCTTGATCAATTGATCAAATATATATGGGTGAGTATGTATATGATGACTCTATTGCTTTAAATTGTTAGAAAATATAAAAAGTCAATTAAAAAAGATATGAAGGACAATTTATACATTAATTTTCCCTAAAAACAAGAACACTAAACATTTTCTGAACCTTAGATCACTACTATATTATTAAAGAAAACAACACTTAAACTCATTTCTCCACTCCGCTGTAGCTCCACTGCTAATGCAGAATAGAAAGAACAGGGAGACTTTTAATTTATACTGCCAGATTTGTTCCATTTCATTAAGACAATCCTACAAAAACTGTAGAAGTTATACAAGAGAGACACAATACAACAAAGACATTAATTTGGGTCATCTACCATAACTAGATATGTATTTTTTTTCTGCCTTAGATTGTAATAGAGCAAGTGTGATGATAAAGGAATAGAGCTAATGAACACATTCACCTTTAACTTGGTAAATAATGAACTTATACAATAATGGAAACAAGACTTTTAAAAATTGAATTCATTATTTGCAAGTTTGAAAAATTATATATATGAGAAATTGAAAGATATGACACAGATTAAACATTGTAAGTTTTGGCAAAGTATGATTGTCTTTGATGTGGCTACATATATAACATCCAGGAGGAATTTGGGAATTATTAGGGTGTGTAATTTAAATTATGATTGCTATTTTAAAAAGATTGAGGAGTTGCTTAGTTTGAAGATTACTGTTTTTAATTATACTTGTAAAGCTTCAGGCAAGAAGAAAAAGCAACAACTTCACTTCTAACAGTAATATTTGATCTTGACAAATTTTACTGAATATAGTTGAATGCCTTATTATTGAAGTGAATGGTAAATTATGACTTAAATTCTGCTTAATCGCACAGGGGATAAATGTACCTAACGTGCTTTGGATCAAAGCTATTAAGTTAGTCAGATTTTAAGTGCATAAACTGGTATGTAGAATAGCTATAACAGCCAAAAGATCTCACACTAATTATTCTATCAGAAGGGACAGATAGTATAGTATAGTATAGTATAACATACAGGTAATAAGCATATTTAAATCATGTGCCAAATCTGGTTACTTTAGTTTTGTAGGTGAAATTGCAATTACAGTACTATGAAGACTTGCTGAGATCACTGTCATCAATTTTATTGCCAAAGTTGAAACCTAATAAAGACAATATAGTAAATTCAATAACTTTTGAGTAAATTCAGTAACTTATTTTCATTCAGCTAGTATCTTTTATCTAGATTGTTCAGGAGATTATTCAGTGTAAAAACAGAGTGCAGCCCTCTAGAAAATATGGGCTCTGACCCCATCAAGTACCTAGCTTGTCATTCCAATGGAGGGCAAGCACTGATTTGCAGTATGGATGTGAGTCATGCTGTTTATTTGAGAAGAAAGAGGACCATCTGCTAATCATGAGCAGATGACAAATTTGATGCATCGACACTGCTGTTATTTCCAAATCTGTAAGTAAACACATTTTGTAATTTTGCAGATAACATTTTCCCCACTAATGGAAAAGTTTAAATTTATGCAAAACAATGAAAAACATCTTTTCTGAAATGTACTTTGAAAGCACCGCCTCAGTTTTGGCAGCCAAGATTGCAAACAGCAATCTGCTAACTAGTTATCTCATTGTCTTCAGCATCCAGAACCAAGAAAATATAGCAGTTAGGCATGAATACCTTGCCTCTTGGGATTGAACATCCAGAGTTCCTATGGGGCAATGTTAGTGGGAATTCTGGGAGATGCAATCTCAACATATCTGCAGAATGCTAGCTTGTATTGCTGAAATGGTCCTCCTCCTTTTGGAAGGAATGTGGCTCATTGCTTTCTGCTTTCTTTCTTCTGAAGGGCCTTGAATCACAGTACTGTAATCTTGAACTGAATGATTTGTAGGCTAGGTCTGCCCTCTTCTGGTCATAGCTATAAAGACACCCTTAAAGGGAACAAACCGGACTTTATCCATGGAGCCATAGCACAAATAGGGCATCATCAAGTCCAGTTTTCAGCATTGCAACAGAGTCCTTCCACCTTTTGCTATTTGCCCAATCCCTTCGTTCAACATTGAATTATCAGGGAGTCTATCAGTCCAGAGGCAAGATGCCAGTGGAAAAAATAACATATGCATTCAATCACATCCACATGGTTCAAACAAGTAGATTATACCATTAGGAAATTTATACACAGACAACCCCAAGCCAAGTCAGCAGCTGATTTAAAGAAGAAGAAATTAATATTTACTACTTATACATGTGAAACTGTTTTATCTATATTGGCATGACACCATTCTTATCTCAAGCTATAAAAATACATGGGGGGGAGTTAGCTAATAGCCTTTTAACTTAAGGCCACCCAGTAGAAACAATGGCAGCAGAATTATAAGGCCAAGCACTCTAATTTATCTATGCTTGAATCTCTAGAACAGGGGTATCAAACTGACAGCTCATGGGTTGGATGCATCACACGCAGGCCAACCAGTGAAGGGCTACCAAAATTTTTACTACCACACTGTGGGTGTGGCTTATGCAAGGATGCCCTGCATTTTCTTCCAACATATTTCAGTGCAAATTGGATGCTCTGGGGTGGAGCTCCATTTTCGCTACCCCACTGCATCTCTCACCCACCCCCTAATCCAGGCAGCAGCCCACCTCTGAGGCCAGCCCACTCCAGCTCTGCAGAGGGAGAAAATATCATGAAACTTCATCATGATGGCAACATGACACCGCAAGTTTGACATCCACCCTCTAGAACAGTGTTTTTCAACCAGTGTGCCGCGAGACATGGTCAGGTGTGCCGCGAAGAAGGAAGCTCAGGTTCCGATCTCGCAACTTTTTGCTGAGAGAGAGAGTGTGTGTGAGAGTGAGTGAGAGAGAGAGAGAAAGAAAGCAAGAGAGAGAGAGAGAGAAAGAAAGAAAGAGAAAGAAAGAAAAGAGAGGAAGAGAGAGAAAGCAAGAGGGAGAGAGAAAGAAAGCAAGAGGGAGAGAAAAAGAGAGAAAGAAAGAAAAAGAGAAAGAAAGCAAGAGAGAGAGAGAAAAGGAGAGGAAGGGAGAGAGAGAGAAATGAGAGAAAAAAGGGGAGGAAAAAAGAGAAATGAGAAAATGATTGAGACATAGAATGAGAGGAAAGAGAGAGAAACAAAAGAGAGAGAAGTGACTTGATTTAAAGCATATGATAAAAAGAACTCAAAGAATAAGAGAAAACCCTCCCAGCCCTCACCTGTTTCAAGAGTGTGTAAACACACACACACACACAAGGGGGGAGGAGACAGGGATGGAAAAAGAGAGGAGAGTGTCTTAGAGTGTCATTTTGTATCATTTTGGTTGGTGACGTGCCACAGGATTTTGTAAATATAAAAAATGTGCCGCGGCTCAAGAAAGGTTGAAAATCACTGCTCTAGAAAGCCACAAAAGACTAATAAAAAGACAGGAAAGTAGAAGAAAAAAGATTCTGGGAATATCCAGGTAAAATTGATTAAATTGGGAGACTATCTGAATCTACATTACTTTTTCACATTGTGATGAAACAGTACAATGGAAGGCAACAAGTAGACAGGGTAAGACAGGATGGGGTGGGCTGGAGTAAAACGGGAGGGAGGGTGGGAGGAAGGAAGGAAGGAAGGAAGGAAGGAAGGAAGGAAGGGAAAGGGAGAACAGATAAGGACTATCAGTAGCACATTTAGACATGATAGTATTGGAGTGTTTGTATATCTGGTATTTGAACCTTTGGCCAAAGCGCGATTGGCAAATTCAAAGAGCCGTCAGAGCCGCATCTCCAGATAAGCTACTTTAAAAGCGGCTTCCCTTTAGAATGTGGCCGTTATGCTACAGTTAGCTTTAACAAATAAAGCATGGAAAAGCTACTGTGACTTTGAGACCTTATTTACCCTGATCTAACAAGCACTGCAAGCTGCTTCTGGTGACTGCTGGCCGTAGTTCACCAATTCAAATCTCACCAGGCTCAAGGTTGACTCAGCCTTCCATCCTTCCGAGGTGGGTAAAACGAGGATCCAGATTGTTGGGGTAAAGCACTATATAAGCGGTATATAAGTCTAAGTACTATTGCTATTGCTTGTCTCCAGAAATCGTGGGCCGAATGCATCACATGCTGGCCACGCCCATGCCAGGTTTAACAAAGAGGGGAAAGGTCCTGATGCACCACATGATGTTGCCATGATGATGTGAGTTTGACACCCCTGATATAGGTTATCCTGTTTGAATAGGGAGCTGGACTAGAAGACCACCAAGGTCTATTTCTATTATTTCTATTTCCCTATTATTTCTCTATTATTTCTATTCTCTCTATTATTTCTATTTCTATTATTACTATTTCTATTATTTCTAATTTCTGTTTCTATTATTTTTTCCATTATTTCTATTCATCTATCAACCAGAGAATAAAGGAGGTTTAAGAGTCTCTCTCTGTGTGTCTCCTCTCTCTTTATGTTTATTCATGGCATTCACATACAGAAAAGTCCAGAAAATAATCTTTCTAAGGATTAATTGCAATAACAGATCTTATCAGTCCTTGGATCATTGCCAGGCCAAGAGCTTCCAATCACAAAGCAGTAAATTAATTCCTGGCAAGAAGTCTCTGAGACATGAACTATGATAAGCAAATCTTCCAAAAAAAAAAAAAAAGAACTGTTGTCTCCTGCAACCACCACTCCCCCTTTTCTTCTATTTATTCCCCAGCCAGAATGGGGCCATTCAGCATCCATGGGTGTCTTTCTTCTTGTTCCTCAGTTGTTCTCTCCTGACAACTCTGCGCATATGCGCATTGGAACAGGCTGCTCTTCTTCCCCATTTATCTCCAACTCCGAAGGCAGCTGGGAAATGTCGGACAGCCCTGGCTCTATTTCTGCTTCTGATTCAGAGCATCCATCAGAGCCTTCCCTAGACTCCAGGACTGGCCCAAATTCCTCCCCAACCTCCTCATCGTCTGAGTCTTCCACTAGATCTGCTGTGGGCTGGTGGGAGGTATATAAAGTTGGTTTAATTGAATGAGGTTAAAATAGTTGTGTTATCTCTTAATGAACTTTTGCTGATACTAGGACTGAAATAATGATAATAAATAATAGTTCTATGGAAGAAGAAATCATTTATTATATTTTTAAGAGAAGGTGATAAAAATTTACTTGTGATGAAGCTGGGAAGACACTACTTTATATATATGTGTGTGTGTGTGTGTGTGTGTGTGTGTGTGTATGTATATATATATATATATACATATACATATATATATATATATATATACTATACAGTATATTTCTTTTTCTAGTTCTCTTTTTCCTTTTGTTCTGCATCTTTTATTCTTTTTTTATTATTCTTTTTTCTTTATATTAGCTTATTCTGTTATAATTATAATATTTAATACGTAAATAAAATTATATTTAAAATGGTGAAATTGGGAACCACTTATCCTATCAATCATTCTTTTAAGAGTTGATCAGTTGCTAGAAATTGCTCTGAATGCTTGGTGGTTTAAATTTGAAATAGTATGATAATGTTTCTTGGCTGAGATCTTGATTAGAAAAGAAGTTTTGAACTCTGCTAGCAGCTTGGATCTAGCATCATAATTTATGCTGCCTTGCGACTGCTATAGAGATAAAAGGAACTCCAGGAACTTTCCAGCTGCTAATCTGCTGGTTGAAGTCTTAAAAATATTACAAAGAATGCCCACATATATCATTTTTTTGGTATTAATTTTGTATTTTTTGTATTAATAATAGTTTATAAATTTCTACTGGTAAGAAGCATAAAGTTTTGGAAATTATGGATATTTTTGTAGTTTTAGCTACATAAGACGGGCTACAAGAATGGTGGAAGGTCCTAAGCATAAAACATATCAGGAAAGACTTAATGAACTCAATCTAAGGACAGAAGGAAAAGGGGCGACATGATCAAAACATTTAAATATGTTAAAGAGTTAAATAAGGTTCAGGAGGGAAGTGTTTTTAATAGGAAAGTGAACACAAGAACAAGGGGACACAATCTGAAGTTAGCTGGGGGAAAGATCAAAAGCAACATGAGAAAATATTATTTTACTGAAAGAGTAGTAGATCCTTGGAACAAACTTCCAGCAGACGTGGTTGGTAAATCCACAGTAATTGAAGTTAAACATGCCTGGAATAAACATATATCCATCCTATGGGCAGACTAGATGGACCATGAGGTCTTTTTCTGCCCTCAATCTTCTATGTTTCTATAATTTCTTTCTGATACTCCCTCCCTTTTAAAAAGTTAAAAACACAATTATTTGCCCCCTAAGATTGTGATGTTAAAGGGTATGTCAGGAAGAGCTTCCTAAGTTTCTAATTTAAACTTCAGTTTGTTAAGCTAAAACTGAATATAAGAAAAATAAAATACAAATATGACCTAGCAATTATGCTACCCTCTATATTTGAATCCTGTACTGTAGTGCAACCTCTGCCAATTTGCACCTACAACCCCCTCCATATATATTTCCTTCCACATAATATTTTACATCCAAGTCTTGCATAAAACGTGGAGGTAAATATAGAAGTGACTTGAGGTTCCACTTTCTATTATGTGGTGGTATATTTATAGGACTTTCCAAAATGTTCTACATTTTGAAATGGAGGAGAGACACATGCTTGTAGAAGTCTTGCAATAATCTCAAATGTAACTTGAACTCAGTTACAGAATTACCCTGAGGCACCCCATGGTTGGAAGATTACTTGGAAAGAATACACAATATCAGAGGATTCACATCTTATGGCACAAAGGGCCTGGAGGCTTACCTTTTATTCCTGAAGCAAGAGAGACAACCAGCCCTTGTATCCACTTGTCCTGCCTTACACAACAAATATGTCATTCTTGAAATATTTCTTTTGTAATAATGAATGTGCATCTAATAATTTTTGTTCGTTTTCTTAGAAATAGGCAACACCTGCAATGGTACGTAAGTAAGATAATTGGAGATAAAAACTGAAACAGCACTCAAGAGAAAAGAAACAAAAAAGGCTTCCACCAGCATTCTTTTTGCTCTTGCCATCACCTTTTGAAAATAAAGGAAAATGAGAGATTGATTAATGAACGGTGCAACCAAGTATATGCATAATGTTCTATAAACCAGCAAAGCTCCAACCCCCATCTGTTTTATATGGTTATTCTTATAGTACATCCACAATGATCTCCCTCAGTAACATCATCCTCACCTTGCTCCCTAGAAGGATATACAGCTACAGAACATCTTTCATATTTTGACCATCTCTACAAACTCTGTTCCCTCTATTGGTTTAGGTAGAGAGTCTTTGTTTTTAATTAAGAGGTCACTCAGGGTGTAGTCTCTTTCTTTAGGTGCTGAGTAAGAAAAAAGTATTCTAGCTTAAAATGTATTACCTGTATTTATGAATCTTGGGTAATCCCCATGATTCTTGCTACACAATTACCCAAAACAATCAGTCCAGGAATGGCACCCATGGCAAGATGGGAGAAGGAAAGAGGGACCCCTCTGTGAAATCAGAGAAGCAGCATCCAAAGAATCAAAGCCACTTGTATTATATTGCTTGGCCTCATAAATTAGGCATGCCTAAATGTTTTGGTGGGTGGGGGATGGCACATTGTTGATAATTTATGGATATTTATCATGCATAAACTTTTAAGGTATGATAAAAAAGAGACTTTTCTTTGGAAAGAAATTACTGATGCAACTTTGATACAAGTGAATATCATAATAATATATCAACATACGAAGGTCGCCCAAAATGTAATGCACCCTTTTTTAAAAGAATTATTTATTGAACACAATGAAACTTACACACAAGAAAGAATGATATGTCTTCTATACTCCCTATTTTTCCATGTAATCTCCGTCCCGTACTATGGCCTTCCTCCAGCGAGACACAAGGGCATGTATGCCCTGTCGATACCACTCCTTGTTCTGGTCATGAAGCCATTTCTGCACTATGCAAATCACCTCTATGTCATCTTAAAAATGTCTTCCACAAATGGCATCCTTTAATGGCCCAAACAAATGGGTGTCTGAGGGAGCTGGGTCAGGGGTGTAGGGTGGATGGGTAACACTGTCCAACCCTGTTTAGTGATGTGCTCCGAAGTCCTCAAACTTGTGTGAGGCCGAGCTTTATCATATTGAATCAAACATTCACCTGGGTTGTTATGGTGCTGAAGTCGCTGGATGGCTTCTTGAGTTTGGTTAATGTCTTTACCTAAGCTTCAGAATTAATGGTGCTGCCTCTTGGCATCACATCAATGGGTATGACAATCTCACAGTCCCAAAACACAATGATCATGACCTTACCGGTGGAAGCAGTTGCTTTGAATTTTTTCTTCTGTGGAGAATGAGGATGACGCCATTTTATCGACTGTCATTTTGTTTTGGGCTCAAAATGGTGAACCCAGGTTTCATCAACTGTCACAATCCTGGACAAGAACACGTCCCCCTCAGCTTCAAAACATTTCAGCAGCTCAGAAGAAATGTTTTTTTCTGAGAGATTTGTGATCCACCGTAAGACAGCTCTGAACCCATTGTGCACACACTTTTGAGTAATCAAGAGCATGGATGATTGCATCCACACTTCCTTTGCTGATTGACAGCTTCAGCACCAACTGCTGAGTCGCTATGCGTCAGTCCTTGGAAATGAGCATATCAGCAAGCTGCATCTTGTCAAGTGTGACAGCTGTCGCTTGCTGCCCCAAACGCTGCAAATCTTGGAGCTCTGGCAAACCGTCTTGGCCTCACCCTCTGTGTCCAGCAAATAACCGTACTTCTGTCAACTGCAGATTCTCCATGTACACAAACATTTGTGAATGTTCCCAACAGTATCTTTCTCCGCAGTGAGAAATTCAATGACGACACACTGCTTGTAACACATATCACTTACAGATGCTGCAGCTACGCTATCTGTCTGAAGAAATGCAAAATTTACACACGCACTCCTGACAATTCAAATAATGTATATCTAAAGTTTCGCATTTGTACCCTTACTATAAGCTGAGAAAAAAATGTGGTGCATTACTTTCATAGTATATATCATTATTTATTTGTTTGTTTCTTTGTTTCTTTGTTTCTTTGTTTGTTTATTTATTTATTTATCAGATTTGTATGCCACCCCTTTCCGTAGACTCGGGGCGGCTAACAGCAATAATAATACAATGTAAACAAATCTAATATTTAAGTTAATTTAAAAAACCCCAATTTAAGAAACCAATCATACATACTGACATACCATGCATAAATTTTATAAGCCTAGTGTTGTGGTTCCGTCTGAGGCCCCTCCGGGAACGGCTGACCTTCTGTCGGTTTCCAGCTCAGAGGGAGAGGCTGAGGAACAGGAGGTGCAGACAGACGAGGAGGAGGAATCCCAGGCTGAAGAAGAGGGAGGACAGCCAGAGTCCCACCAGGGGGAGCTCTCCCCAGCAAGCAGCCTGGATTCCTTAGAGGAAAGTGCACAAGCCATAATTGATCTGCGACAACGAAGAGCTACTCAGAGACGGAATCAATTGGCTAAATACTTTCAGCATTAAAGTGGCAACAGCTGGTTTTGGGTGTGGTGCTCTTGGGAAAGGCTAAAAGGCAGACCCACCCTTCCTGGCTTGTGGAGTTTTATCTTTGAGAGTCGTGGGACCTGACTGTGAACTTTGGCGTCTTGGAATCCTGGTTTGTGCCTTTGACTATTGAAACCTTGGGGGGGGGGGGGGTGCCAGCAAGAAGCTTGCTGTATTGTCTGGACATCAGGACCCTGCTGTACCGTATTATAGCCTGTCTGTTGGGAAGAACAGGTTTTCCTCTGTGCTTATTTTTTCCAGTTATAAAATACTTTTGGCTTTTACCAGAGTGTCTGGCTGTTTTTTCCAGTTGGTGTTGAGGTCTGGGGGAACCCAGACAGAACACCTAGGGGGGAGGGAAAGTCTCAATTCCCCCATGCCTGACGACAGAGGTGGGTAATATGGTATACATCATAATATTTAGTTTTTATGAAATTCATTTTCATTAAGTAAATAGATGCATATTTTGAATTACATTTTTATGATTTGTGCACCAAAACATTATCACCATGGGATGTTTCCTTATTTCACTTCCGTTTACTCAAAAAATGTGCAGTAGAATCAACTGCCAGGATCACAGTGTTCATAGTGATCTAGAAGTTCATTTCTGACTCCCTGAGATCCCTTTCAGAATCTTTTCTTTCAAAATTGTGCTTTCTCTTTGGACTTCCTATATTTTCCAAGGAGAAAGCACGATTCCCCCACACTTATAAAGGGTCAGCTGATCTTAATTGGATATTATTAAGAAATTATATCCAATAATAGAGTGACTATATATTATAGAGTCTGGTATCATAAAACCTCCCAGAGAGTGAGGGTTAAATATTCCCCACAGTTGCCTTCATTGGGTTTTAGTGCGGGAAGAAATTCTGCAGTATTTCCAGCCCCACCTCTGTGAAAGAATTCCCTGCTGAGACAATGAGTCACTTCCTACTTATCAGTCAGACATCAAATCCTCTTTTGTTATAAAGTTGTTCTGTCTGGGTGCCCCCAGACTTCAACACCAACTGGAAAAAGCAGCCAGACACGCTGGTAAAAGCAAAAGCACTTTATAGTTTGAAAAATAAACACAGAGAAAAACCTGTCCTTCCCAACAGGCAGGCTATGAGACTTCACAGCAGAGTCCTGATGGCCAGACAATACAGCAGACTTCTTGCTGGCACACCCACCACTGTAGAGAATAAGACCCACACCTTTTCCCCCCAAGGTTTCAGTATTCAAAGTCACAAACCAGAATTCCAAGACGCCAAAGATCACAGCCAGGTCCCAGGACTCCCAAAGATAATACTCCACAAGCCAGGAAGGGTGGGTCTGCCTTTTCAGCCTTTCCAGAGAGCACCACACCCAAACCCAGCTGTTGCCTCTTTAGTGCTGAAAGTACCTGGCTAATTGTCCCCTTTGTTGTGTTGCTCTTCTCTGCCGGAGATCGATTATTGCTTGTGCATTTTCATCTAAGGAATCCAGGCTGCTTGCTGGGGAGAGCTCCCTCTCGGGGGACTCTGGCTGTCCTCCCTCTCCCTCAGCCTGAGATTCCTCCTCCCCGTCTGCCTGAACCTCCTGTTCCTCATCCTCCCCCTCTGAGCAGGAAACCGGCAGAGGATCAGCCGTTTCCTGAGGGGCCTCAGACAGAATCACAACATAAAGTATATTAATTTTCTGAATAAAACCTATTTATTTATTTATTAATCAGATTTGTATGCCGCCCCTCTCCGCAGACTCGGGGCGGCTCACAGCAATAATAGTACAATGTAAACAAATCTAATATTTAAGTTTAAGTTAATTTAAAACCCCAATTTAAAAACCAATCATACATACTAGCATACCATGCATAAATTTTATAAGCCTAGGGGGAGGGAAAGTATCAATTCCCCCATGCCTGACGACAGAGGTGGGTTTTAAGGAGCTTACGAAAGGCTAGGAGGGTGGGGGCAACTCTGATATCTGGGGGGAGTTGGTTCCAAAGGGTCGGGGCTGCCACAGAGAAGGCTCTTCCCCTGGGTCCCGCCAAATGGCATTGTTTAGTTGACGGGACCCGGAGAAGGCCAACTCTGTGGGACCTAACTGGTTGCTGGGATTCGTGCGGCAGAAGGCGGTCCCGAAGGGCTTTATAGGTCATAACCAACACTTTGAATTGTGACCGGAAACTGATCGGCAACCAATGCAGACTGTGGAGTGTTGGTGTGACATGGGCGTATTTAGGAAAGCCCATGATAGCTCTCGCAGCTGCATTCTGC
The DNA here is from genome assembly GCF_031021105.1 of Erythrolamprus reginae. Taxonomy (NCBI): domain Eukaryota; kingdom Metazoa; phylum Chordata; class Lepidosauria; order Squamata; family Dipsadidae; genus Erythrolamprus; species Erythrolamprus reginae. Next base: position 66,447,979 of record NC_091953.1, read on the forward strand.
ACGATCTGAAGTTTCCGAACACTTTTCAAAGGTATCCTGTAAAACCATTCATTTTACATTGCATTATATATTTTACTAGCATTTGAAACAATAGCTGCATTTGCATCAATTATCATTATTACTTGGAAATTTTACTTTATTATTTTTTTTATTAGATTATTTTTTTACCGTGCCTTTATTACTTTAGAAGTAAATCAAGGCAACAAACAATACCCCTCACTCCTCCTATTTCCCACAACAATAAACCTGTGAGGTAGATTGGGTTGAGAGAGAATGACTGGCCCAAAATTATCCAGCTGACTTTCATGGCTAAGAGGAGACTAGAACTCAGTTTCCTGTTTTCTAGGCCAGCACCAGAGGTGGGTTCCTAAAGGTTCTAACCAGTTCTTTAGAACTGTTAGTAAACCGGTGGTGGCGTCACAAAGTTGGTTCTATTGGTGCCGGTTCGTGGGCACTGCCATCTTTGATTTTTCTTCTGATCATGTGCAGAAGCTAATATTGTATTATATTCCAGGAAGGGACGCACATGCATATGCGAGCGAAGGGACACACACTTGTGCAAAATGTGCATTTTCGTCGCAATGCGAACCAGTAGGGAAGGTAAGTAGAACTCACCCCTGGCCAATACCTTAACCCCCAGTCAAACTGCCTCCCTATGAAATGTGAAAATATGGGGTGAAAATTGGAAGGCAGCATATTTTACATGAATCTGCATCATAATTGTGCATAAATTGTATATAATATCTTTAATTAAACCAATCAATTACCTTTCTAGACATTGGATTGTGCCTTATTACAATGTTATCTTACATATTGGTCTATTTAGTTTGAATTTGTTCCTACTGACTGACAGTAACTGTGTGGCTTCCCAGAACTTTAAACATCAGTTTTGGTCTTTGGATTGAATTTTGCATCTTTTGCAGACAAATTATGAGATACTGTATATCCAATTTGTACTACAAAATGTGTATAAAAAGACACTGTGATTCTTGTCTATTGATGTCTCCATCACTGATACTTCAGCCTTATTCCAAGCTCTCCTTGATTATTTTGTAAACCAAGTGAGGTAATTTTAACCCACTGATTTTAACTACTCAGCATTAGTTTCATAAAAGAAAAATTAAAAAGCTGGGAAGGCAGGAAGGAAAGGGAAAAAAGAACCTGGCTGTTTTTACAAATACTGTACTGTAATTCTGCTACTAATCCCCTTTCCAGAATGTCGTGTTTACAACAAGTCTAAAGAAATCCCATACTGAGGACTACAACAACAGGCTGCTGGCAATATATGATATCCCTAAAGTGTAAAATAGCAGCAATAATTATTAGTTTCCTAAATGCCTTTTATTACCTGTTTAATAAAGGCTGCAACCAAATGTTTACATTTTTCTAGGCTGATTGGCTGATTTTTCATAGCTGCCAACCCCTTCTTTTCTTCAATTATTGTATTTTTCCAGGAAGCATCTTTCTATCTGCCTTGGGGAGGGACTAATATATTAATTTAGCTATTTCTTTCTCTGGTTTTGCCTGTTCTATTTTTTAAAATCACTTTCATCACAATCTCATATAAGAGATGACATCATATAATAAAAGATTAGCAGTATTATTACATCGTTACAGGATTATTTCTAATTTATTGTAATTGTCCTAAAATAATATTTCTTGGGAGGAAATATCAATAGATTAACCTACATGAATAGAGTTTAACTTGAGCCAGAAAGTCCCAATGGTGAAACTGATCCGCAACTTTTTTTTCAAAGTTTATTTATTAATTTCACAGGTTAAAAAATAAATATTCGTCACAATAGTCTTTTACAGATCATAGCCCATTTCATTATATTTCTTATTTACAAATCTATATGCAATGTATTTTGTTCAAGAAAATGAGATAAGTATGGTAAGTAAGATAGGTGGATAATAAGTATATACACTTATAGATGTGTAAAAATATTAATAGATAAGTGTAACAGGTAGGTAAGGAGCAGTGATAGGCTCTTAAGGGTATGGTCAAGTATGCAGAACCAGTAGAAAAATTTTGAATTTTTTTTCTTTTTTTCCCTTCTGGGCTCTAGGTATGTTTTTTCCTATCGCAGTAAATGAGGTTGAATGTGTATAATTTTAGAAGAGCTGTGCATGCGTGTGTGTGTGTGTGTACATACACATACAGTTTATATAGTAACTAAGCTATATTTTTGTGTGCTTTTGTGTAATATGTATGTACACATATGGCATATATACATAGAATAAAATAGCATATTTTGGATGCTCAGTAATAGTAAATAGGGAAATTGTATCTCTTTGAGGCGAGGAGAGGCCAGGCACCCTAACCAAACCCTTGATGTGAATGATGTCAAGTTGGCCACCTTTAAGCCAGTCACATGACCTTTAAGCCACCCCCAGTCATATGATCTTCAAGCCATTCCCATTTGGTCACATGGCCAACAAGCCACACCCACAAAATAATCCACACCCACAATGTGGGACTAAAATTTTTTGCAGCCCTTCACTGGTAAGAAGGTAAATGACTTTCTATACTTATCTATCTGTTTTTGTATTTCCTTCAACATTGTCTATGTAAAGTTTGTGTGTTTATCTGTTTTTGTGTACACCAACACATTGTATCATGCTACCTTGTTTCTATCTTCAATCCATTTATACCAATTGTTCCATGTCTCGTCGAATTCTTTATTGGTTATTTCCTTAATTTCCATAGTCATTTTGTCCATTTCTATTCATTTATAGATTTTATCTATGGTGGTGTTTTCTGATGGAGTCTTTTCATTTTTTCATAATTGGGCATAGGATATTCTGGCTGCAGTTATTATATATCGTCATTAGATATCAGCTTTATTTGGAGTATTTTTTCTTCCAGATTCCTAATAATATGCTTTCAGAGGTAAATTCAATTTCCTCCTTTATAATTTCTGATAGCCATCAATATATTGTGTTCCAGAATCCTTTAGCTTTGGGGCAAGAACTCCACAAGTGAAAGACAGTGCAAGCCTCTTTGTTGCATTTTCAACACTTTGCATTTAATTTTTGGTATATTTTAGCCAATCTGGAAGGGGGTAGGTATCATCTGTATAATATTTTATAATAGTTTTCTTTCTATGCTGCAGATTTTGCAATTTTACAGTTAGTGTTCAATGATTTCTCCCAATTGGCAAGATGAATGCTATGTCCCACTTTTTTGCCCATGCGATCATGGGCTCTTTGACAATTTCTTCCATCTTGTCAAATTCTAGTAAATATTCTAGTAAAGATCTTATCTAGTGGTTATATCAATGCCTGTACCTTCTCTGTCTTTATTATATCTTGATTTAATTTGTTTGTATGTCCACCAATCGATCTTGCAATTTTTGTCTTCTAATTCTTCCCTAGTTTTCAATTCTCCGTTTGTCTTCATATATCAAGGTTTTAGTGGGGTCAATCAAATTTGGATAAATGATAGCTTATATTTGATAACTACCTTGGTATTCTAATATAATTTTTCCTTTTGATTTCGTGCCATGATTTTAATAGGGATTTCCTAGTTAAATGTTTATTAAATGTGGTTTGTCTTTTTGAGTCATCTTTCCACAGATGGGCATGCCAACCCATTTGCAGGTCATGCCCCTCTAAAGTCAGAATTCTTTTATTAGATAGGTTCTAGAGAAGTGATGGAGGAAGAGTAAGTCAGAATCCAATCGAACACTTGTAAGAGCTCATATTAAGACTTACAAAGTGGTGCTCAAGGTGGCAAGATGTGTGTATCATGCCGCCTTGATTGCATCAGCAGAATCTCGCCCGGCCACTCTGTTTAGGGTGACCCACTCCCTTCTTAACCAGGGGGGAGTTGGGGAGCCCTTGCAGAGTAGTGCCGAGGACTTTAACACATTTTTCGCTGATAAAGTTGCTCGGATCCGGGCAGATCTCGACTAAGTCGACTGACGATGAGTCAGTTGAGGTGACTGGGGCCTGTACTTGTCCATCTGTCTGGGAAGAGTTTGATCTGGTGACACCTGATGATGTGGACAAGGCCATTGGAGTTATGCGTTCCGCCACCTGTTTACTGGATACATGTCCCTCCTGGCTGGTCTAGGCCAGCAGGGAGGTGACACGGAGCTGGGTCCAGGAGATTGTCAATGCTTTTTTGGGGAAGGGGTCCTTTCTGGCTCCATACAAGGAGGCACTTGTGCACCCCCTTCTCAAGAAGCCTTCCCTGGACCCAGCCGTACTTAATAACTATCGTCCAGTCTCCAACCTTCCCTTTATGGGGAAGGTTGTTGAGAAGGTGGTGGTGCTCCAGCGGTCCTTGGAAGAAGCTGATTATCTAGGCCCTCAACAGTTGGGTTTCGGGCCCAGTTACAGCACAGAAACTGCTTTGGTCGCATTGATGGTTGATCTCTGGTGGGCCCGGGACAGGGGTTTATCCTCTGTCCTGGTGCTTCTTGACTTCTCAGCAGCTTTCGATACCATTGACCATGGTATCCTTCTGCGCCGGCTGGAGGGGTTGGGAGTGGGAGGCACTGTTCTTCAGTGGTTCTCCTCCTACCTCTCTGGTCAGTCGCAGTCAGTGTTAGTGGGGGGTCAGAGGTCAACCTGTAGGTCTCTCCCTTGTGGGGTGCCTCAGGGGTCGGTCCTCTCTCCCCTGCCATTTAATATTTACATGAAACTTATGTGGCATGTTATGGCTTCAGGCCTGCCATGCTGGGATCAGCAAAGATGGGTACATTTGCATGCAAATGCCTCCTACCAACTGATGCCTGGCTAGTCCCTCTTCATCCACATCATGCTCCAAATAATCTATGTCTCGAAGGATCTCTGGGATCAAAAGAAAAAGCAATCTTGGCAGCGAGAGATCCCCTCCTTACAGCTGCTACACCCCACGTCGCCACCGGAAGTCTGATCTGCAACTGTATATGCAACTTTAGAAGTTGTGAATAATAATAATAATAATAATAATAATAATAATAATAATAATAATAATAATAATATATTAGATTTGTATGCCGCCCCTCTACGAGGACTTGAGGTAGATGCTCCAATACTAGAAGTTTTTAAGAAGAAGTTGGATAATCATCTGTCTGAAGTAGTGTAGGGTTTCCTGCCTAAGCAGGGTGTTGGACTAGAAGACCTCCAAGGTCTCTTCCAATTCCATTGCTATTATCATTATTTACATTTCAACTATTGTACATTTATTGTTGTAAGAAGGAAAATCTATCTGGTTCAGTTCCAAGCTAGGAAAAAGATGCTGGCCATGGAGGATGATTGGAAAAAAACTTTCTGTTTATTGGTGAACAGAACCAACACACACATAGTGTGCTGTTCTGGATCAGCTAACCAATTACAGAATTTTGTAAACTGGGGGCTTGCTTTGTGTGATTTATTATTTGATTGGTTTTACTTGTTTTGCAAAGGGTCTGAATTATTATTTCCTTAGTCCTAATCCTATCAGATATGTAATTGATTTTATCCTGTTATTTATTGTCCCTAGCCTGCCTTTCTTAATGGACCAGTATTGTTTCCACTTTTCTTAATGAATGGAGTTAAGATCATATCCTGTCCTTTTTTAATCCAATCTTAATTCCAAAAGGTGTTTGTGAATAGATTGGCCCAGTCTTTCTTAATTGGCCCAAAATACCTTCTGGGGGCTATTAACACTGAGTGTACTTTTTGTCTTTAAGAGCATGTTGCTTCATTTCTCCTGCAGAAAGTTAGTACCCATCCCTTTCCTACAACAATGGGATATTCTAGGAAATATTGAAAATGCAGAATATTATATTTTCCTGGATGAGAAAAGGAGAAACAATTTTTTAAAGACAAAGAGCAGCTCCCTGCAGCTCCCTGCCCCCAACATATATTTGGAACCCATTGAGCAGGACTGAGCCAGGCTATGTACAAAACAAATGAATTTATAGGCATGATTGGGTGAATGTGAATGACTGGTTTTAAGAAGCTGAGGTTTTAGGATGTTTTTAGAGTTAGATTCCTGGATGTTTAAACAAACAAACAAACAAGACTTTCAGCTCCAGGGTGGTGGGATTAAGACATGACTCTCCATGACATAATAGTAATCTATCAGCAGAGCTCACCACATGGCACAACCAAGGCCCTTCATTGCATTACCCAGCAAATGTATCTCAGACAACATCAGTTATGATCTCTGCATAGCCGAATGGGAGTCTGACAATTAATGGGATACATTTCTTACATAGGAACAGCAAGCTCAAGAGCAAAGCCCAAGAAGGTATAAATATATTTATTATTTATTTATCAATCAGATGCCGCCCTTCTCCTGCGACTCAGGGCCTCTCTCTCACTCTCTCTCTCTCTGTATATCTGTGTATATATACAGTAGTACCTCTAGATACGAGTTTAATTCGTTCCAGAAGGGAGCTTGTATGTCGAACAACTCGTATCGGGAACAAATGGCTTTAGACTTTGTTTTTCCCCTCCAAGATAACCAGAAGCAAGGATTCTTGCGCCACCTAGTGGACGCTCGGCTCGTATCCCGAATTTGAGCTTGGGTCTCGAAAAGAAATTTCTCTCCCCTCGTGGCTCGTATCTTGGAATACTCGCATGTGGAGCAGCTCGGATCTAGAGGTACTACTGTATATATATGAACCTCCCTCCCTCCCCCCTCTCTCTTTTTCTCTATCTTCCATGTGTTCAGCTGCCCAGGACCCATGTGATCCTGCTCACCAATAAACCATCTTTCCTATCAGGAAAATAGGGGGGGGAATAATCTGCCTACTAGGTATTCATCTGGCTAGTCTTTAGTCTGGTCAGCTTCAGCACATTAATTGGTTTGCTGGTTTTGAGCCCATGTGCTTGCCACGTATCTCCTGGTTGGGGATAAAAAATAGTTTCTAAAACACTTCACTTCTCTCTCTCTTCAGAGAGAAACAATGAGAAAAGCAGGCAAAGGAATGATCACTTCACTAGCAAAGCATAGAAGATTGCTTCACTTGTTAGCACCTTATTAGGGCTGGAAAAAAGGTGGAAGATTGCTTGCTAGCAAAGCAGAGAAGATTGCTTCACTGTTAGCACCTCATTAACAGTTTTTTCCCCAACGCCATCACTCTACTAAACAAATAATTCCCTCAACACTGTCAGACTTTCTACCAAATCTGCACTTCTATTCTACTAGTTTTTCTCATCATTACTATCACCCATTTCCTCCCATGGTGACTGTATGACTGTAACTTGTTGCTTATATCCTAAGTTTTTCATTAATATTGCTTCTTCATTGCTTATTTGACCCCTATGACAATCATTAAGTGTTGTACCACATGATTCTTGACAAATGTATATTTTATTTTATGTACGCTGAGAGCAAAGACAAATTCCTTGTGTCTCCAATCACACTTGGCCAATAAAAATTCTGTTCTATTCTATTAGGGCTGAAAAAAGGCTCAGTTGATTGTCGGAGGGAGAAGCAATGAAAGAAACAGGCAAAGAGAAGATGCTTATGTTAGGGCTAATAAAAACTTAGTAAAAGCTACATTCAGAGTATGAGAGGCACCCAAATTTTCAGCCCCTTTTAGGGGGGGAAAGGGTGCGCTTTACCATTTCAGATTATAAGACACACCTTTTTATTCTCCAAAACAGGGTGAAAACCTGGGTGCGTCTTATACACAGAATGTAGCCCTACCCGGCCACTCCCACCTTTTCAAATTTACCTCCATGCAGTAAACAGTGCAGCCCAGAGCCTGATTAGCATAAGCAATTGAGTATCAGCCTCTGACACACAGATGATTCATGAAGAGGCAAGCCACGTGCTAGAACTGAAAATGAAACTAACTGCAAGGAGTCAAATTGCTCGAGGTGGACTGCTGGCAATTTTGGACTGCTGAAACTGTTAGGAGGTAAGTTAATAACTATAAATGTCTATAGAATGTTCAAATGATTAGACTTATTTTTTTAAAGATTGTTTTAGACAATTTAGAATAGAATAGAATAGAATTTTTATTGGCCAAGTGTGATTGGTGCATATGCTCTCAGCGTACATAAAATAAAATATACATTTGTCAAGAATCATGTGGTACAACACTTAATGATTGTCATAGGGGTCAAATAAGCAATGAAGAGGCAATATTAATAAAAATCTTAGGATATAAGCAACAAGTTACAGTCGTACAGTCAACATGGCAGGAAATGGGTAAAAGGAATGATGAGAAAAACTAGTAGAATAGAAGTGCAGATTTAGTAGAAAGTCTGACAGTGTTGAGGGAATTATTTGTTTAGTAGAGTGATGGCGTTCGGGGAAAAAACTGTTCTTGTGTCTAGTTGTTTTGGTGTGCAGTGCTCTGTAGCGACGTTTTGAGGGTAGGAATTAAAACAATTTGTGTCCAGGATGTGAGGGGTCAGTAAATATTTTCCCCGCCCTCTTTTTGACTCATGCAGTATACAGGTCCTCAATGGAAGGCAGGTTGGCGCATATGCTCTCAGTTCTGATTATCCTCTGCAGTTCTGATTATCCTCTGAAGTCTGTGTTGGTCCTATTGGGTTGCAGCACCAAACCAGACAGTTATAGAGGTGCAGATGACAGACTCAATAATTCCTCTGTAGAACTGTATCAGCAGCTCCTTGGGCATTTTGATCTTCCTGAGCTGGCGCAGAAAGAACATTCTTTGTTGTGCTTTTTTGATGATGTTTTTGATGTTAGGTGACCATTTTACGTCTTGAGATATGATAGAACCTAGAAATTTGAAGGTCTCTACTGTTGATACTGTGTTGTCTAGTATTGTGAGAGGTGGAAGGGTGGAAATGAAGAAGCTTTTTAAAATAAATGCTTGATCTGAAGAGGCCCAGTGCTATTGTATCTTCTTTTTAATAGCAGAGAATAACTATACTTCCAGAAAGCCATATCAAATTTAAAGATTTGTAAAAGTATAATCTGAAATGTAACAGTGTGCCTTTTAGTATTAAGATAAGGCAGCTGAGTTTAACTCTGAGTTAGTCATGTTTGGAGTAGATCTATTTAAATAATTGGGAGGAGTCATTTAAGAAAACTTTCTGGCATTAATATTAATATTGCCATAATGTACATTTCTCCAGTTCTTTGCTATTTCTATGGGTCAGACATACATGCACAGAAATACACAGCAGACAGTGTATATAATCTGTTCTGTTTTCTGTTTGGTAAACAGAGAGGCAGAGGCCTTTTTTCCTTGTTTTCCTGACCCCAAACTAAGGTGCATCTTATACTTGGGTGTGTCTTATACTCTGAAAAATATGGTATACAGCAAAAAAATACAGTATGTGAAATAGTATATGATTTAGTGGCCAAGGAATCTTGAATATAATATAATGTTTAAACAACAGGAAAATATGTGGTTAGATGTTTACAGTGAATTATAATTTGAAATAAAATGTTTATGAAATTTGAAATTTGATAAATTTGACATTTGATAAAGATACTTTGATGTCTCAAATGTCTGTTGGGGATGTAATTCTAAAGAAGACATTTTGTATCATCTTTGGGGCCATATCCATGTTAGGGTTAGGGTAAAATTGAGACCTGAAGCTTTTCCCTTAGAATTACTGGATATGGACTTGAAAAAAAGATTTGGAAAATAATAGTGGATAATTCTGAGTATGGACTCAGACCTATAACTGTACCCTTCCTGAAACTTAAGAAAAGATTTAATAAAATGCTTATGGGCAAACTCAATGGTATATACCAGTGATGGCAAACCTAGGGCACATGGAGCCATATCTGCTGGCACGTGAGCCCTTGCCCTAGCTCAGCTCCAACATGCATGCGTGTGCTGGCCAGCTGATTTTAGGCTGGCACAGAGGCTCTGGGAGGGTGTTTTTGGCTACCAGAGATCTTCTGGGGAATGTGGAAGGGCATTTATAAACACACACCCACCCTGCTCCAGGGAAGACTTTGAAATCTGGGGAGGGTGAAGCATAAGCCTACTGGGCCCACCAGAAGTTGGGAAACAGTCCGTTTCTGGTCTCCAGAGTGCGTCCGGAGGTGGGGGAAGTTCTTTTTGCCCTCCCCTGGTATTGAATTATGGATGTGGGCACTCATGAATGTGCGATAGCATGCGCACACACTCTTTCGACACCTGGGGGAAAAAGGTTCGCCATCACTGGTATATACTGTAGATTTGAACTCAAGAAAGGGGCTTTTACCTTTTTATTCTTGATCATATCAAAATATATGTATTGATTTATTCAATTTATATTCTGCTCTATATCCAATCTAGGAAGGTGCAGTTTAAATCTAGTCAAAAGTCAGATCTGCAGTCAGATCTAGTTAAAAGCACTTAAATCTAGTCATACTCTGTAAGGGATGCCAACAAAAGGCAATTTTAATTGATTGGAGAGGTGAGAGGAGGAAAAAAAAGCCTGCAGTGTGTTAAAAGAGGGGAAATCAGGGGGACGACAAGTGGTTTGTGAACAGAACAAAATTGAGACAGAGACAAACTATTTGAGATTAAAACTACAGCATGGAATCAAATATCAAAAACAAAGCTGAATGTTCAACTACAATTATGTATCATTTTTATGGGAGATAATATGCTGGACAATCTATTTTTCAAAATGCTCTCATCTTTAAAGATTAGTGCTGTCAACTCTCAGCCCCTCCAAGAAGATCTTGTATCCTTAACAGCAAAATAGATACACTATTTCAAACATGGTATGATACATTAAATATACTGAGACTCTCTTCATTGAGAATAATGTGAGATTTGACAAATAAATGAGAGTGAGTGAGAACCTCTGATATTGCCTACTTTGTTACTCCCTCTTTGAAACATACTACTTCCCATATCCTTTTTCACCCAGAGGGTCATTGGTTTATGGAATTCATGCCCAGAAGAGGTTGTGACAGCTGTCAGCCTTGATAGTTTCAAGACAGGATTAGACAGATTCATGGATGCCAAGTGTATCAGTGGTTATTGAAACGGATGTCCACGTGCCGCCTCTATATTGGTTGAGGCAGGCAGGATTCCCTTGAGTACCATTTGTTGAGGGTCAGGGGAAAGGGAGGGTCTTGCCTTCTCTTTCTGCTCAAGATCCCCATGGACAATTGGTGGGCCACTGTGTGGCACATAATGCTGGACCCAATGGCTTTGGCCTGATTCAGCCTGGCTCTTCTTATGTTATGTTCTTATGTTCTTCTAATCTTGGATTCTGTGTGGAAAGAATGTAGGGGAAAAGGCAATTGGGAAGAACATGTGAGCAGAAGAAAGCTTAGAAATTATGGGCTACCTTCACTCTACTATTCTCCCCTGCAAATGCCAAATGTTCAAATGCTTTTTCAACATAGTACGGTAAGAAAAAATGGTCAAAGAAGATCAAAAATTACAAAAATAACATAAAAGAAAATAGGGGTGTTTTTTTTCATTTCTTTTAACCTTGCATGAAGAGAAAAAGGCTTTCTCTGAGCAAGAGTATCTCTTCGATTGACACTGATTGGATTCATTTGTCAACAAGCACACAACAGGAGAAAAAAATGATATATGCCAGAGAATACTTTGTTATGTTTTCAAGGCACCATTGGCAGAATTTAAGCACACTTTGCCGTTACTAGTATATGACATGCTTTTTATGCTTTTTATGTTTTTAAATATATAAAATAACTCTTATGCATGTAATTCAATGGAAATGACATTATAATCTCATAAAAACCAATCTTGTTCTTGGATTTAAGTTATTATTTTTATTGTATTTTGGGAATAATCACTATAAAAATAGCTTTTTAAAAACTAAAATATTTGAAGTAGCTTTATTTTATGTAATGCCATTCTGTCTGCAACTATATTATTTAATTTAGTACTCATAAACACACAATTCCATCAAATTCAGCCTACTTGGCCCATTCAGCCTACTTGGCCCAGTGCAAGGCTAATCCAGAGAACAATGCCTGGCTCCCCAGCCCACCTCCTCGCTTGCTCTTTTGCTCGCTACCAGAGCTGATCTCTGGTTTTGGGGAGGGGGCATATTCAGGTTCTTCCTCTGCCCCTGGCATGGCTCTTCTTCTCCCCAGCCTTCCTCTCCATTGTTGTGTGGGGAAAACAGCAAACCGCTTTCCGCAGCGGGTGGCTGGACTAGCATCCCCATAGAGAAGGGAGGAATTATTCTCCTGTTGCTATTCAGTGGACTGTCTTCCCTCCCACTCTCATAGCCAGAGCAAAGCACTTGGATTCTTGTGCAAACACAAAACAGACACAAAGTGTGTGTGAGAGAGAGAATGGAAAGGAAAGAATGAAGGGAAGCAAAATTAAACAAAACAAAATTTGGGGGGCTTCTGGGGGACAAGAGGATTGGGAATAGGGCTTCCTGTGGCAGAGAGCATTTTTGAACCTCAGAGGAGCCAGAGTGAGAATCTGTGTTGTTGGGGGGGGGGGCAGTGAGATAGGCAGTTCCCCAAGGCAGCTTCTGCAACCTGCCACCACCCTCTGTGCCCCACCCACTGCTCCTGCCACTGTCAGGAAGGTACTGCCGCCAGGGACGAGAGGGTGGTAACTTCAAGGACGGGTGAGCCGAGGCTTCCTTGTCTCCCAACCAAGAAGCTTGGAGCTTCTGCTGCGGCCCCAACCAAGTGGTGCAGGCGGCGGAGCAAGAGTGCTGAAGTTTTTGCATAGCAGGCGGCAAAGCAAGAGTTGCTGAAGTTTGTGCACAGCTTGCTTGGAGCTGGTCTGGAAAGGAAAAAATGCCTCTGACAGGGAGAGAGGGAAACCACAGCCTGCTGTTCCTGCCAACCCCACCCCTTTGTGTCTGATGGCAGCAGTTCTCACACTGCCACTACCACAATGACTGTGGTAAGTTGTAAGAGGTGCACTGTTCAGGAATGCTCCCCTAGAAAATCTAAGGTACCAACATTTGCCAGCACAAACGGCCAAGCAGGATGCTGCCTGGAGTGTGAGACTGGCAGGAGGATGAGAAGCAGTGGTGGCAGATTCATTGACTAGCTGATCCCATCACCTAAAATTCACTGACACTATCATTAACAAAATTAAGTGTCCTGGGTTGTAGCAATTGTTGGAAGAAATGTCCATCTGGGTTCAGTTCTAAGTGGGAAGAAAGACACTAGAAACATGGAGACTGCTTGGATAGATGGTTTAATGGTAGACATGAGGGTTTTTTTATCCTTTGTGTGTGTGTGTGAGAGAGAGAGAGAGAGAGAGAGAGAGAGGGAGGGAGAGAGCCTCTCTTGGGCCCTACCTTGGAGCTTCCTGCTCCTGTGAAATAAATGTATTCTGATTGGTTGCCAGACTCCCATGGGGCCATGCAGGGGTAACTTTGCAGTGCCTTGAGCCTCAAACTTGGCTGAATCTTGCTGGGTGATGTAATCTATCCAGGTGCCATGTGTTGAGTTCTCTTACTAGATGGCTAGAGAGCTAACCATATCATGTCCTAAGGGCCATGTCTTTTGTGTAGTAGATAAATTGGCCCAGCCTTTCTGGGGCTATTAGCAAAGGTGGGGCTGCTTTCCAAGAACATGTTTCTTCTTTTCTCATCCAAGGAGATAATAATATTCTTCTTTTTAAATATTTCCTAAAATACAGTGTTCCCTCGATTTTCGGCGGGAATGTGTTCCTAGACCGCCCGCGAAAGTCGAATTTCCGCGAAGTAGAGATGTGGAAGTAAATACACTATTTTTGGCTATGAACAGTATCACAAGACTTCCCTTAACACTTTAAACCCCTAAATTACAATATCCCATTCCCTTAGCAACCATTTAGATTATTACTCACCATGTTTATTTATTAAAGTTTATTAAAAAAATATTTATTAAAGGCAGATAAAAGTTTAGCAATGACACATGATGTCGTCGGGCAGGAAAAACCGTGGTATAGGGGGAAAACCTGCGAAGTATTTTTTAATTAATATTTTTGAAAAACCATGGTATAGACTTTTCGCAAAGTTCAAACCATCGAAAATCGAGGGAATACTGTATTTCATTTTTCTAGGAGAAGGGTAGGTGCTAACATTCTATACCTTGCTAGATCTGTGAGCTATTTTCATTCTCAAAGAGCTAAGAATCTCAGAGATCCCATCTCTGGTGAATTTCAATTGCCCTCAGAGATGGATTGGGAAGAAGATGGAGACATCATTAGTGTTTGTGATGGGGAAACTGTTGAAGCATCCCTGTGCTGGTGGATAAAAACCCTAGGACATATTTATGAAATAAATTATTATATTTTCATATTCACATATTGATACTAAAATGAAACTTTTTGAGATTAGAGCAGGTGCTAGGTTGAGAACAAAAATAGCAATCTAAAATTTCTATATTTTGGCAGATGGATTGCTAGTTAGTAATATGTTAATTATAGTGTGTAGCTAATTGCTATCTAAAATCTTTTTTTCCCTTTAGCTTCTAATTATCAAACATTTCAGATGACTGTTATGCTTTTGTGCTGCAATGATTGGAAAAAATAAAATGGCCATAGCTCTGTTTTAAGGAGATCTGGGAGCGGGGGCAGAGATTCATTTTCCTGTTTAGATAACTGGCCATGAATGCTGACCTAAGATTTAAATGCATATCCAAGATATTAAATAGTAACTGATTTTCAAATGTGAACTTACCCTTGTTATAGCAGCTTTCAGCTGAAATTCTTTCAAATCCTGTTATCATCAAAGAACTCAAACTATGTTTATGAAATAATCATCTCTCCTCCATAATTAAAGAAGAAAGCAAGAAAATACATTCAGGGGTGCAGTAGGAAAAAATCCAAATGAAAAACAACATTTCTTTTCTAAGGTCCTGTGGTTTCTGGATCTCATTTCAAGCACATTCATGGTACTCGGATCAAACTTCTCAATATTTATTTTGTCTTTAATGAGAGTGTGGCTAAAGATCGCTGTGATGGTTTAGCTAAGTTCATATATCTCTGATATTTTCTTTTGAGTTTCATTAAAATAAAAATCATCAAACATATGGCGATTAAGAAAATCAAAATTTATCAAAAATGTATATGTTTTATTATATGACAGACGAGAGTGGCAGGCCCTGAATGCTCTTCTCTCTGCAAAACAAGAAAAAAAATCAATGTTTTCCCATCACTTTCCTTAATTTCAGGCTTCAAATGAGCCTATCCTTAGTATGCTTGTTTAGATCATAAGGGTCAGCAACATTTCCAATAAAAAGAAGCAAACAGCAACTCTTAACAAATTCCTTTAATGATTCTCAGGAAAGCTACAAGATGTGAAAGGAATTTCTATATTCTAATTCTTCTTTTGACTGATTCATCAATTAGATAATTTAAGGTATAGCAACCAACCAAATTTAAAAAATATTCAATTTTATTGAAATGGTTGAAGACGAATGTAGAGAGACAGAAAATATCAATTCTAACAGCTTAAATTGATTATTTGTAGTTTTAGCTTCTTATTCATTATCATTGAGAATATATAGCCACCCAGATTCCTTCGTGTGTTAGACAGCATATACAATAAATAAATAGATAGATAGATAGATGGATGGATGGATGGATGGATGGATGGATGGATGGATGGATGGATAGATAGATAAAAATAAAATAATATGAGTTCACTAATTTTCATTTGTTTTGTTCCTTATTAGATGTCCTTGTAACTGATAGGATGACTTGTTGGGTTACTAAATTCTTATGTTTTTATTCTACTGTTACCATTCTCCAGCTCCCAAGACAGACATACAGATGCACAACTATGCACATACAACACAATAGCTTACCATGTTGCTTTTAAGTAAAATAGGCTCACAGATGCTCAAGGTCCCCTAATTATCCAGTGAAAATTGTGGCTGATTTGAAGAATTCAAATGGATTAATCAGACAGATTAACTACTGTACCATCAAGATGATACCATCAAAACATACATATTTTGCTCATTTGAAAATGTAAGAACTTCAAATTCTAACCCAGGAAGAGTGCAGCAGGTGTTCCTTGCCATCATAATGAAAATTACTATTATGCAATACTATGGGTTGTATGAGGATAGACGTTAGTGAAACATTGTCTTGCTCCACTCTAATTAGGCAACTGGTTGCCTATATGTTCATTTTGTTTATGCCAAATGGTATAAGGGTCTCCCCATCAAATCTTCTAAAAGAAACATAAGATAATAATGTTTATGCTCCAAAAGAAAATTACCAAGTGATAATTTTTTCCCGTCTTGCAGTCTTTTAAAAAGCTCATTTGTATATTACCAGTACCAATTTTCCTTGTGCACATCTAAGGTAATAAACAACAGAAATATATTCAGATGCAGAATGAAACCTGTTAACCATGGTTCCAACATTATACATGTGACTCCTGATAACGTTGGGTATGTGTCAGATCCGTGAATTTGCCATTCTTTACGTGAAGGGGGGATACTTGCCTACATTATTTACTTCATTGCTTTATTCCTCACGAACTCTTTATCCTGCATGCTGTTTATTTATAACCTTTTTGCCTGGTGTCTAGGTGCCCTGGGATTTTCATGCCATTTGGGGAATGCAAGAGGAGGGAGGGCCATGTGGGTTGCATCACTTGAAAGCTAGGGCAGAAGATAACCCTGAGAAACTTCCTTTAGCTTGTTCTCAGAGCAGCCAGTGCAGTCACATCTTCACACCTGCAGATTGGCTGAATCTATGTCAGACTATTGGGAGGGGTTCCTAATTCCTTTTATTCTACTTGTGTTCCCTGAGGGATCTCAGAGCCTGCTTTTATTTCATCCTGCTATCACCCCTGTTCAATAAAAGGTTCCTTTTAAAATGCCAAGATTCAAGAGTCTTTACTTTTCTGAATAAGGGTAGACCTTACAGTATGACTCATAGAAGGTCCCCCCAAATGACCAACCAATTAATCTGATGAAGAGATAAAATTATTAACTACATGAAGAATAAACATAATTTTAGTCAATTTAGTTAAATAAATATCCTAAATGACGCATACATATTAGGAGTGGCATCTAAAAATAAAACAATAAAATCAAAATCTATATGGCTCCATTCAATTAAATTAAGCTAAAAGAAATTCAGATTTTTATGTGGCTCGTTCACTTTTTTGTGTGGTTTTCTGAATACCACTATAGCTATCATTACCGAAGTCCCCAAATTCACGAAGATGGTAATCTCTAATCTAAAAAAATATTAAAAGGTTTCCATTTGGCATTAAAAACCCAACAACAAATGTCAAACCATTTTATTTTTATTTTGTAGTAAATATTACAATAGGTGGGTGACCAACATGGCATGTCAACCCAGATAATTTCGGGAAGTTATACCAAGGAGTATCATTGGAAACCACAACCAGGGTATCTCCACACTTGTATTCTCCCATTTGGAGGCCAGTATTCATTGCAATGCATATAGAAATATTCATCAGCCAGTACATATTAGTAGTCATGTTAGGAGAACCCACTGCAAACGTTGCGTGACTTGGTTTGTCCATTATGCAATATGCTGAAGAGTACAGCAACAACAATGTTATGCAACCCTCATCATAATACATATGAACATTGGCCACACACAAATGTTTTAATTTTCTCATGTCTTCCTTTAATTATAATGTTAACTGAAAACCTGAAAAGATTAGAGACAGAATCATGTACGTACATGGTAGAATTGATTTCTGGGGAGAAAACCTAAACAAAATAAATTTGTCTGAACTCAGAAAAATGTTTCTTCTAGATTATGCATAGAGGCAAACACATTTCCTTTGATTGCATTTCTTGCACATACACAAAAAACAATTCTTTCACTTAATAGAACAGGAGTATCAATTTCATTGAGGGCCAGATCAGCATTATAGTTGCCCTCAAAGGGCCAGTAGCCAGGTTGCTGGGACTAGATGAATGTACCAGGGTGGGCCTGAGTGGTTCAATGCCTCTCACTAGGCACTGCTGACCCAGGATGGCTGGGTCGGGATGGAATAGGTCACATCAGCTAACTTGATGTAGGGACAGCTAGGTGACCCACAAGCTCCTTGCCTCCATAAACTGCTGGCAGTCATGTGCATACACATGCGCTCACAAGCACACACACTCTCTCTCTCTCACACACACACACACACTCCAGGTTTGGGAACTTTTATCTACAGAGGAAAGAGAGAGCCTGCTCCCCAAGCTCAGACATGATTGGCAGTAAGCTCAGATGTGGGTAAAAGTCTTCAAGCTTGAAATGGTGTGCGTGTGTATGTGTGTGTGTGTGTGTCTATATATATATTACACAGGGCAAAACCCGAACTCAGAACAATCTACATATATATATATATATATATATATATATATATATATATATATATATATACATATACGTATGTGCACACATGTCCATTCAGAATGCCAAAGGAGACATTCTTCTCTCAATCCAAGACATTGTTGGTGAAGAATACTCGAGACAGGCAGGTTCAAAGACGGTTCCTTTATTAGCTCTTTTTTGGAAAGTGACATTCAGCAGGGAACGCGTCTGCTGTCAATGAGAAAAACCGCTCTATTTATACTTTTGCGGCTCGCGCCAAAAGGAACTGTCATGCGTCTGAACCAATCAGACGCGACCTCTTGTTATTTATATTTTCTGCCCGGAGACAGCTTTGTACAAGGATTCAACTATTTACATACGATTCAACACCCCTCCCTCCTTAGTTCAGAATATGTCAATCAGTTAACCATGTGATATAGTCCTCCAATCTGCTTGGTCTACGCGAGGCTCTCTCCGACCTGCGCAGATCAGTTGAGTCCTCGCTTTCAACGGTGGAGGTCGGTTCGCCTGTACCTCCACAGTGCGGCTGGGGCCGAGTTTGAGCTCCGGCCTGCTGAGTTGAGTGGGCAGGCACAACACCGACCTCTGAGGACGAAGATGGCTCGGCGTCGCTGGAGGACCTTTCCTGGCTTGGTAAGTCCATTTGTAATTCCAGTAAATCGGGTTGTGAGTAAAAGTCTGATAGGGGGGAAGAGTTTTCATTAGCAGTTTGTCCCTGGGAGGATTCAATGCGTCCTCTCAAGTGATCAATTTGCCGCTTCCACATGCGGCCATCCTCTAATTGTACATAATACGTATTGGGAGCAGTTTGCTGCACAATCTTTCCCTTAATCCAGTTTAACCCCCCATCAAAATTTTTAGCAAAAACATTTTGTCCCAGGTACAAATTCCTTTCAGGAGTTACAGACATATAATCAAGACATTTGTTATTACAATATCGTGGGTGTAACCTGTCCAGAGGTGATCTGAGTTTTCTACCCATTAGGATTTCTGCAGGACTCTTGTGTGTAAGGGAATTGGGTGTAATATGCTGTACTAATAAGAATTGGTCCAAATGTTGCTGAATTTCTCCAGGGCCTGCTCTGCGCAATGCTTCTTTGGCCACCCTTACGTACCGTTCCGCCAGACCATTAACCCATGGCGAGTAAGGTGATGTGAGTGCGTGTCTGACCCCCAAGTTACTGAGGAATATTTCAAATTGCCTGGCTGTCAATTGGGGCCCATTGTCTGACACCAAGATGTCAGGACAGCCATGAGTGGCAAACAAATGGTGCAAAACCCTTATGGTAGCACAAGTGGTTATATTACTCATTGCAATTATCTCAACCCATTTGGAGAAAGCATCTACCACAATCAGAAAATACTGAGACCCTATTGGGCCTGCGAAATCAATGTGTATCCTGGACCAAGGCCCAGCAGGCTTTTCCCACTCTACTGGAGCTGTTTTGGGGGGATTAGGCCGTGACTCCTGGCATGGGTCACACTTGGCTATCCACCGTTCAATGTCTGTATCCAGACCTGGCCACCACAAGTGCCCCCGGGCTAAACTCTTCATTCTGACAATACCAGGATGGCCTACATGTAACATAGTGAGTACTTTGGTCTTCAGGCTTTCAGGAATGATTACTCTATCACCCCACAATAGACAACCCTTAATAAATGACAATTCTAACCTTTTGGTTTTAAACTCACTTAATTTTGCCTCCTCGGGGTCTCTGTGCCATCCCTTTAGTACACAATTTATAACTTTTTGTACAGTTGGGTCTTGCTGGGTGTGCGCAGCCACCTCCTTTGCTGCTGTTATTGAATTTTCCTCAAAATATATTATTAACACATCCTCAGATGGGGCTGGGTCTTCAACTAAGTCTGACATAGGGCACCTACTTAGGCCATCAGCGTGGTTGATGGTTTTGCCCCCTTTGTGAATGAGCTCATACTGGTATCCCGAAAGAAATAAGGCCCACCTAATTAGTCTGGGGGACATAAATGGAGGTGTTGGCTTGTTAGAGGCCAGAAGGCCCAATAAAGGCTTGTGGTCAGTGATCAATTCAAACTTCCTTCCAAACATATAGTTATGGAACTTTTTAACACCAGCCATTAAGGCTAAAGCCTCCTTATCTAGTTGGCTATAATTTCTTTCAGTGCTGGTCATTGTTCTGGAAAAGAAAGCGATTGGGGCTTCAGTATTATTAGGCAGAACATGTGCCAATACCCCACCTACCCCATAAGGTGATGCGTCGCACGTAAGCCTGACGGGTAGTAATGTACTATATTGAACCACCACGCTTTTGGAGGTTAATAATTATTTAATTTGAAAAAAGGCTTCGTGCTCAGTTTTGCCCCAGGTCCAGGGAATTCCCTTCTGAAGCAGCCGGTGTAGGGGTTCTGCTGCCGTTGCCTTCTGTTTCAAAAAGATAGAGTAAAAATTAAGAAGGCCTAGAAAAGCCTGTAACTCTGTTTTAGTTTTTGGTTCTGGCGCTTCTCTAATAGCTTTTAACTTTTCGGCAGTGGGGTGGATACCATTCCCATCTATTCTATATCCTAAGAATTCTACACTTTCAGTTCCCCACACGCATTTGTCAGCTTTGATCCTCAAGCCCTTAGATTGCAGTCTATGCAAAACCTCTCTTATTCTTTGGTTTAGTTGTGCTTGGTTTTCCCCACAAATTAGTATATCATCAAAGTAGGGGATAGTCCCCTTAACCCCGGTCAATAAACGTCCCATTATGCTTTGAAAAATCCCAGGGGCTATGCTGACCCCAAATTGTAGTCTGGTGCATTTAAAGGCACCCCTGTGGGTAACGATAGTCTGTACTAAAGATGTTGGTTCATCAACTGGGAGTTGTTGGTATGCCTGTGCGAGGTCGATCTTTGCGAATACCCTCCCTTCCCCCAGGGAGTGAAGGATTTGTTGCACCACTGGAATGGGGTATGGGTGATGTTGGAGGGCTTTGTGTGGATTTATAGTCCGCACAGACTCTTAAGGAGCCATCTGGTTTTAGAGGTGTTTTAGAGGTGTGACTATTGGCGTTTCCCAAGGCCTTTGTTCTACGGGGACCAGGATGCCCTGGGCTATGAGTTTATCAAGCTGTAGGTCAAGCTTGGGGAGAAGAGGTAAAGGCACCCTTTGGGGCTTGTGTCTGACAGGGGGGACCTTAGGGTCAATAGAAAACGATATAGGGGGCCCTTTATAAGTTCCCAAGGTGGGGCTAAAAACCTCTGGAAATTCCTGTAAAAAATTGGGAATGTTATCAGAGTTAATAGTACAGATACCCGAAATTTCAATACCCAATGGGTCCATCCAAGTTAATCCTAGAAGAGAGTGTTTAGCCCCTGCAACCACAACCATAGGAAGGAGACATTTAACATTTTTAAAATCAACAGGTACATGTACTTTTCCTAACACAGGTATGACATTCCCTTGAAAATCCCTAATTACCAATGTAGTTTGTAATAGATCAGATTTTAAGAGGTTAGGCATGTACATCTTAAGCTTTTCCCATGGCATAATAGTATATTTAGACCCCGTGTCCAGTTCCAGATTGCATGGTCTGTTGTTTAGGAGCAGCGAGATTACGATTTTGCTCCCATTTTTCGTTGTTGTGCTATTTACAGAAAATTGTTCGTTACCTCTTGTGTAATCGCGGTTAGCGGTTGGGTAGTTTCTGCGGCTGGAACCTCGGGGAAATCTGTTGTCTCGCGGTTGGGTTGTCTGGTTTGAAAATCGAGGAGGATGAGGAGTGGAGGAGGATTCCTTGGGCAGAGGGGCTCTGCAGGCCTCGGCGATGTGGCCACGTCAGTTGCAGCGGCGGCAAATGGCGTCCCGGAAGGGGCAGCGTTGGCGCGGGTGGTTTCCTCGGCAGCCGGAGCAAGGAGCAGTGGGGCGAGGGTATCTGGGTTGTCTCGATTGGTCACTCTGCAGTAGGAGACAGTTGTCCTCGGCGATGGCAGGTGGGCTGAGGTCGTCTGGGGCCTCGGCGCGGGAAGGCGAAGAGACGATTTTGGAAACGGTTTCTCTTTTGTCATGTTCTTTTAGCTCTTTGGCGGCAGCGTCGGCGACCTCGGCGGTTTGTGCCAACTTGATTACCGCCTGGAGAGTAGGCTCGTCTTCAGTGAGGAGCTTGTTGCGGACTGTGGCATTTCTCATGCCGAAGATGAGGGCATCGGTGAGGCGAGCTTCCGGGCTGTCAAACTTGCATTTTGACAGCACCGTTCGAAGTCGTGTGGCGAATTGGTTAATGGACTCGGAGTCGAGTTGTGTCATTCTAGAGAACTGGTGCCTGAACACGACGGCTGGTTTCATGGGTTTGAAGTGGCTAGCGAGCCTTGCTTGTAGGTCGTCCCATGGAACGGATTTTGCTGGCAGCGGGTCGGTTAGAGTCTGTGCGAGGTCGAAGATTTCTGGGCCACAGTAGTTTAAGAAAATTGCCCGCTTTCGGTCGGCGTCCCTCATCCCGGTGGCTTCGAGGAAGATCGAATTTTGCCATGTAGGCGTCCCAGGATGACTTCTCCGGATCGAAGTATTCAGGAGCCCGGCCGATTTGAAGGTTGTTCATCTTGCATGCGTGGTTTCTCCGTCCGTCGTCGCCAGTGAAGAATACTCGAGACAGGCAGGTTCAAAGACGGTTCCTTTATTAGCTCTTTTTGGGAAAGTTTTTAATATGTTTGTGAGTGACATAGGGGAAGGTCTGGTAGGGAAGGTTTGCCTATTTGCCGATGACTCTAAAGTGTGCAATAGGGTTGATATTCCTGGAGGCGTCGGCAATATGGTAAATGATTTAGCTTTACTAGATAAATGGTCAAAGCAATGGAAACTGCAGTTTAATGTTTCCAAATGTAAAATAATGCACTTGGGGAAAAGGAATCCTCAATCTGACTATTGTATTGGCAGTTCTGTGTTAGCAAATACTTCAAAAGAAAAGGATTTAGGCGTAGTGATTTCTGACAGTCTCAAAATGGGTGAACAGTGCAGTCAGGCAGTAGGGAAAGCAAGTAGGATGCTTGGCTGCATAGCTAGAGGTATAACAAGCAGGAAGAGGGAGATTATGATCCCGCTATATAGAATGCTGGTGAGACCACATTTGGAATACTGTGTTCAGTTCTGGAGACCTCACCTACAAAAAGATATTGACAAAATTGAACGGGTCCAAAGACGGGCTACAAGAATGGTGGAAGGTCTTAAGTATAAAACGTATCAGGAAAGACTTAATGAACTCAATCTGTATAGTCTGGAGGACAGAAGGAAAAGGGGGGACATGATCGAAACATTTAAATATATTAAAGGGTTAAATAAGGTCCAGGAGGGAAGTGTTTTTAATAGGAAAGTGAACACAAGAACAAGGGGACACAATCTGAGGTTAGTTGGGGGAAAGATCAAAAGCAACATGAGAAAATATTATTTTACTGAAAGAGTAGTAGATCCTTGGAACAAACTTCCAGCAGACGTGGTAGATAAATCCACAGTAACTGAATTTAAACATGCCTGGGATAAACATATATCCATCCTAAGATAAAATACAGAAAATAGTATAAGGGCAGACTAGATGGACCATGGGGTCTTTTTCTGCCGTCAGACTTCTATGTTTCTATGTTTCTAAGTGACATTCAGCAGGGAACGCATCTGCTGTCAATGAGAAAAACCGCTCTATTTATACTTTTGCGGCTCGTGCCAAAAGGAACTGTCATGCGTCTGAACCAATCAGACGCGACCTCTTGTTATTTACATTTTCTGCCCGGAGACAGCTTTGTACAAGGATTCAACTATTTACATAGGATTCAACAGTTGGCATTTCCTTGTCTGGTGGTGACCCTTCCCAGCAAAGCAGGAGGCGGATGACGATGTTGCTGCATGTAGAAACATGGGGGAGAAAGTTTGTAGGAAGCAGTTCCCTGCGAATCCAACTTCTGCTTTGACAGATCCCTGGAGAGCAACATAAGGAGGCAGGGGAACAGCACTCCCTCATTCTGCATGAGGGAGGTTGGCTCTTCTCGAAAGGACATCTCCATTTCCAATAATGGAGGGTGCTGGCTTGTTAGGGCAACCTTCCCTTATTCAGCTCCTCTGCCACCCCTTCCTCTTCTCCAGAGATCTGTCAA
Organism: Erythrolamprus reginae; assembly: GCF_031021105.1. Lineage (NCBI taxonomy): Eukaryota > Metazoa > Chordata > Lepidosauria > Squamata > Dipsadidae > Erythrolamprus > Erythrolamprus reginae. The sequence continues at coordinate 66,472,248 of NC_091953.1, forward strand.
GGCAGAAATTGGATTTGGAGGAAATTGCTTCCGGCAAACTTTTTCCTCCATGCTTCCACACACAGCAGCAGCATTACCCACATCCTATGGGGGGGGGCAGGCAGCAATGCTGAAAGCGGGAATCCATAGGTCTCTGGTGGATGGAGCCTCACCATCCCTCTCAGGTCATGCAGAAGTAGCAATGGGCTATGAGCCAGAATGCTAAATTGCACTTGCCGCCACGGCTCGTATGTTCTTGCGGGACCAGTGTGATTTTGCTGCTGCACCTGTGGAGGAAGCAGGTAGAACAGCAGGTGTGCCTGTGTTTTGGCAAGGTTTTTTTGCTTCCGCGCATCCTGAAACACGGGTGCACCTGTGGCTCCGTGCATGATTTTGCTTCCTCCACAAATGCAGCAGCAAAATCTCACTGGTCTCGCAAGAACTTACGAGCCGTGGCAGCAAGTGCAATTTAGCATTCTGGCTTGTAGCCCACCGCTGTGCAGAAGACACCCAGATGCTGGTACAGGATGCCTGGAGCCATAGGCAATGGAGAGCAAGTGCCCAGCCTGGCCCTCAAGCTCCTGGGGCACTGAGATGCCACAGCCCAGCCCCACTTCCCTGAGGGTCTGCCCAACTGTGCTTACTTCCTCCTTGAGGTTGCTGTTGCTGGGCTCACTTTCCTTGGCCAAGTTGCTTATGGTAAGTGCAAAGTGTATGGGTGACTGCAAACTGCATCCTGTGCACCCATCTGGGGGGAGGGGCTTGCTGGCTCCAGGGAGCCATTTTCTGGTGTGGATGGCTGCTACCAAGTTACAGATCAGCACCCAGCTGACCACGGCCAAGGCGCTGCAGGCTGGCCTTTTGCTGTCTCGAGGGCAGCCTCGTGGACCAGGCCTAGCCACATCATGGACAGGATCTGGTCCATGCATCTTGACTTTGACACCACTGTGAAATAGTGTATCAATTAAATTGAATTAACAAAGGCTTGCATTAAAGGATTATGGTTAGCTCTTAGAAAATATGAGTATGGAGAAGGGGTGGGGTCAAATGGCCATGGCAGCACGGATTCCTCCCTCTTCCTTGGGGGCCCCCCAAATCCCCACCGGTTCTTTCTGGTTCTTTTTGAACCAGACCTGATCCTCCTTGAAGGGGAGGTGATACAGGAGATGCTACCGAGGGTGTGGTTTGGGGTCGGCATACCTCACCAGGCGTACCATCCTAGTCTCGCGCTGGCGGTGGTGTGAAATTGACCAGGCAGCCATGCCTGAGTTGGCACCAGTCACGGAGAAACTGCATTGCAGGGATTGGAGCTGAGCGGTAACATCTGGGAAGAGGATGATTTAAGTGATGGTGTGGTGAAGAAAAAACTAAGTGGTGTGCTGGTGAGTGATTTTGCCTGAAAAGTCATCTGGAACTTATTTTCTGATTTTTTTTATCAATGGAGCTAAAACTGCCGGAAATTGGAGGGAAGTGACTATTCAGTGGAGGGGCGAATAGCGGAAGGCTTCAGTTACAGCATATTGCCCAAGATTGGATTATTTAAAAAACAGGTATATTTAAAGACTTTGAATTTGAACTACTAAAATATTGCTTTTATTTTTTTCCTTTAAGAAGTCGTTTTTTCACTTTGCAATGAAGAGAATTAAATATGGAAACAAATATGGAACTAAAAATATTAGAATCATGGAAGAGATGAGAGATTGCCATCTACTGGTTGGAGGAGTTATTACAGAGAAAACCTTGTTTTATATGTTTAACAGTTGTTCAACAGATGCTGGCCTTGGTGGTGGACTTTATCTGTTTTGGTCTTGAGGATGGAATGTGTTTAATATGTGCTTATTTCTGAGAAGAAAGGAAGTTATCAATTTTTGTTTGGAACAAGAACTTTTGAGTGAGAAGAAACATCTGAACTGACTGATGGAGATATGGTCACAGATTTGGCAAAGAAGATAAAAAAGAGAAAGAAGAAAGAATAACAAAAAAAGGAAAAGAAGGAAAAAGAAACAGACCTTCTTTCCCCTTTTCTTTCATATATCGCTTTGACTATAAATCCAATTAAATCATCATACCCCATTTATCACTGTAAGACCAGTGAAATCATCATACACTGTTCTAATTGTATCACTGCAAACCCAGTGGAATCATTGTGCCCTATTCTAAAAGATCACTGCAAACCCAGTGGAATCCGAATGCCCTATTCTAATTACATCACCGTGAACCCAGTGGAATCATCATGCCCTATTCTAGGAAAAAAAGAACCTATGAGTCCAATGAAATCCTCATATCCTATACTAGTTATGTCACTGTAAACCCACTGGAATCATCATGCCCTATTCTATAGAAATATCTGTGAACCCATTGGAATCATCAATAAAACATGCTCCATTTTGTGGGACAATAAATCAAATAAAAATCTCATACCTTAATATACAGTAATGTAAATCACTGCAACCCCAGTAGAGACATCATGGCCTCTCTATTTTTATCAATCTAGTTTATAACTTTCTATAAACTTATAAAAAGTTATAATATATAAATTATAATCCACATATCTTGCTTAAATTCTGTAGTTCTATAACTTCTCTAATCAATATTTCACACCATCATTAATAACTTTTCTTAAAATAAAAAATCATCATTATTTTCTATCTTCTTAATTCTATTATTCCAATATAACATAATTCATCCACATATATAATCCACATGATCTTTGCTTATCTTGTAATTAAACCATAGCTATAAATTTCCTCCTCAAAATTTTATTTCACCTATCTCACACTCATATTAAAAATAATAATTATTAAAAATAGTAAAAATATTAATTATCCAAAATAATCATAACCATATTCAATTTTCATTGTTCTACTATTCCATTTTTCATTATTTACCCCAAGAATATTTTTTTAAAAAGATTCATAACTTATCTTGCATATACAGCTCAATTATATCTGATTTAAACACTACGGCCTAAATGATTAGATGTAATTAGAAAACAAGCAACTTAAAAACTGTATTAGTTAATAGCTTTTTAAATGCATATAAGAAATTTGAATAATTATTGTTTTTTCCAAATGTCAAATGTAAAGGAGGTAGCATTGGATGGATTATGAATACCGAATTCAAAAAAATTATTAATTGTAATGTATTCTAAGATTGATGGTATATTATTTTGCATATGAGATTGGAGTGAAAAAAATTATTTGCCAAAAAAAGAGAGAAAATATGAGTATAACTTGAAATAAAATATTTTTAAATCTAACTTACGTTGGTTACAGTGACAGAGAATAGTAAACAAAACCAAGTGCAATATAAAAAAAATCCAAAGAAATGATAAGCAGAAAATCAATAAAGTAAGCAATTAAAACAGTAAGAATGTCTCTTAACACATTTCCAAATTAACCAAACTGTGTTGGAAAGTTAAATTCTGCTCATGAGACTTCACATTCATTGATAATATATGTTCTTGCTATTTTAATTGTTTACCTTAAGTAGAATTATGGAACATAATTCTTATTTATAAAGCCCCATTTTCTGATGTCAGGGCAAATTAGCTCAGATGCAGAGCCTCAAACCATTTACTCTGTACCTTGTATGCAGTATTATAAATTTTATTACAAAACTCATCATAAAGTGAAAGATAGAAAAACATATAGAAAATCCAAACTCTTTGCTGCTACCTAGGGTTCTGTCTGGCCAGATCAATTATCAGGAATAAAGACCCACTCACACTTTGGTTCAGAAGTACTCATAGGGAAAGTCTATTTATAACACAAAATTCTGCCATATAAGGGTTAACTCAATGGAATGTGATGTTGGTCACATTTCTATCATTAGCAGAAGATAACTGGAGTCTGGGATGCCAACCAGAGTAGAGTCATAAATCTTTGCTACTGATATCTCTTTTTTAACTAATTACTCACAGAGTCCAGTGGAAAATACAGCTCAAAGCAAAAGCAGACATTGAAATCCATGAGAACAGAAAAGGCTCTCAGTTCCTGGGTGACTGTTCTCCATGCTGAACATTGTTTACCACACTCCTTTTCCCATCAGTCTTTCTTTATATACTGCCAAGGTGTGGCCAAATGTCCCATAGATCTAATCAATGCCAAGAACCCCTTCTAGAGAGATATTCATGTCTGATCTCATCCTCCTTATTCTTGCATCTTGCAGGGTTCTGATCATCAAAGTCCCCCTCATCCTCTGACTCAGACAATACCCTAACTGGTGGTCTCTCGGTCTCTAACTTTCCCTCACTCTCACTCTCATATTCAGAGGGCAAGAACACTGGCCTGCGATGCCAGTACTCCTCTGTCTCCTGATCTTCGAAATCCATGACCAGCTGAGCCAGACATGGACCACTCACAACATCTAGAAGCTGTCCTAATTTTGGAAGTCCGATTTATTTAAGTTGATTTTTATGATCATCCATTTGACAAATGTGAATTTGAGTAATTGATCAAAAAAATACAATACCAGACAATGCAATACGATTTCAAAGTATTGTATTGTTCTGCCGGGCTTCTCAGCACAAGCCCTCGATTAAGTTCAAAGGTAGGAATTCAGACACACACAGTTGTAAAGTCAAAAACACTGTTTTTATCGAAAGTAAAATAGGAGCCAAACACACTTTTAGTCAGTCAAAGGGTTCACCTTCAAAGCAACAGTCTTGAATGCTGTGAAGAACAATAAACAAACACAAAGCAGATAACAAGCAGCTGTGAAGACGTCACAGCCACTCTCCTTCAAGAGTTCTCAAGTCACAAACTTGACTATGATTTAGTTTAAAAGTCCTGGAAACAGTTCAAAGAGAGTCCTTGTAGAATCCTGATACAAAAATACATGTCTCTTCCTCACCGAACGGATAAACTTCCTCACCCAGAGGCCAGAACGCTGACAATTTAACAGCAGCCCCCAATTAGTCTAATTACACCCAGCCACAGATGATCTGCCTTATTTCCTGTAGTATTTACCCAGTTGCTCTTTCCTAGACATTGCCCTGTGTCCGCACACATCAATGAATGTCTCTCCTTCCAAATCCAGTGATGATAACGATGATAAATTACTCACGGGGTGACTATCTAATGGGCTGTCTGCCATTACCCCCTCTGAGGATCCCATTTCACTTTCACTATCAGCTACAGATGCTTTACTGTCAGAAGCAGTCAGCAGTAAAACTGGCCTCTGACACTGGGAGGAGTCACCCACATCCATCCCCACAGTCCTTGGGGCAGGAGGTGGCCCAGAGCCAACCACAACAAGTATAGTATAAAAAAGTATAATAAGTATAGCACAAGAGAGGGGCGGCATACAAATCCAATAAATAATAATAATAAAAATAGCTGCCCAAGACACCATCTACCAACATTGAAGCTATATTACTTTCCTAGCCCTGAGGTGGATAGAAACAGCCAGGTCTTCAAAGCTTTCTAAAAGATGAGCAAAGGACCATACTTGGTGATAGTCTGCCTGTCTCCCTGTTTTCCACAAACTTAGTAGAGGTAATAATACTTGGAATTTGAACATCTCTGCATGAAAATAGGAAAAGTATATTGATAAAAAAGAGAAAACCTCAGATATAGAGTAAATAATATTCCAAAATACACATTTAGAAAAAAATTACAATGTATTGCTTTGCAATTCCCTCATTTGCTGTGCATAGCTTAGCAATGGAAGCAACCATAGCTCACTCTAATGTGAATCCAGAAAAAAGAAATAACAACAGAGGTTGGAAAGAAAAATAATAATAAAGATGTGCTTCTTTTATATAATATGAGAACTTTTATAATTAAAATTTGAGGGTACAAAGTTCAGAGGCAAGATGAAAGCATTTTCATTTGTTCCAGTGGTGAGTTAAACTGCATTCAGCTTAGAAGAACAGTAATTTCAATAGTAATGAATGGTTTCAGCTAGAATTTGGAAGAAGATTAATTCTCAGCATATAAATATCAGTAAATCATGCTCTTGGTGTCTGATGTGGTTGTTCTGTTTGAACATTGCTGCAGTTGTTCCTGCTTAAGTTAGACCTCCCCAAGATATCCTGTTTTCTCTCTCTTTAAGTTTCCTCCTATGAGTAATTTTTAATCAACATTCATTGAAAAGATGATAGTTCAAGACTGCCATCTTGAGGTTCAATCTACTGAAGAGAAGTATTTCATTGAACAAATGGTAATTTTGATTTTTCTAAGGAAGAGGGGTATGACATAGTTTGCCAATTCTTTATATCAGTTGATCAATGTTCAATTTTAACTTCAGTTTCCTAAGATCAAGAGATATTAGTCTTCCATTATTATTATTAAGAACAAAAGTTTTCTATTAAAACTGATTCCTAGTCATGATTCAAGTGAAAATATTGCTTTTTCATAAAATCAGGTGTTTACAGAAGAAAGGATATCCTTTTTTAAAAAAACAATGAAATTTTATTTATAAACAAATATACACATAATACACAAAACAAAGACATTTAAAAACATTGGACATTTGTGTAACAAATCTGTGTTACAATTCTTATTGTGCTCACATTCTATTACACAACTATTTTTACATTTATTTATTAGATAAATAAATAAAATAAATTCCTTCTCCGAAATACAATTATCATATTTTATATATCTAGTCTTATATCTATTTTCCCATTAACCCATTGATCATCAAGAAATAGCTCTTTTTTCTTTTTTTTTTAACTTTTCCATTTGTACTACTATTGTTATGACTAAATGTACGTTTGTTACTTTATCCATTTTTCCAGCCAGCAATAGAACATGCCCCAACATTTATAATATTCCGACTCTTTATTTCCAGTGTTAGTTTGTCCATCTCTGCACAAGCTATTATTTTCTATATAAAATCTTTTTCTATCGGTACATTTTCAAATATGTCTGACTTTTTTCAAATTTTTGGCATAGTATATATATATGTATTCCATATTTACAGCAGCACGAAGCTCATAACTTCAGCCTGATGATGGTGAATGTGATTTCACCGAAACGTCGCATAGACACTCAAAATATTACACGGGGCAAAACCCGAACTCAGAACAATCTACATATATATATATATATATATATATATATATATATATATATATATATATATATGTATATATATATAAAAAGAGTTCTGGGGGTTTTCTCTATTTTGTTCCCTAGGATTTCCTCCAACCAGCTTTTAATTTTTTCCCAGAAAATCTTTGCTTTCACACACCTCCACCATAAATGGTAATATGAGCCAAATTCTATTTTACACTTCCAACATTTGGATGTAAACTTTTTATCTATTTTAGCTAGTTGGACCGGTGTTACATGCCACTTGTAAAACATTTTAAACCAATTTTCTTTGTATGATGTGGCTAACGTCAACTTTTGATTTCTTTCCCATATCTGTTGCCATTCATCTAAATTAATACAGTATCCAAAGTTCTGTCCCCATTTTGTCATATTCTCTTTTACTTGTTCATTTTCCATTTTATGATTCAACAAGTATCGATATAGTTTTTGAATTGATTTTTCCCGTGTTCCCAATAAAAGTTTATCTAATGTTGTTTCCTTCTCTATTCCCGGTTCCTTCTTCTCCTTGTCATATCTTGATTTAATTTGTAAGTATTCCCACCATTCTAGTTTAATTCCTTCATGTTTTACTTCCATTCTAGTCTTGATCCTCCCATCATCTTTAATCATATGTTTATATGCTATTGGTTTACCTAGTTTCCTAAAATTTGGGTGAACAAAAGCTTCCAATGGAGAAAACCAGTTTGAGATGCCCCAATACATCTGTCTTTTTATCTTTAGCCAAACATTTATCAGTGAATTTCTAATATGATGATTTAAAAAATATCTGTGTGTTTTTTGTCTCCCATTTCACAAGAAAGAATGCCATCCAGCTTATAAGTCGTGTCCTTCTAATTCCAATAACCTATCATTTTCTACTTGAATCCATGTTAAGACTGCTGTATTGTAATACCCTCTCCAATCAGGTTGACAAAATCCACCATTTTCTTTTGCTTACTGTAAATATTTAAGTTCAATTCTGGATTGTTTATGTTGCCAAATAAATTTGCTAATTAATCTATTCAATGTTGTAAAATATTCTTGGTTTAGTTATGGGTATGGTTTGAAATAAAAAAAAGAATTTTGAGAAGGATATTCATTTTGATTGTCTCAATTCTTCCCATAAATGAAAGTTGGAGTTTTTCCCATTTGTCTAAATCTTTTTTAATCTTTTCATTTAATTTGTCATAATTATCTTTTTTTTATGTTATGCATCTTGTCATCAAAGCATTTTATCCTTTTTGTTATCTGAATGTTTAATTTTTTGATCAATTCCTATTTTTGATCCTCCCTCATATTTTTAACTATCATTTTATTTTATTTTTTTGTTTATTTTTTAGGCCTGCGGAGTTCCCAAATCTTTCTAATATATCCAATAAGTTAGGACCCAATTCTATTTGGCCTTCAAGGATGAAAATGAGATAATCTGTGAAGGCCTGTAATTTACATATTTCCTTCTTGATTTTTAAACATTTTATTTGTTCATTATTTCTAATTATTCTTGTGAGTGTTTCCAATGTTAAAATAAATAGAAGTGGAAAGAATGGGCACCCTTGTCTTGTACCTTTTTGTATTGTAATTTTAGACATTCTATCTCCATTAACTATAACATTTGCAAATTGTTTCATATAAATAGAACTAATTGCCCTTATAAATTTTTGACAGAAATCCATATAATCAAGTTGTTTTAGCGTAAAATCCCAATTTACATTATCAAATGCCTTTTGGGTGTCTATGAATATAAGTGCTATTTGTTTCTTGTTGTGACTTTCATAATATTCCAAAATATCAATTATAATTCTTAAATTATTTGTTATTTGCCTCTTGGTAAGAATCCATTTTGATTGACATGAATAATTTTATTTAAGTACCCCTTTAATCTGTTTGCCATAATTGAACTGAATATTTTATAATCTACATTTAAAAGCGAGATAGGTCTGTAATTTGATATTAAAGTCTGATCAGTATCTTTTTTTGATATTAATGCTATGTTGGAATCTTTCCAGGATGCAGGCAATTTCCCATCTTCTAAAACTGTTATACAGTGTTCCCTCGATTTTCGCGGGTTCGAACTTCGCGAATAGCCTATACCACAGTTTTTTAAAAAATATTAATTAAAAAATACTTCGTGGTTTTTTTCCTATACCATGGTTTTTCCCATCCGATGATGTCATACTTCATCGCCAAACTAATAATTTTTGCAAATAAACAACAAAAAATAATAATTATTGTTAATAAATAATTATGTTTATAAATATCAGGATCACTAAGTGCTTTATTCAATGGTGAGTACCAGTAATAATGGTGAGTAAATGGTTGTTAAGGGAATGGGAGATGGTAATTTAGGGGTTTAAAGTGTTAAGGGAAGGCTTGTGATACTGTCCATAGCCAAAAATGGTGTATTTACTTCTGCATCTCTACTTCGCGGAAATTCAATTTTCGCGGGCGGTCTCGGAACGCATTCCCCACAATAATCGAGGGAACACTGTATACTTCTAGCAGTATCTCTTCCAAATCTTCTAACATTTCTTTATAGAATTCTATCAGGCCATCTGATCCCGGGGTTTTGTTATTTTTTTGGTTTTTAATGGCTTCCCTCATCTCTGTTATTGTGATCTGTTTATTTAACATATCCTTAACTTCTTCTGATACTTTTGGAAGTTTTGCCATTTCAAAATTATTTTGTATCTGTCAAATATCAGGATTGGGTTTTTTATACAGTGGTACCTCATGATACGAACCCCTCGTCTTACGAACAACCCAAGATACCAACCCGGGGTTTAGAAAATGTTTGCCTCTTCTTACGAATTTGTTTCTTCTTACGAACCCACCGCCACCGCCAAGAAGCCCCGCTGCCCAACTGTCACTTTTTGAAACAGCCGGGGGGCTTCCCAGCGTCCTCCTGAACCCGAACGCCAAACCCGAACCTCCGAGAAGCCCCCCGGCTGTTTTAAAAGGTGACAGCCGGGCGGCAGGCAATTTCCCATCTTCTAAAACTGTTATACAGTGTTCCCTCGATTTTCGCAGGTTCGAACTTCGCGAATAGCCTATACCACAGTTTTTTAAAAAATATTAATTAAAAAATACTTCGTGGTTTTTTTCCTATACCATGGTTTTTCCCATCCGATGATGTCATACTTCATCACCAAACTAATAATTTTTGCAAATAAACAACAAAAAATAATTATTATTGTTAATAAATAATTATATTTATAAATATCAGGATCACTAAGTGCTTTATTCAATGGTGAGTACCAGTAATAATGGTGAGTAAATGGTTGTTAAGGGAATGGGAGATGGTAATTTAGGGGTTTAAAGTGTTAAGGGAAGGCTTGTGATACTGTCCATAGCCAAAAATGATGTATTTACTTCTGCATCTCTACTTCGCGGAAATTCAATTTTCGCGGGCGGTCTCGGAACGCATTCCCCACAATAATCGAGGGAACACTGTATACTTCTAGCAGTATCTCTTCCAAATCTTCTAACATTTCTTTATAGAATTCTATCAGGCCATCTGATCCCGGGGTTTTGTTATTTTTTTGGTTTTTAATGGCTTCCCTCATCTCTGTTATTGTGATCTGTTTATTTAACATATCCTTAACTTCTTCTGATACTTTTGGAAGTTTTGCCATTTCAAAATTATTTTGTATCTGTCAAATATCAGGATTGGGTTTTTTATACAGTGGTACCTCATGATACGAACCCCTCGTCTTACGAACAACCCAAGATACCAACCCGGGGTTTAGAAAATTTTTGCCTCTTCTTACGAATTTGTTTCTTCTTACGAACCCACCGCCACCGCCAAGAAGCCCCGCTGCCCAACTGTCACTTTTTGAAACAGCCGGGGGGCTTCCCAGCGTCCTCCTGAACCCGAACGCCAAACCCGAACCTCCGAGAAGCCCCCCGGCTGTTTTAAAAGGTGACAGCCGGGCGGCAGGGCTTCCCAGTGGCCTCCCGAACGCCGAACCTGGAAGTTCGGCAAAAGTTTGGGTTCGAGAGGCCACTGGGAAGCCCCGCAGCTCGGCTGTCATCTTCTAAAACAACCGGGGGGGCTTCCCAGCATCCTCCTGAACTTGAACGCCAAACCTGAACTTCCGGGTTCGGCGTTCAGGAGGCCTCTGAGAAGCTCCCCGGCTGTTTTAAAAGGTGACAGCCGGGCGGCGGGGCTTCCCAGCGGCCTCCTGAACGCCGAATGCGGAAGCTCGGCAAAAGTTTGGGTTCGGGAGGCCGCTGGGAAGCCCCGCCGCCCGGCTGTCACCTTCTAAAACAGCCGGGGGGCTTCCCAGCAGCCTCCTGAACCCGAACGCCAAACCCGAACTTCTGGGTTCGGCGTTCGGGAGGCCTCCGAGAAGCCCCCCGGCTGTTTTAAAAGGTGACAGCTGGGTGGCGGGGTTTCCCAGCGGCCTCCTGAACCCGAACTTTTGCCAAACTTCTGGGTTCGGTGTTCAGGAGGCCGCTGGGAAGCCCTGCCGCCTGGCTGTCACCTTTTAAAACAGCCGGGGGGCTTCTCGGCGGCCTCCCGAACGCCGAACCCAGAAGTTCGGGTTTGGCGTTCGGCATTCAGGAGGCTGCTGGGAAGCCCCCCAACTGTTTCAAAAGGTGACAGCCAGGTTCTTAAGTAGAAACGTTCTTAAGTAGAAGCAATTTTTCCCATAGGAATTAATGTAAAAGCAAATAATGCATGAAAAACCATTAGGAAAGAAATAAAAGCTCGGAATTTGGGTGGGTGGGAGGAGGAGGAGTGCTGCCAAAGCAAGAAGGTAAGGTGAGGGGAATAAAAAAAATCCAAAACTTTAAGGCTTAAAAAAGGGGGGGACTCTGAGGCGGCAAGGGGGAGCATGCGCCTCCCATACACCTGGTGCGAGGCTGCCTCCCATACACTGCACCAGGGAGAGAAACCCAGGCGGGCGAGAGGAGGGAACCTCCCACTCCTTTGACCACTGCTACATGCTACTACCTGCTGACTCTTTCTTTCCATGCTGAAGGGCTCCCCCTCTCCTCTCACTCGTTCGCTTGTTTGCTTTGTAGCCGACGTCTTTCCTTCACTGTGGTGACTCCTCGGTTTGGCTGAAGCTGAGTTGATCTGGCTGGGGCGAAGTACCCCCTTTTGTCTTTCTGCACCCAGATGCTCCGGGAGGCAGCCTCGCGCCAGGTGTATAGGAGGCAGCGTGAGGGAGTCATCACAGCAAAGTGGTTTATTCCCTCCCCAAGCGCCCAGAGAAAAGAAAACACTCCGTTCACTTTGGGCTGCCAAAGCCTCCTTAAGCGCCACCGAAAGGCTCCTCTGGCAGCCCAGAAAAGCCTGAGATGGCCGGGATTAAAGGGGGAATGGCAGGAAACTGGCTGGGCTTTTGTGCCGCTCTCAAATTTCCTGGGAATTTTTTCCGGGTTTGGGTTCTTAAGTAGAAAATCATTCTTAAGTAGAGGCAAAAAAAATCTTGAACACCCGGTTCTTATCTAGGAAAGTTCTTAAGTAGAGGCATTCTTAAGTAGAGGTACCACTGTAATAGCAACTTGGCTGTGGCAGAATTACAGGACAGACAGTAGGATATCCTTATTGCATCACTCACATTGTTTCATCATCACAATTTTCCTTCTGAACATTTTCTTGAGCACCAAGACAAATTCCTTGTGTGTCCAATCACACTTGGCCAATAAAATTTTATTCTATTCTATTCTATTCCTGTTCTGAACTGCTAACCATTGTTTTATTCTATAGCAAAGGTTAGTAAATTCAACCTTTAGACTAATTCTTCAATCCTAAACAAATAGCTTTACCAGTTGCAGGAAGGCTATAATTAGGCATTCCTTCCTTTACATCCAACACAGTGTCTCAGCTGAAATTATTAATTTTTATTTTAACTAAAATCAGTTACAGACCTACTGCCAAGATTGAAAACTGCTTAAACTTCCTGTGACTATTATTGCCAAAGACCTGGGGGGAGGGAATGGTGAGATGGAATGAGGAGCAATGTACCCTCTAAGGTGTGCACCCACGTACCCCAAAACACCGGCCCGCACACCTTTTTCCAAGGCCGTGCAAGGAGCTGTGGCTGCCCCTGCCCCCCCAGCGCCTCCGGCCCCCTCATGCCCCTGGCTTCTCGCCGCTGCCCCCCGCCCGCCCACCCAATCCACCACTCTTTCTCCTCCTCCACTTCCCGCCTTGGGGTGTGGCTCCTCCCACAGCGGTGGCTGCAGCGGTGCTGGTGACTGCGGCTTCTCCTCCTCCTGATATGGCCGCTAGCTGCTTCAAGAATGCCTGCCCCGCCCCTCTCACAGTTCCTTCTCCGAGAGCGCTTTCGTCCCGGCTGTCGGCGAAGGGGCTATAGGAGAGGCGGGGCGGGCATTCTTCTCTCAGTGGAGACAGGTGAAGGTGATTTGGACTGTCGGGCATGCGTGCATGCGCGCTCCCCATCCCCCTGCCATTCAAAATAAAACCTTTTCCGGTCTCCGCAGAGAAGAAAGGAAGAGAGAGAAAGAGATAACGAGAGAGAGAGAGCAACAGACATAGCGAGATAGAGAGAAAGTGAGAAAGAGAGAGGGGGGGGGGAGAGGGAAAGAGAGATAGCAAGAGAGAAAGAACAAGAGAGAGAAGCTGTGTGAGAGAGAGAAAGAAAGCAAGAGAGAGAGAAAACAAGAAAGAGGGAGAGAGAGAAAGTAAGAGAGGGAGAGAGAAAGAAAACAAGAGAAAGAGTGTGAGAGAAAGAAAACAAGAGAGAAAGAGTGAGAGGGAGAAAGCAAGAGAGAGAGAGAGAAAGAGAAAGAAAACAAGAGAGAGAAAGAGAACAAGAAAGAGAGAACTGAGGCAGAGAATGACAGGAAAGAGAGAGAAACAGAGAGAGAAGTGACTCTTGATTTAAAGCACATGGTAAAAGCACTTAAATAATGACAGAGGAAAAAAACCCAGCCCTCACCTGCTTTTATTAATAATAATAGATTTTGGTTTTGTTTTATTAATTTCTTTTAATAAAAAAGAAGGGATTTTTTTCTTATTTATTTATTCATTCATTTATTTATAATTGTATGCCACCCAGTCCCAAGGGGGCTGCTGCTCAGACACTACTTTTCCACACACACCCCAAAAAAAGTAGAGGGAACATTGATGAGGAGGCTACAATCTTCAATCTTGAGAGCCAAGAACAGATGTCTGCCAAGATGTGGACTGTAATCAAAACAAAAGCTTGATTCTTAATTGGACAATATGACACGGTCCATGGGAGGAGGAGATGAAATTCATTTTTAGCTATGTAGGGCTGTACTCAATAAAGTTTTGCTTTTGGGATTTTAAAGTTCCTGAAGACGCCTGCTTTTACTGGGTCTGTTAGTCAGACAGTTGACTCCTTCCTTCCTTCCTTCCTTCCTTCCTTCCTTCCTTCCTTCCTTCCTTCCTTCCTTCCTTCCTTCCTTGGAAATTGAAGCAGTTAATTCTGTTTTTTAAATATTGCTCCAAACTCTTCTAAGAGAGATGGATAGATTCAAAATGTTGATTGTGCATCAACTAAATCATATCATAGTTGGATCTACATTGATTGCTTTTTCTGTGCTTGATAGAAATAGTATCAAATACCATTTCAGTGAATCACATCAGATATACCAGATTACAAAATAGACATCCATTCTATCTTTCCAGTGAATTTATTTATTCACTTTATATGTCACCCATTTCGTAGGGGTTCATGATGACATATCATGCAGTTACAGAGAGAGAAGTTCTGTCATTCCAGTTATCTTTCTATATTTAGTCATGATTAGAAAATAAGGTCTGCCCTGCCATGTAGTAAGATAAAGAACAGAGCTTTGTGAAACACAATTTAGAATAATCCAAACTGAAAGATCACCCGATTTCCAACTTCCTAACATCCCTTCACATCTGAAAGAATGAACACACTCCTTCCTTTGACCTCAAAACCAGAGGATTTGAGAGTCAACACTTATCCTAAAGGCTGCCTTGCTAGAAGCTTGAGTTTGGAGTGAAATCGGGTTTTTTAAGGTCAAGAGTGTCCTTTGGAATTAATTCCAGAGGGCACTCTTGACCTTAAAAAACCCATTTTTAAGCCACTGGTCTATGTAAAAGCTCACCATTTGTTATGAATTGCTATTGAATTGACTACATACCATATTTTTCGAAGTACAGTGATCCCTCGATTTTCGCGATCTCGTTCTTCGCGAAACGCTATATCGCGATTTTTCCACCCGATGACGTCACTCTCTTCCTTCCTTTCTCATCTTTCTTTCTCTCTCTCTTTCTCTATCTTGCTTCTTCCTCTCTCACACTCTCTTCCTCCCTCTCTCATCTCTTTCTTTCCTTCTCTCTCTTTCTCTATCTCTCCCCCTCTTGCTGGCAGGCGGCGGGCGGGGGGCGCATCAGCGAGGAGCCGGGGTTTCCCCTTTGCGTGGGCGGCGGGGAAACCCCGATCTTCGTCTGCTCGCTGCTGCTGCAGGCAGGCAGGCGGCGGACAAGCGGCGGGCGGACAAGCGAGGCGGCGGACAAGCGGCAGGCGGACAAGCGGCGGGCGGACAAGCGGCGGGCGGACAAGCGGCGGGCGGACAAGCGGTGGGCGCAGCAGCAGCGAGAAGCCAAAGATCGGGGTTTCCCCTTTGCGTGGGCGGCGGGGAAACCCGGATCTTCGGCTCCTCGCTGCTGCGGCGCTGCCGAGCAGATCAGCTGCTGGGCGGTGGAAGGAACCTTCCCTGGGTCTTCCCAGGTGCGGAAGTAAAAACACCATCTGTTTTTTTCCTTAATTAGTACCAAGAAGATTATTTCTGGAGCATAAGACAATAGCCAAGTAAACCTGGGAAGAACTGTAGAAGTTGGGGTGAGTGCCTACCAATTCAAACCAGTAGTGGCCCACTAGTGAAGTCACAATGATGTCACTGAACTTGGCATTGCCATCTTTTTAAAAAAAATATTTTTATTTATTTATTTTTGCCTTTAAAAAAATTTTTTTTTTTAATTTGAGGTACAGATACTTTGTGTGCCCAGACCTGGTAGAGTGGTGTGTTTTGTGTTTGTGTGTGTGTGTGTGTGTGTGTGAGTGAGAGAGAGAGAGAGAGAGAGAAAGAGAGAGAGAAAAGAAAGAAAGAAAGAAAGTGGGTAGAGAGAAAGAAGAGGAAGGAAGGCTACAAACCCTGGCAATAGAGGTGACTTCAGAAGACACTTTGAAACAGCACAGCAATTTAGAGCTGGAAGACATCTCAGAGGTCATCTAGTCCAATGCCCTGCTGCAGCAGGAAACCTTACATTGTCTAGATTTTTAAATATACAGTAGTACCCCTAGATACGAGCATAATTCGTTCCATAAGGGAGCTTGTATCTCGAGGCAACTTGTATCTGGAACAAGTTGTTTTTCCCTTCCGAGATAACCAAAAGCAAGGATTCTTGCGCCACCTAGTGGACGCTCGGCTTGGATCCTGAATTTCAGCTCGGGAATAGAACAGAAATGTCTCTCCCCTTGTGGCTCGTATCTTGAAATACTCGCATGTAGAGCAGCTTGTATCTAGAGGTACTACTGTATTGGGGTTTTAGATTTTAAATTATATGTTTTAGTATAGAAATTTTTAAGACTGTTTTAATATTAGATTTCTTACATTTTTTGTATTTACTTGCTCTCAGGAGAAGGGCAGCATAGAAATCGTATAAATAAACAAATAAATAAATTTCCTGACTGTTAACAGCGATGTGCAAGCTATGGAAATACATCTGAAGGTATGTGCAATGTTCTAATGTACAGAAGTTATGGCTAAATTTCTGGACTCTGGGTGTGTTTTTTGAAATGCAGTAAGTGAGGTTGAATGTGTATAGTTTTAAAAGGTGTATGTGTGTACATACACATGCAGTATATATTGTAGATAATGTATATGTGTAAGCACATGAACAGTGCCAAAAAATTAAAAGAATTCTATAAGGTGCTGTAGGGCTTCATAGAAATGGTCAATTTCATCCTCTTCGGCACCAGTGTTTGGGGCATAGATGTGGACTACTGGGATAGTGAATGGTTTGCCTTGGATTCAAACTGAGATCATTCTTCATTTGGGGGATTGTATTGCTTTTCCTATTTTTTATTGATTATGAAGGCTGTTCCCTTTCTTCTGAGAGATTCCTGCCCACATAACATACTTGATGATCATCTGAATGATATTCACCTATTTTTGTCATTTTAGTTCATTGATTCCTAAGATGTCAATATTCAGTTTTGTCATCTCTTGTTTGACTACATCCAGATTGCCTTGATTAATGGATCTTACATTCCAGGTTCCTATGGAGAAAAGATCTTTACAGCATTGGACTTTCCTTTCACTACCAGATACATCCACAGCTAAGCATCCTTTCGGCTTTGGCCGAATCACTTCACTCTTTCTGGTTCTACTAGTACTAGCCCTCTGCTTTTCCCCAGTAGCATATTGGACACCTGAGGGGCTTATTTTCCAGCAGCATATCTTTTTGCCTTTGGTACTGTCCATGGGGTTTTCATGGCAAAGGTACTGGAGTAGGTTGCCATTTCCTTCTCCAGTGGATCATGTTTTGTCAGAGTTCTCTGCTATGACCTGTCCATCTTGGGTGGCCCTTCACAACATAGCTCATAGCTTCATTGAGCTATGCAAGCTCCTTCACCACGACAAGGCAGTAATCCACGAAGGGATAAGCACTAGTAAGGATAACTAATTTTAGAATAGAATTAATACTGAGAGAATCTGGAGTAAAAAAAAAGATTTACTAGGTAAAGATTTGCTAATAATGACAAGTTCCTGTAGGTATGTCTTTGCATGCAAACAAAGCCAAGATTGTTCTTTTCCCTGGACTTGTGGTAGAAAGATTGCAGAGGATTTTTTTAAAAAAAAATAAAGCCTATTTTAAAGCTTCCACTGTAATTTTCCTGTTTTTCTCACCTCAAAATTGTTTAATTGGTTTTCAGCAATTGTGGCTAAAGACATTTGTGGGGATCTTAAACGGGAAAAGAAGTAATTATTGCTATATACTGTATTTTAACATAAGGAAATTATCAAGGGTACACACTTCCTTATAAAAAATATTTTGTAATATTCAAAGCAATCTCTCAAAATGATATATTATTTTATTCCGCATAATCAAGCCTGACCACATATGGCTAAAATCCACACTGATTCATTGCTATGCTCCTACCATAGAATGCCCACAGACTATGACCCAATGAGTCAAGCAGTACATAAAACACACATGTAATTAAGATTAATGATTGGCCATGTTGGCAATTTATATATCTTCAAATTAGCCCTGGATTTGACATTTCAAGTAAGCAAAACTATTGTTGGAAGAAATGTCCGTCTGGGTTCAGTTCCAAGTGGGGAGGCTGTTTGGAAAGATGGTTTAATGGTGGACAGATCACATGTTTTTTGGGGGTTCTGGGCAAATGTACACATGGGTGAGATTTATACCCTCTCTTCCACCCCACCTTGGAGCTTCCTGTTTCTGTTTAAGGGCAGGTATGTAGGGGTCATGTGCAAATCCTAGGAGTTTGTCTACTTTAAGTATGCTTGAACTATGGGCTGATATAATGTCCCAAGCTGATTTCACAATGCAGTGAGCCCTGCTGTTACATGTCCTGAGGGCCATCTCTTAATCCCACCACCCTGGAGCTAAAGGGGGGGTAGGGAGTTGCAGGGAGCTTTGTCTTTAAAAATATGTTTCTCCTTTTCTCATCCAGGGAAATATAATATTCTGCCTTGTTAATATTTCCCAGAATATTTCATTCTTCTAAGAGGAGTGGATGTTAATTTTCTTCACTATGGATTTGATGCATTTTCTTCTAATTTCTGAACATATTTTAAAGGCAACGAAACCTCATCGAGCAATCTCTGGGATGACAAGAAGCCATTTGTATATATAAATCATTTTAAGACTATAAGTAACAGCTATAAGGTAAATAGCACTTTTTCAAACCAATCCTGAAAAAAAAATCACATATTACAGATACGATCCTAGTGAATATAAATGAAAAGCATTGCAACGGCAGCAGGAAAAATCAGTATAGCACCACATTGTAAAGGAGAAACCTTGCCGACAATACAAGACTGGGAGACTAAAATTGGAAAATACATGACAATGGAAAAATTGACAGTATATTTTCACAGCAGAAGGATAATCAAATCAAGCAGGAATGGTTCCCTCATAAGCAACATGGAACGGGATAACTTTCTGCAATCACTTTGCCAAGGCCAACTCTCCATAGAACACTCCTCCACAGGACAAATCAACAATTCAATTTAATTATTTAAAATAGTTTTAAAATTATTTTTTAACTTTTAATTAATTTCACCCACATTTTATTTTGTCCCTCCTTTTGCATCCTTTCTTTAATTATTCTAATCCACCATTTTTTTGATATTAGTCCCATGATTAATTGTCCCATGGCGAATTGCCCATGGCAAATTGGTCCTAGGAAGCTGCACAGAGTTGACCATGGGGCATTGGCCACAATGAGTTGGCTGTGGCAAATTGGTTGTGAGAAGTTGTCACAACTAAATATTTGGAATATGTTTAGCAAACAAATTGAATACTACAAGTTATCAAATAGCAATAGTTGATGATCAAAGTATAGTACAAAATATTTGTACTTTGGTGTAAATTAGCAATGGGGGAGGGGGGGAAAAGAAAAGAAGGAAGCTACTTGAATATTTTCCTTAAAATATTTTGCCTTTTTTGGCTTTAACCTTTTTAAAAAATTATAATCTTAGTTTCATTTCAACTTTTATTTTAGTATAAAGTCTATTTTATGCATGCATATTTATTCTTTCCCTTTTTTTGTTTTCCCTTTTTTGCCATTTATTTTACTTAATTAATGAGAAATGAAACCAGAAGAAAAAGAGTATTTTTTCTCTCCTGGAAAATAAAAGAAAACATTACTGAAAAATTATTTTCAAAGTTCATTTAATAAATCTGTCTGTTAGTTAATGACTGACCATTCATCAAACCAGGCTTCCATCAGAGAACACTTCTTCACTTCTTTAAGCAATTATCATATTTACTGAAAAGAACAGGACACACGTTTGCATTTTCAATCCATTCAGCTTTGTATATGTTGTTTCAAAATCACTGACATTTGCTTTCATTGTAATGATTATGAGTTAGTGTTGCAGCCTGAAGAATTAAAAAGCAAATAATCATAACTATGTTTTCCCCCTTGAAATTCTATTTAAACATGTTTCTTTTTTATAGAAACATAGAAGTCTGACGGCAGAAAAAGATCTCATGGTCCATCTAGTCTGCCCTTATACTATTTTCTGTATTTTATCTTAGTATGGATATATGTTTATCCCAGGCATGTTTAAATTCAGCTACTGTGGATTTATCTACCACGTCTGCTGGAAGTTTGTTCCAAGGATCTACTACTCTTTCAGTAAAATAATATTTTCTCATGTTGCTTTTGATCTTTCTCCCAACTAACTTCAGATTGTGTCCCCTTGTTCTTGTGTTCACTTTCCTATTAAAAACACTTCCCTCCTGGACCTTATTTAACCCTTTAATATATTTAAATGTTTTGATCATGTCCCCCCTTTTCCTTCTGTCCTCCAGACTATACAGATTGAGTTCATTAGGTCTTTCCTGATACGTTTTATGCTTCCATCATTCTTGTAGCCCGTCTTTGGACCCGTTCAATTTTGTCAACATCTTTTTGTAGGTGAGGTCTCCAGAACTGAACACAGTATTCCAAATGTGGTCTCACCAGCACTTTATGTAGCGGGATCATAATCTCCCTCTTCCTGCTTGTTATACCTCTAGCTATGCAGCCAAGCATCCTACTTGCTTTCCCTACTGCCTGACTGCACTGTTCACCCATTTTGAGACTGTCAGAAATCACTTCCGCTAAATCCTTTTCTTCTGAAGTTTTTGCTAACACAGAACTGCCAATGCAATACTCAGATTGAGGATTCCTTTTCCCCAAGTGCATTATTTTACATTTGGAAACATTAAACTGCAGTTTCCATTGCTTTGACCATTTATCTAGTAAAGCTAAATCATTTACCATATTACAGACGCCTCCAGGAATATCAACACTATTGCACACTTTAGAGTCATCGGCAAATAGGCAAACCTTCCCTACCAAACCTTCCCCTATGTCACTCACAAACATATTAAAAAGAATAGGACCCAGAACAGACCCTTGTGGCACACCGCTAGTAACCTGTCTCTGCTCAGAATACTCGCCATTAACAATAACTCTTCACGCTTCAGCCAGCTGCAAATCCATTGAACTATCCAGGGATTAAGTCCAATCTTCACTAATTTATCTATCAGCTCTTTATGTGGAACCGTGTCAAAGGCTTTGCTGAAGTCCAGGTAGGCAATATCCACGGCACCACCTTGATCCAACACCTTTGTGACATAGTCAAAGAAATCAATGAGATTAGTCTGACATGATTTGCCTTCAGTAAAGCCATGCTGATTTGGGTCCAATAAGTTATTGTTTTTTAGGTGCTAATTTATCCTCCTTTTGAGTAGAGTCTCCATCATTTTAACTACAACCGATGTCAAGCTAACTGGCCTGTAGTTACCAGATTCTTCTCTACTGCCCTTCTTATGGATAGGCACAACACTGGCCATTCTCCAATCCTCAGGAACATCTCCTGTTAACAGGGATTGGTTAAACAAATCAGTCAGGGGGGTAACAATGACAGATCTGAGTTCTTTAAGAACTCTGGGGTGGATGCCATCTGGACCCATTGCCTTATTTATCTTTAATCGTTCAAGTTCTTCTAAGACATCGGCTTCTAAGATCACTGGAGCTGAATCCGTACAGCTGGAAGCAATGCTATATTCCTCTATAGTATTATTTTGTAAGGTGTCTTTTGAGAAAACTGAACAGAAGTACCTATTTAAATGGTCAGCAATCTCCTTATTCCCATTAATGCATGTATTATTCCCGGTACTAAGCTTCGTGATTTCTTATGTAATCAGGTTTTCCCCCCAATAGGGTTTTTTTTCACCGCTTCCAGTATTTGTATCCTGGAATAAGAATGAGAGAAATGAGGAAGCCTTGTGTTTTGGAATAAATCACATCCTTTCAGCACCATAGGAAAATAGATCTATTAAATCACACCGACTCACAAGTACACAGAAAGGCTTTCTGAGATTAAATTGTTGCAAATACAAATACCAGTGAAATGGAATTGAGTTATAACATGGATTTTACAAAGTAGGGCAAAACTGAAGTGCAATTTTCCATTACTTTACATGTCTTGGCTATAAATGTGGCCTATATTTGAAGCCATGCCTTTGGGGTTTTCACTTTGAAATGACTTCTTTTCCTTCAACAGGATATCCTTTATTTGTCTCCATGAACATTATGATGAGTGAAGCTTTTTTGCATGCTGTGTTGTGTGATGGGTGGGTCAGCAGCTGCTCTTAGAAGAGGAAAGGTAACTATAGCAACAAATGTTATCTGCATCCTCATGTATTTCCTTGTGCCCACCCTATTTCATACTCCTTCTACTAAAGCTACCAACTAGTTGGTAAGAGAAAAACATTCCAGCCTCTTGGATCAAATTCTATTCTTTTGTAAATGCTGTTCAGCTGAGAATATTAGACCTTAGATAGACATAAGAGATTCTAGAGATGCATCACCTTGGCTCCAAATTCCTGCTCTCTTTTCTGAGTTTCACTGTGAACTGCAACCTGTTCTTAGAAGCAACAATTTCCCCCTCTTCAGGGCCCCGAGTCAAATCCAGCTACACTTTTGGTCGGACCTTTTTGGGACTTGATAAGTGCAATGCCTGCATTGGAACATCCATTTGCAAGAAATTCTTTAAAGAAGAAATAAGGTCAGAATATCCATACCATATTTGGGGTGGGATGAAGGAAAAATGGGATTTAGTTCTTTGGAGGAGGGAAAAAACCCTCAAATATATAACTTCGTCATCATGCAACCTGGCACACATTTATATGCTAGAACACATGATTTTACGGAAATTATTAATAAATCACTAAATCATTTAAAGATGCAAGCATCCATTTTTGCCCTAGAAAGACCTTAACATCAATATTGTTTCAAAGGCTTAGTCGCTTTTTTAAAAAGTTCCTTATAATTTGCATAAGTAAGGTTTGTCCTTAACAATTGTACCATAAAATATATGT
Organism: Erythrolamprus reginae; assembly: GCF_031021105.1. Classification (NCBI taxonomy): domain Eukaryota; kingdom Metazoa; phylum Chordata; class Lepidosauria; order Squamata; family Dipsadidae; genus Erythrolamprus; species Erythrolamprus reginae. The sequence continues at coordinate 66,495,378 of NC_091953.1, forward strand.
AAACCTATCACTACAATATGCCTTAAGCTTTGACTGCTGCTTGCTCTTTGCTTTACTTTTCAAACATTTTGGCTAAGGAAATGACATGGGGCAGATTGCTGTCATGGATTTTGAATCCAATTAATATTAGACACATAGTTAACCCCTTCAAAATGAAATCAATGTACTTATTTATTTTATTAATATCTATGCTTATGTTACCAATTTTATGAACTTTGGAAGCGGCTCCAGCTATGTGGTTGTTGGGTTGATATAGTTCTAAAGACATGGCAATTCAAAGGGACTCTGCAACAAAGAAGGCCTGAAACATTTGGCTAATTGCTGAACTGCTCAGTAATGGTGATGCCAAGATAAACTATATCTGATTATCTTAAGTTCAACACAGAGCATATGAGAAAATAGCATATTTTCAGCAGAGGGACTTACTTCCTGGAAGTACATGAAGCTGCAATTTTAGTGCTGGAATAAACATTTTTGAGACTATTATAGTTGAGGTTTCCCAAATCAATATGTGCTTAGTTCACATCATTTTGAATGAACTAAAATATCAATCAGGCTCAAGTACTTTTATCATACTTGAGCTATGCTAAAGTAATATGGCAATTTAAGCTAATATATTTTTCTAATTCGCAGAAATTATTAGTGCTCTTGTCATGATTTGTCCACTTTCAGGTTTTCTAAGAGAAAAAAATATGATAGAAGGCTGAGAGAGTTCTGAGAGAAATGCTCATTCTTTTCCAATGATTTATATAATTTTAAATGCTTTAAAACAAATGGTAGCACAGCAGATAGAAATTGTGCTAGTAAACTACAGTATAATTTTATCTGATGCTTATTGCTACTGAACCAGAAAGATAAATTGACTTCTTTTCTCTATGCTCTCATATTGAAGGTAATATAATATAATCATGCCAGCCTTGGTAAAACCTAGATATATTTTTAGCTATTTTGTATTTGTATATTTAAAGCCCCAGCACAGACATACATGATTGGGTCTACAGATTGCGAGGGTCCTATTAATATCTTGCATATTTCTGCATTCTTTAAACTTTTGCAAATTCTCTGAATGAGTTGAGAGATTGGTGCATCTTTCCCTCCTTCTGCTATTCAATATGAATCTTAAATGTGTGATTGGAGGTAAATTGGGCTCGCCTTATATCTAAAATGCTCTGAGATATGTACACACACACAAGCCAATTTCGAGGTGATGAAGGCATGAGTGATTGTGAGCAGTGACTCCCGGTCCAAATAGGGCTGCAACTGGTGCACCAGGTGAACCTGGGTAAATGCCCCCCTTGCCACAGCTGAAAGATGGTTTTCTAATTTTAGCTGTGGATTGAGGAGGATGCCCAAGTTGCGAACCCTCTCTGAGGGGGTCAATAATTCCCCTCCCCAGGGTGATGGATGGACAGATGGAATTGTCCTTGGGAGGCAAAACCCACAGCCACTCCGTCTTATCAGGGTTGAGTTTCAGTCTGTTGACACCCATCCAGACCCCAACAGCCTCCAGGCACCGACACATCACTTCCACTGCTTCGCTGACTGGACATGGGGTGGAGATGTACAGCTGGGTATCATCAGTGTACTGAGGATACCTCACCCCATGCCCTTGGATGATCTCACCCAGCAGTTTCATGTAGATATTAAATAGCAGGGTGGAGAGGACTGACCCCTGAGGCACCCCACAAGGGAGCAACCTAGAGGTCGACCTCTGACCCCCCACTAACACCGACTGCGACCGACTGGAGGGGTAGGAGGAGAACCACTGAAGGACAGTGCCTCCCACTCCCAACCCCTCCAGCCGGCGCAGAAGGATACCATGGTCGATGGTATCGAAAGCCACTGAGAAGTCAAGGAGCACCAGGACAGAGGATAAACCCCTGTCCCAGGCCCACCAGAGATCATCCATAAGAGCGACCAAAGCAGTTTCCGTGCTGTAGCCGGGCCTGAATCCTGACTACTGAGGACCTAGATAACCGGCTTCTTCCAAGGACTGCTGGGGCTGGAGCGCCACCACCTTCTCAACAACCTTCCCCATGAAGGGAAGGTTGGAGACTGGGTGATAGTTGTTAAGAATGACTGGGTCCAAGGAAGGCTTCTTGAGGAGGGGGAACACAAGTGCCTCCTTGTAGGGAGCTGGGAAGGACCCCCTCCCCAGAGAAGCATTGACAATCTCCTGGACCCAGCTCTGTGTCACCTCCCTGCTGGCCGAAACCAGCCCGGAGGGACACGGATCCAGCAGACAGGTGGCGGAACTCACAGCTCCAATGGCCTTGTCCACTTCATCAGGTGTCACCAGATCAAACTCCTCCCAGACAGATGGACAAGTACGCGCGCCAGTCACCTTGACTGACTCGTTGTCAGTCGACTCTGTTATCCAATCGGAGTCAAGGTCTGCCCGGATCCGAGCGACTTTATCAGCGAAAAATGTGTTCAAATCCTCAGCTCTACTCTGCAAGGGCTCCCCAATTTCCCCCCTGATTAAGAAGGGAGTGGGTCACCCTAAACAGAGCGGCCAGGCGAGATTCCACTGATGCAATCAAGACGGCATGATACTCGCATCTTGCCGCCTTGAGCGCCACTTTATAAGTCTTAGTATGAGCTCTTACAAGTGTTCGATCGGATTCGGACTTACTCTTCCTCCATCGCTTCTCTAGATGTCTCTTTTGGCATTTCAACTCCTGGAGCTCCTCGTTAAACCATGGAGCTCTATGGGGTCTAGTGCCACGGAGAGGTCGCAATGGTGCAATCCGGTCAAGAGCCTCCGCTGCAGCCTTGTTCCAGGCCTCAGCAAGAGACTCTGCTGACGAGTGCATCTGGAATAACCCCAAGCACCCTCTGAAAGCCCTCTGGGTCCATCAGGCATCTGAGGCAGAACCACCTACTCAGTTCTGCCTCCCTGCGGGGAAGGATTGGAGCAAGGAAGTCAAGCCACAATAGAAAATTGTCTGACCATGACAAAGGCAACACTTCTAAGCCCCTTAGTCTCAGACCATTGCTCAATTGCTCAGAGAGAAATACCGTGTTGGGTGCATGCCCCCCCTCATGAGTCAGACCCTGTACTACTTGAGTCAGGTCCATGGCTGTCATGGTGGCCATGAACTCCTGCACTAGCCCAGAGGTTTTGCCGAGTGACGGAAGGTTAAAGTCCCCCAAGACAATAAGTCTGGGGAGCCCCACTGCCAACCTGGCTACCTCCTCAAGCAGCATAGGCAGGGCTGTTGACACGCAGCTGGGAGGCAGGTACATGAGCAACAAGCCCACCTGAACCCCTAAATCCAACTTCACCAGGAGGGACTCACAACCCGCAATCTCTGAAGCAATGAGTCTACGCAAGCAAAGGGTCTCCCTGGCTATAATAGCCACTCCTCCCCACCCCTTCCCTGGGGCCGAGGCTGATGCAATACCTGGAACCTGGCTGGGCAAATTTTAGAGAGAGGAACTCCTCCTTCTGGGCTCAGCCAGGTTTCAGTCACACATGCCAGGTCGGCCTTGTCATCCAGGATCAAATCCCAGATGAGGACAGCTTTATTTACCACCGACCTGGCATTGAGTAGCAGCAGTCTGAGCCCAGGCCAGAATTACACTCGTTACCAGTATCCTGAGTTGAGCTCGCGGAACCGGAACAAGGGATTGCTATTAAGCAGCGATCCCTCGTTCCCCTCGAATGGCTAGCTCCGTGGCTCCCGCCATATCTGCCTCTCCCCAGCAGCACCAGGATATTCTGACCCTCTGCCTCCCCAGAGATAAATGTCCCCTTTCCTCCTGCCTCTCCAATGCCAGGTGGGCCAAATATATCATTCATATTGTTCCCATCCACTCCATCTATACCATAATGCCACCCACCCCACCCATCCCACCCATCCCAATCATTCATACCATACATTATTTCACCCCCCCAATATCCGTCAATTTAAAAAAAAGCCAATAATTTAATTAAAATATAGATTGAATTAATAATAGTTTAAAAATTAAGAAAATAAATAAAATATATATAAAATATAAAACTAAGTACTATACAAACAATAAATATTAATTATTAGAAGCAAAATGGTACCAAGTTCTAAGTCGGCTGAGTTCTAAAATTGTCCAGTGGGAACGTCCAAGTCTCTGGTCAAGCACTTTGGTGCTGGCCACTGCCACCGGCCAGCACTCCCAATTCCTTCCCATATACAGTATCTCTGTATATCTCAGCTGCCGCCTCCATCTCCTCCATCTCCAAGGCACCCCTGACTCTCTCTGATTGCCCTATCAGGGGGTTCACAAGTGTAGCGATCTTCTGTGCTTTGCTGGCATAGCTACCTTTCCTTTGCCTAATTTTCTCATTGTTTCTCTGAAGAAAGAAGTGAAGTGTTTTAAAAACTGTTTTTTATCCACAACCAGGGATTAAAAGTAAGCATATGGGCTCAAAAACAGCAAACTAATGTGCTGAAGCTGACTAGACTAAGAATGCTAGCCAGATGAATACCTGGTAGTCAGATTATTTTTTCCCTATTTTCCTCCCCCAAAACTAAGGTGCATCTTATACTCTGAAAAATATGGTATGTGCATAATTACTTGGTTCACATGTAATAAACTGGCACATAGAGCAGAATTTACTTTTGAAGGGGGCTTGCATATCTCTAAATACTGTGGTTTTACTCTTAAAAAGCATATTTAAAAAAAATTTTCTAAAGGATTTAGGAGAGGATTGGGAGTAAAGATGCAAATTAATAAGAATGAAACAGAATCATGGAAAAAACTTGATAGCAAAATGACTCTATGTAGAAATGAGATACAGTATTTGTTTATCTCTACTCAAAATATAAAACCTTTCAAATACAAGTCTATCATGACACAATAATGAACTATATTCTAATCTATTCTTGCTGAGTTTCCACAAAACATTTCAAGTTATCAGTAAGTTATACAACATGGTACTGGAATCCAACTCCCTGAAGGTTAGGTCAGTGTCTCAGAGCATTTTGAATTTGCCCTAAAGAATTCCATGGGAAAAGATCTATTTGGGCTTAATCTGTTTAGTCATTTATACTGAATACTCAATGACAGGCTGCAACACGTTCAGCAGATTGTAGTGACTATTTCTGATTTTAAAATATTGGCAAGTAAGCTTCCTAACAATCTTTATTGAGTTTATCCTCAAAGGAACACTATTACACATACCTTTGAGGTTCCTCTGTTACATACAGTATGTTGAAATTAGGCCAAGGAAGCTTCAGTAAATGAGAGAGCATTCAGTTCATGAATCAACCAGAGATTTTAAATCTCAAATCCAACATGATCTTCATAAGATCACATTGGCTTTTGGTTAGATGCTATTTAAAGTCTGAAGAATTCTCAAATTAAAAGTTGAAAGATGAAAATAACTTCAAATAAGCCTGACCTTAACTATTGTTAAGATTGTGAATTACAAAAAAAAAAGTCTAAACTGCATTGTGATAATACAGTGAAGAAGAGCTAAATATATGAGGATGATTAAATAAATGTAGTAACAGCAATAACAGTGATACATATAATAAATGCAAATACAGGATTATACAAAATTAATTCAAACATTAAGCTAAAATCTGAATCATATAAGATAACAATGAGTCCTCTTCCTCATTTTTTAGAGCAAAATTTTTTCAAACATAGATGACAGCTGGATCCACTACTTAAATTCAGGAACATGGCTTTTTCCTGTAACATCAAATTATCCTCTTTGTTGTATCCCAAAGCCTGTAAGGTACATTATCTATACCAGGACATTTTCAGTATCAGAACAGAACTTGAAAATTCTTGCACCACATAAATTAATGTCTGGTTGCAGACGTCATGGGGAGACAGTTGCTGTCATATATTTTCATACATTACAAAGAATAGGATTTATCTATGAGTAAATATATACAGGATTGTACTGTCAAAAGAATTGTCATTCATAAACATCACTTAAGAATCCAGTGCTTTTCGAAAGTCAAAGACTTTGCAGAGATTTCATTTTCTTTTGGAGCTAGAGGGCAAACCCCCCTGCAATTTTAAATAAATTTAGCATTAATGTATCAAATGATCAGGTCACATACTCTGAAAAGATTCTACTGGAATCATTTTCTAAGTGAACATTGTAGCCCAAGGCTTGGCTCTTAAATTAGTTTTGAAATATATTGCTTGGAATTATTAAGGCAGTCTTCAAAATCATATGCATCTTTCAATACATTTTAAAAATTAGTTAATTAAGTCAAATGAGTCATAAGTCATATCAATTTTAAAGTAATTTTATTACACACTCCTGATCATCTTGCCAAAGCCTCAAGTTTGAATGTTTACAGGTTTGAATATATTTATAACAAAAGAAAATTGCAATAGGTTCCTTTGATTTATTGGAAGCATTGCAACATTTGGGATATTTTTGTGAATGTCTGCCACTTAGTGTATATCTGTGCATGTGCATGTTGTATGTCTGTGGAGGCTGTTAGAGCACTATTCCATCAACATTATTTTAACATTTTATAGCTTTATAAATATAACAGTTTGCAAGGGAGACACAAAATAGAAAAAGCTCAAATTCACAACATTTCTCTAGTATGAAGGTTTATGAAAAAGGACCTTGTAAAATAATTTTGGTCTGCCTGTTGTTTAAATTTGGTTTTACAGTGGAGCTTCAGTTTGCTTTGCTTTATATTTATGTCTTTGATTTATATTGATCGATGATTGAGTAGGTGTCATTCAGTTGGGGTCAATTCTTAGCGACCACATAGATACAGTAGGTCTATATAATACATGTTTTTAAGGATCCAGATGTCTTCTCCACTCATATTAATACTAGATGCCCTTTATGATTCGTTGGACAGAATTTGATGACATCTCTCTAAAAAGCTCCTTCTGAATTACCAAAGCATGTTAGATGGCAGATAAGTAGCTGCAGGATGAGGAAAGTTTGTTGAAAGAATGTTGAAAGAATGTTCACAAATTTATATTCTAGGAAATAGGCATTTGTTCCCAACAGAAACAACTAGCACTGGGAGTTTTATTCATTAACATTGGTAGATCTATAAGTCTCTCTCTCACACACATACACAAACCTCTGGAAAAATCATTCAAAAGCCATAAAATTTCCTAGAAACAATCATAGAACAAATCATGCCAACACTGTGACCAAATCAATTGACCAGAGAAATGCAGTGGACTTAATATACTGGGATTTTAGCAAAGCATTCAGCAAGGTGGACCACAATCATGCACAGAAGCAAAGAAACAGCAATTTTTACCCAAATCTCGCTACTGCAAGGACGTCAACACGAGATTTCAGCTGCTGCACATGCGCAGCAGCCAAATCCCGCTGCGGCGCCTAGAGCGGCAGCTGGGGCCAACAAGCAACAATCGCCCACCCGAGCTCCAGCCAGGTGGCCTGTTCTCTGCTCTCCCGCACCAGAGGCATCTCTTGGCACATGTGAGAGAGCACAGAGCTCGGGGCCGCCCTTCCTGCTCCCCGCACCATAGGCCATCGAACAGGAGATCGCGGGTAAGAGCCGCGGTGCGGTGGAGCAGGCAGGCTGCTTGTGCCAGCGTCAGGGGATGGGGGGCGGCATGGCGGCAGGCCAATGGGAGCTGGCAGCTCCCATTGCTCTTGCTGGTGTCAGGGAAAATAGGGAGTGTAGAAGAAACATCATTCTTACTTGTGTATAAGTTTCATTGTGTTCAATAAATAATTGTTGAAGAAAAATAATATGGTGCATTACTTTCTGAGCGACCTTCATAATCTTCCATAACAAATGTTGGGAGTTTCTCTTTATGCTTTAGACAAACTTCACAGAAGTTCTGTCCACAAGATTAATATTCTATCAAAAATGGCCTTTATTTAGCCATTCTATAGATCTCTTTTTGGAAGCTACTGCACTAATCCCAAAGACCGATAAGGTCCTACAGAGTTGGGCTTCTACGGGTCCCGTCAACTAAACAATGTTGTTTGGTGGGCCCCAGGGGAAGAGCCTTCTCTGTGGCGGCCCCGGCCCTCTGGAATCAACTCCCCCTGGAGATTAGAGCAGCCCCCACCCTCCTTGTCTTTCACAAATTACTCAAGACCCACCTATATCGCCAGGCATGGGGGAACTGAGACACCTCCCCCAGGCTTTTATATTTTATGTTTGGTATCTATGTGTTGTATGGTTTTAATTGTTGGGGTTTTATATATCTTTTCTTATATATCTAATATTAGATTTATTTACTGTTATATTGTTTTTATTACTGTTGTGAGCCGCCCCGAGTCTTTGGAGAGGGGCGGCATACAAATCTAATAAATTGAATTGAATTGAATTGAAAACATTCCCATGCTAATCTGGGTAAAGGTGGATTAACACTCTTTTATGTTTGTGTTTTGATGACAGGTTTGACAGTTGGCTCTCCTCACATTTAATCTTTCCTCCAAGCTCTCTCTCCCGTTACCCTGGGAACTATTCAGATGACAGCAAAAGTTGGCGACCGGTTGAGATCTCCCGATTAACCACAAAATACCAACATGACAAATCTGATGAGAGAATTTGCACTTCCCTTACCCAGACTAAAAGATGTAGCATTGAGAGGGCTCTATGGAAGACAGAGAGATTCCAGAAATGGCTGAAAGCAAAACGCCTGACCCCTTTCTTGGTCCAGGTCTGTATACAGTCTTCTGTAATACCCAACTGATATGTAAAACACAGTCTTGTATAAAAGCTGCCTATTGGTCGAAAACAATTATTGTAATATGGATTTTGGATCATCCTTGCTTCTTACTCCTCCTTCCTTACACATGCAAGCCTCACAAATCACAAGTAGTAAGGTGACGAGCTGCTGAATGTCCCAGTTTTTCTAGTACATGATTACTTTAATAAAGAAAGAAACCATGGAGTAAAATAAATTCTGTTGTCATTATCATTGATGATTATACATGCTTTTAATCTTCTATTGAATCTATAGAACCGTTAATAACTTGGTGGCCTGGGTCTCCAGGCTTGCTATGGCCCTGAGCTGGATCTCTCAGTGGTGCCATAGGCACCACCATTTTGTTTGTTACTTCTACACATGCAGAGATGCTTTTTTTTTTTTAGTATTGTGCATGTGTGCTCAATGCGTGCCATGTGGCACATCCCTGAGCAAATCGGCAGTAGTGGAATCCAGAACCCACCCTGATTGATTCATGATTACCATAGGCTGCTTTGCATCATTCTTGAAGACTTACCAGAAGTTACTGTAAAGCAGTAAATTGTCTTGCTGATCAGGAAAAAAGACACAATAGTAAAAAAACTAAGTTGGATAATTAAACAAGCAAACAAACAAACCCCAAACCCTTCTGAAGCTTCACTTTGTCTCCATCCATAAATGCGCCCCAAGAAACTTCATAATAGAATACAATAAAGTATTTGATCTGTGGGTGAGATCACATTGTTGCTACACAAATTTACTTCACAGTGAGTTTAAATATAACTTAGTGCTGTCATTTGGCAGGGTTTACTTTGATACGATTGTGTCAAAAGAAGAGGCCTTCCTCCTCTTCTTAATCCTGAATGTTCTACTGTGTGTATTTGTCTGTCTTATTAAATATGTTAATAAGAAATAAAGCCTGGGATGAAAGCTTCACTCTGATCCATGTTCAGGAGGCAAACAAGTGTAGTTTAAAATCATTGGTCCAGACCAGAGGTGAGAAATTAAAGCAATCTCAGTAGCTGGAACTGCCTGACAACTCCCTTTAAAAGGGGAAGCAGTCAGATAGCCCAGTCAGGTAGTTGTACCAGTCTACCTAATAAAGAGATGTACAGTGATCCCTCGAGTATCGTGAGGGTTACGTTCCAAGACCCCTCGCGATAATCGATTTTTCGCGATGTAGCGGCGCGGAAGTAAAAACACCATTTTTGGCTGCCCCCGCCCCCCCAGCGCCTCCGGCACCCTCGCTGCTACCGCCCGCCCGCCCGATCCACCACGTTCCCCGTAGGCACCAGCCCACCCGCCATTCGCCCGGCCGCTCGCTCACTTTTATTTCAGAGGTGGGTAGCAAGAGGGACGCTCCTGGCTGTCGGATAACCCGAGCTTGCGCGCGGCGCTGTCGGGGGAGGAAGGCAAAGGCACTGATGCCGGGAAGACTGAAACGGGGGAGAGAGAGAGAGACAGCCTGGCTTAGCCGTAGTTCTCCTTCTCCCGCCGCCTCCCCGTGAAGCAACTTGAGGGGCTCCGCACCCGAAAAGGGAGGGAGACAGGCACCCGAAAAGGGAGGGAGACAGGCATCTGTCTGGTTGTCTGCTGCTCCTTGAATGAGGGGCGTGCGGTTCCCTAGAGCAGGGGAAGGAAGAATGGGAAGGGGGCAGCGAAGAACTGATCCGAAGTTGGGCTTTAATAATGTCTTCTGCTTTCTCTTTAAACTAGAAGAAGGGGGCGTCTCAGGGAAACGTGGGTGTCGCTGGCAGGGAAAGAGTTGCGCCTCCTCCTCTCAGAGGAGGGTCGTTCCGTGCAGAAGAGATTTTAAGGGGGTGGCAGCTGAAAGCGCGCCCGCCTCTCTCTCTCTCTCTCCGCGATTTCCTCAGGGAGCCCCCTCAGGCGTCCCCCGGCGAGTGCCAGAGGGACCGAGCCTGGGGAGCCGCATTGCGGCTTCATGTTGCCTGGCTGGGAGGGGACGGTGGCGGGAGTAGTAGTAGTAGCGGAGGTGGAGGCGGCTCCCCGCAGCGCCTCGGCTGCGCTGGCCTCTCCACTGAGCGGCCTAAGCGGGCCGGGTTTCTTGGGCCCTCTGGGTTGATGGGAGGCTTCCCGGGCGCCTCGGCTTCGGAGCCACCTGGGTGTTCCGGCGCCTCCGTGCGTGCGCGGTTTAGGAAACGGCGTGCCGGAGGCTTCCCTCTTTTGCAGCCTCGCGTTTAAAACTGATGCAATTTCCCTCAACAAAACGCTTGTGCAATTCTGCCCCCGCTGATGAAGAATGTCAGCTCGCTCGCCACTCGCCCGCCCTTCGCCCGGCCGCTCGCTCGCCGCTCGAGAGCAAGAGGGGGAGAGATAGAGAAAGAGAGAGAAGGAAGGAAAGAGATGAGAGAGGGAGGAAGAGAGTGTGAGAGAAGAAGAAGCAAGATAGAGAAAGAGAGAGAGAGAGAGAAAGAAAGATGAGAAAGGAAGGAAGAGAGTGACGTCATCGGGTGGGAAAAAATAGCAAAAAAAAGTGGAGTATTTTTTAATTAATATTTTCTGAAAAATCGCGATATAGCGTTTCGCGAAGATCGAGATCGCGAAAATCGAGGGATCACTGTATTCACAATTATGAGTCCTACCTCTTCAAGCCAACCCCATTTAACAGTCTTATAACAGTCAGGTTACCCATTGGCCTCCTCCTTTCATATGAGATACGTCTTGATCTATTTGGATATCTAAAGTCCTTGTCTTTTTTTCAGAATGCCAGAATTTCAGTAATTCTGCATCCTTTCTCTAAAGCAACATTCACTTCTAGTTCTGTGATATATCATGCTCCAGTCAGGACTCTTTCTTTGTGCAAACTTGCCTGCTTGCTTTTTGTACACAAATAATTAACTTGATACCCACCTTGTGGAGTAAACTAGGAAATAGAAGCTTCTGAGTGGGTACACTTAGAGAGTCCAAAATACTGATCTATGTCTCCCAAATGTTAATAAATGATCTGTGGATGATCCAGATTTTTTTTTTCTCCACACCAATCACGTATGCAATATAATATACCATCAATCTTAAAATACAACACAATAATAAAATTTTTGAATTGGGCATTCATAATCCATCCAGTGCTACCTCCTGTACTTTTGACATCTGGATAAAAAATAATTATTCAAATTTCTTATATGCATTTTAAAAGTTATTAACTAATTCAGTTTCTTTTAGCTGCTTCTTTTCTTATTACATCTGATCATTTAGGCCATCATGCTTCAATCTCCTCAATATATCCTTAATATCAATTTCATATATATTTCTTACCATTACTTTTATTGTAATTGCCTTTTTAAAAAGAAAAGAAAGAAACCAGAATTCCCAATCATAACAACTAAGTCTTAAATTTTATTTAACTATTACAGGGATCTAACATATATCAATTGAAAAGGGGAGAAAAATCCAAATAATTTATCATAAATGTCCCAATTAGCCTGATTAATAATAATTCCTTTTAGTAAGTAAATAAAAAAATAAAAAGAAGAAGAGAAGAAGAAAAGAAAGAAAAGGAAAGGAAAAGGAAATAAAAAAGGAGGAAAAACAACAATAAACCCAAACTCTTTTTCACTCTTCTCCCATGTATCTCTTTGACTCTGGAATCAATTAAATCATCACACCCCATTTATCACTGTAAGCCCAGTGGAAACATCTTGCCCATCTCTATTATGTCACTGTAAACCCAGTGGCATCATCACGCCCTATTCTAATAAATCAATGTAAACCCAGTGGAATCTTCTTGCCGTACACTAATTTTATCACTGTAAACCAGTGGAATCATCATGCCCTAATCTATAAAATTATCAGAAAACCTATTGGAATTATCAGTAAAACCTACTCTATTTTACAGGACAATAAATCAAATAAAAATCTCATGCCCTATTGTAATATAAATCACTATAACCCCAGTAGAGACCATATGTCCCCCTTATTTTTATCAGTCTAATGTATAACTTTCTATAAATTTATAAAAAGTTATAAAGTATAAATTATAATCCACCTATCTTACTTAAATTCTATAATTCAATAACTTCAATAATCAATATTACCCACTATCATTAATAACTTTCCTTAAATTGAAAATCATCTAATATAGTCATCATTATTTTCTATCTTCTTATTCTATATTTCAGTAAAACCTAATTCAGCCACATATGAAATTCTCCTAATCTTTGCTTCTCTTATAATTAAACCTTCATACCTTTTCCCCTCACCTCTCTTCCATTAATATCAGAAATAATAAAAATATTAATATCCAAAATAATCATAACCATTTTCAATTTTCATTGTTCTATTTTCATTGTTCTATTATTATTCTACTGTTCCATTATTCCATTTTTCATTATTTGTCCCCAAAATATATCATAACATATCATAGATATAAAGCTCAATTAATACTCTTATATCTTACTCATTAATTCCCCTCCTAAATTTCATTCATATCCCCCAATCTCTTCTCAGTATAATTTCCCTATATTAAATTTCAAATAACTTTAAAATTCATCATTTAATTTCCATACATCCCACTCATCATTTTACAAAAATAATTCTTCTCATTTATAATTTATAATTTTATAATAATCTCAATCTTCCTCTTCAGAAATTCTGCTGCCATCCATATTTTCTCATTTGTAAATTTATTCCAAATTACAAAGACTCTTTCTGGTAATAATATCCATTGTATGATTGTCCTCAAATTCTTCTTCTCGTGTTTAATTTGTTCTAATATTTTTGGTCAACTCTGTGGCCATATCTCTATTGGCCAGTTCAAATACTACTTCTCATGAAAGTTCTTGTTGCAAGCAGAAGATGTTAGCTTCCTCCATTCTCAAAGGTAAACACATAAACACTTTCCGATCTCATGACCAAGACAGATAAAATCCACGACCAAGGCCAGCATCTGCTGAGCATATGAAATGAAATTCTCCTTGTAATGATTCCTTCAACCAGTAGATGGAAAGCTCTCATCTCTCTGTGCTTCTAGCATTTTAGTTCCATATTTAATTCCATATTCGAATCTCTTCATTGCACATTAAAAAACCCACTTCTTAAAGGGGAAAAAATAAAAAACATATAATACTTAAATAGTCCAAATTCAGGATCTTTAAATCTGCTTTCTTTTAATTGGTCCAGTCTTGGGCAATATGGAAAAACCAAAGCATTCACTATTCACCACACTGCAAAATAGCTGCTTCCTCTCCCATTTCCAGCAGTTAGCTCCAAGGAAAACAAAAACAAAAAAACATTTCCAATCCTTTTTCGGCTGAAATCACTCACCAGCACACCACTTAATTTTTCCTTCACCTCGCCATAACTTAAAAGGTCCTCTTCCCAGGTGTTACCGCTTGGCTCAAATCCCTGCATTGCATTGTCTCCATGGCTGATGCCAACTCAGGCATGGCAGCCTGGCTCGCTTCACACCACTGCCAGTGAAAGACTAGGCCAGTATGTCTGGTGGGGTATGCCAATCCCAAACCAGACCCCTGGTAGTATCCCCTGTGTTAACTCCACTTCAGGAAGGATCAGGTCTGGTTCAAAAGAACCAGAACCTCTGGATGGTGGGGATTCAGGGTCCCCCCAAGGGGATGATGATTTGGGGAAAGTAGTGGTAAAGGACAGTGATCTCCTGTTAAACGTACAGTAGAATATATCAGGTCATCTGCCAGTAATTATTCTCTTCAGTAAAGGAGGAATAAAGTTCTTGGAGATATACAAGGAAACAGTAAACCACTTCTGAACTTGATAGACTTGCCTATGCCGTGAAAGACTTGCCTATGTCAGTCAAGACTGATATAGCACACCAAAAAGGAAGTTTTGACTGCATAGTTTGTATATAGTTTGATATTAGAAACAAGTAATAATTGATTAAATTTTTAGATTGCAAGAAATGCCCTCATTAAATGCTTGGTTCAGCCACAGTAGGGCAGCCAAAGAAATTTAGATGGAAAAAAGTTGTTGCTAGGAAGGTGATATTATAATAATAAAAGATTTATAACAATTATGGACTGCTACCACAATGAATATGATAAATTGCACTGAAATATTGTGTTAGCTAAATTACTGTATAAAGGAATGAAGAGCCAATTTCTATATTTCTGATTACTTTTATTTGCCATATTAACTGTCAAACTCTGCACATTTTACTTCCCAATTGCTGCTGCTATTCTGTTGCCTACAATTGAGTTGCTATGAAGTTATAATTCATGTTCTATAATCAGTATCTTGAAAAAATGGACAGCTGTTTGAACTGGTTAAGTATACATTCAAAACAAGATCAGCATAACCTTCCTTGATTGAAGGTTTATCTACTTAGGATTAAATTAGACCATCTTTCTATAATTGACCCTATGTTTACTAAATTGTTTTTATACTGTTATAACTGCAAAGAAAATCTTTGCAGTTTTTCTTTTCAATACAGCTCCTTGAGACCACATAGGCAGAGGTTACATAAACATCTCTAAAACAGGCTCATTGAATCCTGAATGAGACTAATTGTTCTTAAAATACTGTACTGTATATGGTATAATTAGCATGCCTTGTTTGTTATTAGCATTAAACCTTTGCTCTACATGACAATATTTGCTAATGTCAAATACAGACACTTTAAAAAACAGTTCAGGGAGAAGTGTCAGCTACTGCAAACTGAAATGAAGGCAGCTTGAATGGCATGGTTGGAGAGTAATATTTCTGTGCCCGTAACAGTTTTGTCAAGAGATGCATATAAACACAAATCTTTTGAGCAGACAAGGTTAGCGGGCAAGGTTTTCAGCTTGGACCATTTGTAATTTTCAGTAAAGATTTCTACTGTGGCACACAATAATAATAATAATAATAATAATAACAACAACAACAACAACAACAACAACAAGGCGGCTGCTGAATTGGTAATTGGATCACGTAGGACCATCCACATAAAATGAAAACCTTTATTTCACAGTCTGTCATTTTGATTCAAGTACATTAAAACAATGCCATAATTCTCTGCTCTATATAAAACAATTACTTCAGTCCAATAATTTGAGTCAAATCTCCTATATATCCAAAACCACATAAGGTTAGAAGCAGTTATTGGAAAAGTTCAACTGATTTGATGCAGAAGTGGGAGTTTGTGCTAAAAAAATGCCACTCTTCAGTGTTGCTTAACTTGTTGGTAAAGCAAAGGTAACAGTGCTTGTTTTCAATAATTTTATTAACAGTTAAAAGTAGAAAATAAAAATTAATACAAACTACAAAAATATAGAAATACAAAAAAGAAATTAAAAAGTAAAAAAGTAACTTCCCCCTTCATCCCAACAAGTAAAAATAATTTTAATAGCTTATCACAATTTCTTAATACAGCATGTACTCAGGGGTGGACTACTGCCTGGATGGGGGGGAACGCAGTGGGGTAGCGAAAATGGAGCCATGCCCACAGTGTGGTAGTAAAAAATTTGGTAGCCCTTCACTGCATGTACTCCCTTCACCCATCTCTTAACTAAAGAACAAAATTCAAAAAATCCTGTCATTTTTTTCTTTATCAACAAAAGTCCAGCTAGGGAAAACATCTAATTTTCTATTTTAATTTTGATTGAATAAGCTGACACTGTATTCCTTCTTTGAATTTTTAATTATCTTAATTTTTAACTCCCTCAAATGAAGTCCCAGGACCTGTTTTCGGATCATCTTTTTTTACCCCAAAAATCTTCCAAATTTTTATTAGGCCTCTTTTGTACATCCAGGAATCAAAATTTGCTCTTTTTCATATCATTTGTCATAAGGTTCTTCAAACCTTTAACATATTTCTTTTATAAATCCAGTAAGAAAAATAATATCCAAATCACTGCTTGATTTAACAAGTGCCTTTTAATCTCCTTTAAGCAGTGAAACATCTATAGCAGTGTTTTTCAACCAGGGTTCCGCGGAACCCAAGGGTTCCGCAAGGAGCAGCCAGGGATTCCGTGACTTAATAATAAGGCAAGGCAGGTCCCCCTTTCAATCCCGCTCACTCCTGCAGTGGGGCAGCTTCTTCCTCCATCTCGTGTCTGGCAGATCAATCATGCTCAGCAGCAGCAGCTGCCAAGCAGGAGGAGGAGTGACAGCGGCAACAGTCTTGGTGCTGACAGCAGCAGCAGCGCCCCTCTAGCTGCTAGCCTTTGCATGCTGCTTCTAACCACTATGGAGATAACTTTCATGCAATAGAACTCCAACTTCAGCTCCCAGAATCCCTCAGCTAGCTTTGCTTTCACTCCTCAGTTTTACTCACGCTCGGGACCAGTCTAGCACAGGGGTCTCCAACCTTGGCAACTTTAAAACCTGTGGGACTTCAACTCCCATAATTCCTCAGCCAGAAAAGCTGGTTCCAGGAATTCTGGGAGTTGAAGTCCATGAGTCTTAAAAGTTGCCAAGGTTGGAGACCCCTGTGCTAGACTAATCCTGAGCGCAAGTAAAAGCGAGCATCATTTCTCCAGCTGCTTTTCCTTCCCGGCAAAGTCTCATTTCTGCCCTAAGTTGGGTTGGAAAGAAATTTAAGGCTCAATGACTCCGGAAGTCGATGGCTCGGGGGAGTCTTCCAATGATAATGAATCGCCTGCATTGAGCCAGCAGAGAAGGGGAATCTTTCTGTCCTTCTCTTTTTGTGCACTTTGGCCAGTTCCGAGCAAAAACTCACAGATAAACCGAGCCCTTTAGAATGCGGCTGCATCACGCGCCCAGTTTCGAACGGCTCGCACTTCTTTGGGGAAAATGTGATCCCTTTGCATAACGGGGTGGGTACTTTGGAGGAGGAGGACCACAACAAGCAGCTGGCTAATGAAGACGAATTTGCAATAGGTGCTTCTCATTCACACTTCATATTTCCTTTCAATCTCCTACCCTCTCTTGAACCCTGTCTTCTGAAATGACATTAAGAGGGTGGGGAGTTGAAAAACAAGCGGTGGCGGCAACTTAAGTTACTTTGATAAGTACTTTTTACTACTTTGGTGAGCACCGCACACCAAGACAACTAGAGACAAGAAGTTTTTTCCCAAACGCCATCCCTCTGCTAAACAAATAATTCCCTCAACACTGTCAAACTATTTACTAAGTCTTCACTACTATTACTACTAGTTTTTTCTCATCATTCCTATCACTCATCTCCTTCCACTTATGACTATATGACTATAACTTGCTTGTATACTTAAGATTTTTATTGTTTCCTGATTGCTTATTTGACCCCTATGACAAGTGTTATACCTCATGATTCTTGACAAATGTACACTGTTCAAAAAAATAAAGGGAACACTCAAAGAACACATCCTAGATCTGAATGAATGAAATATTCTAATTGAATTCTGTACAAAGTTAAATGTGCTGACAACATGTGAAATTGATTGTCAATCAGTGTTGCCTCCTAAGTGGACAGTTTGATTGCACAGAAGTTTGATTTCCTTGGAGTTATATTGTGTTGTTCAAATGACCCCTTTATTTTTTTGAGTAGTACAGTAGTTCCTCACCTATCGCTGGTGTTACGTTCCAGACCTGGCCGCGATAGGTGAAATCTGCGATGGGGAATTTATCGACTGATAGTACTTATTTAAGTATTTACATTGTAATTGTTTGGTTAGTTTTCATTGTTTTAAGTGTTTATAAACCCTTCCCACACAGTATTTATTTTAGATACAATATTTAAATACAGTATTTACAATTTTAGATATATATATTTTTTTTAAACCTGCCGATCGAGTTCGGCGGGCTGTTTAAATCTGCCGATCGACTTCCTTAGAAACCCGCAATGAAGTGAAGCCGCAGTAGGTGAAGCGCGGTATAGCGAGGGACTACTGTATATATTTTATTTTATATATACTGAGAGCATATGCACCAAAGACAAATTCCTTGTGTGTCCAATCACACTCGGCCAATAAAAGAATTCTATTTCAGCTTCAGGATGTACAGCTTAATGCAGTGTTTTTCAACCAGGATTCTACCAGAAATCTGATGACATCAAAGGATTTCCCTGAAGAAAAAAGGTTGAAAAACACTGGTCTATAGGCTCAATTTGCATATCCAGCACATCTTTCTCCATTATTCTTCTCATTGCCTCACAAATTTAAATCTACAATGAAATTAATTTCTAACTTATCCTAATACCTAGATAAAAACCAACAGGATACAAATTAAGAAGGGGGTCCTGAAACAAGCCTAGAATCAAGGCAAAGAGGCAATCAACATATACAGAAATAAAGAGACTTATAGACTCATACTTTCCTAACTACACAGACCAGGGGTCCCCAAACTTTTTATACAGGGGGCCAGTTCACTGTCCCTCGGACTGTTGGAGGGCTGGACTATTAAAAAAAACTATGAACAAATCCCTATGCACACTGCACATACCTTATTTTTAAGTAAAAAACAAAATGGGAACATACTATTTAGAGGGGGGCAGAAGAAGTCTGAAATTCATATATGTTTATGTTTTTGTTTTTAATTTTCTTTTGTTAACATCTGATTGGCTATGCAAGGTTTTCTTGGCTTATAGAAAAATGTATAAAGAAAGGAAGCACTTTGGCATAATGGTTAATAAGTTAGAAATATAATTGGCATTGTACTTTTTGAAGGAACATTAAGGAGGGAATTTAATTAAAAGAAAATGAATGTAACTAGATGACAAAATTAGAAAAAAAACCTTTTGCAACTTTTTTGATGATTGGTATTAGTTATTAACAAAATACCGTGTTTTATTCATGGAAAATTAGATGATACACTGTGTTGTTTAAATGTATGTTAAGAGGAAAAAAAATTACACCCCCCCCCCAAAAACAGTCCTTCCTTTCTCTGTCCCTCCATTCATTTCATTCTTCCTTCCTTCCTTCCTTCCTCTCCACTTCTCTTTCCCTCCCTCTCTTTCCCTTTTCTCTCTCTCTCTCTCTTTTCCCTCTCTCTCACAAAAACTTCTGTGCCCCGCCATGCGCCTCGGGGGTGGGGGTGGGAGAAGCTCCTCCATGAACACCCAAATTATCAATCTGTATTTAAAGTATGCTTAGCATTTAACAAAGCCAATGTCTAAAAAATATGAGAGAATTCTTGAAAAATGAGAGGACTCCAAATAAGGTGGGTTTTTTATGAGGGTGGGCTTTTTATCCCCACCAAATATCCTGTCAGAAAGCTTTTTCAATTTAACACATAACTGAGACCCAAGTAATGTGATCACTTATTGTTTCAACAAACAATTCCAATATTAAAAAGTCTAAGCAGGCAGGATGAATGAACTTGACGGGGTGCGTCTCTGTCTCTCTCTCTCTGCTGAAAAAATGAGACTCCCCGCAAGTCATCTTACGGAAAAGCTGGAGAGAGGGCAAGGTGACAGCTCCGGTGTCTACACCCACCGCTTTTTCTCCAGGGCATCGCTTCTGCGCGCAGGTGGTGAGGCCATCCAACCACTGCCTCTTGTTTCCTGGGAGGTTTTTTTGCTTCCTGTTTCTTCCCAGCGGTGGGAAGAATATCAGCAGGAGTGGGCAGGGTGTGGTCCCCGGACACAGCTGGAGAAGCTGGGTGGTGCTCAGAGCCCATGGGGGTTTCTCCCAGCCAACAGCAGATCAGCTGTCAGGCAGGAGAAACGGCACCGGCTCTACGCAAACTTTGTTTTTTGCTTGTGCGGCTGCGCGACCGCACAGGCTAGAGGGAACAGTGGCCAGGAGCACAGGATGCGGACGCACTCTGTGCTCCTGTCACTCACCTGTGGGCCGGATAAATGGCCTCAGTGGGCCACATGCCCAGGCCGTAGTTTGGGGACTGCTGACATAAACAATGGGTGGCTTGAATAGAAATCATCATTTCAGATCCAGGGAAACAAAATCTGCCTAAACATTTCATTGGAAGCCATCTAAAATTCTAGAACTATCAGTTTAAGCCCTTGTAGTTTCTAATATTGGTCATAAAATGTAGAAACTGTTACTGGTTTAAATATGCATACCTTCAATCACCACAATTATAAGCAGTGTTTAGGGATTCCACATCTCCATTGTTGGACTTATGAAGATATCTATAAGACAGTAGGAATCAATCTGACTGAGATATTACATTTTATTGAATCCTGAATCATGCATTATTATTATTATTATTATTATTATTATTATTATTATTATTATTATTATTAAAATATATTTTCAATGCTTATAAGTAGCCCTCATTTAACTATGCTAGTGGGATTGAAAATTGTCATTAAGCAAAGAGGCCATAAGTCAAAAATATCACTTGACTACACCATTTATTGATGACAGTTTTAGCAGTCCTGGTTGCTGTCTTTAAATAGTACTTCTGGTGGTGACGTGGGGCATAGCAGCTGGAAGAGCGATCTCCGCTCCCCAAGACTGCTTTATTTTTCCATTTCTTGGAGACCCTTCGAGGCATGGAGACTGTAGGTTGAAGTGGGGAAAGAGGAGCAACCCGAGCCACAGCGGGGGCGAAGGCATTCGCCCGTTGGAGGCACAGGGTATCATTTCTATCCAGGAGGGAACATCTGCCAGACTTATCATGGCGGCCTGAAGCCATACTGATCCGTATAAGAAGGAAGCTTTTATAATTCAGATGAATTGCATTGAGGAATGCCTTTAAAAACACTTTGGTCAATTGCTGAGGAGACCGATCTGCAGCAGCAAGAAAAGACTCCACACTTTGAATAAAAGCGGCGATTGTAAGGAGGAGGTGAAAAGACGCAAGGAGGCATTGAAAGTCCGAGGTCGGAAGGGAAAGGAAGGCAAGTGAAAGTTGTTTGAAAGAGCCCGAAATCCCGGACAGAGAAACCACTTTGTAAATGATTTAAACGCTTTAAAGTGCTGCAGAAGGTATCGAAGATACAGTTTTTGTTCAGGTTTGCTTAAATTTATAAACCAAAGACTTTAACAACGTTGTATTTTGCAGAATAATTCTTATAAGAAAAGAGGAAGTGACTTGACGGAAAGAAGACAGCGGACATCTTAACAAGGGAAATGAATGCTGAACAATAATAATTAATAGCTTCCCAGATGTGAGGAACTTGATCCTTGTCCTTATCTCATAAGCTCAAAAGAAGACATTAAATTCTATTAATTTATTCTATTAAGAAACAGTGAAAAAAGATATCTGATACCTGTTAGATCTAAAAAAAAAAAATCTTTGCAAAAACTTTCAACTTATATGCTGAAGCAACTTCTATGGTATAACAAACAATCTGCTCATATAATCAAGTAGAAAATATATTTGATACTTATTTAGATATTTAGATACTGGTTATCATTTATTGTATTTATTGTAACTTTAATCTTAAATGTGATTCTAAATTTTACTATAACTATATCAAATAGAAAATATAATTGTTATTGATATCACTATTATAATTAATTCAATTTAGATCATTATAATGTTATAAGCTAAAGTTATAAGTTATTTCAATCTAATAATAATAATAATAATATATACTGAGATATAGTACAAATAGAGTATTGATTTTATAAAGATATACGTATTTTTCCTTTTGAATATTCAACTATCCTTTCTTTCCTCTCTTCTATCTAGTAGAAACCATATATACTTTATATATATTTTGCTCTGTTGTTCTTTTCTTTCTTACTTTCTTACTTTTTTACTTTTCCTACCCTTTACTTAAAGATTAAGTTAGTCACGTTAGTTAAGTTAGTTACATTGAGCATTTAAAACTGAAATATATAGCCTAAATAATTTAGATGGTTTAGATAGTTTAAATAGATTTGGATATTTGGATATATTTATAGGTTATTAGAGATTGAATAATATCTAACAATAGTTAACAAATATAATAGATTTAATAGTACTAATAGATTGTTATATATATTACTTATGGGATATTGAATATTATTGTTTATATTTAGTTGATATTGATATAAGGAGAAACTATATTAGAAATAATTTTAGAAATTGTTTAGTCATATTAATAGCTGTAAGCTGAAAAAATAATAGAATATTGTGTAGAGGATTTGATGAATGGTGGTTTGGGATAGAATATATGATATATTAGAAAAGCAAAATAAAATATTGAAAGAAATGTCAACCACCAATACAACCACAATGGCTACAAAAGGAGGTAAAAAACAGCAAATAACAGGGGCCACTGGAGATGCATCTCCAGCAAGTCAAAAATCTATTGAGGAGATATTTAAATCAGAGAAATCAGGGAAAACAGACAATACAACATTATTACAAACTATGAATTTAACATTAAATACGGTACAAGAAACAATGGTAAAACTACAGGAAATGATGATGCAGAACCATACCGATCTAAAATAAGATATTTTGAAGTTAAATACCAGTATGGAATTGATGAGAGGAGATATTAAGAAACATGAGGATCAAATTAAAACGGTAGAATTCAAGACAGAATGTAATGAAAAAAAATTAGAAAAAATAGAACAAGGAACAATTAAAGCTCAAAAAGATCTTGAATATCAATTAATAAATTTAGAAATGGATAGGGCATCGTATTTTCTGAGGTTCCAAAACATCATAGAAACAAGAGATGAAGATATAGAAGATAAAATAGCGGAATTGATAGGAGATATACTCCAAAAAGATAAAAACGAGGTTAAAAACAAAATAGACGAAGCTTTCAGGATACAGGCAAACTATGCCCAACACCACCATCTGCCTAGGGAAATACATGTTAGATTCGCAAGGAAAAAGATAAGGGATAGTATTGTTATGGCTACAAGAAGGAGGACTTGGCCATACAAAGAAAGGGAAATCAACATATTAAAACAGATACCTAGAAGAGTTAGGGAGCAAAGAAATGACTACAAATTTTTGGCATCGACTCTAAACAGAAAACACTTAAACTTCAGATGGATCATCCCTGAAGGAATGATAATAACCTGGGAGGGAAAGAGGATCAAGGTAGATACATTAGAAAGAGCACAGGAAATAAATGAACAATTGCAAGGAATAGAGGAAACAATTGAGACAGAAAGTGAAGATAGATCAGAAGGAATAAGCCAAGAAGATAGACAGGAAGAGAGGGAAGAGGAAGGAAAGGAAAGACCTAAAGAAAGTAGAGACCAAATCCAAAAAGAGGAGGGAGTAAAAACTAGAAAGCAGACGGCAGTAAAAACTAACAAGTAAAAACAAAAGGAAGGAAAACAACTAAGAGAAACAACAAACTAAACAAATGAATAAAGAAATTAAATTGATTTCGATAAATATTAAAGGATTAAATTTCCCAAAGAAAAGAAGGAAAATATATACAAAATTAATTAAAGAAAAA
Source organism: Erythrolamprus reginae (assembly GCF_031021105.1). Lineage (NCBI taxonomy): Eukaryota > Metazoa > Chordata > Lepidosauria > Squamata > Dipsadidae > Erythrolamprus > Erythrolamprus reginae. Next base: position 66,519,262 of record NC_091953.1, read on the forward strand.
GCAGACATTATATGTCTTCAAGAGACACACATAAAAGAAACAGAAAAAAAATACTTAGAGAATACAAAACTGGGAGTATTATATACATCATTAGGAAATAAAAATAAGAAAGGAGTAACGTATATTAAAAAAGAAATAACAGCGAAAGAAATTTATTCAGATTTGAAAGGAAGACTCTTAATTACAGAAATCAAATTAAATAAAAGGAAAATAAATTTAATAAATATATATGCCCCAAACAAAAAACAAAAAGAATTTTATAAAAAACTACATGAAAAGATATTAACACTAGAAAATAAAAACATTTGCATAATAGGAGACTATAATGGAATTATAGATAAAGATAAACATTATAAGAAAAGTAAAAATAAAAATACAAATAGGACTACACTGCCCAACACATTCAAAGATATGATAGAAGAATTAAACATGACAGACTTATGGAGGCTGACGCATCCAAAAAAAACACCAATATACATTTTATTCAGCGCCACACGGATCCTATTCAAGGATAGATATGATATGGGCAAATAGTGAAATGTTACGAGACATTGAAATGGTCAAAATAGATATAAATGTTTGGGCAGACCACAACCCACTAGTTGTGATTTGGAAAGGAACTAAAAATCATAATAGAAGATGGAAATTAAATACAAATATATTATTAGAAGAAGAATATAATGAAAGAATTATAAAAGAGATTGAACTTTTTATAGATGAAAACCAAAAACAACCAACAACCATCCAGAACTTGTGGGATACTCTCAAGGCCTATATAAGAGGTATCACTATAGCAGCGTTTCCCAACCAGTGTGTCGCGGCACACCAGTGTGCCGCAAGACATGGTCAGGTGTGCCGCCAAACTCCTAGGGCAGCTCCAGCTGGGCGGGGCACTGCCGGTGCGGCTACTTTCCGATGCCGCTATTGCTGGCGCTCTCCTGCCCCAAAGAAGGAAGGCGGGAAAAAAGGAGAGCTTCATTCTTCGCACCGGCAGCAAGAGGAGGAGGGCGCCATCAGCAATGGCACCAAGTAGTAGCTGGGGGATGGCGGTGGCAAGAGCTCCAGGGCAGAGGCACCAGCAGCGCACCGCCCAGCTGGAGCTTCCCTGGCGGGGGCGGCAACCAATGTCCTTTGGGGCCCAGAGGGAGGGCGGTGGGAGCAGGAGGGTGCCGGGCCGTGCACGCCTGCGCCAGCGCACCCCAAAACACCCCCCCGCACACCCTTTTCCAAGGGCGAAGCCGCGGCCGCCCCCCTGCGCCTCTAGGCCCCTCGCGCCCCTGGCTGCTCGCCGCTGCCTTCGCTGAAAGCGCTTTTGTCCCGGGCTCTCAGTGAGGGGGCTGCAGGAGAGGTGGCGAAGGCGATCTCTCTCGTTCTCCGGAGGCTGGAAAAAGTGATTTTCAATGTCGGGGGCGCGGGCCGGCATGCGCTCTCCCCATCCCCCTGCCCCATTCAAAGTAAGCCGGCAGAGGGATGGGGAGAGCGCACGCCGGCCCACGCCCCCGACATTGAAAATCACTTTCTCCAGCCTCCGGAGAACGAGAGAGATCGCCTTCGCCGCCTCTCCTGCAGCCCCCTGGCTGAGAGCCCAGGACAAAAGTGCTTTCGGCGAAGGCAGCGGTGAGCAGCCAGGGGCGAGAGACATAGCAAGAGAGACAGAGAGAGAAAGAAAGAGAGAAAGCAAGAGAGGCAAAGAGAATGAAAGAGACATATAGCAAGAGGCAGTGAAAGAGAGAGAGAGAGCAAGAAAGAGAGAAAAAAGCAAGAAAGAGATAGCAAGAGAGACAGAGAGAGAGCAAGGGAGAGAGAAAGACATAGAGGGAAGGAGGGAGAGAGAGCAAAAAAGAGGAAGAAAGAAAGAGGGATAGAGAGAGAGAAAGAAGGGAAGGAAGAGAATGAGGGAGGGAGAAATAGAGCGAAAGGGGGGGAAAGATATTTTTTTTGTCCAAACTTTTCTTTAGCCGCCCCCCCACCCCCCGTTCAATGTTCCCCAGGATTTTGAAAATATGAATAATGTGCCGCGGCTCAAAAAAGGTTGGGAAACACTGCACTATAGCATATAACATAGAAAGAAATAAAAAGAGGAGAAAGGAACATAATGTGATAATAGAAAACATTAAAAAATTAGAAAAGCAACATCAAGAATTACTGGAGAAAAAAGAAATATGTGAATCTTTATTGGGATATAAACATGAACTAAACCTAATAGACCAACAGGAATATAGTCAGAATATTAAGCTATCCAAACAAACATTCTTTGAAAATGCAAACAAACCAGGTAGATGGCTGGCACACAAAATTAAGAAAGAAAAGGAAAATAGGATGATACATCAATTAACAGATGTAGAAGGGAGATTACAACACAATGAACAAAAATTAGAAGAAATTATTCTACAATACTATGAGAAATTATACTCACAAGAGGAAATAGACATAACTAAAATAGATAAGTACTTACAACAAAATAACGTGATGAAAATAAACGAAAAAGATAGGGAAATGTTAAATAGAGAGATTACCCCAATAGAGATACAAGATGCAATTAAAAGACAGAAAGGTAACAAATCGCCAGGTCCAGATGGTTATCCGGGAGAGTATTATAAACACTTTGGAAAGACTATAGAACAACTACAGTTAAAAGTTTACAATGAAGCACTATTGGAAGCTAAAATACCTGAAACATGGAAAGAGACATATATCACCATGATACCGAAAGAAGGTGCCAATACAAATCAAGTTAGTGACTACAGACCAATTGCTCTTCTAAACACTGATTACAAAATTTTCACTTCAATATTATCTGAAAGATTAAAGAAAATACTAAATAAAACTATACATATTGATCAGAATGGTTTCCTACCATTGAGACAAATCAGGAATAATACAAGAATTGTATTAGATATAATTGAATACTATGAAGCACATCCTGATAAACAAATTGCAATGATCTTTCTGGATGCACAGAAAGCCTTCGACAATGTGAATTGGCAATATATGAAAAAGTTAATAAAGCAAATGGAATTCGGCTCTAAATTTGAATTGCTATTAGACAACATATATACTACTCATAAGGCCAAGGTAATAGTCAATAATGGAATAACAAAAACGTTCCAAATAAATAAAGGAGTTAGACAAGGATGTCCGCTATCTCCTCTACTTTTTATACTGGTACTCGAAACTCTGTTAAATGAGATCCGTAAAGACAATAATATTAAAGGAACAAAGATAAAAAAAGAGGAATACAAATTGCAGGCCTTTGCGGATGATTTAGTTTTCTTTTTAGAAGAACCATTAGAGTCAGGGCAACATCTAATTGGAAAAATAGAAGAATATGGAGAAATAGCAGGCCTAAAAATTAACAAACAAAAAACAAAATTCATGACCAAAAATATGACAAATAAGCAAACCAAGGAATTAGAAACCAAATTGGGATTCACTAGTATGAAAAAAATTAAATATTTAGGAATAAATTTAACTAATAGATGTTCAACAGTAAAAGAAGATAACTATACAAAACTAGTAAACCAAACCAAGGTAGAATTAGAAAAATGGAGTAAGCTACAATTATCACTGATGGGAAGAATAGCATCAATTAAAGTGAGTATACTTCCGAAATTTCTATACCTATTTCAAAACATACCAATAAAATTGAACTCTAATTTTTTTACGGAATTAAATAAAATAATATCAAAATTCATATGGCAAGGTAAAAAATCATGGGTAAAGATAGCAGATTTACAAGATATTAAAAATAGAGGGGGTTTCGGAATGCCAGATTGGAAAATGTATTATAAAGCAGCTTCATTGATGTGGATAAAAGAATGGCTCAATCTTGATAATAAACGAATTTTACAATTGGAAGGTCATGATTTGGATAAAGGTTGGCATGCCTACTTATGGGACATAGGAGATAAAATACCAAAATATTTTAATAGGCATCTAATCAGACAGTCTTTACTCAAAACATGGAAAGAGATAAGACATAAACATTATATAAAAATACCAAATTGGCTATCCACAATGGAAGCTCTAATATACCCAAATACAATAGAACTGACAAAAAAAATTAAATATAAAGAAATATTAGATACAAACTGTAAACTCAAAAGTAGGGAAGAATTAATAATACAAAATATAAATATAGATTGGTGGACATACCTACAAATTCAATCTAGATATAAAAAGGATATGGAACAATCAGGTATAGAAAGAATTACCCAACCACTAGATAAACTATTGACAGGCCCGGAAGAAAAAGCAATATATAAAATATATAAATATCTGATGGAATATGAAAGACCAGAGGAGATAGTTAAAGGTACAATGATTGCCTGGGCGAAAAACGTAGGCCATAATATATATATAGAGGAATGGGAACAGATTTGGAAGAGAAATATTAAATTAACAAAATCCACAATATATAAAGAAAACCAATATAAAACGTTATACCGTTGGAATCTTCCACCCAAAAGACTAGCTAAAATGCACAAAAATTACAGCCCAATGTGTTGGAAATGTAAAAACACTCAAGGCACCTTCTTTCACCTATGGTGGTTATGTCCAGAGACAAGAAAATACTGGAAAAAAATAAATTGGTTGTGTCAAATAACAAATACAAAAATAGAATATAGGCCAGAATTTTTTTTATTGGGTATTATGAGAGGTAACTATTCTAAAAATGTAAAATATTTAAGCTTGCATATTACAACAGCTGCAAGGATTGTATTTGCACAGAACTGGAAAAATCCACAAATACCTGAAGACAATGAGATTATCAAGAAAATATACGACTGTGCAGAGATGGACAGATTGACAATGGAACTTAATAATCGAAAAGAATTGGACTATTATGAAACCTGTACAAAATGGTACCAATGGACAAAAAAAAGAAACTTAAAAGAAGCATTGGAATAAAACATCAAGAAATCTAAAAGTAATTAGAAGACAATGTCGATAGGCATGCATATACGATGTAGATTCATCTGTAAATATGGCTATGTACTTAAAAAAAAAGGAAAAAATTAATAAATATATATTAAAATAAATAAATAAATAGTACCTCACATGATCACAACCTCTTGTTACCCGTTGACTTCCCTCTTAGCTTGGCCTGTGAGAAGCTGGCAAAGAAGATTGCAAATTGCTATTGCATAGGGCTACTGCAATGGTCATAAAAATGAGGTCTAATCATACTTATCACTTGTTCAGCACCATCATAAGTTTGAATGGTCACCAAGTGAGTGGTAATTAAAAGAGGACAATCTATATTGAATTATTTAATTACTCATTTTGAGAATCTATTCCAGAATGTGTAAAAGGGAAATTAATAACAGGCAGTCTTATTTTATCTAAGTTCTTGTGCTAAAAGCAGAGAAAAGACTATGCTTCTCAATTATTTTTTTATAGGGCCTTCGTACACCAATGCTTCGCTGTCCATCACAAAGATTGTTGGATCGAATAGTGCGGCGATATGCTGAAGTTCCAGATGCTGGTAGTGTCTACATGGACCATTTTACAGACCGGGATAAATTGCGTCTCCTCTACATGTTGTCTATTAATACTCATCCCATTATTTTACAGGTATAATGTCATCTGCTTTCATGTAATATAACTCATCCTTTGGAAGTCCCATTTCAACTCACTTTGAGGTATGAGAAAAGATATGAATTGGTCTGATAATCCTTGTGCTGGATTCAGAATTTTTTTCTTGGGTGTGAGATTCTATTCTCTTTGTGGTACTTAAGTTAAAAATGGCTACTCATTTGCGGGATTAAATCCCACCCACTTTGACTCTTGCAAAGTTCAGACCTCCCCAGGTTTGAGTGCTTAAGATACCAAATTTTCAATTTTTAATATACAGCAAGTATGACCAATTACTAGAGGCAATCAGAGCTGTAGTTTATCAACTTTAGGGTGCCAAAGTGAGGACACCTGTGTTAAATCATGTCTATGCTCTGAGAGTTAAATGGAAACAAACATCGTTTTAATCTAATGGATGGATTTGCGCTTAAATCTGCTTTAGCTAATGTACAATTCATATTCTATAGAAGGTTCTCAACCTTGATAACATTGTGACACGTCCCCCCAGGAGTCTGCGAACCACTGATAGATAACCACTGTTCTCTTGTATTCAAATTCTACAACAGGTATTCTCAACCCATTATCTACAGTCTAGTATTGCGCGGCGGGCCATTGGAAATTGAGCCATGCAAGCAAGTAGTGGTGCAAGTGTGCAAGTGTGCAAAGCTCCATTTGCACAAACAACAAGCACACACGACACCATTCCCTGTCCTCCTTGCTGCCATTGCTGAACCAGCTCGAGAGCATGGCAGCTGCTGGACCGCTGCTAGTTCCACCAACCCAGGAAACCAATTTACTACTGATTTGTTGTGGCCAGCAAACAGCCTGTGCAGCTGCTAGCTGATTCCAGCAGTGCAAAGGTTGAGGTAGTGATGCACCAGCAGCCTGTGCAGGAGTCTGGAGAGGACTTGGTGCCAGAGGCAGAGATTCAGCCAGGGCCTTCAGAACCTCCCAGCAGTGATGAGGAAGAAGAGGAACCTATTCTCAATGCACAAGCACACAGAGCTGCCAAAAGGCAGGAATGGTTCCTCGGGAGGAGGTCTCCTTGGGAGCAAGACTTGGGGCTAATTGACTATTGCTGTAGCCTAATTAAGGGATGACAATGAAGGCAGCAATTTGCAGGAAATAACATTCATTCATATTCCTTTGTATCTTGACTCCAGAAACATCTGATTGGCTCTTGTTCTCTCTCTTGATATTTTTCCTGCAAATTGTTTCTGGGCATTTTGCCAATAACCATAAGCTTGCTAATATCTACAAGACTGTTGACTCAGAATTGAGTTATTATTTCATGGATTCATGCTGGCTGCTAATAAAGTTGAATTAACAGGCAATGTTCAGAAAAGACTGCTTCAAACTGTATTTGTGTTTGACGACTACTAAGAAAGCTCATTAGTAGTCTTTAATTAGAAAAGTAAGGATTTGTACAGACTTTGGTCCATAGCTGGGGCAGAACACAATTGTAGAGAACTAGTCTGAAGCAGGAGAAAACCACCTCTGAATTAGAAGATTGACTATATTGGACTTGATATTTAATAACAGACAAAAAGTGGTTGAAGAAATGGAAATATTTCCATTTTACCATATAGTGGGTAGGGAGAACTGAAGGCAGCCAGATTAGTACTCTAAACATCACGAAAGCTGACTTTAAAAAGCTAAGGAGAAAAGTAGGAAAATTCTGAAAGGAAAAACAAGGAAAGATATTTGAAAAAAATTAAAATATACCCAAACTCTGAGAGGGGGGGGGAGGGAGGAAGGGAGAGAGAGCGAGAGCACTGATGAAATCACCATGGTTGCAACAAGATATGTCTGATAAACTGAAAAACAAAAGGTACACATTTTAAAAATGCAAAGAGCAGGACATCATGAAATAGTTCAAATCTTCAAGGACGAGTTTAGGAATGAGAAATCTAAAATCATGCAACATATCAAAATGTTTTTCTAGGAGCATGCTCTGCATGGTATATTTTAATAATTATAACATTATGTAATATTATATATAATATGTAATATTATAATAATTATAATTTAATATAATTTAATTGAAATTTAGTATTACACTGTAGTTTGTATGGAATCTAAATATTAACTGATATTATGATATTGACATAATTATTTGATTAATGATTAAACATTAATGGTTTTAACTTATCTAAAATGTTAATATGTTAATATTTTAAGCAATACTTTTTTCAAACCCATATTTCTTTGGTAATTACTGCATAATTTTATCAACTTAATTAATAAGAATGTAAATAATATTTTATTCACAAATTTAACTCAACAAATTTTGAATTTGCACTTTACACTGTCTTTTAGTTTGCTTCATTTTCCTGCAAGCTTGTAATGACTTAGAAATGACTTAGAAAACATACAGAAAAGACAAAATCTGAAAAAAGAATACTGGTGACTACTACATTGCAGCAGTGCTGCAGTTTTCACTTTCAGTGCTGGAATTTCAGTGATCATTTGGAGTTTTACCACTCAGCCATACTAGCCCTAATAAAATTATACCCAAGGAATAACCATTCTTTGATTTCTCTAGAATTAGTCTTCTTTAATTAGGGACAAAGGAGTGGAAGTGCATGATATCAGGAGGCTATTAGATGGGGAAAGCTAGGAAAATAATTCCATGTCATCATGGATACACCACATTTCCTTTTTATTCTTTTTGGCAGATGTTCCCTGGAGCAGAAGGATGGCCCTTTCCAAAATATTTGGGATCCTGTGGCCGATTAATAGTAACAGTTAGTACTAGACCTCTGAAGGAATTTTATGGCTCATCTTTTGATGTGACAACGGATTTAGCTCTTCAGCTCCTCACTATTATTGATTTCATGATGAATAATGACCTGAACTATTTCTTCTACTTTACTCATGTTGATGCTGACACCTTTGGTGTTTTCAACAATGGACAACTCATTATCCAAGATGCCAGCATGCTAGGAGTCATTGACAAACAAGAAGGTATTCAGATGCAAATAACATGTCACAAGTTAGCAGGCACTATGAAGAGGGATTACAATGACTAATAGATATATGCAAGAACCGTTATGTAAGCAAAGGAGGTATAAACATTTTAAAGCCTTGAGAAACAAGATAATATTCAGAAATGAAGCAGGCAGTCACCTCCCTGATTCATTGAAGTTTAAAAAGTATGTGTGGGGGGAGAGTTTATAGAGCTGTGATGGCGAACCTATGGCCCGTGTGCCACAGGTGGCATAAGGAGCCATTTTGCCAAACACCCCAGGCGGCAGCCATGAAACATCCAGGTTTCTGGTGTGCATGTGCAACAACGAGAAAAGAGAAAAGGGAGGAGCGGCTGCTGGACCCGCAGAAGCTGCTGACTGGTCTGGCTGTCACTTGTACCAATGGGGAGTCCTGGTGTTGGATAAACAGCTAGAGGAGTTGGAGAGGTAGGTGCACTCCTGCCTCACCCCAGGCACGCTTCGAGCTCACCTAATGTGTTTCTGAGAACAAGAGAGAAGCGGGGGAGAGCCCAGCTGAAGCTTTTGCCAGTGTGCTGGAGCCACACAGGAGAGGCGGCTGGAGCTTTCTTGTAGAGGTCCAGTCCATTTTTAAAAAGAAATACTTGAACAGATAAAGAGTAAAACAGAGAAGACACTGACTCACTCTCCTGTCCTCTCACAGCACCCGGCTCTCCTCCTCACCTCCTCACCTCCTGTGTCAAAGACCAAGCAAACCTTTTTGCCTCCCTCCATGTGAGCCTTCACACAGAGAGAGAGAGAGAGAGGAATCGGGAGGCTGCCATGTGCGTGGGGTGTGGGTGTGTATGTGGAGGCGCACGTGGAGGGTAGCGGCAGCTGTGGTGAGGGAGACAGAAAAGTTTGCTTGGTCTTTGACAGAGGAGGTGAGGAGGAGAGCTGCGTGCTGTGAGAGGGCAGGCGATTGAGTCAGTGCCTTCTCCACTTTGCTCTTTGTCTGTTCAAGTTTTTCTTTAAAAAAACCAGACCGGAGCCATGCCAGAGAGGTGGCCCCAGGCTGGGACTGGGCCGTTTCTGAGGACGGGAGGGAAGCGGGGAAGAGCCCAGCTGAAGCTTTTGCCGGCAGATCAGAGCCGTGCAGGAGAGGTGGCTGGAACCCTCCTGTGCGGCTCCAGTCTGCTTTTAAAAAGAATTAAAGAGCAAAGCGGAAAAGGCACTGGCTTACTTTCCTGCCCTCTCACAGCACCCAGCTCTCCTCCTCACCTCTTCTGTCAAAGACCAAACAAACCTTTCTGCTTCCTTTGCCACAACCACTGCCTCTCCCTACGCGCACCTTAACACACACATGCACACAAAAGGAATCAGGAAGCTGCCGTGCATATATATGGGCACTGTCCTGGCCTCCAGCTACCTCTCCCGCATGGCTCCAGTCTGGCTAAAGCTTCAGCCAGGCTCTTCTCCCCTCCCATCCTCAGAAACGGTCTGGTCTCTTTTTTAAAAAGAAATACTTCAACAGATGGAGCAGTGTTTTCCAAATGTTAAGAGTATGAAATTTGAAGCATGAGGTTTTAAATTATATCAGCTTGCTACAATTGTGTGGTTTGGTATTTTGATAACTAAAGAAGACAGCGGGGTTAAGGGTAAGCCGTCTTTTATACAAATATCTTTTTCTACCACTTTTCCCCTGCAGATAGTGTAAATGTAGCAGATGGATAGCGGGGAGGAGTTTAGCTCTGGGAAAGGATCAAGTTCTGCACACCCCTTGCACAGATCTCGCGTGGTCTGTGTTTATGTGTGTACTGTGTGTGCATGCAGCTTGTCCGCTCCTTTTATTCACTCTCCCTCCCTGCCTGTCTACTTACCTACTTCTTTCCCCTCCTCTTGCCCCCTCCCACCTTACACCGGAGTGAGTTGCCACCTTGCAGTTATCCTTGTCTGACAGCAGCTGATCTTTGTCAATACTTCCTCCTGCAGCCCCAACTGCCTGAGGGGCAAGGGAGGAAATGGGCAGAAGATATGGGGAGGCTGATTTGGATGGGGGAGGCGAGTGCACGGCTCCCTTCACCAGCTTGCCCCAGGATTCTATCTGCCAGTCATCTTTGCGGCAAGGCAAGGGGCTGGGGGGAGGGGCTGGCTGAGTTGGAGTGGGCAGCTGTTTACTGACAGAGGAAGTGAAGGAGAAGAGGATGCCCTGCCTAAAGCCGCCCATCGGCAAGAGAGCAGAACAGGGAGGAAAGTGATCACATCTCCACACCCAAAGCCACTTAGAGCTACTGGTCAGCCAGCAAAGATTTGGCATGGGCAGGAGGAAAGAGGAAAGAAGCTGGCATTTTCAGGTGCTTGCTTTGTCTCCTTCCCCATCCACAGGATTCCTCCCTCAAGCTGCCTGGCGACAAGAGAAAAAAGTGAGAAAAGAGCTGTGTGGCAAGAAAAGGAGGCAGGGCCAGAATCTCCCTTTAGGTCACTTATGATGTAAAGGCTTTGCTGGCTGAGGGATTCTGGGAGTTGAAGTCCTCCAGGCTTAAAGTTGCCAAGGTTGGAAACCCCTGGGTTAACCAGTTCCCCTCAAAAATATCCTCCTCCTTTCTCTGTCTCTCTCTCTTCCCCTCTCTCCTTCCCTCCGTGAATTTATCCAATCTGGTATCCTAAATGCAGCGAGATGCAGGTAGGCTGCCCACCTAGGGCTTCAAATTTAAAAATCCATGATGGTTATCTGCTCTAGAAAATGAGACAGACTAGATTTGACTTAAGAGATTTCAAAATGTATTTTTGATGACAGAGGCTGCTGCTCATACTGTGGAGTGCAGACCAGGTCTTCTACTCCAAAGGGCCCTATGAAGTAGAGACTTGCGTGCTGAGATGGGTGATTATAGAAATCAATCAAATAAATTTCCAAATACATATACAAAGATTTGCCCATGACATGAAAGAATTCAAGAAACACAAGCTAGTGGGTGCCAAAAAGTTGGGTGATATTTTCCAATGACCATAAGCTATTTACCAGTACAGTATTTGAGTGGAATAGGAAATCTGTGGCCCTGCAGATATTACTGAATTAAAATGCTCAACATGGCATCAATTAGCTGAGGCAGGAGGGAGTTGAAATTCAGCAATTTCTGTTTGGCCAGTGACTTTCCAGCCCATATATACAGCTCAAAAAAAATAAAGGGAACACTCAAATAACACATCCTAGATCTGAATGAATGAAATATTCTCATTGAATACTTTGTTCTGAACAAAGTTAAATGTGCTGACAACAAAATGAAATTGATTGTCAATCAGTGTTGCTTCCTTAGTGGACAGTTTGATTTCACAGAAGTTTGATTTACTTGGAATTATATTCTGTTGCTTAAGTGTTCCCTTTATTTTTTTGAGCATTATATACCTGCTTGGTAGACTGCAGCATTGGTTCAAATTTACTTGTATGACATTCTCTAAAATTGGCAATGAAAAGAGTTTAGTTTAACTGGCAGCCTTTTTATGAGTTTGCATCATAAAATGAAATGGGAAGCAAATCCCTTTCATCAACTGTTCTCTGTTAAGTTCATTCCCTAGCCCTGTGATGGTGAACTTATGTGCCTTCCCTGAGCCTTCAGAAGCATTCTGCAGACCTCCCAAACCCTCTGTGTGCCCCATTTTTGCAAAATGGGCCTGTTTTTCACCCATTTTTGTGAAAAGTGGGGTAGAAAGGATTTGAGAGGCCTGCAAAGTGCTCCTGCTTGGGGGTGGGGGGAAGGAAGGACAAAAATAATTTCTAACTTACCTCTTCACAATCTTGGTCTGTTTTATAGTGTGAAAAACACAGTAAATTGTCCTATCGGCACTCAGAGATAAATATGTGGGTGTTGGGTTGCGTTTTGGGCATTCGGTCTCAAAAAGGTTCGCCATCACTGGTATAGAGCAATCAAAATTGTTAGTATAGCCAACCTTGACAAAGGTAGTTCTAGTTTTCCTATAGAATCAGTTTCCTGATCTGGTCTATCTAGTAGAACTGACAGGTGAGTTGAAAATACATTCAATTCATTTTTCCTTCAGCTTAACACTCATATAATGGTAGGCCAATTAACTAACAACATATGCAGAAAACAGTGTCAAAATGAACATGTGATAGATATTTCTGATGAAGCCAGACTGAAGAACTGGTTGTCAAACTATATGGAATTGTATATTATCTTTAATAAAGTTTTCTTACAATGCTGCTTCAAAAATTAACGATAAAAGACAAATAATTAAATTTGTCATTTGTTAAATAAATATATGAATCAGAAAACTGAAGCAATATCAAAGTCAACATTTCATATGGTTATAATGAAAGAATTTCATTACAAAATGATATTTTAATTTATTTATTTCCTTGTTATATTTATAGCCTGCTGCGATCAATAACAGTATTGATATCATGGGTATGTTTTTTGCCAAATATACTGCACAAATCAAAAAGAGGACTGTGAAAATATCTAGACCTCTCACATCCTGGACATAAATTGTTCCAACTTATATCCTCAAAATGACACTATAGAGCACTGCGCACTAGAACAACTAGACACAAGGACAGAATGAATGCCATCACCCTCCTTAAAAAATAGCTCCCACAACATTGTAAAATAATTTACCAAGACTGTATTACTATTATTATTCTCACCCTTCCTAGTACCTATCTCTTCCCACTTATGACTATAATCATCTTGCTTGTATCTTTCAATTTATGTTGTTTTTATTTGTCCTAGTATGATTTGATGCCTTATTAGTAATCCTGGCTATCACTAAGTGTTGTATCTTTTTATTCTTGCTGAATGTATTTTATTCTGCTCATGTACATTGAGAGCATACACACCAAAGATAAATTCCTCGTGTATCCAATCACACTTGGCCAATAAAGAATTCTATTCTATTCCATTTTCTATTCCATTCCATTCCATTCTATTCTGTTTTTTAAATTTTTTTGAGTGTTTTTAGATTTTTGTATTGATTTATTTGTTGTTGGCTTTTATTTTAATGTTATATTGGACTGCACTACTTTTTTACTCTTTGTTTCTGATTCAATTTTATTCAACACACTTTTATTATCATGTTACTGTTATTTTTATACTTTAAATGTCTCTGTGCTTTACCCACAGAAAATTGATTGTCTAGTAAACATAATAACAATCTACTTACATTTTAAGCAGATTTTTCCCCATTCTTTATAATAGGCAGAGACTTGATGAATAGACAACAGAAATACAAGGATATATTTAGCTGCTTAGCTGTGGATTGTGAGCCTGAGCTCCCTTCTTGTAATTCCATCAAGAAAAGCCAGAACCTCATCATGATATGCGAGAAACTTTTACCCAATCTCTTAAAACAAAAATTCCAATCACCTCTGCAGGAGAAGATTAACAGCGCTTTAAGTAACTGTGCAGACAGCTTTCTTTCTGACCAAGAGATTATTACAGCAACCCAACTGCTAGTAGACATTTTGAAACCTCTGCAGATTTGTGATTCCCGCTTTCTTTACCGATATCCTGACTGCAAATATAGTACAAAACAATAATTGAATATTTTTTGGACTCTTTGGGATATAAACTACCTGCTTCTTCTGTGGAACCAGCAAATTCTTCAGAACATTAGCATTAGGATTTGTATTGGACATTGACTGTCTTCCAGATTAAAAGCTCTACGTCTACTATTTGCTTTACTTTTTGAGGACTCATAAAGAATTGTAGCATCCATATGATTACATATGTCAAACCTATATCTTATTGTTCTTATTCTCTCATTTCATATTTATTTCTGTTATTGAATTATTTCAAGAAGATGTATTTCTCACAAGATATTTTAGAGAGCCAACATATTTTAAAAGAAATATTGATTCTTTAAGTTGCTTCTTATTCATTCTGTTCAGTGATTCAAAACCTAATTTCAAATAAAATAAAATAAAATTAAAAGAATAAAAACATGGTAAGAATGTTACAATTGATGGTGGAATCATCAGTAGATCAATGAAGGTATGTCTAATTTTTCAAGGAGTACAACAGAATTTTGCTGTGTTCAAGTAAACTACATACTAATTGGATAACAATAATTGTACATAAAAAAACTCAGGATTTCCTGGATTTTTTATCAGGTAAGGAATTGCAAGATGAGTCCCAGGATCCTTACAGAGGGTACAATATTGTATAACAAGACACAAGGTACACTTTCAATATTCCCATTGTCTCCAGAGGCACAACTGTAGCTCATAGCATTGAAGCATGCTAAAATTAGTACTTTTGGAATTCAAAGATGGTTACATGATGTAAACATCTTGATGATTTCAAAAAGGGAGCTTGACCTCTCAGAAAAACCTTCTTACATAAAGCAGTCTGGTCCTGTTGGCCTTTCAAGACTTTAGCAACTTGAGTATATTTATTTGTTCATTTATTTTGTCCAATACACAATGACAGTTTTAATGGGTATATATATATATATATATACAAACATAGTAAAATACATGATGAGGGTTATAGAGGAGCTACTCATAGTAAAATATATCTAAGAAAGAATAGAAAAGAAGATATAGTAATAGAACATATCAATGAAAGAATAGAAGAAGAGATACAGGAATAGAAGAAAGGTAGAGGAGATATAGGAGAGCAATAGGACAGGGGACGGAAGGCACTCTAGTGCACTTGTACTCGCCCCTTACTGACCTCTTAGGAATCTGGATAACTCAACCATAGATAATCTAAGGGTAAATTGTTGGGGGTTTGGGGATGACACTATGGAGTCGGTAAGGAGTTCCACACTTCGACAACTCAGTTACTGAACTCATATTTTTTACAGTCAAGTTTGGAGCGGTTAATATTAAGTTTAAATCTGTTGTGTGCTCTTGTGTTGTTGTGGTTGAAGCTGAAGTAGTTGCTGACAGGCAGGACGTTGCAGCATATGATCTTGTGGGCAATACTTAGATCTTGTTTAAGGCGTCTTAGTTCTAGGCTTTCTAGGCCCAGGATTGAAAGTCTAGTCTCGTAAGGTATTCTGTTTCGAGTGGAGGAGTGAAGGGCTCTTCTGGTGAAGTATCTTTGGACATTTTCAAGGGTGTTGATGTCTGAGATGCGATATGGGTTCCAAATGGATGAGCTGTATTCGAGGATGAGTCTGGCAAAAGTTTTGTAAGCTCTGGTAAGTAGTGTGAGATTGCCAGAGCAGAAGCTACGTAGGATAGGTTTACAACACCTGAAGCCTTCTTGTCTATGTTGTTGCAGTGGGCTTTGGAACTTAAATCTTTTGTTGTTAGTATACCGAGGTCTTTAACCGAGTGGGGATTATCTGTGATAATTTGATTATTCAGTTTGTATTTGGAGTTCAGATTCTTTTTCCCAATGTGTAGGACAGAGCATTTGCTAGTTGAGATTTGGAGTTGCCATGTGTTAGACCACTCAGAAACAGAGTTCAGGTCTTTTTGGAGAGTAGTTGTATTATCGGTGGTGTTGAAGAGTTTTACATCGTCAGCAAAGAGGACACAGTTGCTTGTGATGTAATCGCAAAGGTCATTGATGTAGAAAATGAAGAGCGTTGGTCCCAGTACACTACCTTGGGGAACACCGCTTTTAACTGGGACGGGGGTGGATATGGTGCTTCCTATTTTGACCACTTGTTGTCTGTTTGACAGGAATGCTGTAATCCAGCTCTGAAGGGATCCTGAGATGCCATAGGATTTGAGTTTGAGGAGTAGTTTGTCGTGGACCACTGAATCAAAGGCTTTACAGAAGTCGATATAAATTGCATCTATAGATTTCCCTTGATCTAGATGAGTTGTCCATATATTTTTGTAGTGGAGGAGCTGCAGGTTGCAGGATAGTTTTTTTCTGAAACCAAATTGTTTCTTAGAGAGCAAATTATTAGTTTCTAGATGGAGAGTAATTGATTGGTTTATAATTGATTCCATGACTTTGCATGGGACGCAGCATAGTGAAATTGGTCTGTAGTTATCGACAAGAGAGGGGTCTCCTTTTTTGAAGATAGGGATGACCATTGCTTTTGACCATAGCTTAGGAAGTGTGCTGGTTCTGAAAGATTTTTTGAAAATTATGCTTAGTGGTTTAGCTATGGCAGAAGAGGGCTTTTTTAGGAAGTAAGCACATAGACCATCTGGTCCAACTGATAGAGAAGGTTTAAGGTCACGTAATGCTTTTTTAACTCGGTCTTCAGTGAAGTCTACTTGGGTTAGGTCGTTGAGGGAGTTTGAGGTGCAATTGATAAAATTGGGGGATGAGACACTGCTGTTAACAGACCCAAAGAAAGAGTTGAGGAGGTTGGCTTTGGATGAATCATCGTGGTATTTTTTTTGAAGGAAGCTGACATCATAGCAGCCTGGAGCAGGGAAATTGGAGCTCTATTGTACCCATCCAATTTCACCTGTTCAGAGGCCAAAGTTAACCCTGGAGGAGTTAACAAAGATTAAGGGGAAGCCCCATAGATCACAAGGAGAAGTGCAAACTCCCATTAGATCTGGGAAAAGCCCTTTGAAACCGCCAGAAGAGAAGACAGCCATGAAGGCTGCACCAAAGCTGTGACAGCTTGGGAAAAAAAGTAAGGGAAAATATCAAGGAGCCGTGTGGCTATGCTGGGTGAGACTTTTCTAACTTTATGCTGTGGAATTTGTCCCAATATAAGTTAATGAGTTTGGAAAAGTGGGACTCAAAAGAAAAGGGAGAAGCAGGATTTACCGCTCCTCAAAAGTAGTGGTGACTGTTTTAGAGCCATTGACCAATCTAGAAAAGAATGGAAGAAATGATAATAAAGGAGTTCATTTTAAATTAAAGGAAAGTCTCAACTAGTTACTTATAAAGAATTTTAACTGTTTGAAGATTACTATAATATACCTTTTAGTATTTTTTGAGTGCTATTTAATTTGATATTGTCAAGAAAACAACTTTTAACAGAGCTGCCAAACAAAAGTAAAGAGTAGAGGTACCATCTACTGACAGGAAGAGACTGTAAGAAGTGAAAATGGTGCTATCTTTGTTATGACTTCAGAGGCCCTGGGGAACTGTTAGTTACAAAATGTTTTTTTATAGCTGACTACTGATAACTGTGGGATGTTTAAAGACAGGCTGTAAGAACACCAAATACCTTGAGCTGTGGAATACTGAAAAAAGATGGAGTGATGAGTATTGTGAATATGAAAGCAGTCTTTTCATCTTGATTATGGCTTTGAAGTGAAAGTCTATTGATTTGGATATATAGTGGGACTTGGGGCCCTAGTGGATTATAAATATTAATTTCAAAGTGAAAGGAAAATAGTGGCTGTTGTTGAGTATAAAGTATAAAGTACAAAGATTATATTTGCAGCTCTTTTCACTGGACACATAAACACAGGCTGAAGAGACTTACAAATATAAATAAGTCTGGTAAGTCTTCGGAGAGGGGCGGCATACAAATCCAAATAATAAATAAATAAATAAAATGAAGAAACAGCTTGGACTGACATTGGACACAAGTGAACTCTCTCACTCTCTCTCTCTCTCTCTCTGTGTTGATCTGGACAGACATTTAGTTCTCCAAGACAGTGTCAGATATTGTAGGTTACAATAAACGGGAGAGCTGATAGACCCAATGTGGACTACAAATTTAACTTGTTAAAAGAAGGGGGACAGGAGAAAACATCTGTTCCTAAATAAATCTTAAGTTGTTGATGGACTTGTCTGATTAATTATTGATTAATTTTGTGGATTATACAGATACAGTATATGACTGTAAAACAGGGGTGATTGGGAATCTTAGATTTTTGGCTATGGTCTTGGGGTACTATACCAAAAGGATTTAAGGAGGAGTATTTGGAGACTTGGAAAGTATTTTTACCCTGTTTAGATAAAATTATTTTTTTCTCTCCCTCTTTTAAGGCCTTTTGATAAAGAGAAATAACAAGTACCTTGAATATATCTAAGATAGGAAAAAAAGTCACATCTACATCATCTTTTGCATCATCAGCATCAGCACCCAGCCCATCCAGTAAAGATATACGGAAAGTATGTTAGGTTTGGAGAAATCAAACTCTTTTCAGAATATGCAAGCTATGCTTCAATCAATTCAAGAAGCTATGGTTAAAACCCAGAAGCCATGGCAAAAAGTCATGATGAGATAAAAAATGAAATGGGGGAGATGAAGGGGGAGATATTTAAGATGGATAAAAAATAGGGAATTTTCAGAAAATGACAATAAAAAATGAACAGAGGATACAGAAAATGGAAGAAAAAGTAGAACAAACAGAGAAAAAGGTGGAGGAAGGCCTGGGCTGGAGGAGACTGTAATTATCCTGGAGATGGAAAAGGCAGCCTACTTCCTGAGATTTCAGAATATTGAAGAGAAAGGGGAAGACCTGATGGAAGTGATAACAGAGGGGGAGTGTTTTGGGGTGCGCACGCGCGCAGTTTAGAAGATACAATGCTGATAGTGCCCTCAGGTCGGCGAACCACAGCTGCCTGGGCCAATGAGGGGCCAACAGAATAATCTCTGCCTGTTTGTCCAAAAGCCCTTGTATCACCTTGGAAGGGGGGAAGATGTAGAGCAGCTCCCTCAGCCAGGGGTTGCAAAGAGCAGCTTCCACTCTGCAGAATGGAAACCTTGAGAAGAACCTTAGTAGTTGGGCATTCTCTGGGGTCAGAAAGAGGTCCATTGCAGGGAGACCAAAGATGATGACTAGGTTTCTGAAGATGGATGGATGTAGTTGCCAGACCGCCAGGTCGACGGATGCCCGGTTGAAGCAATCCACTTGTACATTGGCAATCCCAGAGATGTGGTCTGCTGTGAGGAACAGGAGGTGGTGCTCTGCCCAGAGGCACAGAGTTTGGGAGCTAGTGTCTCCTTGCCTTTTCATGTGCCTATTCATGTGCACGTTGTCTGTTAGGACCAAGACATGCTGCCGGACAGCTGCTGATGAAAATGTTTCACAGCTAGATGGATGGCTCAGAGTTCCAGCCAATTGATTCCCCCTTAGCCTCCTGTGGCATCCACTTGCCATGAGCCGGGGCAGCCACAGAGAAGGCCCTTCCCCATGGTCCCACCAACCTGCATTGTTTAGTCGACAGGACCCGGAGGAGGCTAACTCTGTGAGCTCTTATTGGTCTCTGGGAGGTATGCCGCAGGAGACGGTCCTGCAAATAGTCTGGCCCTGAGCCATGTAGTGCTTTATGGGTAATAACCAACACCTTGAATTGTGGCTGGAGACTAATAGGAAGTCAGTGCAGCTCGTAGAGCAAAGGTGTTATACGGGTGTGCCGAGGTACAACCATGACAGCTCTCACGGCTGCATTCTGGACTATTTGCAGTCTCCGAACACTTTTCAAGGGTAGCCCCCATGTAGAGCGCATTGCAATCATCAAGATGGGAAGAGATGAGGGCCTGAGTGACTGTGCGGAAATCCTCCTGGTCCACGTAGGGCCGCAACAGGTGTACCAGGCGAACCTGAGCAAAGGTCCCCCTGGCCACAGCTGAAAGGTGATGGTCAAAACTCAGATGTGGGTCCAGGAGGACCCTATCTGAGGGGGACAATATTTCCCACCCAGAACAATGGACGGAGCGAACAAAGAGTTTTTAGGAGGGAATGTCCACAGCCACTGGGTCTTGTCTGGGTTGAGTCTGAGCCTGTTGGCCCCCATCCAGATCCTCACAGCTTCCAGGCACCAGCATATCACATCCACCGCTTCACTGAAAAAGATAGATTGAAGGGACCACCAATATTTTTTTTTAAAAAAATTCACCACTTTTACATAAACATCCATACCTATACCATAGTATCAAGACATATATAATTATACATTTGTCATAAATGCCATAAACAAATACCGTATTCTAAATTTGCATCTTTTGTACTTTATCTCCTGTCTGTTTTCCTTCTATATTTCATATTACTCCCCGTCCTCTATCTCCCTTTCTTCCCTCTACCTTATTTCTCCCTCTTTCCTACTTCCCTCCTTCCTCTCACCCCTTCCTTTCTACTTTCTCTTCCTCCCTCTTATCCTTCCCTGAATACCTCTAATCCATTTTATAGTTAACAGACAAGCAATTCAAAACGTAACTTCATACCAACATTGGTGCTTCTCTTAAACTTATATCTTTTCCCTTATCCACATTTATATATACTGCTCAAAAAAATAAAGGGAACACTCAAATAACACATCCTAGATCTGAATGAATGAAATATTCTCATTGAATACTTGAGAGTTATATTCTGTTATTGAAGTGTTCCCTTTATTTATTTTTTTGAGCAGTGTATATATTTATGTTTTTCCAGGCATATCTACCATTATTTTAATGCTGCCTCCTTACCTCCTCTTTTTGTTGCCTTTAATTTTCAATTTTCTTCCAAATCAATCACTATAGCTTATCTTCCAGACATATTCATAATCTCTTATATCTCTTAATTTATGTCTTTACTCATCATTTGTTTTTATTCTATCATTTCTAAATGCCCTAAATTTCTGATCTCTTTTCACGTATCATATCCCCCCTTTCAACTTTATTACTCAATTTTTAAATTTTAACTCATTCTCCATATTTAAACAAATTCTAATCTCATCACTACACTTCCAACCGTTGGTTAGTAACATTACCAACTTCCCAATATACAATAATAAAAAAGAACCCCTAATTACCTAAAATTTCTACAACAAAAAAAATCTAATTTATAAATTATATTTTATATAAGGATCTTTAAAAATGATAATTATACAGCTCTTATAACATTCCAACAAATTCAGTAATTATCTAAATCTTTTTCAATTTTATAACTTATACAAATAATAATTATTTGTAAATAATTTGAAAATAATTATTCAAATTTTCTAACTTTCCAACAATTGATTTACTATAATGTAATATATTTCCCTTCTTTTCATTATTTTTCCCCTTTCATCATCAAAATTTAATTCTAACTATCAATTTCTAATCTAATATAGAACTATTAACTGATAAAAAATCTTTTAGCAAGATAATTATGGTTATTAATTATACACACTTATATACAACTACTAGTGTTGACACAATTAAATGTAAAATAAGAATTCTATTTTCCCCCCTTTCTATTGACCTTCTCCTTTTCATCCATTCTCTTTTGGTCTGCCAAAAGTTCCACTTTTTTTCCCTTCCAACCCCTTCTCTCTTTGTCTTTTTCTTATTTTTATGCCAATGACTTCCTTTTTTCCAAATTCCTTTCCTTCCTTTTAAGTCTGTTATTTGTATTGGTTTCCTCTCAATTCCTCCTAGTCTCTTCTCCTTATAACTCCCTTTATTTTTTAACTTGTTTTTTCTGATACCAATGCTCCCCTCTTACTCTTTCCTTATCATTGTAAATCCCAGTGTAATCATTAATCTGTTTTTGAACAATTTCATAAACAGTATAATCATTAATCTGTTTGTGAATAATTCTTCATAGATACACACCTCTATCATGTCAATTCAAAATTCACAAAGTTCACATATTTATTTTTACTTGAGCTTAAATCCATATAATCTCTTTGTATTTCAGTCCAATCCAATTCAAAGTCTCCAAAGTATTTTCAATTCACTTAGCACTTATAAATATATATTCTTCAAATTCTTTATTCTTTTTCAGCCTCCTTAATTTCCACCAAGTCCAATTATAAAGACACCCTCAAATTTGGGCTTTTAAACCACTCCATTTTAAAAGTCTTTTTTTGCCTCCTTTTGAATTTTAAATTTCTTTTGTCATTAAATCGACCAAGCACTCACCCAGTTTCAGCACTTCTCCACCTCTCTCCAGCACAAATGCTTAGATCTTATCACCCAGGCAAGCCATGATCTCTTCATTTCAATTAGTCCAATTGTGGCCATCCCAGCTAATGGCAATGCTGGGACATTGGCCACGCCCGCTGCCTTGAACCGCCAATATTTGATGTGGCGATTCAGACGCTTCAAATCTAAAATTGCCTTTAATGCCCCCAAGGTTTTGGGGACCCAAAACAGAATTGAAAAAAATCCCTGTCCAATCTGGTCTTGGGGCACGGCTCGAATGTCCAACAGGTGCTGTATTGCAGAGTCCACAAGATGTCTTCAAAAAGGATCTCTGGACATTGGACACCCAATAAAAATCCTTGGGTAAGGGAGAGAAACATCAAAGAGAGCCTGTGGGACTCCAGAACCTACATATCATGGGTAATGTTCTCCCATCTGGTGGCAAAGAGAGACCCTTATGGTAGGGTCAGCCAAGGGGTTACTTGAGATGTTGAGGGGCAGCCTCCTCCACCCCAAAAGATCCTGCTGGAAAATTTACCCCGTCCAGGTCTGAGTATGGGCATTGCCTGGAATTATACTGACCTTGCCTCCTGAAAAAGGAGGAATTCTGATCTGGGGCATGATCCGAATGATAGGGATCCCTTTTTATGATCCCTGGACTTGACAAAGGTCTAGGACCTCCCCAAACAACTGCTGGCCCTTGAAAGGGGCGGATGCTAGGCGCCACATGTGCTGAGTGTCCATCTGCCATTATTTCAGCCAGTGTATTCACCTGGATACGACAGAGGCAGCAATCACTTTAGATGCAAATTTGGAAGCTGGAAGGGTGATATCCACAGATAATCGAGTGGCAGCAATCAATTTGGTAATATCCTGTTGGGCATGCAGGTCAGTTGCCGGCATCCAGTATAGATTTTTGCAAATGGTGCAGCTACATAAGGAAGGAGCGGATGAAAAATGAAACAGTGGCAGATGCCCTGATAACCCAGGCGGCCGCCTAGTGAACCTTCTGGAGTAACTATTCAGAATGTCTGTCCTCCGGATGAATGAGTTCCACCAAGTCTCCCCACATCGGGTTGGGTGAATGAAGCACCACCACTGGTGCATCAATAGTTGGAACCAGTAAGATGTGCGCCAGGTTTGAAGTGACATTGAAGTAATGACAGTCAAAGGAGGAAGGTAGAATCCTGGAAGCCAGAGAAGTCCATTGATGTTGGACCATATTGACGAAAAGAGGTGATGGAACTAATTCTGTCTCTGGCATCAGTTTGGTGAACAGAGGATCTGTTGGCTCTATAGAAGATACCCGAGGCCTGTCTTCTAAATTGGCAGCCAGCTTGGCTTTATATAGAGAGTTTAAAAGGCCAGGATTCAATATCGTCAAAGAAGAGGGAGGATCCTGAGTGAACTCCTTGTTCTCTAACCTCTCCACCTCCAGGTGGTGGTCCTTGACATCAGATCTGTGAGACAGGTCCTCCTCCGACTAATAGTAACAGGGGCTAGCACCTCTAGCAGATGCAGGTGGAGGCTCTGCAAAGTGTGGATGCTCAGGAGCGACCAATGAGGTAATTGCAATTGACTAAGGCTAGCATTGATGCCCTGTTGTATGGCCGCTGACAGGAAGAACCATTGGAACTACAGTCATCTGTGTGTACTGTACCATATGTAGGAGCCAGCTGTTCAGCGATGGATGGCAGCAGCAGTGGAGGAGCTGGAAGGAAGTGCTACCAAGTATTTAAAGCCCAACCCAAACAAGATCCAAGTGTATCACTCCATTTTCAAGACAGTTGGATTTTCTTGCCAAAAATTGAAAGATAAATAATGTCCTAGGTTTTGGTTCTGCCAAATTACAACCCACCGGAAGGGCTTGACAGATTGTCTGAGACCTAGTGCATTTGGTAGTAGGTGGGGATTGGATCAAAATATAGCCTTTTTCCTTTTTATATACATTCTCAGAGTTTCTGTATAAGAAAATAGATGATTTTATACCATTCCCCTTTTATATTAAAGTCCCCAATAATGTCTCAGTCAAATTCCAATCTGATTTCTTTTTATAGAGCACAATATTTAATACTTTCTCTAATCCTATTACTGTAAATTGTTTGGTTTGTTTCTGGTGAGGCTTTCAACAAAGGAACCTGTATAGATATAGAATGTTTTCCCCAAAATACAAAACTTTTATTTTTGTTTTCCTCATTACAAGAAGGATTTGTGTTACTGATTATGACAAATAACACCCAGTTGGTTGGACTATTGCAATGTGCTTGAGATTCCTTTGCAGATTCTGCAGATGCAAAATGTGGGAATAGATTGATGCTGGCACAATCCTACCAGGGGTGGCGCAGCAGGTAGAGTGCTGTACTGCAGGTCACTGAAGCTGACTGTAGATCTGAAGGTCAGCGGTTCAAATCTCATCACTGGCTCAAGGTTGACTCAGCCTTCCATCCTTCCGAGGTGGGTAAAATGAGGACCTGGATTGTGGGGGCAATAGCCTAGCTCTGTTAAAAAGTGCTATTGCTAACATGTTGTAAGCCGCCCTGAGTCTGAGGAGAAGGGCGGCATAAAAATTGAATAAATAAATAAATAAATAGGACAACACTGTTCAGGCTGCTGCATTGATTACAATAGGCCTAATTCAAAGTGCTGACTCTTACCTCAAAAGTTCTTTACAGCGCAGCACTAGGACACAACAAGAAATGCCTTGTCAGGACTGAATTTGTCGAAAATGATAATATAGAACAGGCCTGTTGAGAGTCTCCATTCCTTGAGTGGTAGGTGGAGTGTGAAGCAGATGGCAGGCCTTCTCAGTGGTCTTGTCATAGCATTCCATTGGCCCCAATCCTTGCAATCCACAAACACAGTAATATTTTTTCCTATGAATCTTTGCCCCCTGATTATTTTTAAGGGGTGATCATAGAAATTTTGAATACTGTTTTACTGACTTTTAATATTATGACAATGGGATAACTTCTGGCTGCACACATATAACATACTGGCATATACTATCTGTATGTGCACGCGTGCCCAAGGCAATTCCTCTTCACTCAATGTGACCTAAGCAAGCCAAAAGTGGAATCTGTAAGGCACTTCAGCCTTGCTAGTACTTGATTCACATGCACAGCCATGCATTCCACATCTTTTTGCACTTGTAACTTTCCTTCCTGGGAATTAATGAAGAATGACCACCCAGCCTGATAATACATCCTGAAATCTTGGTAATTCACTTCTACTTTAAGTACGAAGAACATTTTTTTCACTTCTGATTTGAGATTCATAGTAATTAGTTAATATACCAAATGCATATTTGCCATTTTGAAAAGATTCAATAGTTCTAATTCTTGATTTCTATTAATATTTTTGGTTGTAAATATGCCACAGATGGAAGTGGGGACTTTTCCATGTTTCCACCTTTATGAGTGCAAATTCAAGAAATTTGTACTCTGAATGGACCCAATTCATTATAAGAAAGTAATCAAATATTATTGGATTTTTTGGTGGAGAGTTACTTGCAACAAGACATATGGTTGAACATAAATAGGAAGGCTTTTTGTGGCTTATGTTTTCCAAAGCATAACATAATACCCAAATGTTGATTAGGCAGCCCTCCTAAAAGTGTTCAGTGATTCAAGTCTGAGCCTTGTAAATTCATTGATGGCATAACTTTAACAATAATGCATAACACTTTTTAAATGAATTGGCTGCAATATTATTTTTTTAATAAAACCTGCTTCATTTTCATATTTTAGGTTTTAGCCCTTTTGCTTTCTTGAAACCAGCTCTTCAGTTCTGGCCTAATCAATTTCATGCATGTCTTAGATCTCAAACCTTCATTTGAGATTATTGTGCAACCCCATCATTTTCTTCTGTTGTCCATTTTCCCCTCAATGGGATTATTTGTCATTAATATATCTCTTTAAGAACTTTTATCCTTCTGGAACTTTTCTCTTCCTACTTGTCACTGCTTTGTATTCATCATGGAGTTTTGACTAACTCCAAACTAAGAGTCACATTTGTGATATGTGGGGCTATATAAATTGATTTTAATAAATACAAAGGCTTAATTTATTGATAGGCTATCACAAATCTTCTAAGTTGGATGTGTGTTTCCTCATCCCTCTTATACCTCAGTGAATTAAGGACGTGCTAATGTGAATCATAATATTATCTCTGTTATCAAGCAATACCTTTATATTTTTTGCTTATGTAATAGTTTCTGAACATTTATTTGAAGCTTACCTCAAATAATGAAGAAAGCACATTAACCTAATGGCAGAAAGTTGGTATTTTATTTTATGAATGCCTTCCATTGCTATGGGAAATGGCACAAATTATCAGATCCTCAAATTTCTTTTCTAGATCTGTTATTTAAAAAGAAAGCCTTGCAAACTTACATTAAGAGCTATTGGTTACAAATAAAAAATTCACAGGAAATTTTAGTTAGAATCCTGCTATGCCTAAGCTTTTTTATTTGGATCTATCATTTAATATACAGGGGGTGGACAAAAAAATGGAAACAGCTTGCAGCTCTTCCATGAAATCCAGATTTGTGAAGCTCCCTTCGAACAGTTTTTGTGGAAACTGGGTTCTATACGTGTCTATTGAGCTTTGCAGTGATATTAGGAGCTGGGTTCTTGCGATCCGCTCTAACAATTCACTTTAGAGTCCGATGGTCTCTCTCAGACAATTTCGACTTTCGATCAGACCTGTGCTTGGCTGAGGATGTTTGCCCTTCTCTTTCAAAAGCAGTCATTACTTTTGAGACATTACCTCTTGAAACGCCAAACATTTCGGCACTTTCTGTAACACTAGCGCCTGCCATTTGAACACCAACAATTTGGCCTCTTTGAAAGTCTGAGAGGTCTGCCATTTCTAGAAGGTTATAACCAATTTTCTTAAATTTCTGTAAAAAAAAAGGTACCGGTAGTTTAAATAAACATATCAAATAACAGATTTTTTTTAAAAAAACATTAAAATATATCAAGTTTTGATTGATTTGAACATGTTCAAACATTATGATGCCAAAAAGGCAAGTGTTTCCATTTTTATGTCCACCCCCTGTATGTTTGGAGGTTAAATATCGTACTATATTCAAGAGCAGAGAGACTACAGTTTTATTTCATAATAAATATATAGGTATTTTTTGAGAATACGGAAAATATCTATATACTTGGGTCAAATGTCTCTGTCATTATAATTGTATGTGAACAAAGGGACGTTTTCTCACTGAAGGCATATTTTACCTCCAGAATTTCAGCACTGAAACACAATAGCTTCATTGGAAATAAGCACAATAAACACCACACCAGTCCTTTGCTCAATCTGTAAACTGATACTGTTATTCCATAAAAAAACTATACTGAAATATAAGACAATAAGAATTCTCTCTTGCCAGGTTGTCCAGTTTTGTGGTATTTCAAATATACCATCTTTGTTTGTGTAAGCAGATAATACAAATTTCAATTTACTTATTGAACAATACAAACTACAGTGTATCTGTGAGACTAAGAATAAGTACCAATTCTCTTCAGCGCCATACTTGAAAGTGCTATGTATTACACTGATTATGAAATTATCTGAAGTACTGTAATAAGGTCACTCTGTTTTGAAACTGGTTTTGATCACAATTATTTCTGATTTTCCTCTTATCCTTCTGGAGGCATGATCTGCTGAGAACAATATTTCAACAAATCTTGATTATTTCTTTCAACAACATCAAATATAGTAAGACATTTATGGAACTTAACAATTATCAATTCAATGCAGAAGTTTATGAATCAGTAAACTAATCCACTGGGATGAACAAAGAACTTGGATTTCAATTTAATGGATTTTCATGTGACAGGTGAAGCATATGGGAGCAACTGGATAAAAAGAAATATTATCAGTAATTTTAAACAAAGAACATGCCCTAAAGGACACTAATGCTTTAAAAATTTATCAGTGATTAAATTACATAATAAGCAAAAATATAGCATGATTTGTACTTAAGACAATGTAGCCATATGCTTGCTAAAAAAACAACTGGAATGTACATTTATTATTTTGGTTAGGTAAAGATATCATTCTCAAACTATTTCCTGTATAACTCCTTACTAAATTCCAAGGTGCCTAAATTGAATGTTCAAAATCTCATCAAGTTATATTTCATTGGAGCTGCTAACTATTTTATTTATTACTTCTACAATTTGGCATCAGCTATTAGTCTGTAATTGCAGGAAGTGCAATTTAACAATAAATCAGTTTGGACATATATCTTGAACGAATATATATATATATTCGTACATATATATACATATATATATATATTCATACTTTTGTAAGCAATATTTACAGTAGACACCTCAATTCTACCATATATATGTAAAACTTAAAATCAAGAAAATGTTAGGCTCTAATCTTTATACATATATTCAGTTTTATATATATTTATATATATATATTATATATATATACACACACAAAAGAGTATATATAAAATATATATAATCAGATTTTTAAAAAATCAACAATAATGGGGCCATGTACATAATTTTTTAAAACTCAAACAATACAAAACTTTAAACATTAAACAATTTTAATAAAAGTTTCTGTACAATGCTAAGCAGTTTTTATTTACATATAGAAAATGTAATAGGAGTAATGTTTGAAATTACAGAACTCCTTAAAATTTCAATGGCAGGTAATCTGGAAAAAATAACAGCATTCCATTCACAAATATTTTCAAGCAATAAATATGTATTTATAAATAGTGTAAATTTACATCAAGATTAGAAACAAAATCACAAATCTGAAGTTTATTCTTTAGTCTATGTGCAACCCATTTATCTTTGTGACTTGGCTGTTAATTTTTTAACATTTTATTTAGGAAAGAAAAAGTAACCATTGTGGTTTCAAAACAAGAGAGAATAACATAAAAGCAGTAGAAAAAAAGTATCATCTAAGTTTCACATTAAAAAAAGTAGCCCAAAGAAAGACATAAAATTCTAACTACCTTACATAGAAAGGACCAGCTAAGCCGATACTTTTCCAAGAAGGGGGGGGGGGACTTTGAAGGGGAGTGGGATACAGATTTGATGAAACCAATTCATCAGCCCAAAAACAGAGAAATAGAAAAAAGGTGGTCTTCAAGTCAGTAGTCTGTATGTTGCCAGTTTTGTCAGATATATACAAACCATAGGATTTGTTTTTTCAATTCAGTTGAATGAGCTTTCTATTTTTTAAAATTCTGGAGTAGGAGCTGTGCTCTCTCCTGTCCAGTTGGTTGACACTCCACACTTCGAAGGTTGCATAGACACAGCTTTCAGCCAGCAGCCTTATGGGATCGCTACAAAAATCCGTGGTGCAGAACTGGGTCACTTCCTGAATATCAGAAAAGATTTTATATAAATGTCCTTGGAAATATGTCAAGATGAAGATGATGGCAATGGAGGTGCCTGAAAAGAGAAAGCACATCAGATTTACCTTTAATTTTTTTAAAATGTGCTATAGGACAAGTGTCCAGTACATACAGAATATTGACTTGACTTATACTATAGTTTTTAAAAAAAAAATATTCTAAATGATGTTCCCTTGCAGCTTTTCAAAACACTTTGCAATTTCAGTGGTGAGAAAGTAAATGAGTATTTTAGAACCAACTGCAATCCTGCACTACCATAACCTATAATGCAATTAAAGCTTCATTTAAAACCTATTAGCATAATCAAATTAAACAAACAACACACCAAACAATGTACTGTACTCTGGTATGATTTTAGTGAATATTTTCATTATCTTTGTTGGGAAAAGGATAATCAGCTTCTAAAGCAGCGTTTCCCAACCGGTGTGCCACGGCACGACAACGTCAGGTGTGCCGTGGCGAGAGGCGGTGGAGGAGAGTGGGCGGATCGGGCGGGCAATGGGGCAGGGCGGAGAAGCCAGGGGCGCGTTTGGCCGGAGGCACCTACTGCCGCACCTCCCTGCCCCTGCCTCCCCACGGTGCCTCCGGACAAACGCGCCCCTGGCTTCTCCGCCCTGCCCCATTGCCCGCCCGATCCGCCCACTCTCCTCCTCCGCCGCCTCCTGCCTTGGGGCGAGCAATCCGGGAGTCCGGGACTGTGTGGCTTTGCGCCATGAAGAGAAAACGGCTGACTTTTCCCTGCTGCCGTTTTCTCTTCATGGCGCAAAGCCACACAGTCCCGGACTCCCGGATCGCTCGCTTCTCCGGTCAGCAAAGCCATCTGCCCAGGAAAGCGCCGCGCTGGCCGGAGAAGCGAGCGATCCGGGAGTCCGGGACTGTGTGGCTTTCGGCCGGGCTAACGGGAGGCGGCGCGACGCCGGGCGCTGGGGACGTCTGGGAGGGCGAGGAGGCTGATGGCTGCTGCGCACTCCACTCTCTCTCCGGCTCTCTCTCGCTCTTTCTTTTTCTCTCTGTTGCTGGCGTGGTGAAAGAGAGAGAGAGAAAAAGGAGGGGAGAGAGAATGAGAGAAAGAAAGCAAGAGAAAGAGAGGGAAAGAAAGCAAGAGAGAGAGAGAAAGAAAGGGGGGAAGGAGGGAGAGGGAAAGACATAGAGGGAGGGAAGGAGGGAGAGAGAAAGAGAGCAAAAAAGAGAGGAAGAAAGAAAGAGGGATGGAGAGAAAGAAGGGAAGGAAGGAAGAGAGAGAAAGAGGGAGGGAGAAATAGAGTGAAATGGAGGAAGAGATATTTTTTTTGTCCAAACTTTTCTTTAGCCCCCCGCCCCCCCTTCAGTGTTCCCCAGAATTTTGAAAACATGAATAATGTGCCGCGGCTCAAAAAAGGTTGGGAAACACTGTTTTAAAGGGTAAGTTGAGTCAGATATTTTAATTGAGGAGATGATCAAGGAATCAGAGTATGAGGGGCCATTACATTACATAAAAGAGACATTTTGATTATCACCATCAAAGTAGGCTCTTCTGGACAGTTTTATGGACAAGAAATCTATATACCTAAAAAACACATTGTCAATGTTCATAAGAGTAGAAAGAGATACAAGGTAATAGCCAAAGACTATTGTCTCCACCAATGTGGTTTTGTACAAATGGACAAAATGAAATCCCACTCCATATATTTCAAAAAAAGTTCTTCAAAAACCATTCTAAGAGTAAGGTGTGCAATATACCATGAGGTAAAAGAAAACTCCAGAGTAAATGGCAAAAGATCTGAAAGCTATTACAATGATGCACACATAAGATGATACCAGCAAGAAATTTCCTGCTGCATGGACAATATTTTGAGATAATGTTATGTGGAAAAGAGCTGAAAATGATATGTTCTGGCATGAAATATTTTGAAGAAAATAATACCTTCTATTCTAATTTTTTTTAAAGCATCCTGTGAAGCACGATAGTGGGGCTATTTTGTAGCCTCAGGACTAGCATTATTGAGAAACTGTACTAGAAATTTCCATAAGATAAGGTCCTGGTATCTGTGAGTCAAAGTTTAAACTAATGTAGTTCATACAGCATGACAAAAATCCTGTATTTAGGCTGATCAAGTCCACAACTTGTTTTGAAGAGTTTATGGAAGACAGTCCAAAAATATCAATCAATTTCGGCATTTTTGTAAAGAATAATGGACAACCTCCAGACGAATGTCGTATACATGGTATACAGTGACAATAAAGGCATTATTATTATTGTTGTTGTTATTCTTTTATTCATTAAACATGAAATTCAGTCAACTAAACATTTAAAAATGATGGTTTGAAATCTATTACACAGAGTACCATCATTACTAGAGTTTCCTTGCTTTCCCCAAACCAAGCAGTGAATTATAGGTGAATGTGGTATTTTTAACCAAACGTATATGTTGTGCAGGTTTTTTTTAAAAAAATATGCCTTTATATATTAATGAGAGTTTGATGAAGCTCAGATCATATTGTAGGTGAAAATATACAGGATATGCATGCAAAATCTAAAAATTTCAATTTCTGTCATCTCCATAATCAGACATTTTACTCAGCCTTCCATCCTTCTGAAGTGGGTAAAACGAGGAACCAAATTGTTGGGGGCAATATGCTGACTCTGTAAACTACTTAGAGATGGCTGTAAGGCAGTATATAAGTTTAAGTGCTATTTCTATTTATTTTCTTCAGGCCATTTAGACACATATTCTTCAAACTTACATAATTTTCCTAACCCCTCACATGTACAGAGCTCTCAGCTTTCTTGTTCTCTGCCTGTTTGATACTTTATTCCCAAAAGTTCAGAAATTACCTGATTTACTGCAAGAAATTATTTTGAAAGATCAAGTAAAGGGATGGTGGAAATCACAGAAACTAAAGCCTAAGTACATTAGAATAAGATAAATGTAAAGCCAAGTGCTTGAATCTGAAGGGATGCAGAACTTGCTTTGATTTTCTTTTAACAAAACGGGGCACTCTTCAGCTTATCAAGAAAGGTAGGAGCACATTAAACAAAAATATTACTTGCAGAAGTGCAACAGCATTAAAAGAAACTTCCCATGAAATTGTATGGAAAACCAATTGATGGGCTAAGAAATGGAAGAAAGGCCCAGGTCAGCCAAAAAGAGTTTGCTCTGAAGTTTCTCTTCCATCTCTGTTATTCTATTATTCTGCTAATTTTCAGGAATGTTGAAGAAGATAAACAAATCTGCTCACCTAAAACCTATTTTAACTTTTTCCAGAAGGGGAACTATTTTGAAATAGATCTAAGCAAAGCAATTGACAAAACGAGGGTGTCAAGGTGGAACCATTTTTCAAGCCTAATGCTTTTCAACTTGGCAATGAACTGGGGGGAGGGAAATGGAAAGTAGAGCATGAAGCCAATAAGGTTACTGCTAGAGGAGCTTGAAAAAGTGATGGGCCATTCTCAAAACAGACTATCTCATAATTGGACAATGTGATTAACGAGGGGTGGGAAGGAGAAAGGATTGTTTAACTGGGCATTTGCACTGGAAACCAGAGCTAGTTTCATTTCTTTAGTGCCAACATGGTGTATCCAATAAAGTTTAACTTTTGGGAATTCTCAATTCTCTCAAGAGTGTTTCCTTGTTTTGGGTTCACTAATTGGACAGTTAATGGGGGGGTCTACCACAGCCCAAGTCATCAAGATCCCATTAGTACAGTAAATGTTTCTGAACAATAAATAGGGTTGTTCAAGGAGTAGTAAACATCTTTCACTCAAGGATAGGGTGGGGATGGGGGATGTTAAAAAGTATTTGGATAGACATTGTTAAGGGGATACTGTAGTAGTGGATTCTTGCAAACGTAGAAACTTGGATAGGATGATCTCCAAGATCATATCCAATGCATAATACTCTACTCGTCTGATATATTACTTCCATGGGAGCAAGGCTACCTGCTGAGTTAGGACACGGGAAATAATTTAAAATCTAAAACTATTGTAGCAAATATTTTTCTATGGGATAAAGAGAACACAGCCAATCAGCTGATAGCAGTCAGGCCAGTTTCATACTGCATTAAAAAGGAAAAAAGAGAAGTTTCTTGTTAAATGTGACTCTAACACTGCTGAATGACAGAGTCCTCACGTAACACGTCTAATTTGGATTTACAATTATGCTAATCAAAGCAGTTGCTAAGTGGGTAAATAACTGCAACTGTGCTTTCTCAGTGAAAAAGACAAGCCTCCTGTATTCAGTTTCATGTGGACTCCAGGAATGACATTTTCGTGACGTCAAAGCTCCGCCCATGGAATTCCCTATTGGGATTCCCCACCTCCGTTTGAGTCTCCCAACCGGCCGACAGCTCCGCGGCTCTTTTGCAAAGGTGACAGCCGGGCGTCGGCATTTCTCGGCGGCCTCCCGAACCCGAACGCCGAACAGCCCCCCGGCTGTTTCGGAAGGTGACAGTGGGCGGCAGTATTTCTCGGTGGCCTCCCGAACCCGAACCTTTGCCAAACTTTTTGGGTTCGGCGTTCGGGAGAATGCCCGACTGTTTCAAAAGGTGACAGCCGGGTGGTGGCACACAGCAGAGGGCCGTTTTTGCGATTTTTTTCCTTGCACGCATTAATCGGTTTTACATTGTTTCCTATGGGAAACATTGTTTCGTCTTACGAACTTTTCACCTTACAAACCTCCTCCCAGAACCAATTAAGTTCGTAAGACGAGGTATCACTGTATTTCAAATGTGGCCTCACCAGCGCTCTATACAGCAGGATCACAATCTCCCTCTTCCTGCTTGTTATACCTCTAGCTATGCAGCCAAGCATTCTACTTGCTTTCCCTACCGCCTAACTGCACTGTTCACCCATTATGAGACTGTCAGAAATAACTACCCCTAAATCCTTCTCTTCTGAAGTTTTTGCTAACACAGAACTGCCAATACAATACTCAGATTGAGGATTCCTTTTGCCCAAGTGCATTATTTCACATTTGGAAACATTAAACTGCAGTTTCCATTGCTTTGACCAATTATCTAGTAAAGCTAAATCATTTACCATATTACAGACACCTCCAGGAGTATCAACCCTATCGCACACTTTAGAGTCATCGGCAAATAGGCAGACCTTCCCTACCAAACTTTCCCCTATGTCATTCACAAACATATTAAAAAGAATAGTACCCAGAACAGACCCTTGTGGCACACCGCTTGTAACCAGGCTCTACTCAGAATACTCGCCGTTAACAACAACCCTCTGATATCTATGCTTCATCCAGCTGCAAATCCACTGAACTATCCAGGGATTAAATCCTATCTTCACTAACGTATCTATCAGCTCTTTATGTGGAACCATGTCAAAGGCTTTGCTGAAGTCCAGAGAGACAATATCCACGGCACCACCTTCATCCAACACCTTTGTGATATAATCAAAGAAATCAATGAGATTAGTCTGACATGATTTGCCCTCAGTAAAGCCATGCTGGTTTGGGTTCAATAAGTTATTGGTTTTTAGGTGCTGATTTATCCTCTTTTTGAGTAGAGTCTCCATCATTTTAACTATAACTGATGTCAAGCTAACTGGCCTGTAGTTACCAGCTTCTTCTCTACTGCCCTTCTTGTGGATAGGCACAACAGTGGCCATTCTTCAATAATCAGGAACAACTCCTTTTAAAAGGGATTGGTTAAACAAATCAGTCAGGGGGGTAGCAATCACAGATCTGAGTTCTTTAAGAACTCTAAGGTGGATGCCATCTGGACCCATTGCCTTATTTATCTTTAATCGTTCAAATTCATGGCACTGGACCAGATTATCTCCGAGACCGCCTTCTGCCGCACGAATCCCAGTGACCAGTTAGGTCCCAGAGTTGGCCTTCTCTGGGTCCTGTCGACTAAACAATGTCGTCTGGCAGGACTCAGGGGAAGAGCTTTCTCTGTGGTGGCCCCGACCCTCTGGAACCAGCTCCCCCCGGAGATTAGGATCGCCCCCACCCTCGTTGCCTTTCGTAAACTCCTTAAAACCCACCTCTGCCATCAGGCATGGGGGAATTGAGACATCTCCCCCAGGCCTATATAGTTTATATATGGTATGCTTGTGTGTATGTTTGTTCTTTTTAATAATGGGTTTTAGATATTTTTAAATATTAGATTTGTTATTGTACACTGTTCTTATTATTGCTGTGAGCCGCCCTGAATCTACGGAGAGGGGCAGCATACAAATCTAATAAAATAAATAAATAAATAAATGAATAAAATAAGTTTTTCTAAGACATCGGCCTCTGAAATCACTGGAGCTGAATCCCTACAGCTGGAAGCAATGCTATATCCATCCATATATTATATTGTAAACTGCCTTCTGAGAAAATTGAACCGAAGTAACTAGCAGTAACGAGTCTGCGGAGAGGGGCGGCATACAAATCTAATAAATAAGGCGGGCTACAAGAATGGTGGAAGGTCTTAAGTATAAAACGTATCAGGAAAGACTTAATGAACTCAATCTGTATAGTCTGGAAGACAGAGGGAAAAGGGGGGACATGATCGAAACATTTAAATATGTTAAAGGGTTAAATAGGGTTCAGGAGGGAAGTGTTTTTAATAGGAAAGTGAATACAAGAACAAGGGGACACAATCTGAAGTTAGTTGGGGGAAAGATCAAAGGCAACATGAGAAAATATTTTACTGAAAGAGTAGTAGATCCTTGGAACAAACTTCCAGCAGACGTAGTTGGTAAATCCACAGTAACCGAATTTAAACTTGCCTGGGATAAACATATATCCATTGTAAGATAAAATACAGGAAATAGTATAAGGGCAGACTAGATGGACCATGAGGTCTTTTTCTGCCGTCAGTCTTCTGTTTCTATGTTTCAATAATAATAATAATAATAATAATAATAATAATAATAATAATAATAATAATAATAATAATAATAAATCTCCTTATTCCCATCAATG
The DNA here is from genome assembly GCF_031021105.1 of Erythrolamprus reginae. Lineage (NCBI taxonomy): Eukaryota > Metazoa > Chordata > Lepidosauria > Squamata > Dipsadidae > Erythrolamprus > Erythrolamprus reginae. The sequence continues at coordinate 66,555,807 of NC_091953.1, forward strand.
TATGTATTATCCCCAGGACTAAGCTTTGTGATGCTGCAGTTTTTCTTCTTTCTATCACTAATATACCTGAAGATCACTTTCTCCAGCCTCCGGAGAACGAAAGAGAGTGAGAGCAACAGAGCAAGATAGAGAGAAAGTGAGAAAGAGAGAGAGAGAGAAAGAGGGGGGAGAGAAAGAGATAGCAAGAGAGAGAGAGAAAGAAAACAAGAGAGGGAAAGTGAGAAAGAGAGAGAGAGAGCAAGAGGGGGAGAGATAGAGAAAGAGAGAGAAAGAAAGAAAGAAAGAGAGATGAGAGAGGAAGGAAGAGAGTGAGAGGAAGAAAGCAAGAGAGAGAAAAAGAGAGAAAGAGATGAGAGAGGAAGGAAGAGAGTGAGAGAGGAAGAAAGCAAGATAGAGAAAGAGAAATAAAGAAATGAGAGAGGAAGAAAGCAAGATAGAGAAAGAGAGAGAGAAAGAAAGAGATGAGAGGAAGGAAGAGAGTGTGAGAGAGGAAGAAAGCAAGATAGAGAAAGAGAGAGAGAGAAAGAGAGAGAGATGAGAGGAAGGAAGAGTGAGAGAGAGGAAGAAAGCAAGAGAAAGAGAGAGAGAGAGAGAGAAAGAAAGAGATGAGAGAGGAAGGGAGTGAGAGAGAGGAAGAAAGCAAGATAGAGAAAGAGAGAGAAAGAAAGAAAGAAAGAGAGATGAGAGAGAAATGATAGAAAAAAGGGGAGAAAAAAAGAGAAATGAGAAATGATTGAGGCAGAGAATGACAGGAAAGAGAGACAGAGAGAGAAGTGACTCTTGATTTAAAGCATATGGTAAAAGCACTTAAATAATAACAGAGAAAAAACCCCAGCCCTCACCTATTTTTATTAATAGTTTTGCTAGTTATTTTAGTTTTAATAGTAATGGATTTTGGTTTTTTTAAATTATTAATTTCTTTTAATAAAAAAGAAGGGATTTATTTATTTATTTGTTTGTTTATTTGTTTATTTATTTCTATGCTGCCCAGTCCCAAGTTTTTCCTTATTTCCAGATTGCATTTCTTCTTGGTGAGGTTCCGCCCATTGCTTCTTGTACTACCTTCAGGTGGCATGGAGAATAAATAGATGCCATCTGCTCTGTGGCAGCCCTTTAAGGATTGGGAAACTACTATTATATTCCCCCTCAGTTTTCTATTTGTTGAGCTAAACATACTCATTCTCTTAGCCCTTGGTCACAGAATTTAGCCTCTAGGCCAGGGGTGTCAAACTCAATTTCATTGAGGGCCACATCAGGGCTGTGTTTGACCTCAGAGGGCCGTGGGAGGGCTTGCCCAGGGTGTGTGGCCATGGTGGCATGGCACGGGATTTGGGGGGCAGTAGTTTTAAAATGGCGGGGAGGGCCCAGACACTCAGGCTGTATGGGGCCCCAAAATTCCTGATGGCGGCCCTGCTCCCAACAACCACCGGAAAAGGCTCGTTTCTCTCTCGCTCTCCTGCCGCTACAAGGATTTTAAATTTATTTTTAAAATACTTAAATAAATAATTATGCTGTCGGCTGCTTCCCCTTCTCCTCTTTTCTTTTCTCCTGTCAGTTGCGGTTGTGGAGGAAAAGAAGGAGGGAAAAAGGAAAGAGGCGAGGGATCTTCTTTCTTTCCTCTTCCTCCTTTTCCTCTGCAGCTGCAGGCTACTCTGGATCTCCTCCTCCTCCTTTCCCTGCTGCCGTCCCAAGTGGATCTCCTTAGCAAATCTGCTTCCCCGAACAACACATGGGGCAATAAAGGGAGATGGAGGAGGAGAGAGCCAGCAAGCTAAAGGGGGGGGGGGGAGAAAGGCATGAAACTCTCTCCAGGCTTTAGAAGCCCTCAGTCGGAGAGAGAAGCAGATTTGTTAAAGAGATCTACTTGGTGCGGCAGCAGGGAAAGGAGGAGGAGGACAGCTTTTTCCTTTTCTCCTCCTCCCCCACAGCTGTGGGCTATTCTGGTTCTCCTCCTCCTCCTTTCCCTGCTGCCGTCCCAAGTGGATCTCCTTAGCAAATCTGCTTCCCCGCACAACACATGGGGCAATAAAGGGAGACGAGGAGGAGGGAGGATCAGGGGTGGGAGATCCAGCCAGCGAGCCAGCCAGCAAGCTAAAGGGGGGGAGACGGCATGAACTCTCTCCAGGCTTCTAAAAACTCAAGTTTAAAGATCCCTGGGTTAGGATTAAAAATGCAAGAGTCTTCGAACCTGGAAAGATTAAGGCTTGTGGACTTCAACTCCTACTCCTGCAGTAGAATGGCTGGTGCAGGAATTCTGGGAGTTGAAGTCCACTAGTCTTAAAACTGTCAAGTTTAAAGATCCCTGGGTTAGGGTTAGAAATGCAAGTCTTCAAACCTGGAAAGATTAAGGCTTGTGGAGTTTAAAGACCCCTGGGTTAGGTTTAGAAATAGGTTTTAGCTTGGTTGCTGATTGAACTACTTTTTTTACTTTTTAATTTATTGTTATTACCAGATTGCTTTTGTTTACCCTCTTTTAAATTTACAGAGCTAGTTTACTGGTTTTCTTTAAAATAAATATTCTAAAACATTTAATCTACTGATGTCTCAATTAATGTAATTTTATTGGTTTCCATTTTTATAAGTTACCAGTAGCCATTGCATTTTCTAACCTCGGCTTATACTCGGGTCAATAAGTTTTTCCAGTTTTTGTGGCAAAAAACTGGTGCCTCAGCTTATATTCGGGTCGGCTTATACTCGAGTATATACGGTAGTGTTGCTTTTAGACTTTCCTTAACATAAATGGCTACTCCACCTCTCCTTTTCTCTACTCTATCCTTCCTATACAATGTATATCCTGGTAAGGATATTTCCCATTCATTGGAGTCCTTAAACCATGTCTCAGTTATGGCAACCAGATCCAAATTATCTCTAGATATTATGGCCATTAACTCACAGAGCTTGTTGCTCAAGCTTCGAGCATTCGTGCACATTACCCTGAAGAACACTATTATCATTATTTTTTTGCCCCTTATCCTCAACAATTATATCTATTTCATTTACAGCTGCCTTTTCATAAACTTCAACAAACTGATTTATCCTCAGTGGTCAGGGACAAAAATCAGCCACATCAGTTACATCTCTGTCCCCTTCACCTAGTTTAAATGCCTGTCCAAAAAAGTTCTGAACTCCTCACCAAGCCCCTGGGTACCTCTGTAAGATGGATGAAAACCATCCCTCTTAAACAACTCCCTATTAGACCACCTACTAACATCGTGACTAACATATCCAAAACTTTCAGGTTTGCACCACTGCCTTAACTATACATCAAACTCTCGCCTGACCAGAAACCGGTAACACCTCTGAGAAAGTCACTGAATCAGTTATTCTGCCCAGCTCCATGCTAAGATATGGAAATCTCTTTTTATTACATTAACATTTCTCTGGGACAAATCATTTGTGCCAAGATGCACCACCACATCAACGTTATTAACTTTACTCACAGCCTCCACAATATTTGTAATCCGCCTCCTGTCCTTGCTGACAGTGGCCCCTGGGAGACACCTCATCAGCTTCACCACATCCTTACTCTGTCTCAAATCAACACCTCTAACAGTCGAGTCACCCACAAGAAAATGTGTCCTCCTTTTATTTCCCCTAACTGCACCTGATGGTTTGGTAACACTATGCACCACACTTACAACAACTTCCCGTTGGAACATCCCCTCATCCTCTACATGAGGGGCCTCATTAATATCAGCAACAACCTCACTATTTAAATCTGCAAGAACATTATAAGAATTAGATACAGAGAGACCAAAATTGCTATGTCTTTTCTCCACTGCACGTAATCTTCCTGAACCAACATTTGTCCACACAGTCCTTCCCCTTGGAGGGCTCTGAGGAAGTGGAGGCTGCACACATGGCTGCATTACAGCACACAGCTGAGACAATATTTATTTATTTATTTATTCATTCATTCACTCATTCGCTCATTTATTTATTTATTAGATTTGTATGTCGCCCCTCTCCATAGACTCGGGGCGGCTCACAACAACAATAAAACAGTTCAAGACAAATCTAATAATTTTAAAACATTTTTTTAAAAAACCGTTATTAAAGCAGACATACACACAAAAATACCATACGTGAATTGTATAGGCCCGGGGGAGATGTCTCAATTCCCCCATGCCTGACGGCAGAGGTGGGTTTTAAGGAGTTTACAACAGGCAAGGAGGGTGGGGACATTTCTAACCTCAGGGGGGAGCTGGTTCCAGAGGGTTGGTGCCACCACAGAGAAGGCTCTTACCCTGGGACCCGCCAAATGACATTGTTTAGTCGACGGGACCCAGAGAAGGCCAACTCTGTGGGACTTAATCGGTCGCTGAGATTCATGCGGCAGAACGCGGTCCCGGAGATATTCTGGTCCGATGCCATGAAGGGCTTTATAGGTCATAACCAACACTTTGAATTGTGACCGGAAATTGATCGGCAACCAATGCAGACTGCAAAGTGTTGGTGTAACATGGGCATACCTTGGGAAGCCCATGACTGCTCTTGCAGCTGCATTCTGCATGATCTGAAGTTTCCAAACACTTTTCAAAGGTAGCATTCTTTCCACTTCTGACTGCAGGGTACAAACTAAGGATTGCAACCTAGAGATCTCACCATATAAACTAGATGTGCTTATGCAAAAAGGGCAGCACCCCAGGTTCCACAAGGTACTACAGCCAAACAAGTGTTATACTGCACCAATCTAGACATCTTAACAATTTATTGAAAAACAAGTACTAACCAAGAAAATCAACAACCCCTGTAATTAAAATTAATTTTTTTTAAAATATACAAATGAATTGAGAACCCCTGATGTTGCATTAATATTGCACTATACAATAAAATTCAATATGGTTACTGCCCTGGGAAAGAAGCTGTTTTTCAGCCTATTTGTCCTTGTTTTTAATATCCTGTATCATCTGCCAGATGGTAACAGTTCAAAAAAAGGGTGCACAGGATAAGATGGATCTTTAACAATGTTTTTAATTTTCTATAAAGCTCTTCCATAGAGGGGAGAGGGCAACCAATAATTATCTGGGCAATGACATTAACTATTGGCAAACCATACACAGATGCAGTAAGTTAAAATATTCTCTATTTATTGAGTGTACTGCAAATACCAGGCTTTCTAAAAAATCAAACAAAAGCAGTTCTGGTATATGTGGAATTTAGAGGAAAAAATAACTGGGAGATAATTCTTGGGGTGACTTCAGTTCCCTTCAGCCACATGGTAATATCTGGGGGTACAACTAAGTATTTTGCAATTTATATTCTCTGAACTCTGTATACCCCTGCAATCTCTTCCTGACATGTCCAGTTGCCCCATGTCTCACAGTGCCATTTTCTGGATAATGGAAAGTCAGATGTCATGGAATGAATAGCTATCAGGTGATCATTCAGCACTCAAGGAATGAATTTGCTTTATAGAAAGAATACAGATGGACATAAATTCATTTGGAATGATTAGTAAGCTTTAGTTTTCTGAAGTTAATAATTTAATAGCATTATTCAAACATGGTTTATTTACAATAAAGCATTCAAAGTACTTTGTATCTTCACTTACTAATGTAAATTGGTCATAGATTTGCATTAGATCCTCCATTCTGTATTGTTCTAGCACCACAAAGTTTTCCAGGTTCCCACTTATCTTTCGTGCACAGTCTAGGCAATTTACAACATAGGTTTTTTGAGAATTACTCTCATTTGTAACATAAAGCAAATTGAAGACTTCTACCTGTTGATTTACAAAAAGATGATAAAACTAATGTTAAAATAGTAGACAAAGTTAGAGGGGAAATTACAGCAATTTAGGATGTATGTGAAAAGTCTAATCCTAGATAAGGCATCACTTTCATAGAAAATAAACTCAGGTACTCATACTACCATCTAAATTAGAAAAACAAGAGCTGTAAAGAGTGTGTGTGCGTGTGTATGTGTGTGTGTGTGTGTGTGTAGGAGTGCGCTGAAATAAGAATAGAAATCTATGCTCTGAATTAATAGTATTCTTCTTAATAGTATTCCTCCAGAAATTCTAATCAGTATCTGTAAAGAACGTTTCATTATTTTTCTGCAAATGTATAATTTTAGTTATAAAACTTTTTTCTGCCATCACCAGATATCTTGAAAAAAATAAACTTGAGAATGGAAATAAAATAAAAATATTTACAATATTAATAAATGAAAAAACTTTTACTCCTTTTAAATGCTCTTCAAAATCTTAATAAAGAAAAAGATTTCTCTGTATAATCTGTATTATAAGCTGTATAATTAAAATTTCTGTAGTAAAGTTTAGAAATACCTGCAACAACAAGATAATTTGGGGATTCCAAAAGGTGCTATTATTTTTCACAAATAAGATAAGTCTTCTTACTAATCTCATATTTTGTGGAAATAATTAGTAATGCACTTATCAGGTTATCATCATGCTTATGTTTATGGATCAACTACAGTTACTTTTAATATATGAAACATGATTTGTAACAATAGAACCTAGTATTTTATTAAAATCTGTCATTCAACAATGAAGAAAAATTTTGCTCTTTGCTGTTGACTATACTGTATCTAAGCTTTAAATGTAGAAAAGGTACATACAAACATATGCATTTATCTCCTGAATTTATTATTTATTTATTTATTCATTTATTCGATTTTTATGCCGCCCTTCTCCTTAGACTCAGGACGGCTTACAACATGTTAGCAATAGCACTTTTTAACAGAGCTAGGCTATTGCCCCCACAATCCGGGTCCTCATTTTACCCACCTCGGAAGGATGGAAGGCTGAGTCAACCTTGAGCCGGTGATGAGATTTGAATTGCTGACCTTCAAATCTACAGACAGTTTCAGTGGCCTACAGTACAGCACTCTACCTGCTGCGCCAGCCCGGCTCATTTCTTCCTTTCAGCGACAAACTGAGGGATTTTATTTTCCACATTTAACTATTTCATGTTATTAGGTTCCTTTTAATACATATTCTGTTAAATGTCCTAGAACTTATTGATTAAAGGCAACAATGATCTTTTTTTTACATAATTAAAATATTTGTATGATCTGTAATTTATATGCTAAAAATTGGTCTATGATATCATTTGTGACCTCATAAAAATGAAAAGCTGTGTACACAAGGAACTCATAAAAATGCGTTACTACTGAATTCAAAGTGTACCTCTGTTTATACCTTGCATTAAATAGAAACTTTTGATAGTTAACATCACACCTAGAAAAATAATGTGTTAGAGCTATGTTCAACAGAAGAACATTATACTTGAGAACGGGTAGCTTAAAGAAGAGTTTAAAATTACCGCCATTTATTCTACAGAGAATACAAAAGAAATTAGTAAAAGCTTTTAAGAATATGTTTTCAAAAAAATTAAGGAATATTAAACCATAGCACACATATATTTACTAACCTCACATATGCTACAATAATGAGCTGGTTCTTCTTTTGTTCTCCCATGCCATACAATCTCCTTTCCTGCAGCAATTAGAGCTTCCCTCAAAGTCTGACATTGCTTGAGAGTTCTCAACAGGCAATACCTTAAATATTAATTAATTTAATTAATTTGTTTAAAAATGTAGAATGTGATTATATGAATTCGATTTTGAGCATTCACAAATATTCCACAAAAATCTATTGGATTAGATTATCTGCAATCCTCCAACCGCATATGACCATCTTATATGCGGTTAGAGATTTGTTCTTTCTACAAATAATAATAATGCACTTAGAGATTTGTTCTTTCTACAAATAATAATTCATTAATTAAATATATATTGATTTAAAATGACTTACTTGATCATTTCAAAGAGCTTTGGATCTGGTACTTTGATATTTCGTGCTATGTTCCAAGAAAGATGAATCATAGGTACTATTGATTTTACACTTTGCAATTTATTCCACTCGTACCGTTCCACAGCTAATTTGTATTGACAAGCTATAATGAAAATGAAAAATATGTGGACCACTTAGTTATAATGATCATTCTTTCCATCAATGAAAAAAAATCTAGTCATTAGATATTTTAAACATTATATGAAATCACTTGGTCAAAATTCTTCATTGTATATGCCAAAATAAAATGTCAAAGACACAAGGGAACATTTACAGTAAGGCATTTTATACTAAGCACGTTTTTATTAGAGGCAAATAAAAATGAATGGAATTGCAAAAAATGAGTTGTCAAAAAAAATATCTAAACATGCCCTTTTGTGATGCAACCGTATTGACAAAATAATATGTTGGGTTTAAGCATCAATAACACAGAATAAGAATGTGGTTGGAAGGGACCTTCGAGGTCTTATAGATGTAAGAGATCCTGCTATCTATCACTTGGTTGTCATAGAGTACGGGGTGGGTTAGAGAAGAAGGGGGGGGGGGGTTTGGGAAGAGTGCAGGAGGAGAGTTAAGTTTCGTTTTCCTAGGTATCAGGAGGAGACCGTTAGAGGAAAATTCCTGAAGAGTGACGTGAGGGGCAACATGTGCCACCTGATGATTATGGACAATGAGGATTGGGCAAAATCCCAAAATGGGGTGGAAAAGGGGTTTTGATATCTGCTTGTATCACGCCATTTTTCTCAGACTTTTCTTTCAATGCTTCAAGTTCTGATTTTGATAAATTCACTTTTGAACCGCAAGAAACAAAAGAAGGAGAAGTGGGTGGTCAGCCAGGAATGGAGCTTGCTGGCGGAGTTGGTGTCAGGAATCAAGGAAGCCCTGTCAGTGGTGGAGAAGAAAAGTCAGGAATCCATTGCTGGTCCTCCAAGTGAGGAGGAGGGGGAGGATGTGGAGATGGCCAGGCCCTCGAGGCAAGGAGTGCAGCAGAGTGCCCCCGCATGAAGCCCACCTCCGGCACAAGATCTGAGTCCTCTGATCCCAAGACGTACACAACATAGAAACATAGAAGACTGACGGCAGAAAAAGACCTCATGGTCCATCTAGTCTGCCCTTATACTATTTCCTGTATTTTATCTTACAATGGATATATGTTTATCCCAGGCATGTTTAAATTCGGTTACTGTGGATTTACCAACCACGTCTGCTGGAAGTTTGTTCCAAGGATCTACTACTCTTTCAGTAAAATAATATTTTCTCATGTTGCCTTTGATCTTTCCCCCAACTAACTTCAGATTGTGTCCCCTTGTTCTTGTGTTCACTTTCCTATTAAAAACACTTCCCTCCTGAACCCTAGTTAACCCTTTAACATATTTAAATGTTTCGATCATGTCCCCCCTTTTCCTTCTGTCTTCCAGACTATACAGATTGAGTTCATTAAGTCTTTCCTGATACGTTTTATACTTAAGACCTTCCACCATTCTTGTAGCCTGTCTTTGGACCCGTTCAATTTTGTCAATATCTCTTTGTAGGTGAGGTCTCCAGAACTGAACACAGTACTCCAAATGTGGTCTCACCAGCGCTCTATATAAGGGGATCACAATCTCCCTCTTCCTGCTTGTTATACCTCTAGCTATGCAGCCAAGCATCCTACTTGCCTTTCCTACCGCCCAACCACACTGCTCACCCATTTTGAGACTGTCAGAAATCACTACCCCTAAATCCTTCTCTTCTGAAGTTTTTGCTAACACAGAACTGCCAATGCAATACTCAGATTGAGGATTCCTTTTCCCCAAGTGCATTATTTTACATTTGGAAACATTAAACTGCAGTTTCCATTGCTTTGACCATTTATCTAGTAAAGCTAAATCATTTGCCATATTACAGACCCCTCCAGGAATACCAACCCTATTGCACACTTTAGAGTCATCGGCAAATAGACAAACCTTTCCTACCAGACCTTCCACTAAGTCATTCACAAACATATTAAAAAGAATAGGACCCAGAACAGACCCTTGTGGCACACCGCTTGTAACCAGGCTCTACTCAGAATAGTCGCCGTTAACAACAACCCTCTGATATCTATGCTTCATCCAGCTGCAAATCCACTGAACTATCCAGGGATTAAGTCCAATCTTCACTAATTTATCTATCAGCTCTTTATGTGGAACCGTATCAAAGGCTTTGCTGAAGTCCAGATAGGCAATATCCACGGCACCACCTTGATCCAACACCTTTGTGACATAGTCAAAGAAATCAATGAGATTAGTCTGACATGATTTGCCTTCAGTAAAGCCATGCTGATTTGGGTCCAATAAGTTATTGTTTTTTAGGTGCTGATTTATCCTCTTTTTGAGTAGAGTCTCAATCATTTTAACTACAACTGATGTCAAGCTAACTGGCCTGTAGTTACCACCTTCTTCTCTACTGCCCTTCTTCTGGATAGGCACAACACTGGCCATTCTCCAATCCTCAGGAACATCTCCTGTTAACAGGGATTGGTTAAACAAATCAGTCAGGGGGGTAGCAATTACAGATCTGAGTTCTTTAAGAACTCTCGGGTGGATGCCATCTGGACCCATTGCCTTATTTATCTTTAATCGTTCAAGTTCTTCTAAGACATCGGCTTCTAAGATCAGTGGAGCTGAATCCGTACAGCTGGAAGCAATGCTATATCCCTCTATAGCAGTGTTTCCCAACCTTTTTTGAGCCGCAGCACATTATTCATGTTTTCAAAATTCTGGGGAACACTGAAGGGGGGGGGCGGGGGGGATAAAGAAAAGTTTGGACAAAAAAAATATCTCTTCCTCCATTTCACTCTATTTCTCCCTCCCTCTTTCTCTCTCTTCCGTCCTTCCCTTCTTTCTCTTCATCCCTCTTTCTTTCTTCCTCTCTTTTTTGCTCTCTTTCTCTCTCCCTCCCTCTATGTCTTTCCCTCTCCCTCTTTCCCCCCTTTCTTTCTCTCTCTCTTGCTTTCTTTCCCTCTCTTTCTCTTTCTTTCTTTCTCTCATTCTCTCTCCCCTCCTTTTTCTCTCTCTCTCTTTCTCTCTCGTTCACCACGCCAGCAACAGAGAGAAAAAGAAAGAGCGAGAGAGAGCCGGAGAGAGAGTGGAGTGCGCAGCAGCCATCAGCCTCCTCGCCCTCCCAGACGTCCCCAGCGCCCGGCCTCGCGCCGCCTCCCGTTAGCCCGGCCGAAAGCCACACAGTCCCGGACTGCTCGCCCCAAGGCAGGAAGCGGCGGCGGAGGAGAGTGGGCGGATCGGGCGGGCAATGGGGCAGGGCAGAGAAGCCAGGGGCGCATTTGGCTGGAGGCACCGTGGGGAGGCAGGGGCAGGGAGATGCGGCAGTAGGTGCCTCCGGCCAAACGCGCCCCTGGCTTCTCCGCCCTGCCCCATTGCCCGCCCGATCCGCCCACTCTCCTCCGCCGCCTCTTGCCACGGCACACCTGACGGTGTCTCGCGGCACACCGGTTGGGAAACGCTGCTCTATAGTATTATTTTGTCAGGTGTCTTTTGAGAAAACTGAACAGAAGTAGCTATTCCCATCAATGCATGTATTATTCCCGGTACTAAGCTTTGTGATGCTGCAGTTTTTCTTCTTCCTATCACTAATATATCTGAAGAATGTTTTATCCCCCTTCTTTACAGATTTTGCAATTTCTTCCTCTTTTGAGGCTTTAGCAGCATATATTATCTGTTTCGCCTCCTTCTGTCTCATTTTATACACCTCTCTATCAGCTATACTTCCAGACTCTTTATACCTCCTATAGGCAGCCTTTTTTCATTGACTATAGCCCTTACATCATTGCTAAACCATAGCGGTTTCTTCTTCCTTTTACCTTTAGTTATTTGCTTTACATAAAGTCTTGTGGCTTTTAAGATAGCCTTTTTTAATACAGTCCACTGGGTGCTCGCTCCTGCCATTTTATCCCTCCCCTTTAATTCATTATTTAAATATTCCCCCATTGCATTAAAATTTGTTTTTCTGAAATCCAATACTTTGGTTGCAGTATAGGATTGCTCACAATCAGTTTTTACATCAAACCACAAACATAGATGGTCACTGCAACCTAAATTTTCTCCCACCTTGACCTCTGAAACCCAATTCCCATTTGTAAAAACTAAATCTAGAATATTCTCCCCTCTAGTTGGTGTCTTAACTAGCTGTGCCAGAGCTGCTCCTGTAAAGGCCTCTACTATATTCTTACTTTTGCATGTTATGGCACTGGGGATATTCCAGTCAACATCGGGCATGTTGAAATCACCCATAACCACAATATCTCCCTTTACTGCCATTAGGGTAATTTCATCCACCATCTTGTTGTCATGTTCCTCAGATTGCCCTGGAGGCCTATAGATCACCCCAATTCTAATGACAGAACCGTCTTTATTTTGCATGCAAATCCAGAGGGTCTCCAGATCTTTACATGTATTTTGAATTAGTATTGTTTTTAGACTTTCTTTAACATAAATGGCTATTCCACCTCCCCTTCTCTCTATTCTATCCTTCCTATACAGTGTATATCCTGGTATGGATATTTCCCATTCATTAGAATCCTTAAACCATGTCTCAGTTATGGCAACCAGATCCAAATTATCTCTAGATATTATGGCCATTAACTCACAGAGCTTGTTGCTCAAGCTTCGAGCATTCGTGTACATTACCCGAAGAACATTATTTTCATTATTAGTTTGCCCCTTATCATCAACAACTACATCTATTTTATTTACAGCTCCCTTTTCATAAGTTTCCAGAAACTGATTTATCCTCATTGGTCGGGGACAGAAATCATCCACATCTGGTACATCTCTGTCCCCTTTACCTAGTTTAAACGCCTGTCCAAAAAAGTTCTGAATTCCTCACCGAGCACCTGGGTACCTCTGTATGATGGATGCAGACCATCCCTCTTGAACAACTCCCTATTAGACCACCTACTGACATCATGACTTACATAGCCAAAACCTTCAGCTTTACACCACTGCCTTAACCACACATTAAACTCTCTGATACAAGTTGTTTTATCCTCCTGGCCACAAACCGGTAACACCTCTGAGAAAGTCACTGAATCAGTTATTTTACCCAGCTCCACACTTAGACATTGAAAATCTCTTTTTACTACATTAACATTTCTCTGGGACAAATCATTTGTGCCAAGATGCACCACCACATCAACGTTATTACCTTTACTCACAGCCTTGACAACAAAGGGGGGGGGGGAGCCTGCAGGAGCAAAGCCCCAACTACAACATGTGTATCGCCTTTACGGGATTCCTGAGAGAATCATATCACACCGAGGGGTACAATTTACCTCAAACTTCTGGAAGGAGTTTTTAGGGTTGTTGGATATGAAACAAGGGCTCAGTTCAAGCCACCACCCTCAGACCAATAGGGTGTGTGAGAGAGCTAACTATGTGTTGGAACAGTACCTTAGGTGTTATTTGAATTATCAGCAAGGTAACTGGAGTGACCTTCTACCATTCACAGAGGTTGCCTATAACAATTCGCTACACAGTAGCACTGGGTTCACTCCATTTAAATTGGTGAGTCTACAGGATTTTGTGCCAATTCCAGAACTACCCCAGGATGAGCCTCAACACCCGTCACTAAGGGATTGGGTAACACAGCTCAAAGCAACCTGGCCCATAGCGCGGAAGGCGTTGGATGAGGCTCATAGTACCCACAAGCCCCAGGCTGACAAGAAAAGAAGAGTTGCGATGGATTATAAGGTGGGGGATAGGGTTTATCTCTTCACAAAGTTCTTAAAGTCCACTCAAAAGTCAAATAAATTAGGGGCTAAGTATGTGCGTCCTTTCCCAATTGTACAGGTAGTGAATTCGGTGGCAATGAAGTTAGAGTTGCCGAAAACATTAAGGAAAATTCACCTGGTGTTCCACGTAAGCTTACTAAAACCGGAACAAATTAGTGAACTGCGGCCGCCGCAAGGAAACCCCCCTACCCCATTACTCATTGAGGGAGAACAACACTTTTGAGGTCAAAGAAGTGCTGGATTCCAGGAAGCACAGGGGAAAGATTCAATATTTAGTGGCTTGGAAACATTTTCCTGCATCTAATGCCGAATGGGTTGACGAGAAACACATGAATGCGCAGAGTAAAATTGATCATTTTAGGACAAAGTACCCTAATAAACCTTGATGTTGAAATGTATCTATTGGTGTTCTTTGTTTTTTATTTTGTAGGACTGAAGTCCCTGTTCCAGGGGGGCCGAATGTCAACCTTCGCTACACTGCTGTTATCTATCGCTTGGTTGTCATAGAGTACGGGGTGGGTTAGAGAAGAAGGGGGGGGGGGTTGGGAAGAGCGCAGGAGGAGAGTTAAGTTTTGTTTTCCTAGGTACCAGGAGGAGACTGTTAGAGGAAAATTCCTGAAGAGTGGCGTGAGGGGCAACATGTGCCACCTGATGATTATGGACAATGAGGATTGGGCAAAATCCCAAAAGGGGGTGGAAAAGGGGTTTTGATATCTGCTTGTATCACGCCATTTTTCTCAGACTTTGCTTTTCTTTCGATGCTTCAAGTTCTGATTTTGATAAATTCACTTTTGAACCTTTCAAAAAGGACTCTGAGTTTTATTTGTCTGAATTCTAACTGGCAGCTTGACAGTCAGGCAGGGAGAAACCCCCGTGAACTCAGAGCCCAACCCGGCTTCTCTGGCTCTCCGCTCTGGGGACCACGCCCACTCTTGTCGCCCCTACGTGGCCCTGGGAAGAAGACTGGCAGAGAGCTGAGCCGGGGAGAGAGAGAGACCAGCAGCGGCAGTGGCTGCATGTGTGTCTCCCCTCTGTGCCTGGGGCACTTTCTCTCCCCGCCTCTTCTTGGGGAAGAAAACTCCTAAGTTGGGGGATGTGCCGCTGCCATGCCGTGCCACCTGTCCTCCTGCCCCCAAGAGCAGGGTGTGCTCTGCCTCTGCTGCTGGCTCTCCCAAGTAAGTTTTCCACTGTCCCAAAACTGCACCATGCTGGAAAACTCCCCCGTTGCGTGGCGCAGAAAGCCCAGAATAACTCTGCCACCACCACTGCTGGCCTTCTTGATTTGCAAGCTGCAGAGGTATGGCACAATGCAGCCTCCGTGTTCACACAAGCATTTTTCCAGTCTGTTTTATACTGCATGCCGTTTTTGGTGGGTGTTTTTGGGGTGAGTGATGGAAAAATAACGATCTGTGTCTGAAACTATATGTGTTGCAATAAAACTCTGGAAGAGAGCGAGAGACAGACAGAGTGACAGACAGACAAAGAAAGAAAGAGGAAGGAAGAAAGCGAAACAGGAAGGAAGGAAAGAAGGAGAAATGGAGGGAACAAGGAAGGAAGGACTAAATTTATTAAAACAGATCAGTTCCTAAATTCATATATCTAAATAGAAAAAATAATTAAAGTTAAAAAAGACCAAACAAAACAATACTCCAAGCTTAATCAACCCTTCTCAAACTCCAATTTCTTTAATCTGAGCAGAACTTTGAACCAAACCCTTTTCTTTTTTTCTTTTTTTCTATCACCTTTTAATCCCCTTTTCCATTTTATTCTTTCTATTCTTCATTCTAGGAAGAAAGGGCTTTGTTAGAAAAATAAAGGGATTATTGGATCAAACTTTGGACATTTGACAACTGGTCTGTAGTTATGATGATGGCAATGTCCCAGGGTTATATGAACATCTTTTGAGATCTTCTGACAAGCAGCTGCAGGGATTCACTTAATGATTGTGGCAAGAACGGTGATAAAGTGAGGCAGAACTCACTGTCTTACTCAAGAAATAGAAATGTTGGCCTCCATTGGGGTCAGAACAGAAGTTGAGGATTATCTGTCTGACCAGTGCACTCTTTTAGAAGCAGATCAGGAGTCCATTTTGAAGCTCCACAGAAAACATCTAGGAGGTAAGGCAGGTTGTCCTCAACTTACAATGGTCCATTTACTGACCGTTCAAAGTCGCAACAGCCCTGAAAACTTATGTGACTTATGCCCCTTTTTCACACTTACGAGAGAGAGAGAGAGAGAGAGAGAGAGAGAGAGAGAGAGAGAGAGAGAGAGAGAGAGAGAGAGAGAGACAACATGAGAAAACACATCCAAGAAAATCACATTGTCTGATTTTTAACGAATTTCTTTGCAAATTATGGTGAAAATAGGTATTTGGTTACCTACAAACAAGCAAGATTTCTGGCTCTCACAGAAGAGGTTCCTCTGTCCTCCACTTATTACCTATAGTAATGGCACCTGTTTGAATCTGTTATCAGTATAAAAGACACCTGTCCAGAACCTCAAACCGTCACACTCCAAACTCCACTATGGTGAAGACCAAAGAGCTGTTGAAGGACACCAGAAACAAAATTGTAGCCTTGCACCAGGCTGGGAAGACTGAATCTGCAATAGGCAGCTTGGTGTGAAGAAATCAACTCTGGGAGCAATAATTAGAAAATGGAAGACATACAAGACCACTGATAATCTCCCTTGATCTGGATTACATGCAAGATCTCATCCTGTGGGGTCAAAATTATCACAAGAACGGTGAGCAAAAATCTCAGATCCATACGGGGGAACCTAGTGAATGACCTGCAGAGAGCTGGGACCAACGGAACAAAGGCTACCATCAGTAATACACTATGCCACCAGGGACTCAAGATTCTGCAGTGCCAGATGTGTCCCCCTGCTTAAGCCGGTACATGTCCGGGCCCGTCTGAAGTTTGCTAGAGAGCATTTGGATGATCCAGAAAGAAGACTATTGGGAGAAAGTCATATGGTCAGATGAAACCAAAGTAGAACTGTTTGGTAGAAGCACAACTCGCCGATATTAAAAAGAAAATTCGAACTGTTAAGTCAACAGTTCAACGAGGGGGGGAGGGGGAATCAAGGGCAGCGTTGTATAAAGTACAGTGGTACCTTAAGATACGAACTTAATTGGTGCCGGGGGGAGGTTCGTAAGACGAAAGGTTCGTAAGACGAAACATTGTTTCCCATAGGAAACAATGTAAAGTCAATTAAGCCGTGCAACAACAAAAAAACCCCGCAAAAAAAACGCTGCCGCCCGGCTGTCACCTTTTAAAACAGCCGTGCGGCAGGAGATAGGCTTTGAGTTTTTGGCTGGGGGGGGGGGAGAAGTAGGACCTTCCTAACTCCCCCCCCAGCCACAAGGAGCGGCGAAGCGGCGAAGTGACGTGGAGGAATGAAGTGACGTCCCGCTCATCGCCCATGTCTGGCAGAAGCTTCTGCCCGAGTGCTCTTGGCCGGCGGGATTCAAAGTGCTGGGGTGGGAGGTGTCCCGACAGCCCCCCCCACCCCAGCACTTTGAATCCCGCCGGCCAAGAGCACTCGGGCAGAAGCTTCTGCCAGACACGGGCAATGAGCGGGACGAGCGGCGTGGAAGCCTCTTGCAGCAGCTGCCACAGCCATCGGCTTCCGCGCCGCTCGTCCTGCTCATTGCCCGTGTCTGGCAGAAGCTGCCACCCGAGCGCTCTTGCCCAGCGGGAGGCGAAGCACTGGGGTGGGGGATGGGGCTGTCGGGACACCCCCCACCCCAGCACTTTGAATCCTGCCGGCCAAGAGCACTCGGGCAAAAGCTTCCCCCTCATCGCCTGTGTCTGGCAGAAGCTTCTGCCCGAGTGCTCTTGGCCGGCGGGATTCAAAGTGCTGGGGTGGGAGGTGTCCCGACAGCCCCCCCACCCCAGCACTTTGAATCCCGCTGGCCAAGAGCACTCGGGCAGAAGCTTCTGCCAGACACGGGCAATGAGCAGGACGAGCGGCGTGGAAGCCTCTTGCAGCAGCTGCCACAGCCATCGGCTTCCGCGCCGCTCGTCCCGCTCATTGCCCGTGTCTGGCAGAAGCTGCCACCCGAGCGCTCTTGCCCAGCGGGAGGCGAAGCACTGGGGTGGGGGGTGGGGCTGTCGGGACACCCCCACCCCAGCACTTTGAATCCTGCTGGCCAAGAGCACTCGGGCAGAAGCTTCCCCCTCATCGCCCATGTCTGGCAGAAGCTTCTGCCCGAGTGCTCTTAGCCGGCGGGATTCAAAGTGCTGGGGTGGGAGGTGTCCCGACAGCCCCCCCCACCCCAGCACTTTGAATCCCGCTGGCCAAGAGCACTCGGGCAGAAGCTTCTGCCAGACACGGGCAATGAGCAGGACGAGCGGCGTGGAAGCCTCTTGCAGCAGCTGCCACAGCCATCGGCTTCCGCGCCGCTCGTCCCGCTCATTGCCCGTGTCTGGCAGAAGCTGCCACCCGAGCGCTCTTGCCCAGCGGGAGGCGAAGCACTGGGGTGGGGGGTGGGGCTGTCGGGACACCCCCACCCCAGCACTTTGAATCCTGCTGGCCAAGAGCACTCGGGCAGAAGCTTCCCCCTCATCGCCCATGTCTGGCAGAAGCTTCTGCCCGAGTGCTCTTAGCCGGCGGGATTCAAAGTGCTGGGGTGGGAGGTGTCCCGACAGCCCCACCCCCACCCCAGTGCTTCGCCTCCCGCTGGGCAAGAGTGCTCGGGTGGCAGCCCCCGCTCCCCCGGCACAAAGCTAACCCCGCCCCCTGGGCAGCCAGAAGGCTCCTTTGGGAAGGCGGCCACAGGGGGAGGAGGTGGAGAGACAGGATAACTTTGTGCCGCTTCGGAGCCCGTTTCTTTCCTGCTGCCACTATCTCCTTGAAGGTTTTCCCAACGAAGCGCTGCGCTGGGCTCCGAAGTGGCGCAAAGTTCTCCCTGCCTCCTCTGCGGCCACCTTCCCCAAGGAGCCTCCCAACCGCAGAGGAGGCAGGGAGATTTGTATTCCGCCCCTCTTCGCAGATTCGGGGCGGCTCACAACAATATACAATATACAATAACAAATCTAATATTAAAAGTCTAAAATAACAATTTAACATTAAAAGCCTAAAAACCGCATTATTTAAAAAGCATATACACAAACATACAATACATAAATGTATGCAGTGAAATAACAAAACAAAACAAAAAAACTCAAAGCAATTAACAAGTAGCTGTGAAGTCGTCACAGCTACTCTCCTTCAGACATTGTCTAAACTCACGTGTTTAATTATGATTTACGTTCAGAGTCCTGATATTAAAGCACATAGTCCTTGGAGTCAAGCCACATCCACTATCACGAACAGATAATGGCTGAAAGACCGGCACACTGCCCATTTAACAGCAGCCCTAATTAGTTGAACCACACCCAACCACAGGTGAACTCTCTTATCTCTTGTAATACCTACGTAGCTGCTCTCTTGTATTCATGGCCCTTCGCATGCGTGCATCTATAACTGCTTCTTCATCAGAGTCCAGTGAAGATAAGGATGATGATGAATTGCTTCCTAATCGGCTGTCTGCCATGACCCTTCTGAGGGTCCCATTTCAGAGTCACTCCCTGCTTCCAACGATACTTTGCTGTCCGAAGCAGTCGGCAGTAAAACAGGCCTTTGACACTGGGAAAATTCACCCACATCCACCCCCACAGTCCTTGGGCCAGGAGCTGGCCCAGAGCCAACCACAACACTGACAAAACAGCTCTATAACCTGAAACTGCACCCTGCTGAGTGTGTCAATCAGCATGTGCACAAAATGAAGAATTTATTTGCTGAGTTGGGATGCAGAGGGTTATTGTTATCATTTCCTGAAGAACATAAGACTTACATTCTGCTATCATCATTAGATAAAAGTTGGGAGCAGTTTGTATTAAGCCTCCAAAGCATTCCTGATACATCGTTGACCATCAACATTGTTACCTCAAAGTTAATTGACTGTGTCAAACAAAGGCAATTTCAAGAGGAAAGACGTAAGAAAGCTGTGTGTAATGCAGAATTACCAGAGAGATATGGAAGAAGTAAGCAATTGGAAGAAAGCAATGGATGTTGAGTTTGAGGTTTTGAAAAAACAAAATATTTTTGATATTTAGTCATTGCCCAAGGATCAGAAAGCAATAGGTTCTAGTTGGGTTTACAGACTGAAAACCATGGCAGATAGTAATTTAAACTACAAAGCTAGATTAGTGGCTCAAGGTTAAGTACATGTATAATTTTGACAAAACATACTCAGCTACAGCAAAGGCTGAATCAATGAGGTTAATGTTATCATTAGCACTGAAGAAGGGGTTTAAGATTAAACACCTGGATTTTGAATGTGCGTACTTAAATGCTACATTATCGGAAGAGATGTATTTGAAATCAGCACCAGGTTTTGAATTTAATGACACCAGAAAGGTTTATAAATTAAAGAAAGCAAGCACTATATTGATTTGATTGGATTGGATTTGTATGCCGCCCCTCTCCGTAGACTCGGGGCGGCTAACAACAGTAGTAAACAGCATATGACAATCCAATATAAACAGTTAAAAACACCTATTGTAAAACCAAACATACATACAGACATACCATGCATAAAATTGTAAAGGCCTAGGGGGAAAGAGTATCTCAATTCCCCCATGCCTGGCAGCAGGGGTGGGTTTTAAGAAGCTTACGAAAGGCAAGGAGGGTGGGAGCAATTCTAATCTCTGGGGGGAGTTGGTTCTAGAGGGTCGGGGCCGCCACAGAGAAGGCTCTTCCCCTGGGTCCCGCCAAGCGACATTCTTTAGTTGACGGGACCCGGAAAAGACCCAATCTGTGGGACCTAACTGGTCGCTGGAATTCGTGCAGCAGAAGGCGGTCCCTGAGATAGTCTGGTCCGGTGTCATGAAGGGCTTTATAGGTCATAACCAACACTTTGAATTGTGACCAGAAACTGATCAGCAACCAATGCAGACTGCGGAGCAGACTGCGGAGTGTTGGTGTAACATGGGCATATTTGGGAAAGCCCATGATTGCTCTCGCAGCTGCATTCTGCATGACCTGAAGTTTCCAAATACTTTTCAAAGGTAGCCCCATGTAAAGAGCATTACAGTAGTCGAGCCTCGAGGTGATGAGTGACTGTGAGCAGTGACTCCCGGTCCAAGTAGGGCCGCAACTGGTGCACCAGGTGAACCTGGGCAAACACCCCCCTCGCCACAGCCGAAAGATGTTTCTCTAATGTGAGCTGTGGATCGAGGAGGACGCCCAAGTTGTGGACCCTCTCTGAGGGGGTCAGTAGTTCCCCCTCCATGGTGATGGACGGGCAGATGGGATTGTCCTTGGGAGGCAAAACCCACAGCCACTCCGTCTTATCAGGGTTGAGTTTGAGTCTGTTGACACCCATCCAGACCCCCACAACCTCCAGACACCGGCACATCACTTCCACTGCTTCGTTGACTGGACATGGGGTGGAGATGTAAAGCTGGGTATCATCAGTGTACTGATGATACCTCACCCCATGCCCTTGGATGATCTCACCCAGTGGTTTCATGTAGATATTGAATAGCAGGGGGGAGAGGACCGATGCCTGAGGCACCCCACAAGGGAGAGACTTCGGGGTCGACCTCTGACCCCGCACTAACACCGACTGCGACCGACTGGAGAGGTAGGAGGAGAACCACTGAAGAACAGTGCCTCCCACTCCCAACCCCTCCAGCTGGCACAGAAGGATGCCATGGTCGATGGTATCGAAAGCTGCTGAGAGGTTAAGGAGCACCAGGACAGAGGATAAACCCCTGTCCCGGGCCCGCCAGAGATCATCCATCAACGCGACCAAAGCAGTTTCCGTGCTGTAACCGGGCCTGAAACCCGACTGCTGGGGACCTAGATAATCGGCTTCTTCCAAGGACCGCTGGAGCTGGAGCGCCACCACTTTCTGAACAACCCTCCCTATAAAGAGAAGGTTGGAGACTGGACGATAGTTATTAAGTATGGCTGGGTCCAGGGAAGGCTTCTTGAGGAGGGGGCGCACAAGCGCCTCCTTATAGGGTGATGGAAAGGACCCCCTCCCCAAGGAAGCGTTGACAAACTCCTGGACCCAGCTCCGTGTCACCTCCCTGCTGGCCGAAACCAGCCAGGAGGGACACGGATCCAGTAGGCAGGTGGCGGAACTCACAGCTCCAATGGCCTTGTCCACTTCATCAGGTGTTGAAGAAATCTGCTAGAAATTGGAATACATGTTTGAATGTAAAATTGTTAAAGATGGGATTCAAAATAAGTGTAGCAGATGCCTGTGTTCATGGGGATAAACAGATCATGATTATTGTGTACGCTGATGATATATGTGTGTGTGCAAAGGAAGATCACATAATCAAAACAGTGTTTGATGACTTGAGTAAGTCATCAGTGGTAAAGGACCTAGGATATTTTAAACATTATCTTGGCATAGATGTAATAAATGTAAAAGGAAAAGGTATTTTGTTAAGCCAAAAGAAAAAGAAAATTATTACTATAATTTCTAGTGCTACAGCTCAATCTGTGTCTTATAACATATTACATATCTGTTAGAAGTTGAAATTTCAGAAATATTTCTAAATCATTTTTCAATAGTAAGATATATCAATATCCTACCTGTAAGAGGGCCAACATTCCAGGCAATATTATTACACCAGCCAATAGCCTGAACCCAATGAACAGTCCCAGCATTTATCCATACTAGATCTCCTGGTCGTTGAATAAACCTATAAACTGGAACATTGGCTTCATATAAATCTTCCAGATTAGGCCACCAAGAACCCATTAGAAAATTCATATTGTTTCTGTAAGAGAAGAATGAGTATTTGGAAAAGTTTACGTATACATAAATGCTTGCTTATGCTCAAAAGAATATTAGACTAGGAACCTTTTCCTTCATCACATGTGATCCGTGTAATCTAAATACGTACTTGCAACAAAGTATAAGAAGCTTTCTAAGAAATTACAAGAATTATGGCATAAGAGTATTTTGTGTTGGGTAAATGGATTCTAGCTAGGATGATAACATTTATCTTACATACAAATATTGTCATTACCTTAGAAGTTGCATAAAAATATAGAAGACAATGGCAAACATAACAAATATAATTAAAAACAGAACTGTTTTTGAAAAGATTAATCAATTGAAAAGGCACAATGGAGAACTAGGACTTTTTCTGCTATCTGTTTTCTATGTTTTTATACTTTAACATTTTAATTGAAGGTCTTAATATTTATGTATTTAAACTGATTTATTTGACTGGATGTGGTAAAATCACTGGCTGAAGGAGAGGAGGTACTTTAGGGGATTTATTTGGGGTTTCTGAGAATTACAGTCTGACTACACCTGGAGTATTATCATCTCTGTTTATCATCTCTGTTTTAGAGAAAGACACATAGCAAATTCAACACTTACTTTTCACAGAAGTCATTCATGACACCCCAGTAATTTTCTGGAACAACAAACCATTCACAATCACCTGGGCCTATATTTATATTGACTGAGCAAAAGTTGTTATTTTCCTGATGACCTACAATTAAAACAAAATAAGCGATGAATTATATTTACAATATAAACAATAAGGAGCAATATACACATGGGAAAACAACAGAATTTTAAAGATATCCATGTAAGTTTTCATAGCAATATTTTCATAGAATAATTTTGTTTGAGATGATACGTTTATTCAAAGCAGTTTAATGAATGAAGAAGCAAAGTCCTCTGCAAATGACCAGAAAGAAAAATAGACAAGGGATACAAGTGTAAGTTTACACCCTTATTATCTTGATACTTTCCGTTTTCCCAAAAATAAGAAGCCTGATTTTTAAGTGTGCACTCCAAAAGTAAACCCTAGTTAAGAGTCCATCCACTCCATCCCTTGGTTTGTTTTTGTTTGCTGATGGCCACAGCCACGATGGGAAAAGTGGCTGCACGGCATGTCTGGCAGTCCACATTGGGTACCTCCCTGTGTACCAGATTGCTTCATCTTTAGAAGGGGAAAGCCAGCATGGCCATGACTGGAGAGGCATATGTGGTGAGATGGAAGCGAGGAGGGGGTTGGGGGGGCAGCCCTCCACCATGCTGCAGCAAGAAATAGAGGGAGGGAGGTGCCCAAAAGGCATCAGCTTCTGTGCCTCGGATCAGCTGCAGTGTGCCATGGAGAGCAGGGCTGACGTGGGACGAGTAGGTGGTAGGCACACACACGGACTCCATTGCAGCGGCAGTGATTCGATGCCTGACTGGCTGGGATGGTCCCACTACTTCTGCAGTAGGAAGAGAAAAAACCACTCAAGGCTCCATTGAAATCAACTCCATTGCTGCACCAAAATGCCAACTCAACAAGAGGGGATTAATTTTTCTTCAGATGATTCCAGAAGGGTGCACTGATTGCTGCAATGCTACCACTGAAGGATCAAGTGAGGTATGGGGCGTGGGTGGTGCCACAACCCATGCATGCCCTCACCCCCTGCCTTGCCTGATCGTTCAGTGGCAGCACCCTGCAGTGATTTATCGCTCTGAGTAGATTCAGTGGACTCTCCTGAAACTATTTACAGAAAAATTAATCCCCTCTCATTGAGTTGGCATTTTGACGTAGCAATGGACAGAGCTTTGAAGCCTCAAGTGGTTGTCTTGCCTCTTTCCTGCTGTAGGAGTAAAGTGAACAAGCATGGATAGGCAAATGTAGAGGAGTGTTGTAAGATGACGTAGAACGGTGGGAGTGGAGCATGCAAGGGCCATGCTATGGCCCCACCCCTCATGTTGGTGGCAGCGGCCTGCTGGATGTGCTGTACAGCTGCCTGTATGAAAAAAAATGACATATCCCCTGAAAATAAGCCCTCGTGCTTATTTTGGTGCCCACCCCAATAAGACCAGGTCTTATTTAGGGGGAAATTGGGTAGATATTATAGCAGATATGGAGAGGTAGGGATTGAATCACAATTTCTTTCTACAAAAAAATAGGTAGTAGCATTAAAAAAGGGAGAGGGGTGGCACCAAATAGTATATTTGAAGGCAGTTTCACAAATTAAAAATAAACAAGGAAAAAAGTTGATTTCAATATGCATTTCACTATCTTTTCTAATTGTTCACAATCTATTTGGCTGTACAAAGTGAAGTTTTAAGCATTTCAATCTTCCCTTCCTGACTTTCCACATAGAAGGAAAAGTGTGTGGATTTCATCATTCAAGGAATTTGCTACTTTTCACTCCATGCCAAAAGCATGTTAGAGATAATAAGAAATGGAACTGAAAAATTAATTGGGATCTGGACCGCTACATAGTTTTGATTGCCACACATTTGAAAGGATAGAGGGGAGATAATGAAGGCTCAGAGTGAAGCTAAGAAGATCAAGGCATGGGAAAAACTTTGCTGTTAGCTAGGTGACAACATTTGGGCCTTTTTAATCTAAGGCTGAGGCAAATGAATGGGGATGTAACTGAAATATACTGTTATTTAGCAATCTGCAAATTTGAGATACCTGAGGAACCATATAGAAGTCATTAATATAGAAATCATATAGAAGTCACTAATATATACATTTCATTAAATACCTTTATTTGCACAAAATGTTACAATGAATGTTGCAATAATACATTTATAAATACATTTATATGTTATAAACAGAATCTATCACGTGGGAATACAGTTTGACTATTGTCAAACAAAGAGAAGCTATTTTCCCTCTTCCCAAAATATGAGAAAAAGAGGCTACCCAATGAAAAAGAAACTTAGACAGAAAAAATGAATTTTTTCCCTTTTACACAATGCAAAATGCAATTTTTGAAGTCAGATACACAAGATGCTACCAAGTTGGTTGACTAAAAAAAATGCAGGTCCTATTCATGGATGTTATGGGGACTCAATGGTTAATAGCCTTAATGGCAGTGTGACTGCCTCTGATGGACATATTTTAGGAGACTAATGGTTAGCTTATGTGAGAACAGCTTGTTGGACTACATGGGCTAAGAGTCCAATCCAGCAAGGCACTGCTTATGTCATAAAGTCTGGTCATGAAGACACTGTCTATAGCTACCCAGAATCCTCTTCTTGTATCAATGCAACCCAATGTTTTTCTGAAGTGAAGCCAAAATTCATTCTACTAATGTTTTCTTCTCCAACCTCTGAAATGGAGCATGTACTTATAACTTACCTGCTGTTCTGCTGCCTGGAACTTTCATATACAACTGAACTGTATTCATTCCCAAGACTGTATGACCAACATGACTAAGAAGGTTTCCTGCTGATACTACTCGCACAAAAGCAGGAAGCTTTGTAAGTTCATGTAGCTGAAGCTTCCATCTGTTACAAAACAGTAAATGAATTGGTTATATAATAATTTTGGGGAATACAAAGCATTTCTATTTCCTGAAAGGTTTTTAATAACTGTACATAATGACAGTACAA
Organism: Erythrolamprus reginae; assembly: GCF_031021105.1. Lineage (NCBI taxonomy): Eukaryota > Metazoa > Chordata > Lepidosauria > Squamata > Dipsadidae > Erythrolamprus > Erythrolamprus reginae. The sequence continues at coordinate 66,581,781 of NC_091953.1, forward strand.
ATCAAAAGAAACCTTAAGCATACCCATGAGAAAACTAACAGCAACCAAGTTTAATAATGACAATTGAAAGGAAGAATGACATAGGTGAGTGAAAGAGAAAATTATTAAGTTGTCACAATGTATTAATTTGTCCAAAACAGGTGTTCAAAATGAGCATACAATTCAGACACATATAAATCCAATTAAATTAATAATTCTTAAGCCATCATCTATGTATATCAATCTTAAAAAGATTATCATAAATGTCCCTCCAGTCTTAGTTGAATATAATATTTAGACTTTCCACTTTTAATTCCATTCTGCAAAAATGCATGATTTCAAAGATAATTAGTCTAATTCCAGGGATGAGTATTTATTCTCCAGAGTATTGATGGTGTATATAAACTGTCCTGATATATTTAATAAATATGATGAGAATTAGGGATACTAATCAATGGGGCTGGCAGCTTGGTGTTCTCTGAAAAATTTATTTCCTGAATGCTCTGGAAAATTTACTCTATTTTTTGTGGAATTTAATTTTAAATAAATTATAGTCATTGATTAAGAAAAATGATTTGAGTTAAAAGCAATAATATCTCATTTATACATTGATCGAGAAAAATACACCACTCAAAAAAATAAAAGGAACACTCAAATAACACATCCTAGATCTGAATGAATGAAATATTCTCATTGAATACAGTGATCCCCCAATCATTGCGAGGGTTCCGTTCCAGGACCCCCCGCAACGAGCGGGTTTTCGCGAAGTAGCGCTGCGGAAGTAAAAACACCATCTGCGCATGTGCAGATGGTGTTTTTACTTCCGCAGCACTAGCGAGGAGCCGAAGATTGGGGGCGGCGCGGCTGTTTTAAAACGTCGCCGCCGACATGGGGGGCTCGCTAGCACCCCCCCTAACCCGGGTTGGGGGTTTGGGGGGGTACTAGCGAGCCCCCCATGTCGGCGGCGACGTTTTAAAACACCCGCGCGGCTTTCCAATGAGTCCCGAAGACAAACGTCAAACTTCCGCGTTTGTGTTCGGGACTCATTGGAAAGCCGCGCGGGTGTTTTAAAACGTCGCCGCCGACATGGGGGGCTCACTAGCACCCCCCCGAACCCCCAACCTGGGTTTGGGGGGGTGCTAGCAAGCCCCCCATATCGGCGGCGACGTTTTAAAACACCCGCGCGCCTTCCCAACTGAGCCCTCAAGCCAAACGAACCCGGGTGGCCGGGCGAGCAGCGAGCGAACGGCGGGTGGCCGGGCGAAGGGCGGGCGAGCGGGTGCTGGGGAGGGCTTCTCGCTCTCCCACCAGCAAGAGGGGGAGCGAACGGCGTGGGCAGGCTGCGGACAAGCCGTTCGCTCGGGCCGCTTCCCAGCTGAGTACTCAGCTGGGAAGCGGCCCGAGCGAAGGTCGTGGGCGGGAGAAGGGCGCGCGAGCCGTGGGCACGCGGGCAGGCAGGCTGCGGACAAGCCGTTCGCTCGGGCCGCGGCCCGAGCGAAGCGGCAGCAGCGAGGAGTTTGCGTGGGCGGTGGGGAAACTCCTCGCTGATGCCCGCCAAGAGGGGGAAGACCTAGGGAAGCCGCCCAGCAGCTGATCTGCCCGGCGCCATCTACGCATGCGTGCCCATAGAAAAAAAAGGGCACGCATGCGCAGATGGTGTTCTGACTTCCGGGTTCAAAAATCGCAAATTAGCCTGTTCGCAATGGTCGGGGACGCAATAACCGGGGGATCACTGTACTTTGTTCTGTACAAAGTTGAATGAGCTGACAACAAAATGAAATTGATTGTCAATCAGTGTTGCTTCCTAAGTAGATAGTTTAATTTCAGAGAAGTTTGATTTACTTGGAGTTATATTCTGTTTTTTAAGTGTTCCCTTTATTTTTGAGCAGTATATTTGAATTGAATTTCTCTTAAGAACTTATCTCTATTGTTCTAGACTCTTTACATATAAAAGCAAAAACATACAATTTAAAAATTAAATCAGGGATGTCAAACTTAATTTCGTTGAAGACCACATCAGCATCAAAGGGCAGGTAGCTGGGTCACCGTAACTAGGTGGGTGTGGCTAGATTTATGTCGCTCACTGGGCATGGCCGGGGTAGGATGGAACCAGTGAAGGGCTACCAAAATTTTTACTACCACACTGTGGGCATGTCTTATGCAGGATGCCTTGCATTTTCTTTCAACATCTTTCATTGCAAATTGGGCGCTCTGGGATAGAGCTCCATTTTCGCTACTCCACTGCGTTCCCCGCTATCCGGGCAGTAGCTCACCCCTGGATGGAACTGTTGTGGCATGTCAGCAGCCCATGCGGCTGGTAGCTGATTCCGACAGCGAACTGGCTGATGTGGTGATGCGCCAGTGGCCTGTGTAGCTGACACCTGAGTTGGACAGTGAGGAGACTGGAGAGGACTCAGTGCCAGAAGTGGAGATTTAGCCAGGGCCTTCAGAACCTCCGATCAGTGACGAGGAGAGGAGGAGTCTATTCTCAATACATGGGCATGCAGAGCTGCCAAAAGGCAGGAATGGTTCTTCAGGAGGAGGTCTCCTCGGGAATAAGGCTTGGGGATAATTGGCCACTCCCCTAGCCTATTTAGGAATAATGATGAAGGCAGCAATTTGGAGGATACAACTTTGTTCACATTCCTTTGTGTCCTGACTCCAGAAATTGTCTGATTGGTTCTTGCTCCCTCTCCTGCAAATTGCTTCTGGGCATTTTGCCAACACTGTAAAATTGCTATTATCTACAAGACTGTTGATTCAGAAATGAGTTATTATTTTGTGGACTAATGCTGGCTGTTAATGAAGTTGAATCATTAACAGTCAGTGGTTCAGAAAAGACTGCTTTAAATTGTATTTGAATTTGACTACTAAGAAAGCTCATTAGTAGTCCTTAATTAATACATTAAAGTTTGAACAGGTTTTGTGTGTGCTGCATTTGTTGTGGTCTATAGCTGGGGCAGACCAAGAACAAGTTGCAACAGCTAACTCAATGTGGGGACAATTCAGTGCCCTACAAGCTTCTCGCCCTCCCAGCCCCACTTCCCCGAGGGGGCGTACAACTATGTTTACCTCCTTTTCAAGGCTTTTGCTGCTATGCCTGCTTTCCTGCTGAGAGCCAAGTGAATGTGTGCATGCTCACACACATGCACACATTCCAAGTTTGAGGACTTTTATCCACAGAGGGCCTTCTTCACAAGCCCAGGCATGATTGGCAATTTGGCAGTCTGATATGGATAATTTAATTTAATTTAATTTGTTGTATTTCTATGCCACTCAACTCCTGAAAGTCTCTGGGTGGCTTACAACAGGATATAGAAAATAAATTTAAAAAATCATAAAAGATTAAAAATCAGTTTAAAAATCACATACATACATATCATTCAGGCCGGGCCTTGCAATTGCGAGATCAACGGCCCCAAGCCTGAAAAAAAGCCAGGCCTTCAATACTTTCTGGAAGACCAATAGAGTGGGGGCAGTCCAGATCTCAGGGGGTAGTTGGTTCCAGAGAGCCAGGGCAGCCACACAGAAGGCCCTTCCCCGTGGGCCCCCCAGCCAACACTGTTAAGCTGACGGGACCTGGAGAAGACCAACTATGTGGGATCTTACCAGTCGCTGGGAACTATGAGGTAGAAGGCAGTTTAAAGGATAAAAGTCTCCAAGCTTGGAATGGGGTGGACCAGGTGCTGGTCGTTTGCTGTCTCTAGGGCGGCCCTGTGGACCAGATCTAACCACATCGCTGGCCAGATATGGCCTGTGGGCCTTGTGTTTGACAAGTCTGAACTAAACTGTCTTATTTTGGGTAACTTGTGCACTTACTTTGAGTAACAAAATTTGCAACACAATATTAGAAACAAATGATTAAAAAAACGGGCTGTTTAATTAAATAGGTTTTTTTATTTTAAAAAATATGCTAATAATCACCACTGGAATCATGCTATGAGATGAGATATGAGATAAAGGAAAGACAATTGGACAGGGGACGAAAGGCACACTAGTGCACTTATGTACGCCCCTTACTGACCTCTTAGAAACCTGGAGAGGTCAATCGTGGATAGTGTAAGGGAGAAATATTGGGGGTTAGGGGCTGACACTATTGAGTCTGGTAATGAGTTCCACACTTCGACAACTGGATTGTTAAAGTCATATTTTTTACAGTCAAGTTAGGAGCGGTTAATATTATGTTTGAATCTGTTGCGTGCTCTTGTGTTGTTGCGGTTGAAGCTGAAGTAGTCATTGACAGGTAGGACGTTGCAGCATATGATCTTGTGGGCAATACTTAAATCGTGTTTTAGGCGCCGTAGTTCTAAGCTTTCTAGACCCAGGATTGTTAGTCTATTTTCGTAGGGTATTCTGTTTCGAGTGGAGGAGTGAAGGGCTCTTCTGGTGAAATATCTTTGGACGTTTTCAAGGGTGTTGATGTCCGAGATGTGGTATGGGTTCCAGACAGATGAGCTGTATTCAAGGATGGGTCTGGCAAAAGGTTTGTAGGCTCTTGTGAGTAATGTGAGATTGCCGGAGCAGAAGCTACATAGGATCAGGTTAACAACTCTAGAAGCCTTTTGGGCGATATTGTTGCAGAGGGCTTTAGCACTTAAGGTCATTTGATATTAGTATTCCAAGATCTTTTACTGAGTGGGGGTTGGCTGTGAGAATTTGCTTATTCAGTTTATATATGAGGTTTGGATTCTTTTTGCCGATGTGGAGGGTAGAGCATTTGTTGATTGATATTTGAAGTTGCCAGGTGTTAGACCAATCTGAGACAAAGTCAAGGTCTTTTTGAAGAGTAAATGTGTTGTCAGTAGTGTTGAAAAGTTTTACATCGTCGGCAAAAAGAACACAGTTGCTTGCGATATGATCGCAGAGGTCATTGATGTAGAGAATGAAAACAGTAGGACCTAGTACGCTGCCCTGGGGAACACCACTTTTGACAGGGACAGGGTGGAAATGGCGCTTCCAATTTTGACAACTTGTTGCCTGTTTGACAGGAATGCAGTAATCCAACTGTGGAGGAATCCTGAGATGCCATAGGATTTGAGCTTTAGGAGTAGTTTGTCGTGGACCACTGAGTCGAAGGCTTTGCAAAAGTCAATATAAATTGCATCAATGGATTTTCCTTGATCTAGGTGGGTAGTCCAAATGTTTTTGCAGTGAAGTAGTTGTAGGTTGCAGGATAATTTCTTTCTGAATCCAAATTGTTTTTTAGAGAGTAGGTTATTAGATTATAAGTAAAGGGTGATTGATTGATTTATAATTGATTCCATGATTTTGCATGAGTCGCAGCATAGTGATATTGGTCTGTAGTTGTCAACGAGAGAAGGGTCTCCTTTTTTGAAGATGGGGATGACTACTGCTTTTGACCATAGCTTGGGGAGTGTGCTGGTCCTTAAGGATTTTTGGAAGATAATGCTTAGAGGTTCAGCTATAGCAGAAGAAAGCTTTTTTAGGAAATATGCACAAAGACCGTCTGGTCCAACTGATAGGGAAGTTTTGAGGTCACGGATTGCTTTTTCAACGCAGTCTACAGTGAATTTGATTTGAGTTAGGTTGTTGAGAGAGTTTGAGGTGCGATTTGCAAAGATGGGGGATGAGCCATTACTGTTAACAAAGACAGAGCCAAAGAAAGAGTTGAAGCGGTTAGCTTTGGATGGATCATCTTGGTATTCTTTGTTGTTGGGTCCTACGAGAGGTGGTATAGGTCTAGAGCAGGGGTAGGGAACGTTGGCTCTTCTATGACTTGTGGACTTCAACTCCCAGAATTCCTGAGCCAATCATGCTAGCTCAGGAATTCTGGGAGTTGAAGTCCACAAGTCACAGAAGAGCCAACGTTCCCTACCCCTGGTCTAGAGTCATTGAGTTTGTTGTTGATGAAGTTGTACAACGCTCGGTTAGATTTGGTGCGAAGGAGGTTTTTCTCTTGTTTGTTGTGACAGTTGAGACATTCTGCTTTTATTTGCTGGCATATGCTTTTGTAGCGGCTTTTGAAGTTGGTTACTTGGCCTTTTTTGCTTTTACGCCAGAGAGATCTTTTTTTGGTTTGTAGTTTCTTTATTGAGACAGGTAAGTTATTTTTTCTTTTACCTCTGGATGAAATGAGTGGAACATAAGTCTTTTAATTTGGAGTAAGAATGTGTTGTAGAGATCATCAATGGTGTTACAGTTGGAGAACAAAGATTGCCAGTTGACAATTGAGAGACTGGCATCAATGAGTTCATAGTTGGCTTTCCTAAAATTGTACTTAGGTGTCGCGTTTTTCAGGTGAGTGTTAGGATGGTATAGATTGAGGTTGAAGTTAATCATACTATGATCGCTGTTGGAGAAGGGTTCTTTTATATGCAGTCCATAGATAGCGCTTTTGCTATTACAGAATATGAGGTCAAGACAGCTATTGAGTCTAGTATTGTTTGATACTAATTGTTCAAGTCCCAAGCTGGTGACGGCGTTGTAAAGGGCAGTATGTATACATTCTGTGGAGCATTCGTTTAGGGTCCAGTTGATGTGTGGTAGGTTGAGGTCACCAAGGAATATAATGGGATAGGGGCAGGAGGTTGCCTACGTGAGTAGGGAGGTTAGATTTGTTGCATGAGTAATGTCGTAATCCGGAGCTCTGTAGCAAAGCAGGAAGCGGAGTGTGGTGTTGAGGGAAAGATCACATATTATAGTTTCAGGAAGGATAAGATCATGTGCAACTTGGATGTTTTTTAGATTGAGTGAATTTTTATAGAATATAGCTACACCACCTCCTCTGCGAAGTTCACGGTCAGACCGGAAAACAAGGTAGTTACTTGGTGTGATGATGGAGTCAGGATAGGATGTATTCAGTCATGTTTCACAAACAAAGATTATGTCAAATATATTAGTGTCAAGTAGGAGGAGGAATTCAGACAACTTGTTGATAATACTTCTTGCATTGATTAGTTTACATTTGAGATTGAATTTGTGTTCAGGAATGAAATTGGATTGAGTTGAGTTGAAGTTGGATTGAATTGAGGTAGTAAGGGGCGTGCTTTCCTATTCTTTGTTGGAAGTGCTGGGGATGTCCATTTGTTGGTGAGGGATGGTAGGTAGAGAAGTGTAGGATGGCTGAGGAGGGGCGGTGAGTTGGGAGATGAAGGGAGGGTTGTGGGTTTTGGTTCTGATGCATTCAGAGCGGTAGTCTGTGTATAGGTTAGTTTCGCCATGATCACAACATTGCTTAAGTTCGGCCCATAGTTCACGAGAGCGGATGCGTTGAAGTAGTTAGATCTGGTCTGGATCTGAGTTTGTTGTATTTGGCGTTATTTCTGACGATGGTGTTCATGGTCTTGATGAAATGTTGTTTGGTAGTTTCACTTTTGCAGACTATTCTGCAGAATCGGGGAGCCTTTGATCCATCATTGTACCTCAGTACAGGGCCGCTACTAGTGACCTCTAAGATGTCATCAGGGGCAATTGTTTGAGGACCCTGGTTGCGGATGATATTACGTATATTTGTTAAATCCGTTTCCCCATTTTCCTCCAGGCCAAATAGGATGGCATTCTGACGCTTTTGTTCACGCTCCATGGTATCTTTAACTAGGGTGGGGATGTCTGTAGTTGGGTTTGGAGGTTGAGGTTGTGGTTGCCTAGGTGGAGTATAAAGTGGTGGTGGTGGAGTGGTGTAGGGTACTTCTTTTGGTGTTTTAGCGTTTATCAGATCTTGGATGTTTTTTTCTATGGAGGCAAGCCGTGACTCTATGCTTTCTGTGTATGATTGTTGAGTTTTAGAGACTGTTGTTAGGATTACATCGGACAAATTGCTGAAGAAGTCTGGTTTGGGAATGCAAGATGGGCAGAAATAGTAGAATGAGGGATTATCTTGAAGAAAAGTGGCGACATGTTTATTTATGTTAAGGCAGGTATGGTGAGCTGATTTTTTGCAGGAGTGACATTTTGTAAATCCTACTTGTATATTAATAGTGTTGTTGCATATAAAGCAAATGTTATTGAAGTTATCAGAATTATTTACCTGGGGTTTCTTCTTGATTGGCATAGTTGCTGGGGTGAGTCTTAATAATCCTACTGGGTTCCTTTGCAGCCACTGGGGGGGGTGTTGAAGGTTTTAGATGTGACTGCTAGGTTACTTTACAGCCACGAGGGGGGGGGGTTTGGAGCGTCACTGCTAGATGAGTGGTTTTGGGAGTAAAAGCCCAGTCTTTGTTAAGTAATCCACGTTGTAATGGTGATTCCCTGTTTAAGTGTGGAAGCAGTTGGGATTATGGTGTTGGACTCCTAGTGCTGCTGCTTCAGAGTCCTTTGGGATCAGCTACCTAGCTTTGGGAAGGTACAGACGTTTATGATCTGCAGGAGGTTTTCCTATAGTCTTCAATCCACCCAGGTCAGTTTGCAGGACTGGGGAATCGATTGTGCTTCTTTGAAAGCTCTAGGGTACTTTTCAGGGAGCTGTGTAGTGTCAAGAAGGGAATCAAGCTCTTCACGGTTCGCTTTTCCACCCACCCAGGTTAAATTGAAGTGCTGTGGAATTGGCTGCGCTTTCTGCAAGATTCACTCTCCCTTCGGTATCAATTAGCCTTGATTTATTTTGAATTAAGATTATTTTGCTTCTTCTGTCTCCTAACACGTCTGGGTGTTTGCAGAGTCGGGGCTGTCCTTTCCCACTTTCTTTTTCACTTTCTTTCAGGTGCCGGGGGAATTAGGGCTTCAGAGCGGTCCTGGTTGGGTTGGGGAAATCCTAGCTGCTACAACTGAAAGTCCCCTGTGACTTACTCCTTCCTATTCCTTTTGTTTATGGGAGTCTTAGATACTTTGTTTCAAGGAACGGCTCAGCTGAAGCTCCAAGCCTCAGATTGCCTTGTTTGGTGCTGCTTCGGCAGGCAGGAAGCACTTTAGTTGCAACTGCAGTCAAACAGTATGGAGATCAGCTGGGAGGCTTCTTTAGCAGGGAAGTAATTTAAATCAGCTGGGGATCAGCAGAACTAATTGGGTTGCCTCAGCTGGGTAATGGCAGGATTACATAGGTTGCCTCTCTCTCTCTCTCTGGTAATGTACTCCCTCTGTTAGGTAGTTTTAGGTTTCGCCTCTCACACTTTAATAAACGACGGCATGGTTTTTCTTCTTTCTCTCTCTTTGGTAACATGCTCCCTCTGTTTTCTCTCCCTCCCTCACTCTGGAATGTACCTCCGTTTGCTGCTTTGAGCTGCTTGTTGTGTCTCGTCACTCCTTATTGTTAAGTTGAACCTGGTTTGCTGGTTTTGCTGATTTTGCTATATCTATACTTGAGTTATTTTAACTTTTTAACTTTCACTGCTTAGCGATGTGACTAAGCATCTGCACGGATCGCCATCTTGATTCTTGATGCTGCTTAAAATAATGTAGCCAAATATACTTGGGAACACAATCTAAGAAAAAAAATGGTAATAAAGGGAAAGTGTTCAGGTGGTTTTATATTTGGCTTTACTTACTTCTTGTCATCTGATAAATCAACATTGGTCCCAAACTTGATAGTTTTAAAAGGTCCCCTTTTCCTCTTCCCAGAACTGTAAATTAAAAGACAAAATAAGACACCAATAAATATAGTTTTTTTATTTTACAATATTTTAAACAAATTATTTTAAAATCTTTGAGCACTAGCTTATAGGATACATATATCTGAAAAGTCAGAAAGGTTATAATAATTTATTTAGGGCATTGAATCAGACAAAGAATGCAATGAAACAATGCATTAAAGGAGATTATGTATTTTTTTTAGCAAACCTCCCCTCCCCCCAAACACATACATTTAAACTAGCTTAAATGTTTACTAAGCTATTGATAATTAACAGATTTTGGTTCTTTTAGGTGAAATAAAGATATACTCATACCTCTACCAGATCAGTAGCTACATTGTTATGAAGCATTTTTTCATGCACTAATTACTGCAAGCTTAAAAATTATATGTATTTGGTCTAGTGGTCACTTTAGTCTAATGCAGGAGTGTCAAATTCAATTTTATTGAGGGCTGTATCAGCATTACGGTTGCCCTCAAGGGGTCAGTACCTGGGTCACCGTGACTAGATGGGCATGGCTGACTCGGGACGGCTGAGTCAGAACAAATCACATCAGCTAATTCGACATGGGGACAACTCAATGCCCACAAGCACTGCGCCTTCCCAAACTGCTGGCAGCCAAGCGTGTGCACACATGCACACGCACCATTTCCCATGTTTGGAGACTTTTATCCACAGAGGAAGGAGAGGGTCTTCTCCCCAAGTCCAGGCCTAATTGGCAGTTTGTAAGATCAAATATGGGTATAAAAGTTCCCAACGAATGGTGTGGGTGTGCATGTGTGTACAGCATGTCAAGGGATATGCTCTTCTCCCAATTCTAGACATTATTGGTGTTTCCCTGTTCGGTACTCACTCCCAACCAAGCAGGAGGTGGAGGAGGATGCTGCTGCCATGTGTGGGAGAACAGAGCAGAAAGTTTGCACTAAGCAGTTTCCTCCAAGTCCAACTTCTTGTTTGACAGATCTCTGGAGAAAAGGAGGAGACAGGGTAGCAGTGCTCCCTGTCCTGCACGAGGGGCGTTGGCCCTTCTCAAAAAGAAATCTCCATTTCCAATCATATGTGATAAGGATGATGGCTTGCTGGGGCAGCCTTCTCTCACGCAGCTCCTTGCCACCCCCTCCTCCAGAGATCTGTCAAGGCAGAAGTTGGACTTAAAGGAAATTGCTTCTTGCAAACTGCTCCTCCACACTTCCACACACATCAGCACAGTCCTCTGGCTCCTATGGGGGATCAGGCAAGGCTGGAAAGGTGTATCTGGAGATCTCTACAGTAGGAAGGTGAGGCCAGGGTGAGCGACATAGCCTACTACACCAGAGGAGCTGTCCCTCAAGCCACATAGGATGGCAGTGCAGGCTGCCCAGGGCCCTGGGCAGCAGAAGAGAAGCACCAGTCCAGCTCTTGAGCTCCCAGCTCAGCCGTCTCCCTGAGGGGGCAACCAGCAGTGCTTACTTCCTTTTCAACGCTGTTGCTGCTATGCTTGTTCTCCTTGGCCAGGTTGCTCATGGTGGATGCAGGAGGGAAAGGTGCATGGCTCAGAGGGAGTCTCTTTGTGAGGAGACCTGGCTTTGTAACCAAAACATCCTCAGGATGGGAGACCACCAGGAGAGGCTAAGGGATGGCAAAAGGGCAGCAGGACTGCTGGTAGCTAAATGCTAAGGCAGGAATTACCTCGGATCCACCCTCCATCTCATTCCAGTCTCCCCCTCCTTATCCTGCTTCTCATTCCCATCTCCCACGATCCTTCCCTGCTTCTCATTTCCATCTCCTTCCTTTCTTCATCCTTCCCCCTCCTTCCTTCCCTCCCTCCCTCCTTCTCATTCCCAACTCCTTCCTTCCTCCATTCCGCTCTCCCTTCCCTACTTCTCATTCCCATCTCCTTCCTCCCTCCCTCCCTTCCCTCCCTCTGTCCCCACACAGGAAGAGAGAAGGGGAGAGGAGAGGTTGGCAGAGCTGTAAATGGCTGTGGTGTTTCCGCATCAGGGCAGAGCCAGGGGATGATCTCAGTGAAAGGGAAGTGATTGCCGGCTGCAAGCCTGTGTGAGAAATGGGCAATGGAAATGCTGATGGTGGACGTGGCACTGATATACAACTTTGTGGTGGCCATCCAGGCTGCAATGTGGTCAGTCTTGCCAAAGAGGGCCTTATTTGATTGTGAAATTGCAGATATTATTTAAAAAAAAAAAATATTTTTTCTGTCTTTAATCAGATTTGAAACATTTATAAGGCACTGCCTGCCCAAACAGTTTCATTGATATTTCTGTTCTTTCTAAATGATTCTAGTAATATGAAAACCATTTTATATACTTGAGTGGACTTGTAGTAAGTTGTAGCAACAAAATCACACGCGGAAGAAACAGAATATACAAAGGAAATTAGTATGACAGGAAAAAGAAACTAAACAGAGTAAAACACTCTATGTGTCTTTGGAGAGGGGCGGCATATAAATCTGATTAATAAAATAAATATACTCACTTATCAGAAGATGTTGACTCACTATCTGAATGGTCCTTATGATGACTCTTCTTTTCATTTTCCTCCTGCAAATGTCATATAATTTAATACATTTTTTATAGTGTATCATAAATATACAGCACAGTAGTGGCCAAAATTGTGAAAATCTTTTGGGAAAAGTGTTTTTTTGAGGTTTGATAGCTAATAACACCACTTTGTTTTGGAATAGTACCATAAAATTATGTATCAATGGAAAAAATAATTGAATCAAGAATGCAATGCAATAAAATTTGTTCAATCTGTAGACCATGAAAAATTATAGCCAACTAAGAAGAAAAAGGAAACATAACTTGCTCAGGTAGATATCGGATAGCTTTCCTTCATCTGATTGTAGCCAATAAGCATGAGTATTTAGAGAGCCAATCAGTTATCTTGTTTTGGCAATGAACCAACCAGATCACAGTAAGATTCAGTTATTGATGTCATATACTGAAGCTGAGAGGAGAACATTTGTCAGTGTGTTATGTGATTGTTATCAAGCTGGTTGGGGGTTTTTTGTGTTCTTTCATTTACTGAGCTTGTAAAACGTAATAAAGTTAAAGTAATGAAGTAAAGAGTTGACTGCTTGCCCAGAACAAGGCTGCAGTTGAAATTAGAAGAAATAAATTAGAAGAAAAATGGGTGAAAACTTAACCAAAGATGGCATTTCTAAGTTTTTGAAGAGGTATAAGGAGACTCAGTCATTACAAAACCATACAGGTAAAGGCAGGAAAAGGTGCAAAATAGCAAATGATGTTAGAAGAATAAAGCAACTCTGCCTACGTGACAGAAGTAAATCATCTGGGTGTATACAAGATGAAATGGCGCAATGCAATGTGAAGTGGAGTGCAAGGATTGTTTGGCGCAGACTGCAGGAATTTGGCCTAAAATCTAGAATTCCATGAAAAAAGCCACTTTTATCTCTCAAACAAAGTTTGAAAAGACTAAACTGGGCTACAACCCATGTAACCTGGAGAGAGGAACAATGGGACAGTGTTATTTGGAGTGATGAGACAAAGTTCTTCCTGTTTGGTAATAATGGCATAAAATACATAAGAAGAATCGGAGAACATTGCATCCTGATTGCATTACATGCACCATGAAACACCCAGTCAATGTTATGATCTGGGATTGTATGGCATCAAAAGGTGTGGGCAGAATTTGTGTGATTAATTGGGATAGAATAGAAGAGAAGAGAAGAGAAGAGAATTTTTTATTGGCCAAGTGTGATTGGACACACAAGGAATTTGTCTTGGTGCATATGTTCGGTTTTTTCTATGTGTTTTACTTTTCTTCTTCATAACTGCTATTTGAATAGCAAATCCTTGATAAAATTTATTGCATTACATTCTTGATAAAATCATTTTTCCATTGATATATAATTTTATGGTACTCCAAAAAAAATGGTGTAATTAGCCATTAAACCTCAAAAATACTGTAATTTCCCTAAAAGGTTTCCACAATTTTGGTCACTACTGTATATGTAATAGTAGTTATCTTAGAAATATTTATAGTCACAATGTAAAGTGCCTATAAATATTTCTAAGATAAACATATTTAATTCACTTGTACCATAAACAATAACTTGGCATACAAATTCAATAAATAAATTAATTTATCTTCCAGCCATTAACTCTATTCATGAAGGATTAGCTTTCAATGCAAATATTCTTTGATAATCTACTTTTACAACCTTACCGTTGATGTTTGTTCTTTAAAATAACATCAGTGACGTAAGACTATAAAGAGATACATTACAATTTTATATAATTATACATACACACTAATATACACACACACACATTCACTCAATTTTGCTAGGGTTGAGCTACGGTCAGTTCTCCCTCATCCAAACCCTCACTGACTCCAGGCATTGGGAAACATCACATGGCCAGCCCAGGGTGGATATTATCATTGGGATACTAATGATATACTGTACTGCATGCCAGTGGATGACTCTACACAACAGCTTCATGTAGATGTTAAATAGAATTGGAGAGACTGCACCAAGCAAAGGCTTCAGGCTCAATCTCTCCCTTCTGATCAACAATGAATGGATCCAGAGTCAAGGAGAGGAAACATGGTGCATGTGGTGGAATTTTGTATTGATTTGTAGAGGGAGGAATGAAGCAACATATCAGCATTGAGTTGTTGGTATGCAGGAAGAAAAGTTCTATAATGCTTCACAGCATTTTTTGAAGCATTTGGTTACGGAATATTGTAAAATGAAGTCCGGGCTGGGATTTTTCTAGCGGAAGGACCAGACTGCTCACTATTTACTTACAAACTCTGAATATAAAGAAATATAAAGAAAAAAAACTCTTTTCCTACATTTGAGAACTTTAAAATTTGGATTATTCAATTGACGTTTCTTGGATTATTTTGTTGGAGTATTTCCATTGGATTTCGTTTGGATTAATAGCGGTTTTTGGATTAACAGCATTTTCGTTGGATTTATAGCGGAGAGATTCTTTCCTGGGCTGTGAGAGACGGACCGACTTCATTTTAACTTCGTGAAATTAAACTGCATTTGCTTGGAAAAAGTTTTACAAATTTTTTAAAGACTATACCTTTCTTCAAATAACGCAATACCTTTGCAGTACTCATTAAGGTGTTTTTGACAACAAATTAGATCTTCAATCAATTGGTTTTTTTTTGCATTTTCCCTTTGATAATTTTAATTCTTGAATTTTAATTCTATATTACATTATATTACAATTAATCTTGGTTCTGTTTATGCATTGCTAAATTTTCTTTTGGTCTTTGGTCTCCTGTCCCTCCTAATTGAATAATAGTCTTTAACTCTGATTGCCCCCTTTCTTCACATGTTTTTATCCTCCTTCCTACTTTGCTGACTTTTCCTTCTTATTTTTGCTGCTGTGTTAAACTAACCTTTCCTCCTTTTTCCCCTTTTCTTCTTTACATCTTCTTGATATAAACTTTGACTAGAGTAATAAGAATTAATAAGTTGAGTATTAACTAGATATATTTTATACTTTAAGTGTATTTGAAATATAGCCTTTTATTTGAATTAGAATTTTTATTGCTATTAATTAATTGCTATCAATTTAGTATAACTGTTACTGAGGGTTTGGAATTTATAGAATCTGTTTACATATTGCTAACATAAAATAACACTAAATTTAAATCTGAAAATGTCAAGTACTTCCACCCATACTAAAACAATCAAGAAGCAAACAACTGTTATTTCTTCCCCGCAAAGTTCACCACATCCATCCCCCGCACAGCAGACTTTATCTGCAACTATGTTCACCAAGGAAAAGGACAGGGAGAAACAACCATCTCTGGCTTCAATTCAAGAGACATTAACAACATTAAATGACTTTATGTTAAAATCTCAACAAGATGCAACACAACAGAGAGATGAAATTAAAGCAGAGATGGCGGAAATGAAAGTTGACACAGGTGAAATGAAAGACCAGATGAAGGAGATTAAGCAAGCCTTGCAAGATAATGAAGTACGAATGAAGGCAGTGGAAGAAAAGGCGGAAAAGGTGGAGAAAAGAATTGGTCACTTGGAGGACAAAGCTGCCTCACGTTACAGAGGGTATGATGAATCAATCACACATCTGGAAATGCAACGTGCGTCATATGGACTTCGATTTCAAAACGTAATAGAAGAAAAAGATGAAGATTTAAAGGCCATCATGGCTGACATTATTGGGAAAATCCTCCAGATGGACCCAGATGACATAAAAAAAAAGAAACCGATGAAGTCTTCAGAATTTCTAACAGCTATATTCGCCTTTTTAATCTTCCACGCGAGATTCACATCAAATTTGTAAGAAAAAGCATGAGAGATGATATATTGCATTGGTCAAGAGCGGGACAATTACAACACCAAGGTAAAGAAATAAAAATATTAAAACAAATTCCGAGACGTGTTCGAGAGACTAGAAGAGACTATCATTTCTTGACCAAACTTTTGATTAAAGAAAATATAACCTTTCGTTGGCTTATTCCACAAGGTCTATCATTGACATGGAAATCAACGAGATATAAATTGGAGAATCTAGACCAAGCAAGAGACTTCTATGAAAACAGTGGAATATGCAAAATGGAACAGATAACAGAAGAACTGGAAGCAATGCAGGCTGAAGCCATGGGGGCTCTTGCTCAACTGGAGGAGCAGGACCAAGGGGACAGAAGAAAGCAACCTCAACGCGAAACCAAGAAATACAACAAATGAATACATTGAGAGATTTAAAAATCTTTTCAGTAAATGTCAATGGACTTAATGAACCAAAAAAAGGAAAACAAATGTTTTCCAAAATTAAGAATCAAAAAGCTCAAATTGTGATACTCCAAGAAGTACATATAAAAAAGAGTAATCGGAATTTATTGTTAAATAATAAAATTGGAAAGATGTATGCTGCGTTAGCAGACCAAAAGAAAAGAGGAGTGGCAATGTATGTTGAGAGTTCTATAAATTCCAAACAACTATATAGTGATGATGAAGGTAGAATTTTGATTGTCCAGATTGATATTGAACCCAAATCGCTTGCTATTGTTTCTATATATGCCCCAAATGATGACCAAATTGCATTTTATGAAAAATTACATCAAAAAATTTTAGAATTAAATTTGGAAAATATGTTAATCATTGGAGATTTTAATGCCATAACAAATAGACAATTAGACCATTCGGGGGTGAAGAAAAGTTGTAAAAAGAAGAAAAAGAATTTATTGCCCTCGACTTTTCAAAAAATGAAAGCAGAATTGCTATTGAATGATATATGGAGGGAAAGGCATCCCCACAGTAGGCAATATACTTTTTACTCAAACCCCCACAAAATTTGGACTAGAATAGATATGGTGTGGGCCCCCAAAACAACAGCAGAGTATATACAAGACGTAGAAATAGATGTTAATACTTGGACAGACCATAATCCAGTTATAGTCTATATGAGAAATATTAAAAAACATCGTAATTGGCAAATGAATAGAAATATTTTGAAAGAGAAAGAATATAAAGAATGGATTGAAAAGGAATTAAAAATATTTTTTGAAATCAATAAAAATACAGACACCACCCCTCAGAACTTGTGGGATGCAACTAAAGCATACATAAGAGGATTAACAATATCCTATACTGCAAAATATAATAAAGAAAGAAAAAGAAAATATGAACAATTAATAAATGAATTAAAACAACTAGAGTTTTTATCACAACAAAATGTGAAAAATAAAGACCTGGGGAAAAAAATAAATTTAATTAAACACAAAATTAGATTACAAGAACAAAATCAGATACTGGAAAAAATAAAGAAAGCTAAGCAACAATATTTCGAACATGCCAATAAATCAGGTAGATGGTTAGCATATAAATTGAGAAAACAGAGACAATCTAAATTAATTAGACAATTAGAAGATAAAGATGGAATAATAAAATATGACCCAGAGGGAAAAGCAAATATAGTTCAAAACTTTTTTAAAGAATTGTATAAAGATGATAATATTGAAGAAGAAGCCGTATTTAAATACCTAGAGAGTGCAGAGTTACCACAAATAACAGAAGAGCAACAAGAAAAGATGGAGAGTCCAATAACAATGGAAGAACTCCTTATAGTTATTAAAAAGCAGAAAAACAACAAAGCCACGGGACCGGACGCTATCCCAGCAGAGTGGTATAAAATAGAAAATGAAGTATTAAGAAATAATATGCTCCAAATTTTTAATGAATGTAGAGTAGATGGAAAAATTCCTAAATCATGGTCGGAATCCTTGATAACCTTAATTCACAAATCAGATACACCAAAAGAAAAAATTAAAAACTATAGACCAATATCTTTATTGAATGTAGACTATAAAATTTTTATAGCAATATATGCAGATAGATTGAAAAATGTGATAAATAGTAAAATTCACTCAGACCAAAATGGCTTCCTTCCAGGTAGACAAATTAAAAATAATCTTAGAACAATTATTAATGTATTAGAGTACTATGAGCAACATTCAGATAAAACATTATCCTTAATGTTCCTAGACGCTCAAAAAGCTTTTGATAACGTGAATTGGACATTTATAAAGATGCAATTAAATAAAATGAGATTCGGCCCCAAATTTGTCAATTTAATAAACGCTATTTACTCAGAACAAACGACAAAAATTATATTAAACAATGAACAATTAGAAGCGTTTAAAATAAATAAAGGAGTGCGGCAAGGATGTCCCATATCACCTCTTCTTTTCATTATGACTTTAGAAGCACTCTTAATAAAAATAAGATCAGACCCAAAGATAAAAGGTTTAACAGTCAGAAAAGAGATATACAAAGTCCAGGCCTTCGCAGATGACTTGACTTTTATAATGGAAGATCCGTTAGTCACAGCACCAAGATTAATCCAAACAATAGAACAATATGGTAAGGTGGCAGGTTTGAAAATAAATAAAAATAAAACAAAAATTATAACTAAAAACATGAGTAAAATACAAGAAAGTAATTTAGAATGTATTACTGGAATGCAAATAGTTAAAAAAGAAAAATATTTGGGAATATGGCTAACAGCTAAAACAATAACATTAAAAAATGATAATTATATAAAATTAATTAATGAAATTAAAAAGGATCTAGAAATATGGAATAATTTAAAAATATCATTTTTGGGAAGAATTGCTACGATCAAGATGAATATCTTACCTAAGGTATTATTTTTATTCCAAGTGATCCCAATTAATCCAGGGGCCAACTTTTTTAAAAATTTAACAAATGTGGTTAAAAAATTTTTATGGCAAGGGAAAAAGGCAAGAATTAAGATAAATATGTTAGAAGACATAAAAGAGAGGGGGGGTTTTGCGCTCCCAAATTGGAAATTATATTATCAGGCAGCCGCTTTAACATGGATTAAAAATTGGATAACTTTAGAGGACATGAGAACATCAATATTAGAAGGACATGACCTCATGCTTGGCTGGCATGCATTTGTGTGGTATGATAAAGATAAAAATCATTCTTACTTTAAAAGACACACGCTGAGAAAATACTTATTCGATGTCTGGAAGGACATAAAGAAAAACCACTTTTTAACAATTCCAGATTGGGTTACCCCCTTGGATGCAATAATACACCCAAATTCCATTAATGATACAAGAAATATAAGATATAAAGACTTGTTAGACAATCAAATGAAATTGAAATCTAGAATTAAATTACAAGATGAAGGGATACAAATTGATTGGTGGCATTATGCACAGATTAGATCCAGATATCAGAAAGATAGTACACTCTACATATTTAACAAAAGTAAAAACCTGTTAAGTGAGTTAATCACTAAAAACAATACCAGAGTAATTGGAAAAATATATAAATATTTGGTTACCCACAAGAATATTGAACTAACATTAAAAGATAGTATGATACATTGGTGTAGAAACATAGGTAAAGAAATTGATTTAGATACATGGGAGAAAGTTTGGATGTGTAACTGGAGGATGACAAAATCAGTTTCTTTGAAAGAGAACCAAATTAAAATGTTTTATAGATGGCATCTCCCACCAAGTAGATTAGCAAAAATGTTCCCAAAGACATCACCTCTGTGCTGGAAATGTAAGAAAGAAATAGGATCATACTACCATCAATGGTGGACATGTAATAAAGCTAAAATGTACTGGAAAATGATAGAAAAAATGACAAAAGAAATTACAAAGCAGAAAATAGATTTCACCCCGGAGTTTTGTTTGCTAGGAATTACTAACCAAAATTATAAAAAAGAAATTTTGTACTTGATTATACATATTTTTACAGCGGCAAGGATTATATACGTGCAAAATTGGAAAGGGGAAGATATCCCCAAAGAAGAGGGAGTTATTGCAAAAATATTAGACTGCGCGGAAATGGACATGATGACAAGACGCTTGAATGAACAGGAAGAAACCAAATTTTACGCAACATGGAACAATGTTTATGAATGGATAGATAAGAATAAAAAAATAAAGAAAGAAGAGTAGCAATAAGTATAGATATCTTAGATGATTTTTCCTTATTAAGATTTATATTAGATCTAGTTTATATAGATAGAATAGAAATTTGTTTTTCTTAAAGATTTTTCTTGACTTGAAATTAATTAGAAATTTTTATATGACATTAAATTTTCTTACTAGATAATTTTTGTATTAGTAGTATTGAATTAGATATTCAATAGTGTATTCCTTTTTCTGTATCTGCAATTATACTTTTGAGAAGAGCAGGGATGATACATCCCTACATTGTATGTTAAATGTTTGTAAGTTTGTATGTCATTTTAAAGAAAATTAATAAAAATATTTGGAAAAAAAAATGCTTCACAGCATTTGGTTGATAGATACGCAGCATGTACTTTAATCTGGCAAGATTCCTATTTATATGCAAACAGCAATAAAAAACTTATTTTGAGCAATTTATCCTGTTGTTTTTAGTTTCCCCAGGTCATACAGTTCCTCCCACTCCTAATCATGAGTTGGCCTAGAACGGTATCATGTTCAAAGTCCAGTGATGATCTCTTAAGTAGGGGGTGAACAATTGCCTCCTTTAAGGCAGATAAAACTGCCCTCTCTCATAGAGAACCATTTACCACCACCTCATAGGTTCAACCATCTGCTATCTTCCAAACAGACCTTAATTGACCAGAAAGAATGGGGACTTAAAACACAGGTGCCCAAACTCATAGCTCCACTTCATTAGAGCAAGCAGATTCAAGTTTTTCCAGGCAAGACCACACCTCAGACAACTTCTATTACAGAGCTGAATTTCAACTTCAAGAAAATCTGAGCAACTTTATCCAACAAGTGCCTAGAATAATCTTCAGCTCTTCAAGAATTCCTGGGACTCTCCCTTACAAAGAAGGGACCAACTCACTGTAAACAGGGTCAATGGCCAGCTCTCAATGGATGCAATAAGAGCAGAAAATTATAAAGTAGATTTTATTGCCCTTATCACCACAAATAATGCTTAAGGAAGATTCTTACCCATGCTTGTTTGGATTCATTTTTTGTTTTTCCCCAATGTGTATCTCTTATGCTATTTCTTCATCTGAACCACCTATGAAAATCACAGAACCCACCATAATCCATAAGCATAGAGAAGACGCATACAAATGATCTGGTCCAAGGCTAAGATTGGTCTGTGGGAGATAACACAGTTGAACTTCCCCGCAGGGAGGCGGAACCGATTAGGAGGTTCCGCCCCAGACGCCTGATGGACCCAGAGGGCTTTCAGAGGGCGCTTGGGGTTTTATCAGATTCACTCGTCCACAGCTCAACGGAATCTCTTGCCGAGGCCTGAAACAAGGCTGCAGCGGAGGCTCTTGACCGAATTGTGCCATTGCGACCTCTCTGTGGCACTAGACCCCGTAGAGCTCCATGGTACAATGAGGAACTCCGGGAGTTGAAATGCCAGAAGAGACGTCTAGAGAAGCGATGGAGAAAGGGTAAGTCCGAATCCGATCAAACACCTGTAAGAGCTTTTATTAAGACCTATAAATTGGCGCTCAAAGCGGCAAGATGCGCGTACCATGCTGCTTTGATTGCATCAACGGAATCCCGCCCGGCCACTCTGTTTAGGGTGACCCGCTCCCTTCTAAATCAGGGGAGAGTTGGGGAGCCCTTGCAGGGCAGTGCCAAGGAATTTAACTTGTTTTTCGCTGATAAAGCCGCTCGAATCCGGGCGGACCTCGACTCCAATTGTATAGCAGTATCGGCTGACAACGAGTCAGTCGAGGTGACTGGGGCTAAACGTCTTTGTCCATCTGTCTGGGAGGGGTTTGACTTGGTGACACCTGATGAAGTGGACAAGGCCATTGGAGCTGTGAGTTCCGCCACCTGTTTACTAGATCCGTGTCCCTCTTGGTTGGTTTCAGCCGAGAGGTGACATGGAGCTAGGTCCAGGAGATTGTCAACGCCTCCTTGGGGAGGGGGTCCTTTCTGGCTCCTTATAAGGAGGCACTTGTGTGCCCCCTCCTCAAGAAACCTTTCCTGGACCCAGCCGTGCTTAATAACTACCATCCAGTCTCCAATCTTTCCTTTATGGGGAAGGTTGTTGAGAAGGTGGTGGCGCTCCGGCTCCAGCAGTCCTTGGAAGAAGCTGATTATCTAAACTCTCAGCAGTCTGGATTCAGGCCCAGCTACAGCACAGAAAATGCTTTGGTCGCGTTGATGGATGATCTCTGGCGGAACCGGGACAGGGGTTTGTCCTCTGTCCTGGTGCTTCTTGACCTCTCAGCGGCTTTCGATACCATCGACCATGGTATCCTTCTGCACCGGCTGGAGGGATTGTGAGTGGGAGGCACTGTTCTTCAGTGATTCTCCTCCTACCTCTCCGGTCGGTCGCAGTCGGTGTTGGTGGGGAGACAGAAGTTGACCTCTAGGTCTCTCCCTTGTGGGGTAACTCAGGGGTCGGTCCTCTCCCCCCTGCTATTTAATATCTACATGAAACCGCTGGGTGAGATCATCCAAGGGCATGGGTTGAGGTATCATCAATATGCCGATGATACCCAGTTATACATCTCCACCCCATGTCCAGTCAACGAAACAGTGGAAGTGATGTGCCGGTGCCTGGAGGCTGTTGGGGTCTGGATGGGTGTCAACAAGCTCAAACTCAACCCAGACAAGGCGGGGTGGCTGTGGGTCTTACCTCCCAAGGACAATTCCATCTGTCCGTCCATTACCCTGGGGGGGGGGATTATTGACACCCTCAGAGAGGGTTCACAACTTGGGCATCCTCCTTGATCCACAGCTAACATTGGAACATCATCTTTTGGCTGTGACGA
Source organism: Erythrolamprus reginae (assembly GCF_031021105.1). Classification (NCBI taxonomy): domain Eukaryota; kingdom Metazoa; phylum Chordata; class Lepidosauria; order Squamata; family Dipsadidae; genus Erythrolamprus; species Erythrolamprus reginae. The sequence goes on from NC_091953.1 coordinate 66,604,537, forward strand.
GGAGGGCGTTTGCCCAGGTTCGCCTGGTGCACCAGTTGCGGCCCTATTTGGACAGGGAGACATTGCTCACAATCGCTCATGCCCTCATCATCTCGAGGTTCGATTACTGCAACGCTCTCTACATGGGGCTACCTTTGAAAAGTGTTTGGAAACTTCAGATTGTGCAGAATGTGGCAGTGAGAGCCATCGTGGGGCTTCCCAGATTCGCCCATGTTTCTTCGTGGCCTGCACTGGCTGCCAATCAGTTTCTGGTCACAATTCAAAGTGTTGGTTATGATCTTTAAAGCCCTACATGGCATTGGACCAGAGTACCTCCGCAACCCCCTGCTACCCCATGAATCCCAGTGACCAATAAGGTCCCACTGAGTTGGTCTTCTCCGGGTCCCATCGATTAAACAATGTTGTTTGGCGGGCCCCAGGGGAAAAACCTTCTCTGTGAAAAGCCTTCCCTGGCCCTCTGGAATCAAATGTCTGAATGGATGGAACTGCCTCTACTGCTCTGATATCCAACAAATGTTAGATAGAAGCCTCCATGAGATTCTTTTTGATAGCATCCCATGATACAATATGAGGCAAGGGACAAAAAAAAAAATCAGAAGTGAGGAGATAAATTCTCGAGAGAGACCTGATCTTATGGTCTTTCTAACCCACGCCTCTGTCATTATCTCTTCCCATTGGTCTACAAACAAACTTAGCCAGCCACCAATCGGAGACGTGGCCCTGGCCATGGTGAGTGCTAAGTGCTTTCCACTACTCCAAAAGGGCCGCTGGCTCTGGGACTGCGGTCTATTTCTGTCTGTGAATCCCTGCCCTGGCTGGATATACTGTCTTGGTGCGAAATCTTTCTGAGGCTGTTTAACACTTGGGCCTGGATATGCCCAAAAATAGGGTCTACAAAAGGGCGGCAAGGGATGGCGCTCAAAACACCTGGAGAGGGATTGGTTCCAGGGCCGTCCCAAGCAACTTGCCCATTTTAAATGGGGCAGGCACCAACTTCCATTTCCGCTTAGTGTATGCCTGCCAGTGCTTGAGCCAAAGCAGCCTTCGGGCCATAACCGAAGAGGTAATGGCCTGTGCCCAAACTTTGCCAAATTAAGTGCAATGTCTGTTGTGAACTCCGTGGCCACCACCATCTTATTAAAGTCCTGGTGCGTTCAGAAGTTACTGGCTGGAACTCTCTCCTGCACTTGTTTTAACCAAAGCAGTGAAGCTCAGGTAAAGAAGGAAGTGGCCGTCTTGACTACCCAGGCAACTGCCTGGCTGGCCTTGCAGAATGTTAACTCCATCTTCCTCCTGTTGCGCTTTAGTACATCCTCAGTGAGTATGGCTGATGGAGATGCTAATGCCATCATCGGTTCATCAACCTCAGGGCCTGGAGTAGTTCAGTGAGGGCTGGAGAGTCATATTATAATATTTTTTGTCAAATGATGTGGGTTTAGGGTAAGCCCTCAGTGAGGCCCACTGGCGCTGAATCACATCCAAGAATAGCTGTGGCAAAGGGATGCCTCTGCTTCAGCAGTCAGCTCTGAAAAAAGCAGCTCACTAGGGTCTTCAGCTCCCCTAGATGTCTCAGGCTTAGTGGAGTCCTTACCCAAGTGTATTGAACTCTTGGTCTTAAAAAGCAAGGCCTTAAACAAATGTGGTCTGAATAGACCCTTGAATGTCGGCTGTTCCTGAGCAATCCCCTCATCCTCTTTCTTTTCTTTTGTTCCTCACCTCCTCACTTTTCTTTCTCCTTCCCCCCCCCCTCTGTGTCCTTTATTTGCTTTCATATTTTTGTATTTTATTCTATGATCTAATAAAAATCTTTAAAAATAAACAAATAAATAAGGTAGGTCTTGTCTCTGTTCAGGAAAGTGAATATGTGAATCTTAGAGCCAGCAGGAAGCGATCTGCACATGGTAAGAGACTGATAGAAACATCCCCCAACTGCAAATCATATTGCCACAGTCCCAAGATAAAAATGAGGCCTAAAATTCTCTGTAAGTTGAGCCAAGGATGGTTGGCTGAAGTCCATGATTGCCACAAACTTTTTATCTGCCTTGGAGTCTATATCAAAGGGCAGCAGATTTAAATCCCTAGATCTGGAGTACTCCACTGCTAACTCGGCCACATATTTTAGCAGCTCTGGTAGAAAGGATGCTGTGCAACAGAGAAGCTAGTACACAAACAACAGTTTCTTCCAACTCTTACAGCTTAACTTCACAAATAAAACTTCACAGAGAAGCTAGTACACAAACAACGGTTTCTTCCAACTCTTACAGCTTAACTTCACAAATAAAACTTCATACCTAGCAATTTATAGAGAGGTGCCCTGAAAATGACTAAGGTTTCTCAGACTTCAGCTCTAACCCTGAGTTTGTGGATTCCCACAAGAAACCCAGCTTGGCAAATTTCAAAAAGGGGAACCTCCTCCATCAGGCCCAGCCATCAGGTTTGAAATAATTAAAACAGTCAGCTCTTTCATCCACAATTTAATTGTGGAAGAGGAAAGTCTTATTAAGCTCCTATATTAAGTAGTAGTAGTTGGGCGATTACCAGGCTTTGGATCAGAGCATAGTGAATTGGAAGGCAATACCAACACTAATGCTTGAAGCCAGCTTCTATGAAACTTGCCTACCTTCTATTTCCTACCATCTCTCTTTCTGCCTGTTACCACCCTTGCCTGCATTTTCCTCCCCTGATAACCCCAGATTCCCTCATCTCCAAATGCTCCACACACAAGTCAGAGGATCCCAACATATTAATCCACCTTTAAGAGTTGACCAATATTGAAACGGGAAGCCTTCTGCTGTCCCTTGAGCATCTCTTAGTTTAGGCTACCACATCTCTCTTTCCATCTGTTATACATCAAGCAATAAATTACTCCACACCTATCCCGCTGTCATATGGGATAGAAGAACCGTTGAACTTACCTGAACGGTCTTCTCGCTGCACTGCGAAGAGAGTCCAAGGTGGGTTATTATTCAGCCTGATTGGCAGAGACTGAGTTAAAAATTAGCATAAATGTTATGTCCCGCCCACCACTACCCTCCTTAGGTCAGTCAATAAAAAACGAAGGAACAGTGAAAAAAGGACAAATTTATTTAACAAACTTCAACTGTATAACTAAAACTGAACTGTGCACCTGGGCAAAAGCCGGGCGGGTTTGGACTCTCTTCGCAGTGCAGCGAGAAGACCGTTCAGGTAAGTTCAACGGTTCTTCTCCACTGCACTGCTCAGAGAGTCCAAAGTGGGATATACCCAAGCAACACCTTAGGGAGGGTTAGGCTGGCCCAGGGGTACTGGAACACAAACTCTTTGCAATACTCTTCTCCCGAAGGCTGCCTCAGCAGAAGCAAACGAGTCCAAACGATAATGTCTGATAAAGGTTGTGGGTGCAGCCCAAGTGGCTGCTCTACAGATGTCCTCAACTGGAGCTTGTGTGGTCCAAGCCGCTGAGGTAGCTGCACTCCTGGTTGAGTGGGCTGTAATCCTGTCCGGTAATGGAGTTGATTTAGCCTTATATGCCTCAATGATACAGGCACGAATCCAACTGCTGATAGTCCTAGCCGAAACCTTCTTCCCCATTGATGCGGGGAGAAAGGAGACAAAGAGAGCTTCTGATCTCCTGAATGCGGTTGTACGGCGAAAGTATATTTTTACTGCTCTGCGAACATCCACTTTATGCCAACAAAGCTCCGATGGATGGGAGCCGTGGGTGCAAAAGTCCGGTAGAACTATATCCTGTGACCTATGAAACCTAGTGTTGATTTTAGGCATGAAACTAGGGTCCAAGCGGAGGGTCACTCTGTCCGGGTGGAAAACGCATAAGTCTGAACGCACTGATAGAGCTGCTAGTTTGGAAACTCTGCGTGCGGAGGTTATGGCCACTAAAAAGGCCACCTTAATAGAAAGAATGCGAAGGGAAACCTCCCTCAAAGGTTCGAAAGGAGGAGCCGTGAGGGCTTGGAGGACAAAGGGCAGGTCCCAGGATGGAAAGTGGTGAATTACCGGTGGGGACAGGTTTGCTGCTCCTCGGAGAAAATCCTTAACCCAAGGATGGTGAGAAACCGGGCAGAGTGGGTCTGGCCGAAGGATAGTTGCGATGGCAGCTACCTGTCTGCGAAGGGTGTTAGGAGTTAACCCTTTGTCGAGGCCCCTCTGCAAGAACTCCAGGAGGTTAAGGACCGAGGAGGCAGAAGGTAAGATGCCTTGTGTCCTACAAAAGGTGCAGTATGCTGCCCAGGTCGCCTGGTATATGCGGGTGGTTGAGGGACGTCGTGCCGCTTGTATGGTGTGGATGACATTATCCAGAACCTGTTTTTCCCTCAAGCGGTTCCCCTCAATTGCCACACGGCAAGCTTCCACCACTGCGGGTCCGGGTGAATTATTGAGCCTTGTAACAGAATTACATGATGACACGGAATCCTCCATGGGGGAGACAGCGATAAGTCCATCAGGTCGGCAAACCAGGGGCGCCTGGGCCAGAAAGGAGCTACCAAAAGTATGTCCGCTCCTTCCACGATGATCTTGGCTACTACTCTGTGTATCAGACTGACCGGAGGGAAGGCGTATAGGAGACCGGTCGGCCATGGCGATAGGAGTGCGTTGGTCTGTTCGGCTCCCGGAGCTGGGAACCAGGAGAAGAACCGTGGAACCTGGTGATTGTGTTGCGAAGCAAACAGGTCCACTACTGGAGTGCTGTAACGGTGGGCTATCAGTTGAAAGGTCTCTGGATCCAGGGACCATTCCCCAGGGTCTATTGTTGTGCGGCTGAGCCAGTCCGCCTGCGTATTGTCCACTCCTGAAATATGTTCTGCACGGATGGAGGCGAGATGAACCTCTGCCCATGACATCAGGGCGTGCGCCTCCTGCATTAGGCGGCCCGACCGTGTGCCCCCCTGGTGATTTATGTGGGCTCTTGTTGCCACATTGTCTGTTAGTATGAGGATGTGGTGGTCCGTTACAGTCTCTGAAAAGGTCTGCAGTGCTCTGAAAACTGCCCGTAGTTCCAGGAGGTTGATGTTGGGGTCTGCCAGATCCAATGCTGACCATCTGCCCTGAGCAACCTGGGGTCCGGAATGAGCTCCCCATCCGGATAGACTTGCGTCTGTAGTGATTGTCACCTCCTGATGGAACAAAAAGGGAGAGCTCCTGGCTATTGCAGGTGAGGTCCACCAGGGAAGGGAAAGCCGAACTGCTGTGGTCAGGTGCACTTGATGCTTGGAATTGCTTAGCCGAGCCCTTTGGAATGGAAGAAGAAGCCACTGTAGAGGTCGGGCGTGTAGCCGAGCCCATGGCACGATGTTGATGCATGAAATGAAGACTCCCAGCAACTGGGAGAGCAGTGCCAGGGGAATCCTGGTGCGGCGTGATATCGAGTGTATCAGTGTCCGTATTTTCTGCTGTCTCTCTGATGACAGAAAGATCATGCCTGATGAAGAATCTATTGTCGTACCCAGGTGAAGCAGACACCTGGTTGGGTGCAAGTGGCTCTTGTCGTGGTTGATAGTAAAACCTGCTCTTTGAAGACAGTCCATTGTTTGGGCCAAATCCCGGTTGGCCTGTTGAGGGCTGCTAGAAAGAACGATTATGTCGTCTAAATAAGCAAGGAGCCTTATGGAGTGTGATCTGAGACTGTCTGTTAATGCGTCCAGGAGCTTGGTGAAGGCCCTGGGTGCTGAAGACAGGCCAAAGGGCATGGCCTTGTACTGAAAGTGCTGGTCCTGGAGGCAAAAGCGTAGAAACTGACGGTGTTGCTGATGAACCGGGACACGTAAATACGCCTCTTTGAGATCGATGGAGGTCATCCAATCCTGATGACGGATGGATGCCAGGATGGCTTGTAATGAATGCATCTTGAACCTCTAATACCGGATGTACATGTTCAGTTGTTTGAGGTTCAAGATCAGGCGGCATCCGCCGGAGGATTTGGGGACCACGAACACTATGGAGTAGAACCCCTTGCCTCTTTGTTCTGCCGGAACCGGTTCTATTGCCCCAATGTCCAAGAGATGTTGGACCTCCTGAAGAATAAGAGATCTCTTTTGTGGATGAAGCAAGGTGGGGCATTGTACAAATCTGACTGGAGGAGTCCGCCAAAAGTTTATCCGCAGCCCCTGACTCACAGTCTCTAAGGCCCATGCGTCGGCGGAGATGGATTCCCAAAATTCGGTGAAGAATTGCAGGCGTCCACCTATGGGCAGGTCGTGGCAGGAGTCACTTCTGCTTGCAGAATCCCCCTCTGTTGCCTCCTCTGTAAGATCGAGATTGCTGAAACTGACGGTTCCTATCTCCGTAGCCGCCTCTGTCAGATCGATAGGACGGTTGGGTATAGGTCCCCTGTCCATAGGTCCGAGCAACTGGGGATGACGTTGAGGATGTTTCCGGCCGAAAGGGCTGCCCGCGAAAATATGGAGCCCCTCGCCTATCTTGTCTCCTCGCTGACCTCGGCAACACCTTTCGTTTATCTCTGTCTTCAATCAAGACAGAGTCTAAAGACTCACCAAAGAGCTTAGCACCCTGATATGGTGCAGTGGCCAAGCGCCATTTTGACTTCACATCTGCCTGCCATGACCTAAGCCAAATCAAGCATCTGGCAGAGAGATTAGTTGCCAGTGCCCGAGATGAAAATCTTGCAGACGCTAGGGTGGCATCTGCAGAGAACTTAGCAGTGGCAATGAGTTTATTAATATCCTGGAGCCACAGAATGGGGGCCCTATTGAAGAAAGAAGCCGCCGAGGCAGCCCTCAGGGACCAGGCAGAAAGTTGGTGCACTCTTTTGACCAAGTTCTCAGCCCTCCTGTCCTCTGGACGCAGGCCATCTGCCATCTCTGAAGGTACTACTGTGTTAGACATCAGTGATGTGACAGGAGTGTCCACTGCAGGGTACTGGAGCAAGTCCTCCACTTCTGGATTAAAGGAGTAAAATCTTTTATCAATAGCTGATGGGCCCAGGGCTGCTGATGGGTTCTGCCAGAGTTTCTTAATATTCTCTGCAAAGATAGGAACTGCAGGAATATTCTCTGATTCCCTCTGGGGTTCATTAATGAGCCTGGCTGCTGGCATGATGCCCACCTCTTGACCAGCTGGTTTTGATGAATTCTCTGGTAACAGTGTGGTCTTAGCCTTGTTCAGGAGGGTTCTAAATAAGGAGTGCCGAAACAGTCCTGTCAGAGGGGCCTGTTCAGGTAGGTTGGCCTCATCTTCCGAGAGCTCATCCTCTGCATCTGAGGCCATGTCCCTTGGGTCCAAGTCCTCCTGAAATGAATCATGCAAGGAGGGGGCAGGAGCAGGAACTGTCCAAGGATCTGTTCTACTGACCCGGGCTGGCATAGGAGATGGGCGTTGCTGGGCACCCACTGCGATGCCCTGGGAATATGCAGACGCTATCATGTCCTGTAGTGAGGGAGACATCGTCTGCCAGTTGTCCATGGGGCCCCTGAGACCTGCTGCAGTTGGGGTAAAGGTGGCTGCAGGTGGTTGTGCAGATTGAGACCATGATTGGGAAGGTCTGGGCCATTCTGCTCTTTGAATCCCCTCTGATGGAGGTGGAGCACTCAATGGACGGTCAGGGGACAATTCCCCAGCTGCAGAGAAATGAGGTCCCTCAAGGGCAGCAGCAGAGGCTAAGGGGCTCTGTTGATGTTGTGGAATAGAAGAGGAGGAAGGACTAGGGCCTTGCCATGGTCTATTCATTTCTAACTGGGCCTCCAGGGCCTTAATTTTCTTTTCAGCCTGCCTTAAAGCCCCTGAAGATTGGGAAGATTTTCCTTTAGATTTAGAGCCGTGGCTCTTGTCTTTCCCTTTGCTAGTGGAGGGAGCAGCTGAGTCAGTAGGATTACTCTGTTGCTGAGACATTGTTAAAGGGGTAACACTCACTGTACCGGTAACAATAAACACTTGGAAAGTAGCAGGAACTGAAATGCGCAATCAGTAGCAGAGTGCTGAATCAGTTCTGGGAGGAACTAGTCACCAACTTCCTGTCAGGTGGTTGAATTTGACTAGGCTCCTAATTGCCATGGTAACGCCCCCTCTTTTGCAAAGGAAAATGGCTGCCCTCGAGTCCAAGCATTGCTGACTCACTGGCTCATAGCCCCCACTGCTGCCTCAAGATGGCATCTTCCGAAAGGGGCGTGGTAAACCTTCCAAAGCATCCACATTGCCCTGCTGCCGGCAGCTCAGTGGTTTGCCCCCACAAAAATGGTGATTGTGCCTCGGTCAGCCAGGTGACCATAATGGCAGCCCCCACAGCGAGATCCGGAATCGCTTGGCTCCTCGCGCCGCTGGGAAGGATCGGCGGCCGATTGCCACGCCGCCGAACAGCTGATCCCGAAGGTTCCGTTCGCTGCGGCTCTCCTGCCGCTTCCCAATAGCCTGGGGATCCCGCGGCTGCTCTCGCCACTTGGGGAGATTGGCGGCCGAATGCAGCGCCGCCAAACAGCTGATCTCCTGATTCAAGCCGGTAATCGGGCCTGTGGCGGTGGCGGCGGCGGTGGGGGGTCTGAGCGCGGATGTCAGGGACCCCTTAAATGTCCTCCCTGTCTTCGAGGCAGTGCTCCGGAGAGCAGTGGCCTCTCAGGGGCGAAGAGTTGGAGAGCAGTACCCCAGAGGGAAGAGGCTCTCAGAAGGATCTTTGTTCTCTTCCTCATACAAGAGAAAAACAAAGAGATCATTAGAAATTAACAAACTGTTTATAAGAAAAATTCCCTCCTTTTGGAGAGAAGAAACTCATAGTCCCTACACCATGACTGAGTTTTTTAGACTGACCTAAGGAGGGTAGTGGTGGGCAGGACATAACATTTATGCTAATTTTTAACTCAGTCCCTGCCAATCAGGCTGAATAATAACCCACCTTTGACTCTCTGAGCAGTGCAGTGGAGAAGAACTATAGTCCATCTTGCAAAGTTAACACAGAATACATCTTTGCAACGCTTCTGTTACACAGGAGGAAACTGTTTCATCCCTAACCCATAACATGGTCAAAGTCAGAAACTCTTCAAATGGCACTGGAGAGACAGATCCAAACATTAGATGAAACAGGACTCCAGTTATGTAATTGCTTCAGTTGGCTGGCAAGCTGTATGCAACTGGCAGAAAACATGAAACTAACAAAATGGCTGTGGTTCAAATAGAATACAGGCTTGTGTCCCTCAAAAGCCTCCTGCCTGCTCCTGCTGCCATTCTGTGCCAAGTCCAGAGACCAGTATTACAAGAACATACAGGCATAGCCTCATCTGGCTACAATATAATCCAGCAGCTCACAAGTCTGATAATAGATCAGTCTTTGCTGCTGCTGTTGCTTGGAAGTAGCACACCAGAGTTTGCCATTTTCTCTAAAAATCATCAAGAACTTAGTAGCTGAGCCAAAGCCACTGTTAAAAGCTGATATGCAATGTGCTGGAGAACCAGCTCATCTGAGACTTCCACTACCACTTTAGCCAATCCAGGCAAAAACAGAAGCTATAAACCTACAAATCCAGCCGACTCCTGATCTCCTCCAAATTGCTAGGTAGCTCTGTCTCCCTGATCTTCCTGAAGCTTATCTGAAGATACTACATTGCTGTAGTTCTCCTTAGCTTGGCCATCACAAGTCCAGCTCCCCATCATCATGTCCAGCATAAATGGGAGGGTTTATTTATTTATTTATTGGATTTGTATCCCGCCCCTCTCCAGAGACTCGGGGCGGCTAACAGCAGCAATAAAGCAGTGTACAATAGTAGTCTGATGTTAGAAACAATTAAAAACCCATTAATATAAAAAACCAAACATACATACATACATACCATGCATAGAATTGTAAAGGCCTAGGGGGAAGAGGGTCTCAATTCCCCCATGCCTGACGGCAGAGGTGGGTTATATACTTAATTACAAACTATCCATGACATTTTTAAGTACCATTTTTATATAATCCATAATATACTAGAACTCTTCACATTTTTTACTATTTTATTTATGATATTTCTATACCACTTCTTAAACAAAGGCATATTTCAAAACAATATAAAAACATATTCATTAAAAAGTTGGGGAAATGAATAAAAAACAAAACAAAATAGTCATTCACAAGTAATATACTGAAAACCCAAGTGAAGAGAGAGATTTTCAAAAGTTGTAACAATTTATTCCAGGGAAGAAAGCTTTCCATATTACAGATATCATTACAGGAAGCCTTGCCTGAGAGTACAGGTAGTCCTTGAATTAGAACAATCATTTCAGATCAGAATTTACATTACTAAGCACGATGATTGTTAAATTGCACCTGATTCTACCATCTTTTCCTCCATGATTGTTAAGCAAATCATTGCAATTGTAAAGTGACTCATGTGGTTGTTAAATGACTCTGGCTTCTCCCATTGACTTTCTTGGTCAGAAGCCAATTGGGAAGATCACAAATGACAATTACATGAACCTGGAATGTTACAACTGTTGTAAATATATGCTGGTTGCCAAGCACCTGAATTATGATCACGTGACCATGGGGTTGTTGCAATAGTCATATGTACAAGGACCAATCATAAGTCACTTTTTTCAGTGCTGTTTTAACTCTGAATGGTCACTAAATGCATTGTTGTAAGTCATGGAATTTCTGTAAATATTGCAACAAATCTTAGCAAATACCATAGATCAGGGGTCCTAACCCCCGGGCCCAGCCACAGTCCACTACCAGTCCATGGTCTGTTCAGAAGCAAGCCACAGAAGTGATGGATGAGACTGCGCAAGCAGGCAGGTGAGCGTGCATTGCCCATTTGTGCAAGCGGCGAACTTGCATGGAACCATTCCCGCCATCCCTAAGATGTTCTGCAAAGCCGGAAAGATTGGAGATCTCTGTAGTAGATCACTCCCCTGGTGATCTCAGTGATTTATCAGGTGTATTTAGGGGTGTGTATATTAAAAACCAAGACCTGAACATGACATAGTAGCTAACCAGCAATCATTAATCCACATTCCCTCATCTGAAATGGTTACTACCACTACATACTTATATGTATTCTCCATTTTGCTTAAATATAATACATTTCTGTGTTCTAGTATTTTTCTAAATCTTCAACTATAAAAAAATTAACAACCTTCAGTCAATACGAAAATGGTGTACCTACCCTTAAGGATTCCTGGAATGAGGAGGCCTGGTATTGTGCATATTTAACAATTGTAGACTGCGATTTACTGCTTTCACAATGCCATGTTTTTTTTGTTCCAGTAGGATCCCAGTTTTCATCTGATGGTTGCAATAATTGTGTCTTTACTTCAACCAAGTGTTCATTATTAGCTTCTACCAAAGTTCTGGTAGAGAAAAGTCCCAGATCTAAGAAATAGGAAATGTATTTAATAAAAGAAAAAGATTTCCTAATACAATAACCGGAATAGTTACAGACATTACCAACCAAGATTACAAAAAAAATTGCATTCCCAACTAAAGCAAAGGCTGTTTTAAATATAATAACATTCAGATATGTCTCTTCAGCAAATATTCATAAAAATAAAAGTCTCCTTTGCTCAGCCCCAAATTTAATTTTTATATATCAAACATACCTAATTTAAGAGCTCCAGCAAGGCCACGTATTACAGTAACAGGATTGTTTGGATTTGTACAAAATTGGTGTAAAGGTGGGAAGAAAGCATCACGCTTATTTTCCAGCTACAAAAATAGAAACTAACACTGTAATTTAAGTATCATTGTTATTTTAAAATATAAAACTGGATTTAGTTCTTTGTTTATATTACAAGGAAGATTTCATATTAATATTCAAATAATTAAAATGGTCATTAAAAACAATGCAACAAGAAAGTCAGCTGGATGTTCAAATGCTTATAAAATTGCATAATAACACAACATATGTGGCTGGGGTTTTAAAGTGTCTAAGAAATAATAAACATCATTATAGTTAGAAGCATGTAGAAATAAATAGGTCTATATGATAATTTTTATACATAATATCTATGCATAATATTTACAAGTATAATATTCCTTTTTACTGTAAAACTATTTCCCTAATTAATGTCTTAAAATTATGTGAGTACATAAGCTTTCCTGAAAGAAGTGTGGTAAATTGATTTCTGTATAGAATATTTTTTCTTTTTTAATAGCAGTCTGGTTACTGAATAAACCACTTTTGAAATCTATTTGAAATGAAATACTGGGATGGCAATGCAAGTTTTATTGTTTTGGAAAACCTGAAATAGAGTAACCCTCTGTACTATATATACTAATAAGCTGCAAGAATCACAGACAATTGAAAATCTATTCAATACTTTAAACTAGATTTTGCTTTTAATGGCAGTGTTATACTTTTTACAATGATCTCTAGACAATACGTACATAAATACTAGGTGTAGGTGGATTCAGCTTATCCTTTGGCAAGGGAGGATATGGAGGTGGTGGTGGTTTTGGAGGAGGACATTTATCCAATAAAATGCTACTGTTTGATAGGCCGTTTTTGCCCAAATTCCTAAGAAACAAAATAGTTAAAACCTGATAAACACACAAAAATAAATGCCATGTATTACTCTGCACACAAATTGTAGAAATTATTATTAAGCTTGGAAAAATATATCCTTCATATATTTAATGAAGGGCTTCAATATTTAGAAAAGCATTCCTTATCCCTCCGCACTTTGCAACATCAAGATAATTAACACATAAAAACTGAGACCTACACAAAGCAGAAAAGGGATTTCACAAGAAAATAAATTGTGTGATTATTTACAGAGAAAAACCGTTGAACTTACCTGAACGGTCTTCTCGATGCACTGTAAGGAGAGTCCAACATGGGTAGTACTTCAGCCTTATTGAAAGGGACTGAGTTAAAAATTTACATAAATAACAGGTCCCGCCCCCATGCTGCCCTTAGTGGGTCAGTCTATAATGAAAACAAAGTCATAGTGTAAGTAAACCAAGAACTTTTGTTGAACATTAATAAGCTCAAATAACTAAAGCACGGAACTGTGCCCCTGGGCCAAAAGGCCAGGAGGGCTTGGACTCTCCTTGTAGTGCATTGAGAAGACCATTCAGATAAGTTCAACGGTTCTTCTCCACTGCACTGCTACGGAGAGTCCAACATGGGATATACCCAAGCTTACTCCACTAGGGCGGGAACAGGCTGGACCAGAGGTGCAGGATCTTGGCACACCCTCTGCAGCACTCTGTGGACGAATGCTGCCTCAGCCGAGGCGTACGCATCCAGGCGGTAATGCTTGATGAAAGTATTGGGAGCAGCCCAGGTAGCGGCACGACAAATGTCTTCAATCAGTGCTTGCTTCACCCATGCTGATGATGTGGCCGCACTCCTCGTGGAATGGGCTGTGATGCCCTTTGGAGGAGATATAGATCTTGACTTGTACGCTGTAATGATACAAGCACTGATCCAGCGGCTAACAGTTCTGGGCGAGACTCTAGATCCCATGGATGGTGGGAAATAGGAAACAAATAGGGATTCTGTCTTTCTAAATGAACTCGTACGTCTGATGTAGATCTTAAGGGCACGTCGGACATCGAGTTTGTGCCATTTCAGTTCCAATGGGTGCATCCCATGGGTGCAAAAGTCCAGTAAGGTGATTTCCTGTGCTCGATGAAATACTGTGTTGATTTTTGGCAGAAAAGTCGGGTCTAATCTTAACACCACTCTGTCTGGGTGAAAGATGCACAAGTCCGGTCTGATTGACAGCGCTGACAGCTCTGAGACTCTCTTTGCCGATGTTATGGCTACCAGAAAGGCCGTCTTGAGGGATAGTATGTGCAGTGGCAGCTTGCGTAGTAGAGGTTCGAAAGGGGGTCTCGTGAGGGCCTGCAGTACCAGAGGTAAGTCCCATGTCAGAAAACGATGTACTGTCAGGGGTCGTATGTTGGCTGCTCCACTGATGAAGTCCTTCACCCATGCGTGATGTGAGATGGGCTAAGAGGAGTCCGTTTTGAGGATGGTGGCTATGGCCGACACCTGTCTGCGCAGGGTGTTGGGTGCTAAGCCCTCATCTAAGCCTGTCTGTAGAAATGACAATAATTGGACCACCTCAGGGCACTGTGGGTCGAAGTTCTGTGTTCTGCAGAAGGTGCAGTATGCAGCCCATGTAGCTTGATAAATTCTGGTTGTCAATGGTCTCCTTGCTGCCTGCATGGTGTTAATGACCCTTTCTGGCACTTGCCCCCTCCATAATCTGTCCCCCTTAAGTGCCACATGGCAAGTTTCTACCAATGAGGGTCTGGGTGTGATATCGACCCCTGTGTTAACGATATCCGGTGGCGAGGTATGTGCCAAGGGGGAGAGATTGACAAGTCCTTCAGGTCAGCAAACCAAGGTTGCCTGGGCCAGTATGGGGCTACTAGGAGGACCTCTGCTTGTTCCTGTAGCAGTTTGCTTAACATTCTCGGTATCAGACGCACTGGTAGGAAGGCGTAGAGTAACTCTTTTGGCCATGGGCAGAGTAGTGCATTCACCTGTTCCGCTCCCGGAAAGCGGGCAAAGAACCTTGGTAGTTTTTTGTTTTGGTGTGTGGCAAACAAATCCGCCTTCAGATTCATGTATCTGCGGATGATGTCTTGAAACAGATCTGTGTTTAGACTCCATTCTGCCGGGTCTATAGTTGTCCGGCTCAGCCAATCTGCCTGAATGTTCGAGATGCTTGAGATGTGCTTGGCTCTCAGAGAGGCCAAGTGTCCTTCTGCCCACTTGAATAGGTTGTGGGCTTCTAGCATGAGGCGGCTCGACCTTGTACCCCCCTGGTGGTTGATATGAGCCCTTGTGGCTACGTTGTCCGTTAGGATCCGGACGTGTTGTCCCTCCACTAGCGAAGCGAAGCTTTGTAATGCTAGGCGGACTGCTCGGAGCTCCAGAGGGTTTATGTTGGGGGTCACTAGTTCCTCTGGGGTCCACAACCCCTGGGCTACCCCTAAGGTGGAATGGGCGCCCCAGCCCGAGAGACTCGCATCGGTTGTTATAGTCACCTCTTGTAGTAACAGGAACGGTGAGCCCTGCTGGAGTGCCGAGGACCTCCACCACTTGAGTGATCGGCGCACTTGTGTCAAAAGTGGTACTGGTCTGTGGGAGTGGCTGGTTCGTCCCTTCTGGAAGGGGATCAGGAACCACTGAAGGGGTCTGGCGTGAAGTCTGGCCCAGGGAACAATGTCTATGCAAGATATAAACATCCTGAGTAACTGGGAGAAAGACCAATGGGACTGTCTTCCTGTGTTGAAGTTTCAATACCATCTCTCTGATCTTGATCTGTCACTCGGTGAATAGGAACACCTTGCCTGTCATGGTATCTATATTGGTATCTAGATGTGGTAAGTACTGGGTTGGTGTCAGGTGACTTTTCTGGTAATTGAGCGTGAAGCCATGGAATTCCAGTGTCCTGATGGTTTCTGCCAAATCCTGCCGTGCTCAGTGAGGGGTGCTGGACAGTATAATGATGTCATCCAAATATGCCATTAGGCGCAATGGACGGGTCCTGAGGTCTGCCGTCAGAACATCCAGGAGTTTTGTGAACGTTCTTGGGGCAGAGGATAGGCCAAAGGGCATGGCCTTGTATTGGAAGTGGAAACCTTCGAAGCTGAATCATAGAAATTTCCTGTGTTCCTGATGAATAGGTACATGTAGGTATGCTTCTTTTAAATCTATAGATGTTAGCCAGTCCTTTTGACGAATCGATGCAAGGATTGTTTTCAGCGAGTGCATCTTGAAACGGTGGTACCGCACATAGACGTTTAGCTGCTTGAGATTGAGTATGAGGCGACAGCCGCCTGAGGCCTTGGGGACTGTGAATACTATGGAGTAGTACACCTGGCCCTCTTGTTGAGTAGGGACCTTCTCGATTGCGCCAATTTCCAGTAAATGGTAAATCTCCTGATGCAACAGTTCTCGTTTGTGTGGATTGAAGGTCACTGGGCACTGCAGGTATCTGTCTGGAGGTAACTGGATAAAATCTATTCTGAGGCCCTGGGATAAGGTTTCCAGAGCCCAGGTGTCTGCAGAGATAGCTTCCCAAGAGGCGGTGAAATGCTGTAGCCTGCCTCCGATGGGGAAGGGGTCTTTGGAGTCATTGTCTTCTGCGGTATCCTCCCCTGGTGTTCCTTGTGAAGGGCTTTCTGGACTGGTTAAATTGTCGATTCCTGTCGCCAAAGTTATTCCTCTCCGATCTATAGGAGGACTGCTGATAGGACCCCTGAGTAGGGGTGCAGTCGTGGACGTTTCCGCCCGAAAGGGCTGTCGTGTGAAATATGGGGTTGTGCGCCTATCTTGCCGCCTATATGTTCTAGGTAAAATCTTCTTTTTGTCTTTGTCCTCAATGAGGACCTTATCTAAAGACTTGCCGAATAACTCGGACCCTTCAAAGGGGGCTGAAGCTAGGCGCCATTTTGACTTAGCATCCGCCTGCCAAGTGCGAAGCCAAAGGAGATGGTGGGAGGACAGGTTTGTAAGGCACACAAAGAAAATCTGGCTGCCGATAGTGTGGTGTCCGCCGAGAATTCAGCCGCCACCAAGAGTTTGTTAATATCTTGCCTCAAGCAGCCATCCTCTGGTCCCAATTTCGTGAGCATGTCTTGAAGCCAGAGGATTGATGCTCTTTTGAAAAACGATGTGGCTGAAGCCGCTTTTAGGGCCCATGCCGCCATATGGTGGGATTTTTTGATTAATCCCTCCGCTCTGCGGTCATCTGGTTTCAAGCCCTCCACCATTTCCGAGGGAACCAGCACATTGGATAGCAGGCTTGCGACTGGCGCATCAATGGTAGGGAATTGCAGCAGATTTTCCATCTCTGGATCGAACGCGTAGAACTTGCGTTCTGAAGCTGTTGGTCCTAGAGCTGCCGCCGGGTGTTCCCATAGTTTCTTGACATTATTGAGGAATAACTGCGGGGAGGGTATAAAGTCGGAGTCTTTTTGGGGCTCGGAGAAGATCCTTGAAGTGGGTGGAGCACTTGTTACCGGATTTGTCGTTTTGTCTGCCGTGTCTGAAGCAACTACTTGTTTTGCCTTATTAAGAAGAATGCGAAGCAGGGAAGGTCTGAAGAGTCCTGTAAAGGCTGGTGGTTCAGGAAGTGTTCCCTCATCCTCTGATAAACCATCGTCTGGCTCTGAACCCGGTTTTCTCATTCCTGAACCCTCATGAAAGGAATCATGCATAGGAGATGGGGTTGCTGGAGCTGCCCATATATTCCTATGTGTGGTGGGTGAAGGTTGAGGCAGAGGAGGAGGAGGAGGAGGGATGGTAGATGCTGCATACTGCTGAACCCCCATAGCAATGCCATGCGAATAGGCCGAGGCAATCATGTCCTGAATGGCTGAGGTCATGCGGTGCCATGTGTCTGGTGAGGATCTTAGTCCTGCTGCAGTTGGTGTGAATGTAGCTGAAGGTGGCATTGGCTGGGTGGGGTAATGCCACGCTGAGGTGGATGGCACATCTACTTTAGGCCTAAATGAGGCCTCTGCTGCCGGGACTGGGGCCACTGATCTATTTGGGGACCAGTCTCTGTCTGTAGCTGATCCCATTCCCTCTGGGAGCCTGGGAGGGGTAGAGGTGGCCATGGGACCCAAATTCTGACCTGTTGTAATGTTTGCCAGGCTTGGTATAACTGGTGTCTCTGGGCTGCTTCAAGTTGTCCCTCTAAGACTTTAATGCGTTTTTCTGCCTCTTTCAAAGAAGCAGATACCTGGGAAGTTTTAGATTTTGGCTTTGAGGAGTGTGTTTTCTCCTTGGCCTTAGGATTATGAGTCCCAGATGAGGGTGGGTCTGCCATCACCGAATGGGGTAAATCCGCCATTAATCGAAGAGCGAGGCAAGGGTTCGATAGCTGTGTTCCTCTGAGAATGAATTTTAATTCAGACTGAAGAAGTCCTAGAAGAGAAAACCTGTGACTGAGTTTTTAAGACTGACCCACTAAGGGCAGCATGGGGGCAGGACTTGTTATGTATGCAAATTTTTAACTCAGACCCTTCCAATAAGGCTGAAGTACTACCCATGTTGGACTCTCCGTAGCAGTGCAGTGGAGAACATCCTTTTTATCCACACCTGTGAAAATTCCACGGATAGTACTCAGACACAAATACACACTTATGAATAAAGGATGTCATATCCAGGCATGGGCCAATTCACCACAACCAACTTGCAGCAGCCAAAATCACCATGGCGAACTCGCCATAAGACAACTCACTGCAAGACAATTTAACAATTCTATTTAATTATTTAAAATAAATACAAAATTATTTTAATTTTTGCGATTCAAATTTAATTGTCCCTACTTTTGCATTCTTTCTTTAATGATTCTATTCCACTATATCTTTGATATCAGTGTAATTCTTGTCCCGCAGTAAATTGTCCTGCAGCAAGTTGTCCATGGCAAGTTAACTGTGGTGTGTTGGTCATGGCGAGCTGACTGTGGCATATTTTCATATACTTATCACGTGTAACTCAATACCTCACCTTAAGAAACACTATTAGTATAATTAAAGAAATACAATATTTTACAAATTGTACAAGAATAACATTTTATCAATGAAATGGTAACAACTGTCAACTTTAAATTTAACTTTTAAAATACTTTATGAATCTTGGAAAATATTTTGAAATATTTTACGGAATACTATATTTTCATATGTAATAATTTGATTGCAAGTTAATTAAGCTCTCCTGTTATATATAATTTTAAAAATGCCTACAGATTCAGTATCATAATCAAGACACTAATTTTTTAGAGTTGGAAGAGGCTCTTCATTTTATACTCATTATTCTATACATCTGAAAATTGCCAAAGTTAGGCAACATTGTTCTAACAGAATCATTTAATTTCCTCATTCCAACATTTTCCAATAGAAATAGCTTTGCAGTACACTGGAAGAATTCATGGATGAAGTTCAGTTTCTTCTTCCACTGAAGGAAACGGATGTAGTTTGCTATGATATGAACAAATCAAATCAAACCCAACTTTCTATTTTAAAAACTCAATAAACAAAACAATGTCAACAAACAACTTTGAATTAAGGTGGATTTTTGAGAGTATAGTCATCAATGGCCAACTGCTTTTCTAGAAGCAAAACTAGGAGTCAAAGATTTGGGTTTAATCATTATTTGTATTTTATTAATTCACAACTCTAGATTTCCCTTAAACTGTGGCAATCTGGGCAAAGGATAATTAGTAACTGTATCAAGGCACTACCAAGTATATTTTCTCCTCCTTAATCCTTTACAATAAAATACTCTAGCATGAAAAATTATAGTACCCAGATTTTAGTAGTTGGAATAAGTTTGTGTATACCAAATGTGGTATATTATTTTAAACACTACTATTAACCATTATTTAATCTAATTCGCAAGTTGACTGGACACTGGAAGGAAAATCATCCTGATATCCTCTACCACAAAGGCAAAGAAACCGTGGCAAAGAGAATCATGCATGCATGAGTGCCCAAACCCATAATTTAATGCCTGGGGAGGGTGAAAACAGTTTCCCCCAGCCCCGGAGGCCCTCTGAAGGCCGGAAACAGACTGTTTCCCAATTTTTGGTGGGCCCAGTAGGCTCGTGTTTTGCTCTCCCCAGGCTCCAAAGGCTTCACTGGAGCCGAAGGAAGGATAAAAATGCCCTCCCCATCCCCCTGTGGGCTCTCTGGAAGCCAAAAATGCCCTCCCAGAGCCTCTGTACAAGCCAAAAATCAGCTGGCCAGCACACAAATGCATGGTGGAGCTGAGTTAGGACAATGGCTCGCATGCCAGCAGATATGGCTCCGCGTGCCACCTGTGGCACCCATGCCATAGGGTTGTCATCACTGATATAGGGTTTCTTGCTTGAGATACAGAGTTGGACTAGAAGATCTCCAAGGTTCTTTCAACTTTGTTACTCCTTAACATCTGCCTGAAACCTCTGGGCGAGAATATCCACCAGTTAAGAACTCTTCATCTCAATCATGGGTTGCACAGGTGAAGCTGTCCATATATTACCCAGGGTCTAGACACTATTCAGGTCTGGATAGAGAGGAACAAACTAGTCCAATCCCAAGAAGATAAGGATGGCTGTGGCTATTTGACCCCCTTGGAATGGAGCATAGTTCCATCACTGATCTTTCATGGGATGTCACTTCCCTATCAGAGACTAGTATGCTACTATTTTTTATGGATAGGAACAGCATGATCAGAAGAGCCTCTGCATAACGCCTTCTGGACTATTGCAATATGTTCTACATGGGACTGTACTTGCAGACCATCTGGAAGATGTAGCTGTCATAAAATATAACAGCATGAACAGTAATGGGCATTTTCTTTTCTTATTTTCCCATGTGTAAGGTCAAATATTTGGATCAACCAGATATTAATCTATTGGTTGTGGCAAAAATTGACTGACCAGCTTGTCACCTGGCATTGTGAATTGAGAGTGAGTGACTGGCCCAAAGTCATCTGCTGAATTTCATGCATAAGTGGGGCTAGAACTCTGTCTCCTGGTTTCTCCCTTGGTGCCTAAACTGGCTCTCAGTAATGGGCACTTCTCATGATGTCCTTATTTCATCACTGCTTCACAAGCTGCATTGCCTGCAAATTCACTTATGATGCAATTGAAGGTGCTTATTTATTTATTTATTTATTTATTATTAATTTATTAGATTTGTATCCCACCCCTCTCAGCAGACTCGGGGCAGCTCACAACAATAATAAAACAGTATATAATAAACAAATCTAAAATTTTAAAAAATATTGATTGCTACCTATAAACCCTTTATGGTTATCTGCTGGACCATCTGCTTCCAGATTTCTGTTCGCCAGGCATGTTCAGGCAGAGTGGGTGTGTTACAGGTACTCTCAATTAAACTGTCACCTTGTATTACTGAGGATGCCTACCCTCTGGCATAGCTTCATGTCATAGATACATATGATGTCCACTCTCCTGGACTGTTCCCAGGCCTTAGGAAAGTATTTCTGGGAATCATATATTGCTGTTTCGTTGGTTTACAGTAAATTCTTTCAATATACAGCACTCTACTCTGTACTCTACTGAGCTGTGCTCTTTAATGTAATTGTTCAGAAAATATATTCATATAAATTTATGAACATTTCTATATTTATTTATTTGCTATTTTTCTATACTTCTCCATAGACTTTTTATACAATAGAACAAAATGCACAGTAAAATTTAAAATAAACTTAAATAAGTACAGAAGAGAAATGAAATAAAATCATATTCAATTGTGAAGAATGTATAAAATACTGACAGTTTTTTAATACAGAAATAAAGAGCTTAGGAGGGTTTATATTTTTAATTAGTTAATTGGATTTAAGATATTGTGTACTGTATATTATATATGTGGTGAGCCGCCCCGAGTTCTCAGAGAGGGGCGGCATAGAAATTCAATTAATAAATAATAAATAAATAAATAAAATGTCAGAGCAGAATCCCAAAGCAATCCTTTACAAATAGTCTGCGGATTATGACATATCATTCAGAGACCATTCAAAGTTACGCTGGTGCTGAATGAATGGAACTTAATCAGTCCTCACACTTCTGGCCAATGCAATGTCCCCACAATCATGATCTAGACACTCAGCCCCTGGCTTATGATCACAACAGAGTAAACCATGGTCATGTGACTGCAACGTCTGACAATGTATACCAACTTCCCACAAGTTAAGTCAATGGGAAAGCTGACAGGAAGTCAGAAGTCATAGTCACAGGAAGTCCTTGCTTAAAGACTTGCATGGTCCTTGTGTTATGATGCCTATCCGGACTGTTACATTTTTTGTTGCTAAGCAACACAGGCAGTAATATAATAACATATAAGATCCTATTCAAACATTCACAACAATGAAATAAAGTCAATGCTTTTTAGGCCCGCTACTAACTTTAAAATATCTTTTATGTTTCAACTACCGTATTTTTCGGTGTATAAGACACACCGGGGTATAAGACACACCTAGATTTTAGAGGAGGAAAAGAAGGAAAAAAGTATTCTGAACCAAATGGTGAAGTATTATATTATTTAATAAAACAGGCGTTGATTGCTTACCTGAACGCCTCTTCTCGTACGCTGAGCGGGTACAGCAGTCATGTGGGTTGCTTGCTGTCCAATCTGCAAAGGACCGAGCCTAATCTTTTAAAAGATTGCTGGATCAGCCCCTTCCCCAGAATTCGCGAATCTGTAGACTTAGGCTCAAAGGTGGTGGCTCGAATAATGCTCTACTCTCTTGATAGAAGAAACAGGTTAAAAGCTATAATCATGGTTAGAAGGAAAAAAGGGAGGGAAGTGACTGCTGTACCCGCTCAAGGTATGAGAAGAGGCATTCAGGTAAGCAATCAACGCCTATTCTC
This sequence comes from Erythrolamprus reginae, assembly GCF_031021105.1. Classification (NCBI taxonomy): domain Eukaryota; kingdom Metazoa; phylum Chordata; class Lepidosauria; order Squamata; family Dipsadidae; genus Erythrolamprus; species Erythrolamprus reginae. The sequence continues at coordinate 66,626,800 of NC_091953.1, forward strand.
TGTACTGAAAGAGCGGTTCCAGCAGTCACGTGGGACATACCCAATAGATGAGTACCTAGGGAGGGATTAGTTGGCTATCGTGAGAGATAACGGATTGGAGGACTCTTCTGCCAAAGGCAGCATCTGCTGAAGCGTAAGAGACAATTTTGTAGTGCCTTATAAAGGAGCTTGGAGAGGCCCAAGTGGCTGCTTTGCAGACTTCTCCAATGGAACTTGGGTTGCCCATGCGGCAGATGTGGCTGCACTTCTTGTGGAATATGCCCTGATACCTCTTGGTACGCTGAGGGAAGCTGACTCATAAGCCTTTGAGATTGTCCCTCGGATCCAACGACCTAATATGATTGAGGATGCCCTGGATCCCAGGTGTTAGTACAGGATACATGGTTGTTAGGGATTGCCATTGTAAACTGCATATTGTACACTTGTACCAAACTTGTACTTAAAGAGTTAATGTGCACTCAAAGAGTTAACTTGTACTTGAAGAGTTAATATTCAAGGCTGTTTCGTCACTTCCTCATTGAAGCTATAAAAGCTCATTCTTTCGCTCGGTCATTTCCTTTTCACTTTTGCCTGAGAGAAGGGGGAGTTGTATCCAAGCTCCGTGCTTGTATAAGCTTCAGGCTTATTATCTATATTGTATTTTAGCTTCGTGCTTATTATCTATATTGTGTTTTGCTTTGTGCTAATCTTGTAATTGCTCAGTGCGTATTATTCTGTATTTGCTTCATGCTTATTCTGGATTGTTTATATTTTGTTTATATGTAAATAATACTTATTTAACTAAGTCTGTGTCTTGGCTTTATCACACATCCACGCTCTGTTAAAATTCTCTGCTCGGTATTGTCGAAGGTTTCATAGCCTAGCTAACCGAGACAAGCCAACACCAGGGATCTGGGATGGTAGGCTAAAAATAAGGCTTCAGACCTCTGAACAGGTCTTGTCCGTTGGATATAGATTTGTAGAGCTCTGGTGAGGTCTAGGGTGTGCCATCTGACCGCAAGATGATGGTTCTGATTGGAACAGAATGAAGGCAACACAATGTCCTGGGATCTGTGAAACATGGAACTAACCTTTGGTAGAAAGGTAGGGTCCAGGCGCAGGACTACTTTGTCCGTATGGAATTGACATAGATCCTGTCAAATAGAGACGGCCGCCAGCTCTGAAATGCATCAGGCAGACGTTATTGCCACCAGAAAGGCTACCTTGTAAGACAGGTACCTGAAGGATGCTGACCTTAGGGGTTCGTATAGCGCTTGAGTGAGGGAGTGCAGAACCCGTGGTAAGTCCCAGGACGGATATCTGTGAACCATGGGAGGCCTGAAGTTTGAGATGCCTCCTAGAAATTCTTGAATTTCCGGGAAAGAACGAAGTGGTTGTCTGCGAGGCCCTGCCAGGACCAAAGATAAGGCCGCTAGATGACGACGAATGGTGCTGGTTGAAAGGCCCTGATGAAAACCCTTTCATGAGGAAAGATACAATTCTGTGAATGGGAATACACAGAGGTGATAGATCTTCCTGTGTACACCACTGGTGAAACTTGGACCAGGTATGGTCATGAATCCTGTTGATAGAAACTCTTCTGGATTTGAGGATTACTTCTACAGCATCCGGGTCGTAACCTCGAAGGTCTAGGTCACGCCGGATAACAGCCAAGCGGTAAGGTGGAACCACTCCGGATCTGAATGGTGAGAGACCCCCCTGCTGCAACATATTCTCCGAAACGGTGAGTCGCCAGAGGTCCGGAACAGACAGACGTTGCAGGTGTGCGAACTAGGGTCGGCGAAGCCAGTGAGGGGCTATCAGAATCACCTGGGCCTTCTCGAGGATGATCTTGTGGATTACATCTGAGAGAATTGGTATTGGAGGAAAAGCATAAAGTAGCACTCGAGGCCCAGGAGTTCTGAGTGCATTTGTTGCCTCTGCTCCTGGGGATGGAAACCTGGAATAGAACCGAGGGAGTTGAGTGTTGGTCGTGGTCGCAAATAGGTCTAGCGATGGGTGACCAAATCTGAGGCAGATCTGTTGGAATAGGACCGGATGGAGGCTCCACTCTCCTGGATCCAGAGTTGACCGGGAGAGCCAGTCTGCCTACACATTGAGAACTCCCGAGATGTGGTCGGCCTATAAGGACTGAAGATGTCTCTCTGCCCAGAGACCCAGTTTCAGGACTTTCTGCATCAGAGCCTTGGACCTGGTGCCCCCTTGTCTGCAGATATGGCTCTTTGAGGCCATATTGTCTGTTGATTGATGATGTGTGGTTTGAATTGTTTGAGGGCTAACGACACTGCTGACTCCTCTGCTGACCACGTGCCTTGGGTTATCAGACCTTGAGCATGGGGACCCCAGCCCGTCAGGCTGGCATCCATGGTGATGGTGAACTGTTCTGGACTCCTGAAGGGGGATCCTTTGTCCAGGGCGGAGGAAGTCCAAAGGAAGACCTGGGAGAGATCTGAATTTATAATTGCTCCCAGGTGCTGAATAGGGGTGGAAGATGGAGTTGACTTTTCTTGAAATTAATAGGAAAACCATGATCCTGTAGGATAGACATGGCAATATTGAGGTCTGAACAGGTGCCTTCTTTAGAGGCACCGTGAATTAATATGTCATCCAAATAGCACAAAATATGGATGGGCGTGACTCCAGATGTGGGCCACCAAGGCGCCTAGAAGCTTAGTAAACACCCGAGGAGCTGAGGACAGCCAAAAAAGCATGGCCCTATATTGATAATGCTTGCCCTGGAAGGCAAAGCGAAGGAATTACCTGTAGCCCTTAGCAATAGGGAGGTGGAGGTAGGCTTCCGTAAGATCCAAGGAAACCATGAATTCTTCAGGATGAATAGAGGCTAGGATGGATGACAGGGAATGCATCTTAAATTTTCTATATTTAATGAATTGATTTAATTTCTTAAGATCTAGGATGGCCCTCCATCCTCCGGAGGTCTTAGGGACCATGAAGAGGATGGAGTAGAAGCCGAGACCTCTTTGGGAAGAGGGAACTGGTTGGATAGCCCTGATGGACAACAGGTGTTGAATTGCTTCCTGCATTCGAAGACGAGATGAAGGAGATCTAGGAGATGGGCATGAGATGAAATGCTTATGGGGCATGGAGATAAACTCTAACTGGAGTCCCCATTCCACAGTAGAAATAACCCAGGGGTCCTTACAGGAACAGCGCCAGCTGGAAGCGAACCAAGCAAGACGCCCCCCCCCCCCAATGGGAGTAGAATGGATATTACCATCTGGGCTTTCTAGAAGCTCTGGACAAGGAAGAACCTCTTTGAAAGTGGGATCCTCTGCCCCTGGTGTTCCTGTCTGCTTGGGAGTGAAAATGAGAGGTATACTGTCCTGAGTTCCTCTGGAAGGCGAACCCCTGATCTTGTTGACGATTGGGGCATCGAAAGGGCTGAGTTTTGATAGCCTTTTTGTTGACCCTGTAGGTCATCAGGGGGAATATGCTGCTGGAGCTGTTGAAGCCACAAGAGAATGGCTCTGTAGGTCATCAGGGGGAATATGCTGCTGGAGCTGTTGAAGCCACAAAAGAAACACTTTTTGAGCATTTGCTCTAAATGTTTATCTTCAGGCTTTAACACTTCTTCTGCTTCACCAGGTATAGCAGCCGTAGAGTGTAGAATCTTTACTGGTTCATCAGCTTTGGGGCAGACAAGAAGGTCTTCATAAGATGGAGAAAGTTTATATAACTTCTTGTCTTTAGATGTGGGATTTAAATCGTAAGATGGATGGTCCCACTGCTTGAGCAGAGCATCTTTGAACAATTTGGGCATGGGAATGACCTCATTGTCTTCTTGTTCCTCCATAAAATATGGCAGGTTCTCCTCAGGTGGAGCTGTTGAAGGATCAGATGGTTTATCCTGACCAGCTAAGCCTGTGGTCAAACTCTTGCCTTGAATAAAAGAGATTTGAACAGTTGGAAAGGAAAAATTGCAGCAGGAGATGGAATCTTGATTTGTGATTCCTCATCCTCTGACAGGCATTGGAAAGGATCATCCTTGTCCTCTACATCCACATCATCATTCTCATCCTGTGAGGAATCCCAGTCTTCTTGAACTGGAATTCTGTAGGTTGAGAAGGAACTCTCGGGCCTAGGGGCACATGAAGGGGGACAAGAGTGAGAAGGCACATTGATAGCCGAGAGCTTGGCATCAATGGCTTGAGATAAAGCAGAATACATAGTTTGAAGCTCTGGAGGAAGGTTAGTAATAGTAACAGGTAGTGAGGGAGATACCCTGAAGACCTGGGGTGGATCTGGCTCGGAGGGATTTTCCATCATAATATCTGGCTCCTCTGGACCTATGCCCCATAGGTTAGATTGGGGACTGTTTCGGTTTGACTCATCCAGAGAAAGCACAAGGACACCAGAGGGAGGCAATTTTGAAACCTCTGGAGGGTCAGAGGGGCTAACATGCAGTTGGGCCTGCACTCTTAAACGTTTAGCCGATCTCTCATGAATTTTTTGGAGAGCTTGGTTCCATCTCTTCTCAGCCCTAGTGGCTCTAGCCATTGGAGGGGCTCCCGAGGAAGAGGCCTGGGGGATGATGTCAATTTCATCACCAGTAGGCCTAACCTCTCTGGGACCCTTAGAAGAAGTGCCTCTCTTGGGAAACGAAGTCATGGCCTGAACAAATTACAGGTACAAGACTTGGGCCAAAAGATGGGAGAAGCTCTAAATGGGTAACGTTCCCAAGAGGAAGGGGGCCCAAGCTCCTAGGCCCAGGAGCGTCTGCAGCTCAAAGACAATCTGGACGGTACCAGAGTTCGTGTCAGTGAGTACAGAGGGGCAGGCCTCACTAATTTTAAATAATAAACCAAGGCACACTGGTTTGGAGGACTAGCCAGGGAGAAAAAGCCTGAGGGTCTCACAGCCTACTCCAGGGCCACGTGGTGGATTTAATGGCATCAAACGGGACACCCGTGGGTGATCCGCAAGTGCCAAAATTACTGGGTGCTGAGGGCCTTTGCGCCAGAAAAAAAAACGCTCCACTGAATTTGCAGAAAGGAGGGGCAACTAAAGTCCAGGAGACAAACAAGAGAGCTTGTTAAAGTGTCCCACACTGCCGGAGGAAAAAGAGCCCTTTTTTTCTATTTTTTAGCTTGCCAGTAAAAAACCTCCTAGCCGAGTAGATTTATCATAAATGCAATCCGGCAGCAGTGTGAGCAAGGTGATTATGAAATTTGCGGCTGTAGCCGCAGTGCAGCTTCTCCCTTTGGTGCCAAGCTGGCGCAAGAAGGCAAGCTTCAAAGTAAAGGCAATTGCAAATTTTCACTTAGCTGAGATTGAAGAAAGAAATGAAGAGGGATGGTGTTATTGAGAGGAGCTGAGCCACCACATGTCCTGCCGATTGCAGGACCAAGCGAATTCAGAGGAAGGGGCGGATCCAGCAGTCTTTTAAAAGACTAGGCTCGGTCCTATGCGGATTGGACAGCGAGCAACCCACGTGACTGCTAGACCCGCTCTTTCAGTACGGAGAATACCAAATAGCAGAATACTTTTTACAACCATGTATACTTTTTAAAACCATGTATACTTTTTACAAACTTCAAGCTTGACAGCTTCAAGGACTTTAAGCTTGTGGACTTCAACTCCCAGAATTCCTCCACCAATCATGCTATTTTAGGAATGGGAGTTGAAGTCCACAAGCCTCAAACTTGCCTGGTTTGAACACACTTGCACTTCTAACCACTAACTCAGGGGTCCTCAAACTTGACAATTTTAAGACTAGTGGACTTCAACTCCCAGAATTCCTCCCACAGTCATGACAAAAGGGTCTTGGCTGGAGGATAACACTCCACCCACCTACCCCCTAACCACCCATCCGGATTTCTTTCTTGGTTTGGTAAAACGTGGAAGCCCAGTTTGCGCTTTTGCATGGGGGAGACGAGAAAGCAAAAGGGGGGGGAGATCTACTCAAAGATCACACACACACATACCGCCCCTCTAGGATGTTAGCCCAGATGTCGCCCCCTCCCCAAGTGCCTTTCTCCCTAGTTGGGACAAGGCTTTCCCGTGAGAGATGAACGTAGGAAAAATGTCTTTCGGGACCAGCCTCTCACAGAAGGTGCTTCCCCATTCTCTCTCTCTCTCTCTCTCTCTCACACACACACACGCACTCCTCGCCCTTCTCTTTCCCTCCAGCTTTCTCCAAAACCTTTTTGAGCAAACAAGCCAAAACACCTCTTCAGGGTCTGCCTTTCCTATCTACCTACCTCCCTTTCCTCCGTCCCCAGTTTGGATGGCGCGATGGGATGCTGGGGTGTGGGGGCATGTCGCTCTCCAACGCAATCCGTTGGATGTGCAGAGCTCCGAGGGGACACCCACCCGCTTTCCGGCTGCTGCACATCACCTGCTCCATTGCGACCTTCCAAAGGCACCCTGAAGGCAGACGATTAGGGTGGGGATCGCCAGATGATCAGGGCTGCCCTGCGGGCCTTCTCCACCATCTGATTATGCACAGAGCGCCAAGGGGACGCCAGCTGGCTTCTACTCAGCTGCCACCATGCACCCCTTAGTCACCTGCCTGGTGGTGGGCGTTTCTCACAAACTCCCTGCTGGCACCGCCCCCAGTTTGGATGGGGGCGGCTAGTTGCTATGGGCATCTGAACTGGGGTCGGTGCTGCCCCGGGCAGCCACCTGGAAAAAGAGGCCTTGCTGCTGGTGTGACGCCTGGCACCCTGCCCATTCCTGGGGCTGAGCTGCCAGCCTCCTGCCGAGGGTTGCCAGGCACCCTTCACAACTTTTGATGTATAAGATGCACCCAATTTTTAAAGCAATTCTTGCAGTAAAAAGGTGCATCTTATACACAGAAAAATACGGTACATTATTCACCCACATTTATATTTCCCTGATTCACAACTGAGCTTTTATAGTAATTCTCTCACCACTATATTCATAAAGATATTTAGAATAAAATAGAGAGAAATTGCCTATTAAAATATATGCACATCAGATGCAAGTATGCAATTGTTTTAAGAGTTACAGAAAGTTAAATTAGCTCTAGTGTGACCTGTAGTTTGCAGCATGGGCCAAGCAGTAGTAAGAATGCAACATTATAGTTACTGGAGATACTTAAATTTTGATGACCAATAAATAATGCCAAATCTAAAAAATCTCCAATATTTGTATGCACTGAATGTTTCTTTTGAAAGAATTGATTATTTCTTATTTTATTATTTATAATTCACACTTCTGAACTGCCTCAAAGAGGGACTCAATTATCCTTTCTCTCTTTATAACAATTTAGAAACTTCTTTATGTTGTTGAAGGCTGTATGCAACATGACTGGATGCTCTTTGAAAAAAATAATCCAAAGACTCTTTGGATTTATGAAAATAATTCCACAATGCTACAGTTCCAAGAAGTATTTTTATAACAAAATCTTACAGACCAATCATGATAATTATTAAAATCCAAAAATCCAAGCTGAAAATACTATAATCCAGAGAAAGGTGTTTTCAAAGCCTAGAATTGGTTCAAAGAGAGGCAACAGAATTATACCTCCAACTTTAAACCTTATTCCTACACTAGAAGAAACTTCTATAGAATCTTTTTGTCAGGTTTTTTCAAAAAAGGAGAAATTTTCATACCGGGAAGAAATTATTAAATATATTCGTTAACTTTGAGACAAAGATGTAATAACATGGACATTCATGTGGGAGCAAAGCTATTTTTGCACAAATATTTTAGCAGTTTACTAACAAAAACTAATGCTGATTATCTATGGAAAATTATAATGAACTATTGCTACTGTTAAATGAAACCTTATACAATATTTGTATATGTATACCGTATTATTCGGAGTATAAGATGCACCTTAGTTTTGGGAGAGGAACTTACGGAAAAGAATCTGCACATCATTTTATCCCCTGGTTAGGGCTTTAAAAAAACTTTATTTGGAGAGAGTAACAATGAAAGAGTTTGCAAGCCAGTAAGAACTGGGAACATCATTAGCACCTGGAAAGAAACATTTGGAACAAGTAGAGCAATGGAAAAAACCCTGCAAAGACTTAGGGCTTGGAAAACATTCTTCGCAGAGAATAACAATGAAAGATCTTGCAAGCCGGTAAGAGCTGGGAACATTGTTAGCACCTGGTTAGGGCTGGAAATAAACTTACTCAGAGCAAGTTAATGAAAACAACCCTGCAAAGACTTAGGGCTTGGAAAACATTCTTCACAGAGAGAAACAATGAAAGAGCCTGCAAGGAAAGAACTGGGAAGATCGTTAGCAGCAAGTTAGGGCTGGAAGAAAAAAGTTACATTCAGATATAAGACACACCCAAATTATCAGCCTCTTTTAGAGAGGAAAAAGATACGTTTTATACTCCGAAAAATACGGTAAGTAAATATATGCTGTGGGTTTTTTAGTTTTCTTTTTTCTGCCATTTCTTTTCTATTGTATTAATAGAAAGAAAAAACCCCTCACATTTGAGAAATGTTGATTTTGCCAAATATAAAACCAAAGAAAATATTTTCTACTTCAGTCTTTTTTGGTGGTAGATATGGGGAAAACAGAAATGTATGAATGTTTATACCTGTTCAATTTAAAGAAATTTTCTTACTTCATAAACTGAAAGTTTTAAATCTGTACTTTAGTAATAATTCTAAATTTTAATGTTAAAATTAAGGCTAGTGTCTGCATTTAAAAAATATGTTTAGTAATATTGTCCCAAAATATTCAACTAGAAAGAACTGTGAAAATATACATAATTAAAAGAGTTTAACATACAGAATGTAAAACTTCTATTTTTCCATAAAGTATTACAGTGCTTTCTTCAACCTTTTGGCCACGCAGTTTTCTTCTTTTAGGGAACAAAAAGCAAGCTCACATAGCTACAAAAAGTTGTTTTCAACTCCAATTCTTTTAAGTTCTTTGTTTCTAATACAATCGCTAGAGCAGTTAAATTTATTGCTGTTCAACACACTATGTCATCCTTTAATGCCATGTCAGCTGGTCAAAAGTCAGGGGGAAAAATCTACTAATCTTTGTAAAATTGAACCATAAACCCCCGTAAGTGCAACCCAGGACAAAAAGTACAAGAACCCAAAGAGTATTATATGCCTAGCTCTATGCAAGGAAGATTAGAGTGGAGATTCCTTCAACTTAAATAAAACAAATCCTTTCCCAATGATTTCAATCAGGCAGAGGTGAATATGAACATTTACCATATTTATAGTGGATATAAAAAGTCTACACACACCCTTATTAAAATGTCAGATTCTTGAGATGTGAAAAAATAAAACCAAGGTAAGTCACTTCAGAATTTTTGTATCTTTAACATATACGGTATACAATTCAATTGAAGAACAAACTGAAATCTTGGGGTGATATGATAACAATAAAAGTAAAATAAGCTAGTTGCACAAGTCTGCACACCCTCTTATAAGTAGGGATGTAGCTAGGTTCAGAATTTACCAATCACATTCAAACCAATAGTAAATTGTAGTCAAGACCACCTGCCACCAATTAAAGCGATTCTGTTCAAGCCCATATAAAGTTCAGCTGTTCTGGTAGGAGTTTCCTGAGATTTACTCAGTTACCTCTTATATCAAAATCCATGGTCTTCAAAAAGAGCTTACAAAGCATTAAAGGGATCTCATTGTTGGAAGGTATTAGTCAGGAGGAGAAGAATAAATTCCAAGCCATAAAATGCTGAAGATGAAAAAGAATGTCACCTTTCAATATGACAATGACCTAAAGCGTACCTTCAAATCAACAGAATGGCTTTGCCAGAAGAAGATCAAAGTTTTTGAATGGACCAAGTAGAGCCTGGACCTGAATCCAACTGAAAATCTGTGGGGTGAGAAGATGCTCTTGCAACCTGACAGATTTGGAATGCTTATGCAAGGAGGAGGGTACAAAGATTCTCAAGGCAAGATATGCCGTGCTGATAGCTTCTACCCCAACAGACTGAATATTTTCAAAAAATCAAAAGGTTTCAGAAAAGTATTTGTTTAAGGGTGTGTAATTATGCAATCACATGAATGTATGCTTTTTATTTTGATTTCCCCCCCCTAAAAGATTTCAAGTGGTGGGATTTCAGGTGGGGGAAAAAATTGAAGTCATTTATACTGGTCTGATTTTTTTACATCTCAAAAACCTGAGTTTTTATATCTACTGTATATTCTGCCTTCACTCTGACTCATGGTGGCTACTCCATTTCTTCTGCCAGAATTTACTATAACATTGGGTAGGGGTAAGATTGTTCTTCAATTACATTTCCAATACATATTCAAATATGTAATTATTGTATATATTTTAATATGTTTTGTTTTAAAAGAGCTCAAAAAGTCAGAACACTTTCATTTTCAATGGGACATACAGTAATTAAAAACAAGCATTTGTAAAAAACCCTATCATACAATTTAATGTTATTTCAATGAAATAAACATTTGGGGGACAGACAGTACATACAATATAAAATTGTTACTTGCAACTAAGGAGTTTGTGCACTTACCTGCATGCTTTCAGAACCTCTGCAGAACTTGGATATATAGATACCGACATAGATGGTATGATTGTGGAATTAGGTTTGTGTCCAGTAAGAGGAGGATTGATTTTTATGGGGCTCTGAGAGTCCTCCAATGTCTCTCCATTAACTGCATGTCCACTATGAGGGCTGTTAAGGCTGGTAACACTGTTTGTGGTAGTCTGTTCAGTAGATTTTGGAGAAGGTGTTGCTGTGGAAATGGCTGAAGATGGTGAGGAGGCAACAGAATTCTCAGTCTTTGTATGAACCGTTGGATGGATGTTATTGACTTTGTCACAGGTTCCAGTACCCACATTGTTATTGGCTTTTCCCATCAACAAGGCAGAGAGCTGAGGATTGTCTGAACTAAGTAAACCTGGTGACTTTGAATCTCCATGGCTAGGGCTAGAAACAGCATCTGCCGTCACCTGATGGACATGATTAGGAAGTCCTTCTACACTGGCAGTGCTGTTAAGTGTCTCTCCGGAATGCCTGTTTATGTCAGGCACTGCTGATGTATTTCCTGAAGGCTTGCTCTCTTTGGTTAAGGTAATGCCTTGTTGTCCACCTGAGGTAGCAGTGTGAGAGGGGAGGTGATTGAGAGCAGCCCCCTGTGTTACTGAATTGCTAGGCATGGTAGGATGTCCATTTTGATTTTTAATACCAGTGCCAGCTGCCTGGAGATGCTGGGAAGGCCCAGTGGAAGAGAGAGGTTGTTCACTATTAGGACCTGCCAAATGTGAACTCTGACTTTTTTGAAGCCCCTAGAGAGAAGAAAGATGGTTTTATTTAAATATGTGAACATTTTACAGCTTAGGAATCAGATATAACTTCAATATTTTTCCAATACTGTCCAATATTTGTTTTTCCAATAGTTTTCAAATGTTTTTCAAAAACCTATTTTGAAAAGGAAGTATCAGAAAGTCTCACCTCATCGCTCAAGCTTCCAAATCTCTGCAAAAGAGCTGTAGTAGCATTGTAAAATAAACTATAACATAGAAGTCCACTCTCAAAAACAGCATGAGACAAATGATAGTTATTATAGCTCAAATTTAAAAATTATGGAAAGCATTAAAAGACTTAGCTATCTGGATTTATAGTGGAAATTCATCTACCTAAGAACATCTTTTATTAATCACAAATGGTAACTTGCAAAACTGTTAAATTTATATACCACCCATCTAGTGGTATGTCAAAGGAAGCTCTCAAATAAATACCTTAAATACACCAATAAATCCGGGAATAAATTCAGGATAACTTAACACATCTATAAAACCTTATTGAAATAAATGTACAGAAAATTATCAGCAGCAAACAAATTTTGCTTTTTTTCATCAATAGACTATCAAGAATGGTCTATTTAATGCAATGTATTTTAATTTTTTTAAGTTATTGTTTTAAAATGACCAAAGCTGCAAGTCCCTTTTCCACTTAAGTACTTTTTGTACTTGTGTTAGTAAATATTTTCACCGCCTTCTTTTTGACTCGTGCAGTTTAAAGGACCTCAATGGAAGGCAGGTTGACAGCAATTGTTTTTTCTGTAGTTCTGATTATCCTCTAAAGCCTGTATCGGTTTTGTTGGGTTGCAGAACCAAACTAGATAGTTATAGAGGTGCAGATGACAGACTCAATGATTCCTCTGTAGAACTGTATCAGCAGCTCCTTGGGTGGTTTGACCTTCCTGAGTTGGCGTAGAAAGAACATTCTTTGTTGTGCTTTTTTGATGTTTTTGATGTTAGGTCACCATGCAATCTGTGCAAAAATCTATATTTCCTCTTTTATTTTCTATTTAATTTTGATACTGGAATTTGTCCAAGGAAACAAAACACATACATACATACATACATACATACATACATACACACACACACACACACACTGTTGTGATTCAGTCTGAGGCTCCTCAGGGAACGGCTGGAAATCTGCCGGCTCCATGCTCAGAGGGGGAGGACGAGGAACAGGAGGAGGAGGAGGACCAGGCAGACGGGGAAGAGGAATGCCAGGACGAAGAGGAGGGGGAACAGCCTGAGACCCCCGAGGGGGAGCTCTCCCCAGCGAGTAGCCTGGAATCCTTAGATGAGAACGCACAAGCCATCATCGATATGAGGCAGAGAAGGGCCTCCCAACGAAGGGGACAATTAGCCAGGTATTTCCATCCCTAATAGGCAACAGCTGGGTTTGGGTGTGGTTCTCCTCAGAAAGGTTGAAAAGGCAGGCCCGCCCTTCCTGTATTGTGGAGAGTTATCTTTTGGGAGTTCTGTAACCTTGCTTCAATCCTTGGCGTCTCTGATTCTGGTTTGTGGCCTCGAAGGCTGAAAACTTGGGGGAGGCGTGGGTTTTATTATCTACAGTGGTGTGTGTGCCAGCAAGAAGCCTGTTGTATTGTCTGGCCGTCGTGACTCTTCTGTGAAGCCTCATAGCATTCCACTTTGTAAGAACAGTTTTTGTTCTCTGTGTTTGTTTTCAAAGATATAAAGTGACTTTGCTTTTTATCAACGTGTCTGGCTGCTTTTTTCAGTTGGTGTTGAAGTCTGGGGGCACCCAGACAGAACACATGAATGAATGAATGAATGAATGAATGAATGAATGAATGAATGAATGAATAAATAAATAAATACATGATGTTATGATGCAGTGACTTTAATTGCAGCAGCACCTTTATTATAACTCTTTGCACTTTATGACCCAGAAAACTGCATTTTAAAAAGTGTTAAATTTAGAAGTAAACTTCCCTTCAGATTAACATTTTTGTATCATTTGTGTTTGGAAAAAGTACAGTTGTTGAACTCCTGTCTTCCCTGTCAGAGTTTGTTTATTCAGTTAGACAGTGCCTAACTCCAACCGACTCTGTGTTACTCACAATATATTACCTTAAAAACCCAACACAAACTAATATAAGATGGGACTTGGTCACTGTATATAGGCAGAAACAAAAATTCAAATAATATATCTAATAAAACTAAATTACTGCAGCTATCCCTTCCTATTTATTGTTGTGCTGTGAAAATGAACATTCTATTGGAAGCTGGTGCTTTGTAGCTCACTTATGAAAACAATTCCCAGTAGAAAGGGAAAATGTAAATATAAATACCCCTGGTAACCAAAAGAGAACAACTCCACTGACAAATTCCTAATTTATAATAAGTATCAATTATTTTAGCAATAATAATTCTCATGTCAAAAGACCTTTTTAGAATTCAAAATATAGTTACAAAGAATAGAACAAAAGAACAAATTGCTGGAATTTATAATAGAAATCTATAGCAATGTTCTTCCAATTTGTTCATGAATGATTCAGAGGAAAGTAAAGAATCTTTGGAAATGGTCAGATTATTTAAGCACATTAAAAATAAATAATAAATTTTGTGTTAAAGTTCCCTCTCCTGCCTTAATCAGTGATTTTAAAAAATCAAGATGAGAATATAAATTTCATAATATAAGTTCATGTATAGTATAACAGATCAGAGAAAATTTCTGGTTGGGCAAGACAGTTTAATAAGAACACATATATCTATTAGGAAAAGAAAAATCTAAAAATCATTTAATTGACTGAAGCATTGGGGCAGAATGAACACAGGATGGAATAATATTCAGCAAAGTTATATTTAAGGTTCTTTAACTTATAAGAGAGAGAATGAATTTGGGAAATTGGGTGACATGGATATATAAAATTATGAATGTCGCAGCAAAGAATGGGAGTTTCCATTTGTTACATTAGAATCATCCAACTGAGCTGAATAGTGGTGATGGATGGGTGGGTGGGTTTGTTTGTTTGTTTATTTATTAATTAGATTTGTATGCCACCCCTCTCCGTAGACTCAGGGTGGCTAACAACAATAGTAAAACAACATATAACAAATCTAATATTTAAAATAATTTAAAAGACCCTAATTTAAAAACCAAACATACTGTACACACAAACATACCATGCATAAATTGTATAGGCCTAGGGGGAAGGGAATATCTCAGTTCCCCCATGTCTGATGACAGAGGTGGGTTTTAAGAAGCTTACAGATTTAGGACAAATGAAAATAATAAATTCACACTTGGGCAAAAGTAAGGAATTCGCCACAAGATATAAAGTTAGACAATTTTAAAGTGGGATTAGAAAATTTCCACAGCCGCCTGTCTCCTTTTATTTCTTATGGAAAAGGCTCAGCTTATGGAAGAGATGCGGCGTCCGAGCCTTTTCCGTAAGAAATAAAAGGAGACAGGTGGCCGCGCGCTGCTTTGGCGGAAGACGGGAGGGCAGGGCCAGAAGTGTTGGGGTTCGGGTTCGGCGAACTTACCCGAACTCCGCCACAACTTCAGCCGAACCTGCCGAACCCAAACATTGATGGGTTCACCCAATACTAGTTAGCAGTTCTCTCCAGCTACTGAAAATGATTTTTCTTCTTGTTACCTTGTAATTGTTACCACTGAACAAACTTTCAGCTGCAATCACATGAATATTACTGCATCTAAGCCCCACTGTATACGTAACAATGTTTGATTTTTTTAAAAATATAGTTTTATTTTAAATGACATTATGTAACATGCAGTTTCAATACAATTCACACATTAAGTCATGTTATTACTTATAATTCTCAACTCCTTCACCAATCAACTCTAAACTCACTAGAAATGCTACCATTTTAAGAAAATCTAAAAGGAAAATCAATGTGGTTAAATCATAGTAAAATGACTCCAGACTGCGGCAGAATGGCACAGTGAACACAAGTTTATTAACTGAAATAACGGAAACTCAGAACTCTTAACAGGCTGTTATACTAACACAGCAACCAATGAACCTGCAGAGAACTTCCTCCAAAACATTGCCCTCTGGTGGTTACAGACATGACACCCCTTTCCCCTACATGACACATGCGTAGTCGGCTAAGTACGTGGGACTGCACCTTTCCCGCTCAGAATGCCGGGGTGCCATGCATGGTGTAGCAGACAAAGAGGATGGCTCCTCCCCTGTTTAAACTCCTCCCCCATAGCCCGAGGCCAACCCCTCTGTGGCTTGGGACTCAGGTAAGTGAATGGCCTCGGGTTCTTTTTCACCTAACATGCATATTGTTTCACTGGATTGGGTTGTAGGTGGCGACATAGCTTGTAAGGGTAACCCGGCTACAACAGCAGGGGTTTTCCTACGCAGCCCAAAGTTTCTGGGTGTCTCTATGGTCTCTCCTGCTTCCTCAGGTCACTAACTCTGGCTCTTAAATTGTCTATATGTCTTTGCCACATCAGTTAATAACACTGTATACGAGCGGGGTCCACGAATCTGTGTTACCCTGCCTTGCAACCAACGAGGAGAGCCTGAAAAATTCTGTGCATGTACTACGTCTCCCACTTTGAACTCTCGGACTCCTGAGTTGAGAGTCACTGCGAGGGAGTGGTGTACATCGAGTGGAGTCTATCTAGGGCTATACGCAGTCTGCACCCCATTAATAATTCTGAAGGAGCCTTCATAGTTGATGTACACGGTGTTGAATGCTAAGCTAATAAAAGTTCATCCAACCCCTCCTGTAAATCCCATTAAGTGATTTTTGCCAGCATTTCTTTGGTGCAGAGCACCATCCTCTCAGACATGCCATTACTAGCTGGATGCCACGGAACTGTCCACACGTGCCTGATTCCTAACCTCGCTAGAAAGTTTTCAAACAAGCAGGATATGAACTGGGGCTCACTATCCGAGACTACTATATCAGGATACCCGTGTGTTGTGAATAATGTAGATAAAATCCTAATAACCGCACTGGAAGTAGTTGATGACATTACTCGAACTTCCAGCCATTTCGAATATGCATCAGTAACTATAAGCAACATTTTCCCCAAAACTGGGCCTGCCAGGTCAATATGTAAACTGGACCACGGTCCCCTTGGGGTTTCCCAAATTGTTGGTTGTGCATGGAGAGGGGCTGCCCTGGTCTGTTGGCAGGCCTTACAAATACCAACTTGTGTTTCAATTGATTTGTCTAAACCTGGTCATCAAACGTACCCCCTTGCTAGGGCTTTCATCCTTACTACTCCAGGATGACCGACATGTATGAGATCTAAGCAGTGTTCCCTCTAATTTTTTTTCGGTGTGGGCGGAAAAGTATAGTGTCTGAGCGTGTGATCACCCTAGAACAAGGACAGAAACACCAGCCTGAAGATGACGAGTGGGACCTCGTCGAAACGTCGCCAGAAATTTCCAAATCCTACATGGAAAGAAACCCGAATATACCAAGACCGTCATACCTGTACCCGTGAAAATCTATGAAAACAAATATATATATATATACATATATGTGTGTGTGTGTGTGTGTGTATGTGTGTGTGTGTATGTGTATGTATGTGTATATATATATGTTTTCGTAGATTTTCACGGGTACAGGTATGATGGTCTTGGTATATTCGGGTTTCTTCCCGTGTAGGATTTGGAAATTTCTGGCAACGTTTTGACTCGTCATCTTCAGGCTGGTGCTTCTGTCCTTCTTCTAGGGTGAACACTAGCAGCTCAGGTCTCGCAGTGTTCGCCCTAGAAGAAGGACAGAAACACCAGCCTGAAGATGACGGGGGGGGGGCTCGTCGAAACGTCACCAGAAATTACACGGGGCAAAACCCGAACTCAGAACAATCTACACACACACACACACACACACACATTTATTTATTTATTTGTGTGAAATCACCCTGGTGTATTGAAGGATCATCACAGCTCCTCATTTTCCTCTCCGCCCAACCCAGGGCCATTTCCAAGGCAGTTAAAGATGAGAATGTCACCCAGGTACATGAGAAGCCCTTAGTACAGGTGGTCATGCAGCACATGCATATCAGCTGCACATGCATATCAGCTGCATGAACAGGGCAGGTGTTCCCTGCAACCCAAATGGCATCACTCTGAATAGGAAGCTACCAAGGCCTACTGAGTCCTCACAGAGGGGCAACTACTCAATCACACACACAGATATACTAACTTGAATTAAAGTTTACTTTGAGAAATAATGTCTTCAGATAAACAGTCTAAAGTCATACACATAATAAGTCAGAATAACAATCCAAATATTATTAAGTACATAGTCTTTCTTACCAGTTGTCTTTGTCATAATTAGCAAACAAAAATATCAAGTCTAAACACATTTTAGCTGATATACATAACTACAATACAGAGATTTCAGAGCTATCCTAACAGTGAGTAGCCAGACAAAGAGAAAACAAAGACGGTGACTCAGAGATATAAACTATGAACTCTAGCTCCCTCTTGTGGCAATCTGCAACACCTCAGCAAATCAGACAGAGCTCAATTTATATATTGCAAACCCAACTGTCCTAAAATGTACCATCCATTTATGTTGCTCTGCACCTGTAGGAACAGGGGTGTTTTATTATGGACCAGAGGGAGGAAAACATTCTGTATAAGAGTGGTTTCTGATCTTTCCAGACACCCAAAGAATGATGTAAGGTCTATGATTATATGAGCAACCCATTGCTACCTAGCAACATAACTGAGAAGCACAAAGCAAGGTCCACCAGACAGTGAGGAAGAAGGAAAGGAAAGCAGCCCTGGATTTACATGAACACAGAGCAGTCACTTGCCTAAAGTAACTTTATTTCAGCATGCACTGAAGATTATCTAGCCATACCAACTTCACTATTTAGGCAGATTTCACCTTTAAATAACTGCAAATAAGAACACAATTCATTATAGAGACTATAGGCAAATAAACTATGCAATAACTTCTATTAGTAAAATACTGTAACCAGATAGAATTCCACTATATATAAAAAAGATCTAATTATCACATTCTTCGGAGTATAAGACACACCTTTTTTAACCCACCCACCCCCAAAAAGGTGAAAATGTAAGTGTGTCTTATACACTGAATGTAGCCCCACCCAGCCACCTCTAACCTTTGGTCTCTGCCTCCCAGCAATTTACCTCTTTGCAGCAAGCAGCCCAGAGCCTGATCAGCACAAGTCACTAATTAAAAGCTCCCCAACTGTCAGCTAATTGATTGAAATTGCAGGCAAGCCCATGTGCTAAAATGAAAGTGAAATTAAAGCTGCAGAGAGATAAATTGTTGGCAGGGAGAGGGAAGGCAGAATTTTATTTTCTTGTGCTAATCATACTGTGCTGAAACTGGCTATTTGTTGTTTGCTGCAAGGAGGTAAGTCAATAACTATAAATGCCTATAAAACGTTCAAATTATTATGACTGCTTTACTATTCTAGACCAGTGTTTCCCAACCTTTTTTGAGCCGCGGCACATTATTCATATTTTCAAAATCCTGGGGAACATTGAAAGGGGGGGCGGTGGAGGGGAGGGGCTAAAGAAAAGTTTGGACAAAAAAACCCTCTCTCTTCCTCCCTTTCGCTCTATTTCTCCCTCTTTCTCTCTTTTCCTTCCTTCCCTTCTTTCTCTCCCTCCTTCCCTTCCTCTATGTCTTTCTCTCTCCCTTGCTCTCTCTCTATCTCTTGCTATCTCTTTCTTGCTTTTTTCTCTCTTTCTTGCTCTCTCTCTCTCTTTCACTGTCTCTTGCTATATGTCTTTCTTTCTCTTTGCCTCTCTTGCTATCTCTTTCTTTCTCTCTCTCTGTCTCTCTGTCTCTCTTGCTATGTCTCTCTTTCTTTCTCTCTCTCTGTCTCTCTGTCTCTCTTGCTATGTCTCTTTCTTTCTCTCTCTCTCTGCCTCTCTTGCTAAGTCTCTCTTTTTCTCTTGCTATGTCTCTCTTTCTTTTTCTCTCTCTCTGCCTCTCTTGCTATGTCTCTCTTTCTCTCTCTCTTTCTCTCTCTCTTTCTCTGCCTCTCTTGCTGTCTCTCTTTCTCGCTCTGTCTCTCTTTCTCTGCCTCTCTTGCTATGTCTCTCTTTCTCTCTCTGCCTCTCTTATATGTCTCTCTTTCTTTCTCTCTCTCTCTCAGCTGACTGCAAGCGGGAGCCCTGACGGTGGCAGCTGGACGTGCTGCTGGACACCGTATATGCCAGGCCCGCAGCGCCAGCATGTACGACGTCCAGCAGCACGTCCAACCACCACCATCAGGGCTCCCGCTTGCAGTCAGCTGAGAGAGAGAGAGAGCTCCCTCTCGCCGCCGCCTGGAGCTCCCTCTCGCCGCCACCATCTCCCCGCGACTGCCTGCGGCCGCTGCAGCCACCCCCCCACTCCCACCGCTAGTGCCCTCCCGCCGGGCCACAAAGGACACTTGTCGCCGACGCCAGGGAAGCTCCAGCTGGGCTCTCCTTCTTCCTGCCTTCCTTCTTTGGGGCCCAGCAGCAGAGCGCCGAAAACCACGGCATCGAGCAGGAGCCAGGGGACAGCTGCGAGCGGGAGCTCCAGGTCGGCACCGGCAGCGCCCCGCCCAGCTGGAGCTTCCCTAGGCGCTTCGCGGCACACCTGACCGTGTCTCGCGGCACACTAGTGTGCTGCGGCACACGGGTTGGGAAACGCTGTTCTAGACAACTTAACAAAATGAATAGCAATAGCATTTAGACTTATATACCGCTTCATAGTGCTTTTACAGCCCTCTCTAAGCAGTTTACA
Organism: Erythrolamprus reginae; assembly: GCF_031021105.1. Lineage (NCBI taxonomy): Eukaryota > Metazoa > Chordata > Lepidosauria > Squamata > Dipsadidae > Erythrolamprus > Erythrolamprus reginae. The sequence continues at coordinate 66,646,781 of NC_091953.1, forward strand.
GAACTAGCATATTGCCCCCAACAATCTGGGTCCTCATTTTACCCACCTGGGAAGGATGGAAGGCTGAGTCAACATTGAGCTGGTGCTGAAGTAGCCTGCAGTGCCGCACTCTAACCATTGCACCACCCCAGCTCTTTTAAAAAGCTTTTTAAAATAAACGCTTGATCTGAAGAGGCCCAGTGCTATTGTATTTTATTTTAAATAGAGAATAACAATACTTCCAGAAAACCACATCAATTTTAACAGTATCTGTAAAAGTATAATATGAAATTTACCAGTGGTCCTGTTTAATACTAAGATAAGGAAGTTAAAACCCTGACTTAGTCATGTTTGGAGTAGATGTATTTAAATAATAAAGGAGTTATTGTGACTATCTTTAAAAAGATTTGTTGGCATTAATATACTGCCATAATCTACATTTCTCCATTCTTTGCTTGTCAGGCACACATGCCCAGAAATACACAACAAACAGTGTATATCATCTGTGCTGTTTGCTGTGAAGCAAATTGCTGGGAGACAAACAGATTTGTTTTTTCCTTGTTTTCCTCCCCCAAAACTAAGGTGTGTTTTATACTCTGGTGTATCTTATACTACGAAAAATATGATAATGTTTTTAAATTATCTGTTCACAATAGTAAAAAAAAATAGCAAGTGAGTCCCTTTTTTTGTTGCTAAATAAAATCTGCCAACCTCACTCCATTGATGAATGACATGATTCATTATTTTTCTAATCTAGTATTCCAGCTGTGTTATCTAATGACAGGAATTGGTCAGGTATTAATTCCCTTGAAGAAATTTCCTCCACTGAGTTTGGACTAAGATCTTCTTCATTCTCTTTATGCATTCACTTTCAATTTCTTCCTGATTTCAGTGTACTTAATGTTGAGCTTGAGGATTCTCAGGTATTTATAGTCATCATATTCATCCAGACTCTTGTTTATATAGGGCATCTCAATTATTTCAGTTTTCACTGTTTTTCCCCAGGTAAGGGCAACACATTTGTCCAGTCCAAAACTCCACGGCAGTATCTTAACTGTATATATAGACAGTATTGAGCAGTGATTATATTTCAGATAGCATTTTTTCATACAGCTTCATGTAAATGAAGCTTGGAAGATTTTTTTTGATATTTGAAAGCCATGACCCGACTTTTCAGTATTGTTGACAGAGGATCAGGGCAATGATGAACAACAACGTTGATAGTGACTCCTTGAAAGTTTCTTCTCTTGATATTAATCTCTCCCGATCTATCACTATTGATACTGTATCTATCAACTGTGTCTTAAATTGTTCTACTGATCTTTATGCAAAGCTTCTGATATTCCTGATATTATTTCTAGGGAGTTGATTATCCTTTATGTAACCACAAAACCACATTCAAGATGGTTTTACTTCTCACAGTTTTCCAGAATCATCTTGTGAATTAGTACCTGCTCTTTTGTTCCTCTGCTGTCTGGGCAGTTTCCTTTCTTATTTTCAAGCAGATACACTTAGGGCTGCATCAGCTACCATACCAGTTAGCAATTTGAAACTTGTTGCTAAGCAGGAAATTGGCCTGGAGTTGTCTGGTGTTGTCCATTTTGCTGGATTATTCATTATTACCGTATTTTTCGGTGTATAAGACTTTTTACTTCCAAAAAGTGCATCAAAAACTGGGTGCTTCTTATACATCGAAGTCACCACTTGTGAGCAACTCCGGCAGCATCCGGGTGGAGCAGAGCAACTCGCCCATTCATGTCCAGCAACCACAGCCGATGCCGGCTGCTGTCCTGCCCCTGGCTGCTGCTCCTGCATCTCAAGCCGTCCAGAACTCCTAAGCTGATCGGTAAGTTGGCAAAGAAGGAAGCAGTTTCTATCTCTTGGGGTGGGTGGGTGGAGGGGGGAAGGAAAGAGGGATGGCTGACTCAGTGGAGGGGTGGAGAGAGAGAGGAGCAAATGTTTCGTCAACTGGCTTTTACCGGCGTTTTTTCCTGTTACCTTATCAGCGAGCCTTCCCCCCAGCAGCAGTAAAACAGATGCACTGGGTAAATAGATTACTGAGATGCTGCTGTCTTTGTTGCTGTGCTAGTGAGCCTTCTCTTCAGCAGCAGTAAAATACATATACATTTAAATATTTAGATTACTGAGAAGCTGCCACAATTGCTGCCAGAATTGAGCCCTTCCCACCACTGCTGCCCTTCCTGCACAAAGCCTGCTCCCAGACTACCTGAAGAGCTGTCACCCCAGTTGCTACCCTAGCGAGAACCAACTAACAGGGTACTGTCACTTCGCTATCTCCCCCTTTGATCTTCCTTTCCTGAATCTCCTGTGATAATCTTTATGACTCTTTGTAAATAGAGCTGGGAAGTTCAAAGAGCAAAGTAGCCACAATTAGAGGAGGACTGGCTTAGAATAGGAGCTGAAGGTCCTTAAAGTTGAATGTATGAACATAGTTTCAGCTAAAGTGTTTATAAAGGAAACATTAGAATAGAATAGAATAGAATAGAATAGAATAGAATAGAATTCTTTATTGGCCAAAGTGTGATGTTTCTAGACCATTTGGCTCAGAATACTTTTTTTCTTGTTTTCCTCCCCCAAAATCTAGGTGCGTCTTTTATTCCGGTGTGTCTTATACACCGAAAAATATAGTAGGTAGATTTTGCCAGATGCTAACTAATCTTCAATTTCACTTCCTTGCATTATGTTAAACTGCTTGACAATGAGTGACTGTAGAGCAGTTCTTCTAGTGAGTTGGTGCTTATATGTGCTAGTTTTTTTAAATAATTTAATATTTATAATGTAGCTGAGGTATGCTGATTAGTTAATGGTTGTAGATTAGGCGTGATATCCTGAGTAGTTGGAGCTTGCAGGCTACTTGATTGTTTTGCAATGTGTGTTCTGAGTCTGGTTTCTATGGCTGGGATACGTTTGAGGGCTGGTTTCCAGATGTCTGGTAAGCGGGAAGTACCAGCCCTCAAATGTATCCCAGCCATAGAAACCAGACTCAGAACATACATTGCAAAACAATCAAGTAGCCTGCAAGCTCCAACTACTCAGGATATCACGCCTAATCTACAACCATTAACTAATCAGCATACCTCAGCTACATCAACGACCCCAGATGTTACCCCACTGACTCACCAGGAAGTTTCTACACAGCAGGCAATTGCTGAGCCATCAAACCACACCCAGCCACCAGTATTTATAGAAGGAAGGCAGCTCAGGTCTCGCAGTGTTCGCCCTAGAACAAGGACAGAAACACCAGCCTGAAGATGACGAGTGGGACCTCGTCGAAATGTCACCAGAAATTTCCAAATCCTACATGGGAAGAAACCCGAATATACCAAGACCATCATACCTGTACCCGTGAAAATCTACGAAAACACACACACACACACACACACACACACACACACACATATTATACTCTTAGAAAGAGAGAGAAAAAGAAAAAAACCCACCACCACAGGAGAGGGAGGGGGGATCAGGAAAAATTTAGCAATTCATTATCTCAAATAATTCTATTTTAAAATTTCTATTAATATATATTAATATATTTAATACCTAAGAGAGAGAGAGAGAAGAAGGAGAAGAAGGAGAAGAAGGAGAAGAAGAAGAAGAAGAAGAAGAAGAAAAATAGGAAAAGAAAAGACAAAGTAATGAAGAGTCACCAATAATATACTTATAATTCTCTTTCAAACGTAGAAGTCCTTTGTTGATTGAAGTTCTATATAATTTTTACCAGTTCTTTTGTAATAATTCTCCAAATCCCAAAGTGCCAAATAATGCCAAAAAATAGAATTAATCCAAATTTATACAGTCCAATATTCCAATTGTAAGTCCAAGTCTTATTCAAGTCTTATTCAATCACTAATCCAAAATCCAATGTTTTAATCCAAAGAAGTCAGAGATGGTAATTTTAGTTCAGTTCCAAATGTTTATCTTGAAATAATCCCTCAGAGACAGCCAAGGAAAGACAGAAAAAAAAAGTTTCTTCTTTGCAGCAAATCCAACGAACAAAACCGATAATCCAAAAACAGCAGATCCAATCGAAATCACTCCAACAGTATAAATCTTCTTGTTTAATTCACCAATCGTAGATTATCCCATATTTCATTAAATTGTTAATTTACTTGTTAATTTATTCCATTTTAAAATTGAAGATCGAAACAAAGAAAACGTGATCCCTCCGCAAGTAGAAAGTAGTGCCCGGGATTTAACGTTATTCTGAACTCGTAGAAATTCCAATCCTTATTACAGCTTTACCAAATCATGTCTCTTAGTACTCTCATACGAATTATGAATTTTATATCCAATCTCAATCAACTCTAATCCAAGTTCGGAAGTTCAATTTAGAAAGAGGAAAAAAGTAGATCTAGCCGTCTGTTCTTTGGCCCCAGGATATGAATTTTCCCTTCAAACTTTCTTTTTCGCCTTTTTATTTTAAACTTTCACTTTAATCCAATCTTCCAAGCTTATCATGTAATAATAGAATTTTACCTTAATTCTTCTTTTCTCTTTGTATTCCCTTTCTGCTCTGTTGTTCTTTCAGATCTTTAAATTCTTCTTCTCACTTTTCTGCTTCCCACTGGTTTGGATGGATCGCAATGGCCGAGTCCTCTGGGATTCCGAGGATCGGTTCTCCCTTGTCCAGAGCTGTGGGGTGATCCCTTGCCTCTGGAGCTTCGGCGGTAGCTCCTTGGACAGAGGGGAGCCCCCTGTTCTAGGAACGGGCCATCCGTACCCGATCCAACCGCAAAACGCGTCCTCTGGAGGGGTAGAAGGAGTCTCGGGGGGACAGAGCCCTGTCCCGGAGCCTCCGCTGCGATCCCGGACCAAATCGGAAGTCCCAAATTTTCTTTACTTTTTTAAAAAGAACTTTTCTTCTTACTAGCTAGCCCCTAGAGGTTCTTGACCAAATGTTCTTTCCCTCTAGAGAAGGAGTGTCAAACTCGCAGCATCCCATTGCAATTTCTCGCAACATTTTTTCCCTTCTTGGAGCTGGCATAGCATGGCCTGTGTGTGATACATCCGGCCCACAGGCCACCAGTTTGACACTCCTGCTCTAGGGCATTCCTGTTAAATGGGTTTACTTACACAGAACAACTTGGGGGAGGATTAAACTGACGCACTTTACAGGAAGCTATAGAAACCGATTTTCTTTTACTGTTCCCATAAGCTTTAATTGGGTGAAGTGGGGCTTGATTGGGCAACATACAACATATGAAAGATATTTCAAATGGACTAACATACCCAGAATGAATCCAAAATCTGGGACCAAGTCTCCTATGAAGTGGAAATTTGGCAAATTTTACAAAAAGAAAAAACAGTTTATAACATAATTCAAAATCTCACAAAACATTTCCGGTGCTGATGTTTGACAGTGCTATAAAGTTCAACATTGAGTAGTTTCAAGGCAGATACCTCTCTGAATATCTCTCTGAATTTTTAAGAACTTGTTAAGTACATTTGAAGCTCTGCCATTGTTGAAAGCACTGAGGAATCTGGTAAGGAAATATCTCTAAAACAATGACACGAGGAGGCATGGGTTGTCTAATTTTTCCTTGATATTGAAAAAGGAAAAATCACAAGACAGAAATACAACATCAAATACACAAGTAACAGGACTACTGAATGAAGAAGAGGAATATCTTGATACCTCACATTCAGATATCCATTTGGAACCATCTCTGTAGAGACATATGGTTGCTTAATTAAACACGAAATGTATTGTTATGAATTTCCTAAGAGAAATAAATTTAAAGCTCAATATTTAGTAAATGGATGAGCTAAGTTCAATAATAAATAAAATTCTTCCAAATCAATCCCCTTAAATTTTTGGTTACATTTTTGACTGTGTTTAGAATTTCATTAATATTTTTCTACCATTGAAAACTGATAAAGCAAATAAATTATTTTTGTGATTAAACCCATTTTGTATTGGTGGAAGAAAATCATATTACTTTTCAAAATAAGACAGTTCTATTTTAATAGTTATAAATAAAAAAATGATGTCTCATTTTGAGTTTTCAAAAAGAAAAAAATACTGTACTTTCTTGGCAAACATTTCCTATGTTTGTGATTTTTTTAAGAAAATGAACATTTTATTAAAAATATATAACTACTTAAATAAAAAATACTGATAAATTCTAAAACAATGAATCTATTCAATTGTGTTTACTTAGTAAATACAAATATCACCTGGTGATTCAAATATTTCAAGTCCTTTCTGATTATCAATGCTTTATTAAAACATATCTATAGATATCCTATAAACTGTTTCATTTTGGAAGGTATTTTACTTAGTAACATAGTGCAATCACATGACCCTGGGACACTGAAACTGTCGCAAATACATGCCAGTTGCCAAGCACCCACATTTTTAAGTGTATGACCATCGGGTGCTGTAATAGTTGTAAGTGTAAGGAGTGTCATTTATTTTTCAATGTCATTGTAGCTTTAAACGGTCACTAAATAAATGGTTAGAAGTTAAGGACTACTTTTATATTTCTACTGAATGGAAACTGTCATCTGGAAAAGAAAGTTATGTTCTTGCATCAGCTTTAAAAATTAAATTGATATATCATTTACCTGAGTGGAGTTAGATAGTTGTTTTTTCCACGGCTCCTCTGCGCTGCTGGTCAGGTTTGTGCGGTTATGAGGTAGAGAGAGTGCGTTTCGCTGCAGGTAAGGCACGTTTCCATTACTTCCACTTCCTGTTAAATGATTATTGCCTATCAAAATAGTGTCTGTACTACTCAGCATTTTTGCTGTGCTGCAGGGAACCGAGCCTGCTGGAAAGGGTCCATTTGCCATAGGCTGCCCGGGACAGGTTGGACGGATTCCGTGCTGTGTGATGTTAGGCACTCTGGTCAGAGCAACCTGTGGCTGCTGACCAGAGACAGAGTTTGTAGGCAGTGATGAGTCAGTTGTTGGCCCATTAGCAATTCCAGTAGATCGTACCTGTGCAACTCCCATCTGCCTCATCTAACAAAAAGGGAATAAAATATTTAAAAGATTGGCAAACTATAGTTACGATTTCCTCAAGCATATTTGGTGAATGTCTTCTAAAGTTTAGGAATATAAAGATATGCCCCATAAAAGATACTACAAAATTATACAACCCCATAATGTGACATATGAATCATTCTGTCTGAGCAAGATCATATAAGCAGTAACAATGAAAAAAATGTTATCCTTCTGACATATTTTATAGGGAAAAGTTGAATTTATGTACAAGGTTGTAATTCTTAAGTCATTCTGCACTTGTAACATGCAGCAATGTACTTCTCAAAAGTACATTGGCAAAAATGAAATACAGTGAACCCTCGAGTTTCGCGTCCTCAAGGATCGCGAAAGGGCTATTTCGCGAGTTTTCAACCCGGAAGTAAACTCCACCATCTACGCATGCGTGCCCTTCCACGCATGCGTAGATGGTGGAGTTTCCCCGCCGGGCAGAGGCTTCCCTGGGTCTTCCCCCTCTTGCCCCCGTAAGACCCCAGCGGCGGCGCGAGCAACGGCGTGGGCGGGCGGGCGGCACGCGCGGGGCAGCTCGGCTCCCCAGCTGGGAAGCGGCCCCAGCAACAGCGTGGGCGGGCGGGCGGTGCCCGCGCGCTTGGGGACATCGCAGCTCGCTCCCCAGCTGGGGAGCCGAGCTAGGGAGTCCGGACCGCGCGCGCGTTGCTGGGGAAAGCGCGCGCGCTTGGGGAATCCCTAGCTCGGCTCCCCAGCTGGGGAGCGGAGCTAGGGATTCCCCAAGCGCGCGCGCTTTCCCCAGCAACGCGCGCGCGGTCCGGACTCCCTAGCTCGGCTCCCCAGCTGGGGAGCGGAGCTAGGGATTCCCCAAGCGCGCGCGCTTTCCCCAGCAACGCGCGGGCGGTCGGGACTCCCTAGCTCGGCTCCCCAGCTGGGAAGCGGCCCCAGCAACAGCGTGAGCAATGGGGTGGGCGGGCGCGAGCAACGGGGTGGGCGGGCGAAGGGCGGGCGGCAGTGGAAGCAAAAACACCATCTGCGCAAGCGCAGATGGTGTTTTTACTTCCGCACCGCTACTTCGCTAAAAATCGATCATCGCGTGGGGTCCTGGAACGGAACCCTCGCGATGATCGAGGGTTCACTGTACAGTGAACCCTCGAGTTTCGCGTCCTCAAGTATCGCGAAAGGGCTATTTCGCGAGTTTTCAACCCGGAAGTAAACTCCACCATCTGCGCATGCGTGCCCTTCCACGCATGCGTAGATGGTGGAGTTTCCCCGCCGGGCAGAGGCTTCCCTGGGTCTTCCCCCTTCCCCCAGAGGCTTCCCTGGGACACCCCAGCTCCGCTCCCCAGCTGGGAAGCGGCCCCAGCAACAGCGTGGGCGGGCGGGCGGTGCCCGCGCGCTTGGGGACATCCCAGCTCCGCTCCCCAGCTGGGAAGCGGATCTAGGGAGTCCCCACCGCGCGCGCGTTGCTGGGGAAAGCGTGCGCGCTTGGGGACATCCCAGCTCCGCTCCCCAGCTGGGAAGCGGATCTAGGGAGTCCCCACCGCGCGCGCGTTGCTGGGGAAAGCGCGCGCGCTTGGGGACATCCCAGCTTCGCTCCCCAGCTGGGAAGCGGATCTAGGGAGTCCCCACCGCGCGCGCGTTGCTGGGGAAAGCGCGCGCGCTTGGGGACATCCCAGCTTCGCTCCCCAGCTGGGAAGCGGATCTAGGGAGTCCCCACCGCGCGCGCGTTGCTGGGGAAAGCGCGCGCGCTTGGGGACATCCCAGCTTCGCTCCCCAGCTGGGAAGCGGATCTAGGGAGTCCCCACCGCGCGGGCGTTGCTGGGGAAAGCGCGCGCGCTTGGGGACATCCCAGCTTCGCTCCCCAGCTGGGAAGCGGATCTAGGGAGTCCCCACCGCGCGCGCGCGTTGCTGGGGAAAGCACGCGCGCTTGGGGACATCCCAGCTTCGCTCCCCAGCTGGGAAGCGGATCTAGGGAGTCCCCACCGTGCGCGCGTTGCTGGGGAAAGCGCGCGCGCTTGGGGACATCCCAGCTTCGCTCCCCAGCTGGGAAGCGGATCTAGGGAGTCCCCACCGCGCGCGCGTTGCTGGGGAAAGCGCGCGCACTTGGGGACATCCCAGCTTCGCTCCCCAGCTGGGAAGCGGATCTAGGGAGTCCCCACCGCGCGCGCGTTGCTGGGGAAAGCGCGCGCGCTTGGGGACATCCCAGCTTCGCTCCCCAGCTGGGAAGCGGATCTAGGGAGTCCCCACCGCGCGCGCGTTGCTGGGGAAAGCGCGCGCGCTTGGGGACATCCCAGCTCCGCTCCCCAGCTGGGAAGCGGAGCTAGGGAGTCCCCAAGCGCGCGCACACCCCAGGCGCGAGCAACGGGGTGGGCGGGCGAAGGGCGGGCGGCAGTGGAAGCAAAAACACCATCTGCGCACGCGCAGATAGTGTTTTTACTTCCGCACCGCTACTTCGCTAAAAATCGATCATCGCGTGGGGTCCTGGAACGGAACCCTCGCGATGATCGAGGGTTCACTGTAGATACAGCAACAGCATAGTAAAACATACATAATAATAACAATCCAGCAGGAATCAGGAATAAGTGATACAGCCAGGAGCAGTATATGGCTCAGCATAAAATGTTTGCTTCTGGTTTTCCAAAAGAATACATTGTTAAATACATTGATAAAACTATTATGCAAAAATATGCATCTTCATTTTTAAACCCCCCCCCTATGCGTCGAGTAGTTATCTTGTCATTTAATAACAGTTTTGAGGTTTTACTTCACTAAATTCTCTAGCATCTCTATAAGTTCATACTTAATGACAAAAAATAAATACCATTTTATGAATGTGTATTACTTCCATCTCAGTAATTGAAGAAAAAATAATTGCACTATATTATCTCATTGCCTCCATGAACAGAGTAGCCATATGAAGTTCTTCTAATCTATTTAATATATTTATTCATCCATCCTTTTTCCCCGTATTTATAACAATGACCAAGAATGACTAAAACATTCATAAATATTTAAAATCCTAGAATTTTAAATGTCCAACTAATTTCATTTATAAGACAATCTGCAAAGTAAATGTGTTTGCGGGCACCTGCTGGTGTTGCTGCATCAAGACAAACTGACTCTCCAGCTGTTCTAGCATAAGTTTCTGTGCTGGATTTAAACTATTTCTATTTGCACGCAGCTGTTCCAAGTGCTGAAAAAGAAATAAAAATATATCTCTTATCACAATATGACCAAGGTATTTCTTTATTTAGTTTTCTTTTAAAACCATCTTTTAAAGTTTAACTTTTTAAAGTTATACAATAACAAACTTAAATCCACTAAAAATCAGGACAGTTACAAATGAAATTTCTTATAGTGACACAGTTTATATAACAATGAAGTTGTTAATTTTGTTGCCATGCTGACATCAAGTCTTTTCAAAATTCATGATGTTTCATAGAGATTTCTACACATAACAATAAACATTGATGGCTTTATATCTATCCTTACAGTTCTTTCAACTACTTTTCCCTGTCAACCCCTTTACTTAGAGAGAGAAAAGATACTGGTTTAAAAAAGGCATTTAGCCTGTTAAAAAACCAGAGCTGTCCATTTTTTTGATTCAGTATACCAAGAATATCTTTTGAGTATTTCATTTATCAAAATTATACCCCCGAAAAAGTACTCTCAGAGCACAAGTATTGTAGGAAATGACTACTATTCTGTGACTTGTTTTCTATGACCACCCATTCAAACAATAAAAATGTATTTTCCTACAAATACAATGCTTTCAAATAACATGCACACTATGTAGAAAAACTGTTTTAACTACAGTAATAATTTGTATGAATTTAAATGTCTTAGAAGAGGAAAACAAATGCATAAATAAAAATATATTTAATAAATACACTTACATCAACACTACAAGGAAAATATATCAGAAAAAATTAAGTTATGAGGCAAATGTGAACATTCTGATTTTATAGTTATATGTTATGAAGTTAAAAACCCCCCACAAAAACAACCTTCACCTGTAATTTTTGTGGTGTCAAGCACCAAGAATGTATTTGCTGCTGTACCGGAGGAGGATGTGACATTGTGTGGCCACTGCTCCAAGCCTCTAAAGTATTCTAAAAACAATTAATGACAACAACAATAGTAATAGTGTTAGTAGATTATCTAAAATTCAAATTGTCTCAATGGTGTTCACTATAAATCAATTCTTAATGGAACAATAAAATACTACTTAATACAATAAAATATAGGTTAATATGTGAGAAAAATAAAAATAAAAACCAACCAATTATGATGGATAATTAAATAAAATCAAATAATATACATTTCAAAGTTCACCAAAATTCATTTTAGTTTCTACAATACTATCCATGTGATGATTCAGGATTCCAAATATAACCAAAGATGATAGACAAAATGGCATGACCCTTTTCATACCTTCTGCTATGGTACTGTTTTAGCTATTGTAATGGTGAACTACTCTTACACCAATGTCACAGTTGTGAATACAGTGTTCCCTCGATTTTTGCGGGTTCAAACTTCGCTAATAGCTTATACCACGGTTTATAAAAAAATATTAATTAAAAAATGCTTAACATTTTTTAACATCCCACCTGATGATGTCATACATCATCGCCAAACTTTTGTCTGCCATTGCTGATTGGCCAAAATCTTGGCCAATCAGCATTGTTATCCAAAAATATAAATATCAGGATCACTAAGTGTCTTATTCAATGGTGAGTACCAATAATAATTGTGAGTAAATGGTTGTTAAGGGAATGAGAAATGGTAATTTAAGGGTTTAAAGTGTTAAGGGATGGCTTGTGATACTGTTCATAGAGAAAAATTGTGTATTTACTTCCGCATCTCTACTTCGCGGAAATTCAACTTTCGCGGGCAGTCTCAGAACGCATCCCCTGCGAAAATCGAGGGAACACTGTATTATAATTGTTATAAAGACCTATCTTGGTAATAGCCTAATTCTTTTGAAGGGCTGATTCTTGAAACTAAGTGGGGCTCTTATATGAGTATATATACCTTGGTTGGACTAGATGGTCTTTTCCTCTTGGCTGGACTGGACAGGTCATCTACATGGCTAGAAGGTATCATGTGTAGTGGCAACTGCTGTGAAATAGGTGTCTGACTGAGGCCTAGTACAGGTTCAGTATTTTGATGAGGTTTACAAGCCTAGGAATCAGAGGGAGAAAAAATATGGTTCTATTCATTTTAAACTGTTCCTTGAATAGTATTTATTACCAGTTGTACATTTTAAAAAGGGCTGTGAATTTACTCTGAACTTATTTATTGAAAATCAATTTCATAGTATCAAAGAAGTAGTGTGTACCTTTCATGGGTTTGTTTTCAAGACAGAAAAAAACCTGCTGCAAATGCTATGTGGGATATCTTTGTGATAATTATGAAATCCACAAAGGTTCTAAAATGGTACCCCCATATTTATTCCATGACAGGGATGTTCTTTATTCTCCCTCTGCTATTAAGTCTTATTACCAGTGAAAACTAACTCTGTGCTACAGCAAAATAATTTTGACTACTACGATTGATTGAAAAGAACCCTTAAAAAGCTGGGCACCTGCAGAACATAACCCAACTTCTCACCTGCTGTGTTGTGTTCATGGCACCCTGCCTGGAGGTAAGCTCTGCGGGGATTGGTAGGCTCCATGCCTCCTCAATACTAGGAAGTAATTTAGTTTTATTCTGTAGACTACCTTGTGGAAGGTTACACAACTGAGCCTAGGAAAAATTATGTAAAAAGTGAATTTAACACAAGCCTAATTTAGTAAGATCAAGTCCATGAAATTTTCCTAAATTCTGTACTCTATTATGTCTTAGAAAGGATCAATTTTAAATCTGGGACTTCAGAGAAATGCTAAGGATAAAGAGGGTAACCAGATATAAACCTTTGTGAGAATTTGAACAAAACTGAGCTCTGATTTCAGTGGTCTCATTAATCCTTTGGTTCTGAAGTTGCTAACAAGAGCAAAAGATAGTGTGTGTATTCTCTTACTAAATGCTATGATAACTTAAAATGTAGACAACACAAAATATGCATAAATTATATCAAGATACAAAAAATACTTAAGAATAGAGACCCACTTAAAATGAAAAATCAAATGAAACTGTAAGCTATGGCATGTCCTGAATGCATATGGAAACAGACTGTGAAGCTTATGAAACAATCACATATAAAATGTCTGTGTCCTTATTTTTCTCCTCCTTTCTAACTTGATATTATTACTAAATAGATCCCTATTTTAAGACCATGTTTTACCTGTAAATACTTTATTCGTGCTGCAAGTGCAGAGGTATTACTACAGTTTTTGCTTCTGGTTGCATTTAAGTAGCATTTAATGGCATCCTGAGACTGATTGCAGGATTCATAGAGAGTGCCAAGATCCATCCAGGCTGCAGCATGGCCATGGTCCAATTGTACAGCACAGATATAAGCCTGTAAAGCATCCATAGGCTGATTCTGTTGTTGGTACAGCACACTAAAAAGACAAATGCTCAATTGTGAATACCAAAATCATCTCCAAATTTCATCATTTGTCTCAATTTGTACTTAAATAGGTGATAAGCATAAAACCTCAATTTACTATAATAAAATGTTTGGAAGTGCTTCAAATATCTTTTTAAACAAGAGGTTGTATTGTACAGGGCTTAGTAAATTTTGCCTAAAAGTTAACATTAACTTTGAGAATATATACATCTCAGATGTAAAGAATATCCAACATAAGAAATTATAATCTTTATATTTCATAAAAACAGTTCCAAGATAGTCACATGATAAAACATCTATTAATGCATTGCTGCATTATATTACATTTTGTTACATTACTTCTCTCATAATCTCTTACCCTATAGAACACCATGTGTCTGCACTTGCTTCTGATTTATCAATAGACTGCCTATAAGAAATAAAGGCATCCTGAACTTTTCCAATACTTGAATAGCACCTGAAAAGAATAGATGGATAAAAACAAATATAGAGGCTGATTTTAATTTTTTTAAAAAATATTGCATAGATTTATTACAATTCATATATTCTTACAATTTGCACCTAGTTCAATTAATCTTTCTCCAGAATCAATTTTACCAGAACCTTGCAACCATCGAAAAATTTCTAACATGAAATACAAGTGGTATTTGTATGCATCATTTGTAGGTTAGCTACTATATTTTTCGGAGTACAAAATCACCTTAGTTTGGGGGGAGGGGAAAAAGGGGAGGGGGAATTCTGCCTACCAGATCTTCTGGTAGTATAATCTACATTATACTCTGAATGTAGCTTTTTTGAAGCTTTTTTTTCAGTCGTAACAAGGACCTAGCGAGTGAAGCGATCTTCTACGCACTTTGCCTGCTTTTCTCATTGCTGCTCCCTCTAATGACCAGCTGTGCTTTAGAAGCTGTTTTTATTCCCAACTAGGAGATAAAAAGTGTGCACACATGCTCAAAACCAGCGAACTAATGTGCTGAAACTGACCAGACTAGGGATGCTAGCCAGAATATTTGATAGGCAGAATTCCCCCTTTTTCCCTCCCTGAAAACTAAGGTGCATCTTATACTCCGAAAAATATGACAGATAACCTACAAATGATGCATACAAATCTCCAGAGTATAGACTTTCTCTAGCATCTTCTAAGTCACTGAGACTCAAGGAGTAACTGTATAAAATGTAATTGTATAAAATAACATTATCCTATCCTAAATCAGGCATTTGCTTCCTTATAATAATACATTCTTACCTTCCAAGGAAATACCAGGATTGGCCAGAGTTTGGATCTGCCTCTAGAGACTTTTGGAGACATTGAATAGCATAGGTTTCCTTGGTGGCTTTATCTCCTAATTGATCCACTGTATGATGCATCCAGCCTAAGAAAAGAAATATCTATACATTATTTGGTATTTATGTCTTAGAATGAATCAGATTATTATTATTTTATTTATTCTGTGTAAACCTTCCTATAAATATAATTAACAGAGATATTTACTTTACCAATCCAACAGAAAATTAGCACTTATAAAAGGTATTTAATTAGCAGACAACAATACATTCTGCTTAAATCTGAGCATTTTACCATTGCGGTTTTCTTACAATTCTCTCGTTTTCATTTGGTTTATCAGAACAAATGAAAACTATAGCAATTATTCTATACAAACTCACTACATGAACCATTATATGTAAATATAATGGGGGGAAGTCAATATACAATTAGGGAAATACAAATAATCATAAATTCAACATTAAAACAAAAAATAAGTACATTATTGTAAGATTTAAGCAGCCACTAAAAGGTAACATATAGGAATAGATATAGGATTACAGTATTTTTCGGAGTATAAGATACACCATTAAGTATAAGACACAACTTAGTTTTGGGGGAGGAAAACGGGAGGGGGGATTTGCCTCTTCCTCCCAGCAATTTGCCTCCCTGCAAGCAGTACAGATGATATACACTGTTTGCTCTGTATTTCTGGCCATGTCTGCCTGACCCATAGAAACAGCAAAGAATTGGAGAAATTTAGATTATGGCAGTATATTAATGCCAGAAAGTTTTCTTAAATGTAGTCACACTAACTCCTCCCAATTATTTAAATAGATCTACTCCAAACATGACTAAATCATGGTTTAACTCAGCTGTTTTATCTTAATATTAAACACTGCTACATTTCAGATTATACTTGTATAGATGCTGTTAAAATTGTTGTGGCTTTCTGGGAATATACAATATTTTATGCTATTTAAGAGAAGATACAATAGCACTGGGCCTCTTCAAATCAAGCATTTATTTTAAAAAGCTTCTTCATTTTGTTAAGTTGTCTAGAACAATAATAAAGCAGTCTTAAAAAATAAGTCTAACATTCTATAGACATTTATAGTTATGGACTTATCTCCTTGCATCCAGTTTCAACAACTGATTAGCACAAGAAAGTAAAATTCTGCCTCTGCCTCTCTCACCCAGCAATTTGCCTCCTTGCCACTTTAATTTCACTTTCATTTTAGCGTGTGAGCTTGCCTGCACTCCTGAGAAGGAGCTTCCCAGCTGTGCTTCAGATGAAGAATAAAGGTCAGCATTAGGGAAGGCTTCTTCTGACACAAAGACACCAGGGGGAAAGCCCCAAAAATTGCATCATCAGTAGATTCCTATCGGTGCAGCACTCTGGACCACATCGGTAGGAACCCCCCATTGCCCGGAAATGGGGAAAAAAATACCCAATGGACAAACCGGAAGGGCATTTTTCCAAACTTTCAGTTTGTCCGTTGGGTGATTATTATTATTTTTGCCTCCGGGGGGTCAGGGAAGCTTTCTGAAGCATCCAGAGGGCGAAATGGCCCTTCCCAAAGCCAAAAATCAGCTGGCCAGCATGCGCACTAGAGCTGACACAGGGCAACACCTCATGTGCCCTCTGATATGGCTCCACAGGTGGCACACATGCCATAGGTTCGCCATCACAGGTATATAGGGATCCTTAATTAATTACAATAATCTATAACAGAGAGGAAATATCTGTATTAGTAAGAGAGGTGATGTTAGACTACCCAGTCCCTGTAAAGGAAAACCATTATTGTATTTAGGATTAAACTAACATGAGTTAGAGGTTCAAGTGGTGCTTTATGTTACTAATAAGATTTATTTGTATGCAGTTACTAAAACTGAAGCCATTCCTATGTAACACCTGCCATTTTTAAAAGTGCTTGGCTGTTCCCAGAAAAACCCCAAGACTCAGTTCTAAGTAGCAAACCAGCAAACTGTAGTTCTTTCTGATAGCTGATTTCAGAGAATGCAAACGCATTGCTACTTTTGGATAAAAATGTATTTTATATACTGATATATTTTAAAAAGTTCTACACCATTCTTTTTCTATATTATATCAATCTCAACCTGTAATTGTACCATACAAAAAAACCACTAAACCACAATTGCAACAATGAATTGAAAGTAAAAGAATAAGTTTTCAATTTATTTAATTTGGATATTAGTATCATTCTGATACTAATTTTATTATTTAAAAAATGTAGTTGATGGTGCTATATGATTTAAAGCTGTATCCTTTGATGCAAAAATATCAAGTATTTTTCTAATGAAAAATTAAAATCTGAAATTGAATTTTTGGAGAACTAGATGTTTTAAAATTTCCGGCAAATCAAAGAATATTAAACAGACTCTTGTATTTCTTAATTTATACATACCTAACTGCTGCAACACAGTTGCTTTCACTTGTGCAGGAAGGTTTTCAGACTGCAAAAGTTGTTCATATTCCTTCTTTGCCAAATGATATTTTTTCTAAAAAGTAGAATGAGATGTTAATTGAAGTGATAACTTTTTAAAACTGGAAGCTAGATTGATATTACATACATACATACATACATACATACATACATACATACATACATACATACAGCAACTAACACATTGCAGCAGAATACTATGCTTATAATGAAGAAATTATTTAAAGAAACAAATTCAAATATAATATTTGAATCTGCTAAATCTTGATCTATCAGCTTACTATTAATTAAACATGAACTATTCAAATTCTACTATATTACTAATGCTCTACTTGGGTAGTGATGACAATGTCCATCTAATAAATTTAGACTACCCATACACAACTCCAAAATGAAGAGGAAAAATAAATTACTGGAGAACCAACATAAATCGATGGAAGTGAATAAATGCAATCCATTAAACTAAACAAAAGTTAATTATATTCAAAATTTTCTCAATGTTCAACATTGTCATTTTCTGATTCTCAATTTCTATGCTTCATATTAGGATTAAATCTCCTACATGGTATGTAAAAGTAAATGGAAAAGATGTGGAACAAGTGAGGAGATCCTTAATCAAAGCGGGGTTTTAAAATAGAGCAAATACTGTCAAGCAACTAGAACATCTGCCTTTTCAATTCAAACATACTGGGTTGGATCCAGGGCTGCTGCTCCACAAATGGAAGAGCCTCTTCCGTTCCCAGAAGTGAGTTGGATCCAGTGGATGCTCCTCCTCAACTGGATGCTTCTGCAGGTGGAAGAGGGGGAAGCAATTTTCACTGATTTCCCCTTCCCCCTGCAGCCCTCACTGCTACATCAAACACATGCAAAAATGGCACCCAACCATCTAGGACAGATTTTTGAGCGCATACAGGCTGTAGCGGGAGGGGAAAATAAGCAAAAATAATTTCTTTCCCTCACCCCTCAACTGAGGTATCTATTCTGTTCTGCCCCATAAAATTCTGTAAAGAGATTTTTTTATTTAATATGTGACAGACCCTAGGCCCAAGTAGGTCAATCACTGCAGCCATTTGGATCTCTGAAATTATCAATTTATTTAGTTAAATGTATTATGGGAACCCACTCCAAAAGATTATGAGTAGCTTATGGTATTGAAATATACAGTTAAATTAGTTTTTAAAAAACAAAATTTAACAGGCCAAAGGGGCGGGGGGAATCATAATAAAAATAACACACGAAGCCTTTACTAAAAAACTAGCTTCAGGCCTAGGAACAGAGTAGGTAGTAAGGGCCTGCCAAAATCTCAGGAGAGTAGGCACCTTACATATCTCGAGGTGGGAGTGGCGGGGAGGAGGGCAGAGATAGAAATAAAGAATGTCTGCTTTTTCAGTCCCTCAGATGGCAATATTTGGGATTGGACTGCACCCACTCTGCTGAAATCTGCCAAAATATACCAAGTGGGCAGAAAACATTGGGGATAGCTACATATGAAAATATAATATGGCTAATAATAAGGTGAATAAATAGATAAATATTTGAGAGCATTGTTATCATGTTTAAGTGTAATCTCAAAACTTAGTATATGTGTATGTATGTGTTATCATTTCATATACCAAGGTATATAAAAGGTATGTTTTCTATTGCAACACTATACCGTTTTCCCCAAATAAGACATTCCTTGATAATATGCCCAATCGGGCTTTTGAGTGCATGGCAATAAGGCTAAGTGCTTATTTCAGGGTTCAAAAAAATATAAGACAGGGTCTTATTTTGGGGAAAACGTACATATTTAACAGAAAACAGAAATGGAACTCGTTATTATTGAGTTTTTTAAACATAATATATTTGAATATTGCAATAAATCATTATCAGGCTATTAATTAGAGCAGTGTTTCCCAACCTTTTTTGAGCTGCGGCACATTATTCATATTTTCAAAATCCTGGGGAACATTGAAAGGGGGGGCGGCAGGGGGGGAGGGGCTAAAGAAAAGTTTGGACAAAAAAACCCCTCTCTCTTCCTCCCTTTCGCTCTATTTCTCCCTCTTTCTCTCTTTTCCTTCCTTCCCTTCTTTCTCTCTCTCCATCCCTCTTTCTTTCTTCCTCTCTTTTTTCCTCTCTTTCTCTCTCCCTCCTTCCCTTCCTCTATGTCTTTCTCTCTCCCTTGCTCTCTCTCTCTCTATTGCTATCTTTCTTGCTTTTTTCTCTCTTTCTTGCTCCCTCTCTCTCTTTCACTGTCTCTTGCTATATGTCTCTTTCTTTCTCTTTGCCTCTCTTGCTATCTCTATTTCTTTCTCTCTCACTCTCTCTCTGCCTCTCTTGCTAAGTCTCTCTTTTTCTCTTGCTATGTCTCTCTTTCTTTTTCTCTCTCTCTGCCTCTCTTGCTATGTCTCTCTTTCTCTCTCTCTTTCTCTATCTCTCTTTCTCTGCCTCTCTTGCTGCCTCTCTTTCTCGCTCTGTCTCTCTTTCTCTACCTCTCTTGCTATGTCTCTCTTTCTCTCTCTCTCTGCCTCTCTTATATGTCTCTTTCTTTCTCTCTCTCTCTCAGCTGACTGCAAGCGGGAGCCCTGATGGCGGCAGCTGGACGTGCTGCTGGACACCGTATATGCCAGGCCCGCAGCGCCAGCATGTATGACGTCCAGCAGCACATCCAACCGCCACCGTCAGGGCTCCTGCTTGCAGTCAGCTGAGAGAGAGAGAGAGAGCTCCCTCTCGCCGCCGCCTGGAGCTCCCTCTCGCCACCGCCATCTCCCCGCGACTGCCTGCGGCCGCTGCAGCCACCACCCCCCACTCCCACCGCCAGTGCCCTCCCGCCAGGCCACAAAGGACACTTGCCGCCGACGCCAGGGAAGCTCCAGCTGGGCTCTCCTTCTTCCTGCCTTCCTTCTTTGGGGCCCAGCAGGAGAGCGCCGAAAACCGCGGCATCGAGCAGGAACCGGGGGACAGCTGCGAGCGGGAGCTCCAGGTCGGCACCGGCAGCGCCCCGCCCAGCTGGAGCTTCCCTAGGCGCTTCACGGCACACCTGACCGTGTCTCGCGGCACACTAGTGTGCCGTGGCACACCGGATGTGAAACGCTGAATTAGAGTCCAAAAATATTCACTATAGTGTCATTGATCAGATCCATAAAGACATAAGTTATCTTGAATATTCTCTAAAAATGCACGTTTTGTATATGTCATTTGAATGCATTCTAGTTTAAGGATTTCATATCTTCCTATGTTACATAGTGTACTTAATGTACATTTTGACTGTTCAATAAATAAATTCCTTTGGAAATGCAAAGTAGTACTAACAATGATACATACAATAAGTCAGTAACAAATAACAACAAAGTTTTCATAGGTTCTTAAGAATAGCCCAGTTTTAATATATTTGTTTATGGTTTATAAAAATATAAAATAATAAATAGTTTGACCTGTTAAGTTGTAACTATTTTTAAAAAGAATTTTTTCTTATTATCTTATTTGTTTGTCTCCTAGAACTACTGTATGTAATTTTTTAAATCAAGGTGGAAGAACTTGATTACAAAATATAGTCCCACTGACATAGTCCAAATTGTTATATTTAATATTCAAAAGGTAACACATGCTTACCTGGGTTTCATATAAATGGGCAACATGAAACCGAACTGTGAAAGTATGGAAATAAAAATATTAGGAAGAGCAGATTCAAGGTAAGTATTGCATATATGTATAACTTTAAGTGGTATTGCTTACATAAACTTACTTATGTATAAGTTTAAGTGTAATCAGGAAAGAAAAGGACATGTACAGATGCAAAGAATATAGTTCTATCCTTCCAGAAAAACATATGTGAAAAGAATCATCTTTATAAACAACTAATGTGCAACAAATTGGAGTTGCACATGCATATAAAGAAAACATGCAGGTCTGGTGAATTATTTATTTACTTATATACTGTCCCTTTGGGTTCCTGGAATAATCCCTCAAAAATTTTCAGAATATATATTTTTTAATTAGGACAAAGGAAATAGCCTGCAAATGGGTTCTGTTTCAATTCAACGAAAATATACTTTAATAATTTTTGGGCTTCAAAGAAAACATCATTTTGTTCCGTTCTCGGCCCCGGGGATGAGTGGGGTGCGTGGCATCCAGCTAATGGAGGAGCGCGTGGGGCAGCGGACGGGACTCAGCTCCACCAGCCCCCACCCCAATCTCCCTCTCAAAGGCGCCCCCGAAGGCGGGAGATTTGGATGGGGGCTGATAGAGCCGAGTCTCGTCCGCTGGCCCGCGTGCTCCCCTGCCGGCTGGATGCCATGCGCCCCACTTATCCCTGGGGCCTGCAGCCGATGACTGCCAGGTAGCCTAGGGCAGTGTTTCCCAACCTTTTTTGAGCCGCGGCACATTATTCATATTTTCAAAATCCTGGGGAACACTGAACGGGGGGCAGGGGGGGCACGGGGGGCTAAAGAAAAGTTTGGACAAAAAAAATATCTCTTCCTCCATTTCACTCTATTTCTCCCTCCCTCTTTCTCTCTCTTCCTTCATTCCCTTCTTTCTCTCTCTCCATCCCTCTTTCTTTCTTTCTTCCTCTTTTTTGCTCTCTTTCTCTCTCCCTCCTTCCCTCCCTCTATGTCTTTCTCTCTCCCTTGCTCTCTCTGCCTCTCTTGCTATCTCTCTTTCATTCTCTCTCTTTCTCTCTTTCGGTCTCTCTTGCTATGTCTCTTTCATTCTCTCTCTTTCTCTCTCTTTCTGTCTCTTGCTATGTCTCTTTCATTCTCTCTCTTTCTGTCTCTCTTGCTATGTCTCTTTCTCTCTCTCTCTCTCTCTCTTGCTATCTCTCTTTCATTCTCTCTCTTTCTCTCTCTTTCTGTCTCTCTTACTATGCCTCTTTCTCTCTCTCTTTCTCTGTCTCTGTCTCTCTTGCTATCTCTTTCTCTCTCTCTTGCTATCTCTTTCTTTCTTTTTCTCTCTCTCTCTTGCTATGTCTCTCTTTCTCTCTCTCTCTGTCTCCTTCCCTCTTTCCTTTCTATCTCTCCCTCCCTCTTTCCTTTCTATATGTCCCTCCCTCTTTCCTCCCTCCCTCTTTCCTTTCTATCTCTTTTCTTTCTATCTCTCCCTCCCTCTTTCTTCCCTCCCTCCCTCTTTCCTTTCTATCTCTTTTCTTTCTATCTCTCCCTCCCTCTTTCCTCCCTCCCTCTTTCCTTTCTATCTCTCCCTCCCTCTTTCCTTTCTATCTTTCTCTCTGTCCCTCAGCGGCGGCAAAGAAGAAGGAAGGCAGGCTGCAGAGGGCACCGAGGACAAGAGCGCTCGCTCGCTCCCTCGCCCTCTGACTTCCCTCCCTCGCTGCTGAAGGGACAAGCGCGGGCACGCTGCAAGAAGGGTTTTTTTGCTTTTTTTTGCTTTTTTTCCCCTTCCCCCGCCTCACAGGAGAGAGTGAGAGAGAGAAAGAGCAGCGCCCTGTCGGTTCCGAGCGCAGCCAGGGAAAGCGGCCTCGAGCCGAGTGCGAACTGCGGGATGCGGCAAAGGACTCCTTGTCAACCAAAAAAGGGTGGGGGTGGCAAAGGCAAAGTCTGGGAGGCGGGGAAGGGAAGAGCGGGAGACCCCCAGACAGAACGGCTGAGGGGAAGGAAAGACGGAAGGAGGGAGGGATTGAGAAGCGAAGCCAGGGAGGGCTGAGAGAAAAGGGGAGCGGTGCGCGCGAGAGAGGGGCGGGGCGTGCATTCCTGAAACGGATGGAGAAAGCCCTCTCTCGCAGCGAAAGCGCTCCCAGCCAGGGGGCTGCGAGAGAGGGCTGGGAGCGCTTTCGTCCCGAGGAGCTGAAGCTGCCGCCGCTGCCGCCGCGAGAGAAGTCGCGCCCCAAGGCAGGGGGCGGCGGAGGAGAGGGGGCAGATCGGGCGGGGAGCTTTGCGGCACTAGGGGACAGTCGCTGCTGCTGCTGGGGCAGTGCCAGCAGAAACCATGGGAGAAACGTCTGTAAAGCCTGCCGCCGGGTAGTTGAGGCAGGGCGAACAGCAGCAGCTTCCAAGAAGTGGGAGGATGTCCCCTCAACATATCCAGCCAGCGGAGGAGCCCGCGGGGCAACTTCAATTATCCAGTGAGACGGGGCTCGGCTCCATCAGCCCCAATCCTAATTTTCCGCCTAAGGGGGCGCCTTTGGGAGGGCGCAGCAATCAGTGAAGGCGCTCCAAGCACAGGGCATGGGGGCTGATAGAGCTGAGTCCCATTTGGATGATCGAAGCTGCCCCACAGGCTCCTCTGTTGGCTGGATGCCTCATGCCCCACTCATCCCTGGAGGACAAGCTAAGAAGAAGGAGGGTAAGCTGCTGGCTCATCCCCGGAGAAACAGAGATGGAGGGAAAGGGGGGGGAGGTAAGTGAAAGGGGGAGGGAATGTGAGATAAAAGAAAAATGAGAAACTGATGGAGGGAAAGAACGGGGAGAGGAAAAACAAACAAATGAGAGAGAGAAGGGATGAGAAGGAAAAAGAGAGGGAGAGGGAAGAGAAAAACAGAAATGAAAGAGAGAGAGAGAGAAATAAGGGAAAGATTGAGAGAGCGGGTAAAGGGAAACAAATGAGAGAGAGAGAAGGGGAGAGAAAGAAAAAGGGAGAGGAAGAGGAAAGAGAAAAACAGAAATGAAAGTTAGAAAAATGAGAGCAAAAAGGGGGAGAGAGGGAAAAGAGAGAAAGAGAAGTAGAGAGAAATAAAGAAAAGGGAGAGGGGGGGAAGAGGAAGGAAGGAAGGAGGAAGGGAGGGAAGGAAGGAAAGAAAGAAAGAAGGAAGACATTTCCCACAGAAAACACCAGGAGCCACAAACCCACCCCCTAGTGGCTAGAGAGGTTACTATTACACTGCACACCAAGACAACTAGACACAGGAACAGTTTTTTCCCTGAACGCCATCACTCTACTAAACAAATAATTCCCTCAACACTGTCAAACTTTTTACTAGGTCTGCACTACTATTACTACTAGTTTTTTTCTCATAATTCCTATCACCCATTTCCTCCCACTTAGGACTGTATGATTGTAACCTGTTCCTTCTATCCTAAGATCTTTATTAAGATTGTTTCTTCATTGCTTATTTGACCCCTATGACAATCATTAAGTGTTGTACCACATGATTTTTGACAAATGTATTTTTCTTTTATGTATACTGAGAGCACCTGCACCAAGACAAATTCCTTCTGTGCCCAATCACACTTGGCCAATAAAGAATTCTATTCTATTCTATTCGATTCTACTATTACTATTTAATACTGCACCATTTAGTTCAGAATACTTTTTCTTTGTTCTCCTCCTCTAAAATCTAGATGCGTCCTATACACTGGTGCATCTTATACACCAAAAAATACGGTATTTTTGAATTACCTAATCATTCAATGTATATTCAAGATAACTTACAATAAACCACAAATAGCTAAATGTAGCAGGAAATTAAACATACATTTGGAAAGACATTAAGTATCCCGGCTTATCATTTTTTAAGTGACCCTTAATTCAAATAACAACTTCTTCATGATAGAAAATTATTTTGACATAAGTTTCATCCTAAAAATAATTAGTCAAACAATTTTTGTCTGTCCATCTTCTTATTGTAAAAGAAGACACCATACTTTGACTATAAGATGCTTTGATAAGATGCTCAGCAAACTAAAGTGAGTATCTTCATTTTGGCTTTTTAACATCTCTTTTTAATCACGTTACCAATTTAGCCTAACCATGTAAGGGACAAATATTAATTTAATTCGTATCACAAATAACTATAATACTGGTAGTTGGGGAAAAAAAGATTTGAATATGAAAAAACAAATAGTTATTAATCAGTATTACCAATACCATTAACCATCTTTTCCCAAACATTATTAAAGTTATTGAAATGCAAAAGTTATTGAAACCACTGGGTGAGATCATCCAAGGGCATGGGGTGAGGTATCATCAGTACGCTGATGATACCCAGCTGTACATCTCCACCCCATGTCCAGTCAGTGAAGCAGTGGAAGTGATGTGCCGGTGCCTGGAGGCTGTTGGGGTCTGGATGGATGTCAACAGGCTCAAACACAACCCTGACAAGACGGACTGGCTGTGGGTTTTGCCTCCCAAGGACAATACCATCTGTCCACCCATTACCCTGGAGGGGATTATTGACCCCCTCAGAGAGGGTCCAAAACTTGGGCGTCTGCCTCGATCAACAGCTAACATTAGAGAAACATTTTTCAGCTGTGGCGAGGAGGGCATTTTCCCAGGTTCGCCTGGTGCACCAGTTGCGCCCCTATTTGGACCAGGAGTCACTGCTCACAGTCACTCATGCCCTCATCACCTCGAGGTTCGACTACTGCAACACTCTCTACATGGGGCTACCTTTGAAGAGTGTTCGGAAACTTCAGATCGTGCAGAATGTGGCCACGAGAGCAATCGTGGGCCTCCCCAGATATGCCCATGTCTCAACAACACTCCGGCCTGCAATTTTCGGTCACAATTCAAAGTGTTGGTTATGACCTACAAAGCCCTACATGGCATTGGACCAGAATACCTCCGAGACCGCCTTCTGCCACACAAATCCCAGCAGCCGATTAGGTCCCACAGAGTGGGCCTTCTCCATGTCCCATTGACTAAACAATGTCGTCTGGCGGGACCCAGGAGAAGAGCCTTCTCTGTGGCGGCCCCGGCCCTCTGGAACCAACTCCCCCCAGAGATTAGGACTGCCCCACCCTCCTCGCCTTTTGTAAGTTATTAAAAACTCATCTTTGCCGCCAGGCATGGGGAAACTAACACACACACCAATTGTCAAAGCTGGTGTATGGTTTGATTGGTTGTGTGATTATTTTATTTTATTATAAGGGTTTTAAATTATATTTTGAAATTGGATTTGTACACTGCTTATGTTGTTGTGACCCATCCCGAGTCCTCGGAGAGGGGCGGCATACAAATCTAATAAATTATTATTGTTGTTGTTATTGTTGTTATTATTTATTTATTTATTTATTTATTTTTAAATTATCAATGTACGAACTCATCTCTTAGAACACAAATATACACTATATTTTGTGCTTCATGTATCATTCACAATTTTTTCCCTTAAAAAATTCATCTTTTCAAGATTTTTAATGAAGGAAATTTGTTTTTTTCTATAATTTAATCACTGGCAGTACTACAATTTTTATCTTAAGCAAGAATTAAGCAAGAAGCATGTATGACCACTATGTAATATGCATGAGTTTGCCAATGTGATGACACCAGTATAAGCCACCATATCTCAAAACATCTACAGAAATATTATTTCCCTTGCATTTTATTTTATTTTATTCTCTGAATAAAATTCAAATTGCTTCAGAACAAAACATTATCCTCCTCCTGATTTTTTTAAAAATAAATGTTTTAAGGAACATACAGTAGTGGTTTAATTATAAGATGCAAATGTAAAGGTGGGAAGAAGGTAAAAAAGAGAGAAAAATTCTTTGGTGGGCAGGGAATTTTATTTATTTATTATTATTATTATTTTATTTATTTATTTAAATTTATTTATTTATTTGTTTGTTTGTTTATTTGTTTGTTTGACTTCTATGAGAATCTGCCTCTATCAACCTGAGGTAAGTTCTAATGTAGGCTCTTGCCTGTGTTCGGTCAGACTCAGAGTTACTGACCTTCCATGCTTGCTCTAGGCATCTCTTCTGGCGTTTCATCCCATGGAGTTCCTCAGTAAATCAAAGAGATCTCCAGGGTCTACTACCTCGCAGAGGCCACAGAGGTGCAATCTGAGAGCCCCCAGTGCGGCCTTATTACATGCTGTCACTAGAGCCTTAGCCAGACTACAGACAAATGAGTTGGGGATTATTCCAAGCTCCCTCTGAAACCCATCCAGGTCCATTAGGCGCCTGAGGCAGAACCTCCTAATCGGTTCAGTCTCGCTGCGGTGGCAGATTGGTCAGTCAAAGTCCAGCCTCAGCAGGGAATGATCTGACCATGACAAGGGTGTGGTGACTATACCCCTTAAAACCAGATCATTATTCCACTGTTCCGAGAGAAACACCAAGTCGAGTGCATGTCCCCCTCTATGAGTCGGACACTGAATTACTTGGGTGAGGTCCATGGTTGTCATGAAAGCCATGAACTCCTGCCCCATTTCTGAGGTTTCGCCGAGCAATGGTAGATTAAAGTCCCCCAGGATTGCAAGCCTGGGGAACTCCACCGCCAACTCAGCTACCGCCTCGAGCAGCGCAGGCAGGGCTGTTGCAACATAGCTGGGAGGCAGGTATGTTAACAGCAAGCCCTCCTAATTGAGCCCAATACAATAGTCCTTGGTTAACAATGATAATTGGGACCACAATATTCATAGCTATGTGGTCATAAAGTGTCAACTAATGTAATTGTTTACAGACAGCCATTTTAGCAGTCCCTATTGTTAATCAAATCCCACTAGGGTTTAGGTAAAACCCATCTCAAGCCATAGCATTCCTGGCTTGGTCTTTTCCAATTTTGAATCTTTCTAAGGAAAGAAACCACCTCTTCTTGTACTCCCCTCACATGGCTGTCTCCCCATCTCTGCCCACCTACACATTACCCCCGCTACCTGGCTGGCCTCCTTCCACCGGTTCCTCCATGCCTTCTGTCACTGCTTTACCCGGGGCCTTTTTTTTTTGGTGCTGCCTTCTTTTGCAGTGGAATTATCTTGGATCCTGTCCAGGACCTCCATTCATGGTCCATCCAATGACTTTGTTCTCACCCCACCCAGGTTTCTTTCTCAAAATGAACCTTAGCACATGAAAGAAGGCCCTGCCTATGCCAGCATAACAGAAAATCCTTCTTCCACAATAATACCTTTTTTCATGAGAGGCCCTAGGTGAGGCATAAGAAAAGTCCTGGCTGCACTGTTACAAAAGGCAGTGTGAAAGAAGATCATGGTCAACACAGAAGACCAATACAGAAGATGGTCTGTCCTTGGCAGCAGATTGGCTGGCACAGCAGGGGTAGTAGGTAGGTGGGCAGCCAAAAAATGGTCATAAATGCAGTGGGTCTCAGTTGGTATGGATATTTTTCACATGATTGCAGGGGTATCGTAACAGCTGGAACTTCGAAGACCAGTCTCATTCAGTGCCATTGTAACTTTATATAGTTGCTGAATGAATGGATGTTAAACAAGGAGTATTTGAACTGGGAAAATGCAGTATGGACTCTATAAAGAAAGCAGAAAATGAGAATAACTCCCAGTATTTTGTGAATTGGACATGCCTCCCATGAAAATTGTTGTTTGATGATAGAATATTTTCAAAGTTGTAAATGAATCCTTTTATGGGCAAGCTATTTGTGTTGCAACTTGAAATCTCTGACAAAGAATTAGAAAATAAATATATGATACTTTTAACAAATAAATTTTCCTAGCTATCTATCTTGAAAGCGTAATATAAATTTCCAAAGTTCATGAGTAGAGAGAAGGAAGGGAAAACAGGTATCCATTATAGACAAATATTATTTTTGTCCTAGTGGTATTGTTAGACTTTAAAAATATGGAACTAATCATAAATAGAATAGTAAAAGGGGGTAGATGTGAAGAAATGCAATTTTATTCAAAATATTAATTACATTTCTTCATATATATTTATATACCACCTAAATCAAAAAACTTTTCTGGCAGCTTCCACAACATGAATAATTAATTAAAGCTGCCATAGTGCAATTAAGGGATTTTTATATTAAAAATATGCCCATATAATAAATAACTCAAAAAGCCAGTAAGTAACAAAAAGATGGGGGGGGGGGGGGATAGGTGATTCATGGATTCAACTGGAGTGGTCTGTGAAAGAGTGAAGCTTTTAATATCTTTCTAAAATTCACCAGGGAGTCCAACACTAACTTAGGAAAATATGGCCAGAGGAAAAAAAAGTGCTTCCTGGCTGTACCTCCCAGCAGAATGAGACCAGCAGTATTAAGAAATTAAGCCAAATCAGTCAAATAACAGATGAGTTTTGACAGACTGGAGAAAATTATGTACTACATTATACAATTTCTGGAGTTATTTAAGGAAGCATGAAACTTGAAAGCAACTCAGGATATGTGATCAAATGTGCTATAGAAAGAAAAGTTAATAGAGAATTTATGCTGGATTCAGAGAATAAATGGGAATTCAACTTAAGTGTTGGAATTGGGCAAATAAAATAAAGCTTTTAGACTATAACATAATATTTTACTATAGAATATTCTTTATCGGCCAAGTGTGATTGGATATATGTCTCTGGTGTATACGTTCTCAGTGTACATACAAATAACAAAATAATATAAGATACCAATAGGAAAAGCTAATAGGAAAGATGAGAAAGTTAATAGTAACACAACCTCACTAAATGAGTAAATATCCTTAGACATAAGACAATATTATGGGAATAGGTGTTCAGCGATGGCAAGAAGGAAAACTGTCTTTGTGTCCGGTTGTTTTGGCATGCAATGCCCTATAGCAGCCTCCTGAGTTAAAACAGTATATATCCATGAGGTGAGGGATGTGTAAATATTTTCTCAGTCCTCTGATCTGTTCAGTACATAGGTCCTCAAGAGAAGGTAAGCTGGGTTCAATTGTCTTTTCTGCACTTCTAACCATTGGTTGAAGGTTGATGTACTAAGCCAGACAATTACAGAAGCATAGATGACAGATTCAGTAATTCCTCTGTAGAACTGTATCAGTAGCTTCTTGGGAAATCTGATCTTTCTGAATTGATGCTTAAATAAAGCTTTACAGCTTACAGTCCCATTAAGCAGCAAAGTTATTCTACTAAATTAAGAGGTTTTTTCCCTCAATTCAATCAAGTAATGGCGAACCTATGTTGTGCGTGTCCCAAATGACATGCCAGCATCCCCCTCCATTCTTGCTCGATTTTCTGACACTGCAGAAGCCACACAAGAATGAGATGTGCTTTCATGCAGCCTCCAGACCCTCTGAAGACTGCAGCCTCAAAATGTATACAAGAATAAAGCATGTTTTCTTGCTGTTTTCAGAAGCTATGCAAAAGAATCCTCTGAAGTTACTTCCAGACTGAAGGCCTCATGTAACTGGGAGCTCAGATAGGCACATTCTAAGAAGTACCTGGAGCTCTGGAAGAATACAGTCAAACCTCATCTTACGAACCTAATTGGTTCCAGGGGGAGGTTCGTAAGACGAAAGGTTCGTAAGACGAAACATTGTTTCCCATAGGAAACAATGTAAAGTCAATTAATCCATGCAACCAAAAAAAAAAAACGCAAAAAAAACGCTGCCGCCCGGCTGTCACCTTTTAAAACAGCCTGGGGGCTTCTCAGCGACCTCCTGAATGCCGAACGCCAAACCCAAACTTCCGGGTTCGGCGTTCGGGAGGCCGCCGAGAAGCCCCCAGGCTGTTTTAAAAGGTGACAGCCGGGCGGCGGGGCTTCCCAGCAGCCTCCGAACGCCGAACTTTTGCCGGAAGTTCGGGTTTGGCGTTCGGAGGCTGCTGGGAAGCCACGCGGCTGTTTTAAAAGGTGACAGCCGGGCTGGGGGGCTTCCCAGCACCCCCCCCAAACCCCGAACCCGGAAGTTCGGCAAAAGTTCGGGGTTCGGTGGGTGCTGGGAAGCCCCCCAGCCCGGCTGTGACCTCTTAAAACAGCCGCGCGGCTTCCCAGCTGTCTCCCGAAGCCGAACGCCAAACCCGAACTTCCGCGTTCGGCGTTCGAAGACAGCTGGGAAGCCACGCGGCTGTTTTAAAAGGTCACAGCCGGGCTGGGGGGCTTCCCAGCAACCTCCCGAACCGAACCCGGGGTTCAGAAAAATTTTGCCTCTTCTTACGAACTTTTTTCGAGTTACGAACCGGTGTTCGGGAGGCTGCTGGGAAGCCCCGCCGCCCGGCTGTCACCTTTTAAAACAGCCGGGGGCTTCCCAACAGCCTCCCGAACGCCGGTTCGTAACTCGAAAAAAGTTCGTAAGAAGAGGCAAAATTTTTCTGAACCCCGGGTTCGTATCACGAGTTGTTCGTAAGACGAGGGATTCGTATCTTGAGGTACCACTGTATTTACTTGTATTGTATCAAGTGATAATTTCAAACAATGAATACTTTGGAAATGTGAACCATGGGACTTGCGGCCTTTGTTCCCTTTTCCAAGCTCTTAAGAAACTATTGTCTTTTGTATGTTTAATTGAAAGTGAGATTCACCATAGCTAAATGACTGGCACTATTCTAAATCAAGTGTTGACATGAAAGACACACAAAGTAGGGGTCCTTTCAGCTAACTTTCTTTACAGCCATACCCTACCTCAGTTACTCGTAAAGGATGAAACTAGTTTAATAAAGGATAGTTTTTCATTGTTATTATTATAGCAGTGTCTGAGTTTATTTTTCATTATAAGGAAAAGGCAAAATTAAACAATAATCACTCACAAGAAATTGTTCAGAAGAATTATTTGTAATATATTGGTCCAACCAAAAGCTAATTAAAAGATTTCTCTGTAAATGTAAAATACTAATGTACATACTATAATGTTACAGTTAGAAGGTGCTATATGAAATGTAAATAATCATACGAACCATAGAAATTAATTATAAGGATATGATCCAGGACATAAAATGTACAGTAAATACAACTGTAATAAATACTTAAAATACTTACTTTCAGCACTGGACAAAGTGCAAGGATTGCAGTCAATCAAAGCTAACTGAAAATGCTGCAAAATGAACAAAATAATTAATATTTCTCCTAATGAAAATAATTTTTGAAAAATACTTTGAAATATTTGAAACATATTTTCATTCTAATAATTCAATGAATGAAAATATTTTGATAATATTAACATACAGTTAAATAATAGAATTGTGAATGGAAAGTCAATTACATTTTTAAAAATATAAACAATATTACAAAAAATTCTAATTTGAAGTCAAGATAATGGTACTGATATAACAAAATGATACATAAATTTGTAAATCTTCACTCCCATCAAACACATGAAGCATAATCACAGAACTATTTTAAATAAATCAAAGATAATTAATGACCAATATAATCAAATAAAAATCAAACTGGTATTGTAAATAGTATATTAATTGGATCATAAAATCTGCTGTAATTACAGCAATTTAAATAAACTTATATTTTAAAAGAAATTGGGTGTATACGCATAGACTCACAGAATCGAATTTTGCAAATGATACTGATTATCCCTAAGTTATTTTGTCAAGGTTCCAAATAGCATCCAAAATTAAATCAGAGTCCAAGTAAAGTAGTCCTCAAAAATCCAATTTATTAATAGAGCTACTGTATGTTGGCACATCTGGATGAAATCCAAATCTGAAGTCCTTTGGGTTTCACCACCCAACTGAAAGTTCAAGTCTTGCCCCCACACTCAAAAATCCATCACATTGTCCTATTTTCAACTTTCATGCTGGCAGAGTCCACCCATCTCCTTCTGTGCAGGACAAAGGATGACCTTGGCTTCCTAGAAAGAATTTGTTTTGGCTGCATGCCAGCAGCTT
Source organism: Erythrolamprus reginae (assembly GCF_031021105.1). Lineage (NCBI taxonomy): Eukaryota > Metazoa > Chordata > Lepidosauria > Squamata > Dipsadidae > Erythrolamprus > Erythrolamprus reginae. Next base: position 66,679,409 of record NC_091953.1, read on the forward strand.
CAAATTATCCCCCTCCCATTCTCCCACAATAGAAAATATAGAATAGTATAAAGTGTGGCAGCCCTAAGATCCCAATTAAAATAGCTTCAGCCTGATATTTGCCCTTCTAAAAAATCCAGAAATCATACAATTGCAATGTATTCTGAATATGTTCCTGTTATACCTATTGAAATATAAATATATTTATGAAAACTCTACTGCAAAGAAAATATCACTAAGCATTTTTTCATATTTGTGTTCATTTGCACTTAAGTAACAGAGTATTTCCTCAACACATGCCAACATCAGAAGATTCAGATATATATATTTTTCAGACTATAAGACGCGCGCACACGCGCACACGCGCACACACATACATACACACACACTCACCAAAAATGGGTGGAAATGTCTATGCATCTTATAGACTGAATACAGCCCTGTCTTTGGTAATTAAAAATAATTTAGCATTATATAGCTACATCTAATTATGAATGTGCATCCAGGAACAAATCTATGAATTTTTAACAATCCCATACAAACAAAATACCAAAGTTAATTCTGAGAAATAATTTTTTTAATCAAAAACATGTAGACCGCCGAGACCGCCTTCTGCCACATGAATGATGTCAAGCTAACTGGCCTGTAGTTTCCAGCTTCTTCTCTACTGCCCTTCTTGTGGATAGGCACAACACTGGCCATTCTCCAATCCTCAGGAACATCTCCTGTTAACAGGGATTGGTTAAACAAATCAGTCAGGGGGGTAGCAATGACAGATCTGAGTTCTTTAAGAACTCTGGGATGGATGCCATCTGGACCCATTGCCTTATTTATCTTTAATCTTTCAAGTTCTTCTAAGACATCGGCTTCTAAGATCACTGGAGCTGAATCCATACAGCTGGAAGCAATGCTATATCCCTCTATAGTATTATTTTGTAAGGTGTCTTTTGAGAAAACTGAACAGAAGTAGCTATTGAAATGGTCAGCGATCTCCTTATTCCCATCAATGCATGTATTATTCCCGGTACTAAGCTTTGTGATGCTGCAGTTTTTCTTCTTCCTATCACTAATATATCTGAAGAAGGTTTTATCCCCCTTCTTTACAGATTTTGCAATTTCTTCCTCTTTTGAGGCTTTAGCAGCATATATTATCTGTTTCGCCTCCTTCTGTCTCATTTTATACACCTCTCTATCAGCTATACTTCCAGACTCTTTATACCTCCTATAGGCAGCCTTTTTTTCATTGACTATAGTCCTTACATCATTGCTAAACCATAGCGGTTTCTTCTTCCTTTTACCTTTAGTTACTTGCTTTACATAAAGTCTTGTGGCTTTTAAGATGGCCTTTTTTAATACAGTCCACTGGGTGCTCGCTCCTGCCATTTTATCCCTCCCCTTTAATTCATTATTTAAATATTCCCCCATTGCATTAAAATTTGTTTTTCTGAAATCCAATACTTTGGTTGCAGTATAGGATTGCTCACAATCAGTTTTTACATCAAACCACAAACATAGATGGTCGCTGCAACCTAAATTTTCTCCCACCTTGACCTCTGAAACCCGATTCCCATTCGTAAAAACTAAATCTAGAATATTCTCCCCTCTAGTTGGTGTCTTAACTAGCTGTGCCATAGCTGCTCCTGTAAAGGCCTCTACTATATTCTTACTTTTGCATGTAAGGGCACTGGGGATATTCCAGTCAACATCAGGCATGTTGAAATCACCCATAACCACAATATCTCCCTTTACTGCCATTAGGGTAATCTCATCCACCATCTTGTTGTCATGTTCCTCAGATTGCCCTGGAGGCCTATAGATCACCCCAATTCTAATGACAGAACCGTCTTTATTTTGCATGCAAATCCAGAGGGTCTCCAGATCTTTACATGTATTTTGAATTAGTATTGTTTTTAGACTTTCTTTAACATAAATGGCTACTCCACCTCCCCTTCTCTCTATTCTATCCTTCCTATACAGTGTATATCCTGGTATGGATATTTCCCATTCATTGGAATCCTTAAACCATGTCTCAGTTATGGCAACCAGATCCAAATTATCTCTAGATATTATGGCCATTAACTCACAGAGCTTGTTGCTCAAGCTTCGAGCATTCGTGCACATTACCCGAAGAACATTATTTTCATTATTAGTTTGCCCCTTATCATCAACAACTACATCTATTTTATTTTCAGCTCCCTTTTCATAAGCTTCCAGAAACTGATGTATCCTCATTGGTCGGGGACAGAAATCCTCCACATCTGGTACATCTCTGTCCCCTTTACCTAGTTTAAATGCCTGTCCAAAAAAGCTCTGAATTCCTCACCGAGCACCTGGGTACCTCTGTATGATGGATGCAAACCATCCCTCTTAAACAACTCCCTATTAGACCATCTACTGACATCATGACTTACATAACCAAAACCTTCAGCTTTACACCACTGCCTTAACCACACATTAAACTCTCTGATACAACTTGTTTTACCCTCCTGGCCACAAACCGGTAACACCTCTGAGAAAGTCACTGAATCAGTTATTTTACCCAGCTCCACACTTAGACTTTGAAAATCTCTTTTTACTACATTAACATTTCTCTGGGACAGATCGTTTGTGCCAAGATGCACCACCACATCAACTTTATTACCTTTACTCACAGCCCTGACAATGTTTGTAATCCGCCTCCTGTCCCTGTGGGCAGTGGCTCCTGGAAGACACCTCATCACCTTCACCACTTCCTTCCTCTGTCCCAAATCAACACCTCTGACAATCGAGTCACCCACAAGAACATGTGTCCTCTCTTTATTTCTACTAACTGGACTTGGTTTGGTGACACTATGCACTATTATTGATAAATTCTAAATCAGCCCAGGCCATATCAATGCGGGACCATGACTTGTGAGGAAAAGAGAAAAAAGTGTATTGTCTATTGTTTGGATTAAAGTGACGCCATATGTCTTTTAGCGCTAATTCAGTTGTAAGTTGTTCAAAAGTTGTCGGTAGTTGTTTTCTCTTTTTCATTTGCTTAGTGCTTTTATGACCTGCAAACCCAAGAAGAACTCTCACATAAATTAAGGATTGCCAAACAAAAGTACTTTGAATTTGCAAACAAACCTGGGCGATGGTTAGCCTCAAAACTCGCTCACCAAAAAGCAGATAAAATTATAGAGGCATTATATGATCATACAGATGCTTTAAAAACAACACTCAGCGATAAAAAACAAATAATTAAATCTTTCCTTGAGGAATTATATAAAAAAGATGACGTAAATGAACAACTAATAAATAACTTATTCGAGAACTTAGAAAATACAGAAAAAATAAATAAGGAAGATCAGGATATTCTAAATGATAAAATAACATCAATGGAACTAACTAATGCAATTACAAAACAAAAAAATAATAAAACCCCGGGCACAGACGGTATACCTGCCGAATTTTACAAACAATTTCAAGAAATTCTGGAGCCTATAATGTTACCCCTTGTTAATGAAATTCTCGAGGGTTCAAAACTTCCTTCCTCCTGGAACGAGGTCTACATAACTTTAATACCTAAAGATACACAAAATAGAGCTTACATTCAAAATTATCGCCCAATATCCCTGCTTAACTCAGATTATAAAATCTTTGCATCCATCATAGCCGAAAGATTTAAACGAATATTAACTGTTAGAATACATACAGACCAAAATGGCTTCCTTCCGGCAAGAAACATAACAACAAACACAAGGATTATTTTGGACTCTTTAGAATACTACGATAAAAACATAGATAAACCAGTAGCATTCCTATTCGTAGATCTACAGAAAGCTTTTGATAGTTTATACTGGCAATTCTTTACAACACAAATAGCGTCAATGCAATTTGGTAATAAATTTACAGAACTCATTAAAACTATATACTCAATACAAACAGCCAAAATACTGATAAACAATGATATGACAGAAACAATAAATATAAAAAAAGGAGTGAGGCAGGGCTGTCCCTTAGCCCCCCTGATCTTTATCTTTGCACTAGAAGTTCTACTAAATAAAATAAGACACAACAAGGAAATCCAAGGATTAAAAATTAAAAATGAACACTATAAACTTCAAGCTTTTGCTGATGACATGGTGTTCATTGTACAAGACCCCTTAAAATCTGCACCTATCCTAATTAATGAAATAAATAAATTTGGAGAGATTTCTGGATTTATTTATTTATTAGTTGGACTTGTATGCCGCCCCTCTCCGAAGACTCGGGGCGGCTCACAACAAGTAAAAACAGTCACAACAATCCAATTAATTAAAATATTTAACGATTTAAGAAAAACCCCATGTAATAGCAAACACACACACAAGCATACCATGTATAAATTAACATGCCCAGGGGAGATGTTTAGTTTCCCCATGCCTGACGGCAAAGGTGAGTCTTAAGGAGTTTTCGGAAGGCAGGAAGAGTAGGGGCAGTTCTAATCTCCGGGGGGGAGTTGGTTCCAGAGAGCCGGCGCCGCCACAGAGAAGGCTCTTCCCCTGGGACCCGCCAACCAGCATTGTTTAGTTGACGGGACCCGGAGAAGGCCCACTCTGTGGGACCTAATCGGTCGCTGGGATTCGTGCGGCAGGAGGCGGTCTCGGAGATATTCTGGTCCGATGCCATGAAGGGCCTTAAAGGTCATAACCAACACTTTGAATTGTGACCGGAAATTGATCGGCAGCCAATGCAGACTGTGGAGTGATGGTGAAACATGGGCGTACCTAGGTAAGCCCATGACTGCTCTCGCAGCTGCATTCTGCACGATCTGAAGTTTCCGAACACTTTTCAAAGGTAGCCCCATGTAGAGAGCATTACAGTAGTCGAACCTCGAGGTGATGAGGGCATGAGTGACTGTGAACAATGAGTCCCGGTCCAGATAGGGCCACAACTGGTGCACCAGGCGAACCTGGGCAAACGCCCCCCTCGCCACAGCTGAGAGATGGTTTTCTAATGTGAGCTGTGGATCGAGGAGGACGCCCAAGTTGCGGACCCTCTCTGAGGGGGTCAATAATCCCCCCCCCCAGGGTAATGGACGGACAGATGGAATTGTCCTTGGGAGGCAAAACCCACAGCCACTCCGTCTTATCCGGGTTGAGTTTGAGTCTGTTGACACCCATCCAGGCCCCAACAGCCTCCAGGCACCGGCACATCACTTCCACCGCTTCGTTGACTGGGCATGGGGTGGAGATGTAAAGCTGGGTATCATCGGCATATTGATGATACCTCACCCCATGTCCTTGGATGATCTCACCCAGCGATTTCATGTAGATGTTAAATAGCAAGGGGGAGAGGACCGACCCCTGAGGCACCCCACAAGGGAGAGACCTCGGAGCCGACCTCTGACCCCCCACTAAGACCGACTGCGACCGGCCAGAGAGGTAGGAGGAGAACCACTGAAGAACAGTGCCTCCCACCCCCAGCCCCTCCAACCGGCGCAGAAGGATACCATGGTCGATGGTATCGAAAGCCGCTGAGAGATCGAGGAGCACCAGGACAGAGGATAAACCCCTGTCCCGGGCCCGCCAGAGATCATCCATCAACGCGAGCAAAGCGGTTTCCGTGCTGTAACCGGGCCTGAAACCCGACTGCTGGGGACCTAGATAATCAGCTTCTTCCAAGGACCGCTGGAGCTGGAGTGCCACCACCTTCTCGACAACCTTCCCCATAAAGGGAAGGTTGGAGACTGGACGATAGTTGTTAAGTATGGCTGGGTCCAGGGAGGGCTTCTTGAGGAGGAGGCGCACAAGCGCTTCTTTATAGAGTGATGAAAAAACTCCCCTCCCCAAGGAAGCGTTGGTAATCTCCTGGGCCCAGCTCCGTGTCACCTCCCTGCTGGCCGAGACCAACCAGGAGGGACACGGATCCAGTAAGCAGGTGGCAGAACTCACAGCTCCGATGGCCTTGTCCACTTCATCAGGTGTCACCAGATCAAACTCTTCCCAGACAGGTGGACAAGTACGTGCCCCAGTCACCTCGACTGACTCGTTGTCAGTCGACTCTGTTTTAAAATTGGAGTCGAGGTCGGCCCGGATCTGAGCGACTTTATCAGCGAAAAACGTGTTAAACTCCTCGGCACTACTCTGCAAGGGCTCCCCAACTCCCCCCTGATTAAGAAGGGAGCGGGTCACCCTAAACAGAGCAGCCGGGCGGGATTCCGGCGGAAGGCGTGCCCCTCTCCCCGGCATCTTTTTGCCTGGGAGGGAAGGTGAAATGCCGCTCGTAGCAGCTGCTACGAGCGGCATTTCACTTTCTCTCCCAGGCAAAAAGTTGCCGGCATTCTGGCATGATGGGGCCGGACTTCCCAGGCGGAAGGCGTGCCCCTCTCCCCGGCATTTTTTTGCCTGGGAGGGAAGGTGAAATGCCGCTCGTAGCAGCTGCTACGAGCGTCATTTTACTTTCTCTCCCAGGCAAAAAGTTACCGGCATTCTGGGATGATGGGGCCGGACTTCCCAGGCGGAAGGCGTGCCCCTCTCCCCGGCATCTTTTTGCCTGGGAGGGAAGGTGAAATGCCGCTCGTAGCAGCTGCTACGAGCGGCATTTCACTTTCTCTCCCAGGCAAAAAGATGCCGGCATTCTGGGATGATGGGGCCGGACTTCCCAGGCGGAAGGCGTGCCCCTCTCCCCGGCATCTTTTTGCCTGGGAGGGAAGGTGAAATGCCGCTCGTAGCAGCTGCTACGAGCAGCATTTCACTTTCTCTCCCAGGCAAAAAGTTGCCGGCATTCTGGGATGATGGGGCCGGACTTCCCAGGCGGAAGGCGTGCCCCTCTCCCCGGCATCTTTTTGCCTGGGAGGGAAGGTGAAATGCCGCTCGTAGCAGCTGCTAGAGCCGCCGGCATTTCACCTTCCCTCCCAGGCAAAAAGAAGCCGCGCTGCTGCTCCAGTCGCCCGGTCCTCTCCTGCCTCCCGCGCTGATGTTCCCCACTGCGTCGGGGGCCGCCAACCCCGAATCGGACGCACCCTCGCCGCTACCGCTGCCGCCGCGCCCACTGCCCGCCCCATTCTCGCTGGAGGTCTAGCCGGAGCCGGAGCCAGGTCCGCTCGGCCACACCTGCTCGCCCGCCGCCCAGCCGCCCAGGATGCTGACCTGCTACCTCGCGGCGCGCCCGCCGCCGGCCCGATCCTGCGCCTCCTGCTTCCCCCCCCAGCCAAAAATACAAAGGCGGTCTGCCGCTCCCGCGGAGCAATGGGAAGCTGAAGCCGCCGGTGGTTTCAGCCTCCCTTTGCTCTACGCTGCTCCGCCCTGCCTGTCTTTGTGTTTTTGGCTGGGGAGGGGAGCAGGAGGACCTTCCTGACTCCCTCCCCCCAGCACTTCACCCAGGACAACAGGCAGGGCGAAGCAGCGTGGGGCAAAGGGAGGCTCCAGCCTCCTTTGGTGGTGGCGGACGGCTTCCCGGTTTCTGAGTTTTGGGCTTGCACGCATTAATTGCTTTTCCATTGATTCCTATGGGAAACAATGTTTCATCTTACGAACTTTTCACCTTACGAACCTCCTCCCGGCACCAATTAAGTTCGTATCTTGAGGTACCACTGTATACCCGACTGCATTAACCCCTGATAAAATTATAACATATGACCAACTACTAAACGAAAATAATGAACTAATCCCTAAGCAAAAACTCATGGAAAAAGGTATTAAAGTAGATTGGTTACACTACCTACAAATAAAATCAAAATATAATGAAGATAAGAACAAATCAGACTTCCAAAAAAATAACCCCCTCGATAAAATAATTTTTGGTCCACAAAAAAAGCAAATATCAAATATATACAATATCCTCCTTCAACACGATACTGTTGAAGAAATAGTTAAAGGAACTATGATAGCGTGGTCACAAAACTTTGGGTACACAATTTATTTAAACGAATGGGAAAAAATTTGGACTGCTAACTATAAACTAACGATGGCAACCTCATGTAAGGAAAACCATTATAAAATGTTCTACAGATGGCACTTGCCACCTGCTAGACTTGCAAAAATGTATCCAAATCTATCACCATTATGTTGGAAATGCAGGGAAAAACCAGGTACATATTACCACATCTGGTGGACATGTGAAACCACCCAAAAATATTGGGAAAAAATTAAAACTATACTAGAACAAATTACTTCTCAGACTATCCATGCGAAACCCGAACTATTTCTACTAGGAATCACAAGACAAAATTTTAGTAAAGAAAACAGATATATTATAATCCATATTATTACAGCCGCACGGATTTTATATGCACAATTTTGGAAGCAAGAAAAAAAACCAACTACCCTATCACTCTTGATTAAAATAATGGAATGCGCAGAAATGTCCAAACTAACAATGGAACTGCAAAACAAGGATGAGACAGATTTCTACAAAGCTTGGGATAAATGGTACCTCTGGTTAAAAAAAAGGAATTATCTAAAAATTATTCATCAAGAAAAATATCCAACAAAAACAACTTGAAAAAATAGCAATTTACATCACAAATCATAACATCAAATTGAAACAAGAAACTGTAAACATCGATCGACACGAACTCCAACTTTACAAAGAAAATAAACCCCTAAATCAATTATACATATTGGCACTAAAAACTACATACAAAACATATAGATAAAGCCTTAGGGTAAAACACACCAACTACGAGCTCAAACTACAGGCCGCAAATCATGAAAGACCCAGCTCTAACGCTGGTTTTCGCTTCTCTATCCCCCCCTCCTTCTTTTCCCTATCCCCCTTCCTTCTATATCTACTTCCCTCCCTTCAGAACCCCCTTCTCCCACTCCCCAATTACTACATAAGTAGAGTGTAAATGTTAAAATGTACAATATGTATATCTCTTTTGTCTTTCTGTATTTGGTTTTTATTGTATATATTTAATAAATTTATTTAAAAAAAAAAAAAAGACTTATGGATTTCAGCTCCCAGAATTCCTCCACCAATCATGCTAGCTCAGGAATGGGAGTTGAAGTCCACAAGCCTTAAACTTGCCACGTTTGAAGACCCTTGCACTCCTAACACCTAACTCAGGGGTCTTCAAAGTTGGAAGTCAGTCTTCAAACCATCCCTCATACCCTCCCAGGGAGATCAGTGTGCCTTCTTCCTTTTCCCAGTCTGTCATGCAGGCATGCCGAGATGAGTCACTGGTTAGTTGGTGGCAGCAGATCGGTTGGCTCTCTCCTCCGCAGACTTACTGGTAGCGGCCAGCAGGCTGCCACCAACTAACTGGCGACTCATCTCAGCATGCATGCATGATGGACAGGGAAAAGGAAAAAGGTTTGCGGGATAGAAGAAGTCCTGACAGGGCTCCTGGTTGTCTGCGACTTTGCGACTCCTGTTCTGTAACACTTATTATTTTTTTAAAAAGTTTACAGTTGGATCTTTTCCCTCCTCTTCTTCTTTTGCCTTGTGTGCATGGAGTTTGCCTTCCTCTGCTTTGTGAACAGCCAATCCCACGTTTACGTGGCAGGCAGGCTGAAATCCCTTGCTTTACATTTGGGCATATTTCGGAACAGGCGAGATAAAGGTGTGGGGTTAGAATCTACTCGTAATGGTTTTTTTTTAATGGTTTACTGAATGACCCTGCAAACCATTTGCTTTCTTTAATAACAAAACAATTGGTTGATTAACCAGGATGGAGGAAGACAGAATAGGTATCATCCTACAAAGACATCCAACATCAGACTTGGATTCTATAATAATAATAATAATAATAATAATAATAATAATAATAATAATAATAATAAATAAATAAATAAATAAATAAATAATTTAAATGTTGAAATTCACTGGAGTTTTAACACTGAATGTTTCTGTTATTCAGAAAGTCTAAAGAAAATCCGAGTTCGGCAGCTGGTGGTGGCTAGCAATGGCAGCAGCAACTCCTCATAGGCTTTGAGCAGGAATGGCGGCGGCAGCAACAACTCTTTCTCCGCAGTGGCAGCCAGCTGCCAAACCGTGTGAAAAGCCGCTGCCCACTGCCTAACTTCTTCCCCCATGCAACATTCTGTGTATAATACGCACCCAGCTTTTTGAGATAAAAAGGTGCATCTTATATACCGAAAAATACAGTAATCATCCAAGTTGCCTCAGCGACTCTCGGAGAGAGGGCTACAAACCAGATGACTGCAAGGAATATAAATCCATTCTCTACCATTCACACAGAACTGAAGAACTTCTATGATAAGAAGCAAAATGTCTTCAAGGAAAAACAAAGAAAGTCTAGCTGCCTTTTGAAAAAGCATTACATTTAGCTCTTAAAAAACTATTATCTTCACCACTATAACTACCATCTCATCATATTAAACATCCAGCTCTAAAACTCTGCACAAAACCAACATTAGTATATATCTGCATCTCATACAAATATTGTAATACTGAAGCCAGTTATTACTGTATGAAATAGTTTAATATAAAGGAGAGGCCATATAACCATCAAGGTAGAAATCCATCTAGAGAAATTCAAATTAGAAGAGGACTGTCTAAAAGTAATTAATTAGATAGTTAAAGTTTGCAATAAAAATTAAAAATATAGTACAGTGGTACCTCGTGATACGAACCCCTCGCCATCCGAACAATCCAAGATATGAACCCGGGGTTCGGAAATTTTTTGTCTCTTCTTCCGAACTTTTTCCGTCTTACGAACCTGCCACCTGAACGCCGAACCCGGAAGTTCGGCAAAAGTTCGGGTTCGGGTGGCCGCTGAGAAGCCCCGCCGCCCAGCTGTCGCTTTTTGAAGCAGGTGTCCTCCCGAACCCGAACGCCAAGCCCAAACTTTTGCCAAACTTCCTGGTTCGACATTTGGGAGGCCGCCGAGAAGCCCCGCCGCCCGGCTGTCACCTTTTGAAACAGCTGGGGGGCTTCTCAGCGTTCTGCCGAACCCGGAAGTTCGGCAAAAGTTCGGGTTTGGCGTTCGGGTTCGTGCTCTACAACTCTTCAAAATCAGAATCTATTCTTTTAAAGCAGTGTTTCCCAACCGGTGTGCTGCGGCACACTAGTTTGCTGCGAGACACGGTCAGGTGTGCCGCGAAGCGCCTAGGGAAGCTCCAGCTGGGCGGGGCGCTGCCGGTGCCGACCTGGAGCTCCCGCTCGCAGCTGTCCCCCAGCTCCTGCTCGATGCTGCGGTTTTCGGCGCTCTCCTGCTGGGCCCCAAAGAAGGAAGGCAGGAAGAAGGAGAGCTTCATTCTTCGTGCCTTTTTCCCACCTTCCTTCTTTGGGGCCCAGCAGGAGAGTGCCAGAAACCGCGGCATCAGGCAGGAGCCGGGGGACAGCTGCGAGTGGGAGCCCCAGGACGGAGGCACCGGCAGCGCCCCGCCCAGCTGGAGCTTCCCTGGCGTCGGCAGCAAGTGTCCTTTGTGGCTCGGCGGGAGGGCACTGGCGGTGGGAGTGGGGGGGTGGCTGCAGCGGCCGCAGACAGTCGCGGGGAGATGGCGGCGGCAAGAGGGAGCTCCAGGCGGCGGCGAGAGGGAGATCTCTCTCTCTCTCTCAGCTGACTGCAAGCGGGAGCCCTGGCGGTGGCGGTTGGACGTGCTGCTGGACGTCGTACATGCTGGCGCTGTGGGCCTGGCATATACGGTGTCCAGCAGCACGTCCAGCTGCCGCCGTCAGGGCTCCCGCTTGCAGTCAGCTGAGAGAGGGAGAGAAAGAAAGAGACACATATAAGAGAGGCAGAGAGAGAAAGAGAGACATAGCAAGAGAGGCAGAAAAAGAGAGATAGAGAAAGAGAGACATAGCAAGAGAGGCAGAGAGAGAGAAAAAGAAAGAGACATAGCAAGAGAAAATGAGACTTAGCAAGAGAGGCAGAGAGGGAGAGAAAGAGAAAGAAAGAGACAGAGAGAGAGAAAGAGAGAGAAAGAAAGAGAGATAGCAAGAGAGGCAAAGAGAAAGAGACATATAGCAAGAGACAGTGAAAGAGAGAGAGAGAGAGCAAGAAAGAGAGAAAAAAGCAAGAAAGAGATAGCAAGAGAGAGAGAGCAAGGGAGAGAGAAAGACATAGAGGAAGGGAAGGAGGGAGGGAGAAAGAGAGCAAAAAAGAGAGGAAGAAAGAAAGAGGGATGGAGAGAGAGAAAGAAGGGAAGGAAGGAAAAGAGAGAAAGAGGGAGAAATAGAGCGAAAGGGAGGAAGAGAGGGGTTTTTTGTCCAAACTTTTCTTTAGCCCCCCCCCCCCGCCCCCCTTTCAATGTTCCCCAGGATTTTGAAAATATGAATAATGTGCCGCGGCTCAAAAAAGGTTGGGAAACACTGTTTTAAAGAAAGGAGGTTAAGATGTAAGCAATTTCTTCTACTGTGGGTTCCACAATCAAAACAGAGGAATCAACAGTATAAGCAGGACAAAGACAAAGCATTTCATCTGCACAAAATGAATAAAGAAGGTCTGGTCTAAGATCATATTCTTAGATCAATTCTTTTCTTTCATGGCAATATCCTATGGCAAGAAAAGTAATATTATATTAAAATATTGAGACATCAGTTTATTTCAATCAGATTGTTAAAGGTTCTTTAGAAAATTCCAGTAAAAGTTACTGGAGTGAAAAAAAGTTTCTAGACTGCTCTAATTTTGACTCTGTACTTTTCTTCAACTTTTTATTCACCTGCTTGTCTTTATAATTCTTTATGTCAGTCCCCACTCAAACGTGGACTCCAGGAAGGACATCTTCATGACGTCAAAGTTCCGCCCATGGAATTAACTATTGGGATTCCCCACCTCCGTTTGAGCCCCCCGACCGGCCTGACAGCTCCGCGGCTCTTTTGAAAAGCTGACAGCCGGGCGGCGGGGCTTCTCAGCGTCCTCCTGAACCCAAATGCCGACCCCGAACTTTTGCCGAACTTCCGGGTTCGGTGTTCAGGAGAATGCCAAGAAGCCCCCCGGCTGTTTCAAAAGGCGACAGCCGGGCTTCTCGGCGGCCTCCTGAATGCCAAACCCGGAAGTTCGGCAAAAGTTCGGGTTTGGCATTCCCAATCCGAACCCGAACTTTTGCTGAACTTCCGGGTGCAGCATTGGGAGAACGCTGAGAAGCGCCCGGCTGTTTCAAAAGGTGACAGCTGGGCGGCGGTGTTTTTTTGCGTTTTTTTTCTTGCACGCATTAATTCATTTTACATTGTTTCCTATGAACTTTTCGCCTTACGAACCTCCTCCGGGAACCAATTAAGTTTGTAAGACGAGGGGGGAGCGAATGTTGATTTTGTAGGTGACAAAAGACTATCCACATGGCTTCTTATATCCTATTTGTTGAGGGATATTGAGAAGCCTGAATAGTCGAAATTACCCTCCCATAGAAATGGCCCCTCCTCGGAATCTTCTTTTCAAGTACTAGATGGCCAACTGGAGCCACTGAGGCTCCGGATGGTTCCTTGCCCTCTGGCTGAGGGAGATCCTGTCTGAGGGTAAGCTCCAGGGGTGAGAGATGAATAGGTTCACCAGGTCCAAACCATGGACGCCTGGGCCAATGGGGTGCCAGAAGAAGTAATTTCTTCCAATCATGTCTTAATTTTTGTTCAATACTTTTTTGCTTCTTTGCATGTCTACCATATATGATAGAAGAATCCAGGTATTGGATGACTTTTCCAACATTTCTCTGATTTATCCTTAAACATTCTTGCCTATCTCACCAATGGTAAATACCATCTGTAAAACATATTTTACAGATTCTCTTTATATGCAGTTCACATTGTTAATTTATAATTTCTATCCCACAACTTTTTCCATTTAGCCAATTCTATCGTTTGAGCAAAATGTTTTGCCCATGTTATCATTGTTGTTTTTACTTATTCTTCTTCCAATTTTGTCCAGTCGCATAATTACAGTAATACCTCATGATACCAACTTAATTGGTGCAAGGAGGAGGTTCGTAAGACGAAACATTGTTTCCCATAGGAAACAATGTAAAGTCAATTAATCCGTGCAACCAAAAAAACCCCCGCAAAGAAAAGGCTTTCGGCGACTGCTGGGAAGCCACACGGCTGTTTTAAAAGGTGACAGCCGGCCTGGGGGGCTTCCTAGCACCCCCCCGAACCCGGGTTCGGGGGGTGCTGGGAAGCCCCCCAGGCCGGCTGCAACCTTTTAAAACAGCTGCGCGGCTTCCCAGCTGTCTCCGAACGCCGAACGCGGAAGTTCGGCTTTGGTGTTCGGCTTCAGGAGACAGCTGGGAAGCGGCGCGGCTGTTTTAAAAGGTCGCAGCCGGCCTGGGGGGCTTCCCAGCACCCCCCCTGAGCCCCACAAAGAAACAGCTTTCGGCGACTGCTGGGAAGCCGCGCGGCTGTTTTAAAAGGTGACAGCCGGCCTGGGGGGCTTCCCAGCACCCCCCCGAACCCGAGTTCGGGAGGCTTCTGGGAAGCCCCGCCACCCGGCTGTCACCTTTTAAAACAGTCACGCGGCTTCCCAGCAGTCTCCGAACGCCAGTTCGTAACTCGAAAAAAGTTCGTAAGAAGAGGCAAAATTTTTCTGAACCCCGGGTTCGTATCACGAGTTGTTCGTAAGACGAGGGGTTCGTATCTTGAGGTACCACTGTATAAGTTTTTAAAATTAATCTTTCTTCTGTTCCTGTTTTTGATTTTATCTAATTCTGTTAATTCTGTATAACAACCCTGTTTTGCTTAGCATATTTTTTATATCCAGATTGTATCTATCTATCTATCCATCCATCCATCCATCCATCCATCCATCCATCCATCCATCCATCCATCCATCCATCCATCCATCCATCCATCCATCCACATACATACTATTTTATATTAATCCCTTATTCCCTCCCTTAATTCTCCTTTGGTTTATGTCACCTTCCGAAACAGCTGGGGCGCTTCTCGGCGTTCTCCTGAACACCGAACCCGGAGGTTTGGCAAAAGTTCGGGTTTGGGACAATGCCGAGAAGCGCCACTGCCCAGCTGTCACCTTTGCAGAAGAGCCGTGGAGCTGTCAGCCGGTCGGGCGGCTCAAATGGAGGTGGGGAATCCCAATAGGGAATTCCAGGGGCAGAGCTTTGACGTCATGGAGACGTCCTTCCTGGCTGGCCGAAATGTGGATTCCAGGAAGGACGTCTTCGTGACGTCAAAGCTCCGCCCCTGGAATTTCCTATTGGGATTCCCCACCTCTGTTTGAGCCTCTCGACCAGCTGACAGCTCCACGGCTCTTCTGCGAAGGTGACAGCCAGGCGGCAGTGCTTCTCGGCATTGTCCCGAACGTGAACGCCAAACCCAAACTTTTGCCAAACTTCCGGGTTCGGCGTTCAGGAGAACGCTGAGAAACCCCTGGCTGTTTCGGAAGGTGACAGCCAGGCGGCGGCGCTTCTCGGCGTTCTCCCGAACCCAAACCTTTTCCGAACTTTTCGGGTTCGGGAGAATGTCGAGAAGCGCCCAGCTGTTTCAGAAGGTGACAGCCGGGCTGCGATTTTTTTTGGGGGGGGGGCTTGCACACATTAATCAGTTTTCCATTGGTTCTTATGGGAAACATTGTTTCGTTTTACGAACTTTTCACCTTACGAACCTCCTCCCAGAACCAATTAAGTTCGTAAGACAAGGTATCACTGTATATGAGACAATTGTTCATTCAAAGAAAATAAATCCATATTTGAAATATGATATACTCAGGAGCAAGTGCAATAACCAATAAATCTATTGTTATTAAAATTTTAAATGCTTACCTTAAAACTAGACTCAAAATCTGTCTTTACTTTGAACATAAGCCCAAGTCGTAAATGAATTTCCTTGGCGCGGCAAAAACTGGGATCCACGTAAAGCACTTCCCGAAATGCTTTAATTGCCCTGGGAAAACAAAAAGGGATACTGAAATGTTCTGTATTAATAAAAATTCTCAAAAGAAAAGTTCCCAGGAAAAATGAATATATTAAATGAATAGACCCAGTATGGTATAGCGATTAAAACATCAGAGTAGAAACCAAGAGAGAACGAGTTCTAGTTCTGCACCAGGCAAGAAGCCAGTTGGGTAACCTTGAGCAGTCATTCTGTGTCAACCCTTGAACAAGACAAAAATCTTACTAGGAAAATTGCAGAGACTAGTTGCCAGGAGTCACAATTGATCATAAGTAAATAAATAAATTCCTTTTAGATACAGGGGCTCCCAATCCCCAGGATGTTACCCACTGGGAATTGGGCCATGCAAGTGGCTGGTGAATGCATGAAGTTTCATTTGCACAAACAGGTCCCTCTACTGACCCTGACAGTCCTCAGAGCCAGAAAGGTTGGGGACCACTGCTTTAATAACTAAATAGTGAATGTATAGTTTCAAGTAATGGTTTTTCGGAGTATTAGACGCACAGGACTATAAGACGCACCTAGATTTTAGAGGTGGAAAACAAGAGAAAAAGTATTCTGAACCAAATGAGGTAGTAATATATTATTTAATAAAATACCAGTGTAGCAGAATAGTTTTTACAAACATGTATACTTTTTACAGCCATGTACACTTTTTATAAACTTCAAACTTGACAGCTTTAAGACGTGTGGACTTCAACTCCCAGAATTCCTCCTCAAGTCATGCTAGCTCAGGAATGGGAGTTGAAGTCCACAAGTCTTAAACTTGCCAAGTTTGAATACCCTTGCACCCCTAATCCCTAACCCAGGGGTCTTCAAACTTGACAGTATTAATACTAGAGGACTTCAACTCCCATAATCTCCTCCAGTCATGCTAGATGGTGTAATTAGAAAGCAAAAACAACCCCATTTTTGTGCAAAAATTGGGTGGGCAAAGGGTCTAGGAAGCCTGCAGGAAGCTCCTGGTGCTTGGGGATGCCAAAAATGTCCCCAGTTTTGTGAAAAATGAGCCATTTTTCATGCATTTTTTCACAAAAATGGAGACATTTTTGACTTCTCCCAGTCCCCAGGAATTCTCTGTGGGCTCCCCAGACCCTTTGCCCATCCCATTTTGGAGGGGGGGGGACAGGCAAAAAAAGGCTCTTTTTTGCAAAAATGGGAATTTTTGCCATTCCTCAGCACCCAAGAGCTCTCTGCAGGTGGGAGGGGGGGCAGAGCTTCAGGACAGCAAAAATGGCTGCATTCGGTATACAGTGATCCCCCGTTTATTGCGTCCCCAACCATTGCGAACAGGGTACTTCGCTATTTTTCAACCCGGAAGTCAAAAATACCATCTACGCATGCGTGCCGGGCACGCATGCGTAGATGGCAGCGGCTTCCCTGGGTCTTTCCCCTCTTGCTGGCGTCAGCGAGGAGTTTCCCCACCGCCCACGCAAACTCCTCGCTGCCGCCCGCCCTTCGCCCGCCCACGCCGTTCATTCTCGCCGCTTTTGAGCTGAGTCCGGGAGCGAATTCGCTCCCGGACTCAGCTCAAAAGCGCCGATAGCAAGCGGCAAGGAACGGCTTGTCTCGGCGCTTTCGAGCTGACCGGACTCAGCTCGAAAGCGCCGAGACAAGCCGTTCCTTGCCGCTTGCTATCGGCGGTTTTGAGCTGAGTCCGGAAGCGAATTCGCTTCCGGACTCAGCTCAAAACCGCCGATAGCAAGCGGCAAGGAACGGCTTGTCTCGGCGCTTTCGAGCTGAGTCCGGTCAGCTCGAAAGCGCCGAGACAAGCCGTTCCTTGCCGCTTGCTATCGGCGGTTTTGAGCTGAGTCCGGAAGCGAATTCGCTCCCGGACTCAGCTCGAAAGCGCCGAGAGCCAGCGCCCCCCGGACCCCCAACCCGGGTTTGGGGGGCTGCTAGGAAGCCCTCCATGCCGGCGGCAAACAGCCGCCCCGCCCCCAATCTTCGGCTCCTCGCTAGCGCTGTGGGAGTAAAAACGCCATCTGCACATGCGCAGATGGTGTTTTTACTTCCGCAGCGCTACTTCGCGAAAACCCGCTCGTTGCGGGGGGTCCTGGAACGGAACCCTCGCAACGAGCGGGGGTCTACTGTATAAGATATTTCCACCCTCTTTTAGGGAGGAGAAGGGTGTGTCTTATACTCCAAACAATACGGTAGGTTTTAAAATTTGCTGAATTCTAAAATCAAATTGTACTAATAGATGTAACCAAATAAGTATCTATCAAATACATTAATCACCATCAAAAGCAGTTAAACACTAATACTTTATTACATCTACATTTCACAAAAATGTTCAAAACTGTAACTATAGCTGGTTAAAACAATTTTTTTTGCAAAAAACTGAAAAATTCAGTAAAACCTTTATAGCATCGGAAACTTTTGTAAACGTTTATAAACATTTTGTAAACATCTGTGAACTTTTGATTCACTACAACATAACATGTCAACAAGTTAAAAACAGTTTTCTGGTTCATATTCTTGCACCAACAATAAATAAGAACTCTTAAAGATTCAGTGACCTAAACAAACCTATAATTTCTATCACCTTTCATCACTAGCTATACAATTTCTTGTAGCCAGTACCTTCTTACCACAAAACTCAATGTAAGCTTGTTCCATCAATCTCCAGGTGCTATTTAGATTACACCTGTTAGATTTCCTAATCATTTGTCATTCTGGTAAACTGAAAATAAGGCAAACTGTAATTGAATAATTTCTGGAAACCTTACATTTGGAACATAATTAGTTCTTTTTAAAAAGCAAGAGCATCTAAGTTTCTCTATTATAACTGACAGTACATTTGACTTAATTTCTGTCTTAATATTCCTCAGCCTTAACAAATGAATTTTTTTCTACTTTAAATTGGCTGAATGATGTAATTAAATTTATATTACTTTTATATTAATTCTATATTTGATTTGATTTAGTTACATTTATATGCCTCCCATCTCCTCACGGACTCGGGGCGGCTAACAACAATAAAATGCGATACAAAAAGTTAAACCCCATAACAAAAACATTCATGTTACAATCATACAACAGTCAGGCTAGAGCAAGATGTTAATGCTCAAGGGTCTTTCCAGGCCTGTTGGCAGTGCCGTGTTTTTAGAGAATGGGGGTAGTGGGAATCTCCAGAGGAAGCAGGTTCCAGAGTGCCAGAACCACCACAGAGAAGGCCTTCCTTTGTGGTCCCACCAGTGGGCATTGTTTGACTGAGGGGACCCGGAGGAGGCCAACTCTGTGGGATCTGATTGGTCGCTGGGATGTGTGAGGCAGAAGGCGATCCCGTAAGTAATCTGGTCCTAAGCCATATAGTGCTTTATAGGTAATACAGTGGAACCTCAAGATACGAACCTAATTGGTTCCAGGGGGAGGTTCGTAACACGAAAGGTCCGTAAGACGAAACATTGTTTCCCATAGGAAACAATGTAAAGTCAATTAATCCGTGCAACCAAAAAAAAACAAAAACAAAACCGCTGCCGCCCTGCTGTGACCTTTTAAAACAGCCCCGCGGCTTCCCAGCCGGGCTGGGGGGCTTCCCGGCAACCCCCCCAGCCCGGCTGTGACCTTTTAAAACGGCCGCGCGGCTTCCCAGCCATCTCCCGAAGCCAAATGCCAAACCCAAACTTCCGGGTTCGCCGTTCGGAGGCTCCTGGGAAATAGGAAGCAGTGGGGCCAATTGAAATTCTCCCATCTGCAGCGTCATCGGTCTCCAGGCAGAGTCTCTCTCAATTTCGGCCGAGGGAGAGTCTGCCCGGAGACCGATGACGCTGCAGATGGGAGAATTTCAATTGGCCCCACTCCTTCCTGATTCCCAGGAGCCTCCGAACGGCGAACCCGGAAGTTTGGGTTTGGCGTTTGGCTTCGGGAGATGGCTGGGAAGCCGCGCGGCCGTTTTAAAAGGTCACAGCCGGGCTGGGGGGGTTGCTGGGAAGACCCCCAGCCCGGCTGTCACCTTTTAAAACAGCTGGTAGTCCTCCTTCTGGCCTCCCTTGCCTGGCCCCGCCCTGCCTCACCCCTCCCCTCCTGAGGTCCTTCCCGCCCCCCTCCAAGGAAGATTCTGTGAATCCCTTTGGATCAGGCAGTGGGATTCCCCGCCGGTTCCTTCTCTGCGCCAAGGGAAGGGATCATGGAAAGGCTGCTGAGCCCAGAATGGGGCTTCCTAGAAGTTAGGAATTAGCAACCTCCAGGAAGGAGTGGGGCCAATTGAAATTCTCCCATCTGCAGCGTCATCGGTCTCCGGGCAGACTCTCCCTCGGGCGAAATTGAGGGAGAGTCTGCCCGGAGACTGATGACGCTGCAGATAGGAGAATTTCAATTGGCCCCACTCCTTCCTATTTCCCAGGAGCCTCCGAACGCGTTCGTAACTTGAAAAAAGTTCGTAGGAAGAGGCAATTTTTTTCTGAACCCCGGGTTCGTATCACGAGTTGTTCGTAAGACGAGGGGTTCGTATCTTGAGGTACCACTGTAATCAACACCTTGAATTGTACTCGGAGATCAAACGGAACCCAGTGCGGATCGTGGAGTGTTGGAATAACATGGGTGTATCTAGGTACACAAATGAAGGCTCACACAGCTGCATTCTGGACTAATTGAAGTCTCCGAATGTTTTTCAAGGGTAGCATCATGTGGAGCGCATTGCAATAATCTAGGCTCAATGTGATGAGGGCATGAGTGACTGTGAGTAGTGACTCTGTCCTAAGTGGGGCACAACTGGCACACAAGTCGAACTTGTGCGAAAGCCCCCCTAGCCACAGCTGAGAGATGTTGCTCTAGCCTCAGCTGTGGATCTAGGGGGACTCCCAAGTTGCGGACCGTCTCTCAGGGAGACAGATTTTCTCCTCCCATGAACAGACAAGTGGAAAAGTCCTTAGGATGCAGAACTCACATCCACTCAGGTTTTGTCAGGATTGAGCTTGGCATCCATCCAGATCCTTACAGATTCTAGGCACTGGCACATCACTTCCACTGCCTCACTGAATTGACACAGGGGTGGAGATGTACAGCTGTATATCATCAGCGTACTGATGGAAACTCAACCCATGTCATCGGATGATATTACCCAGCGGTTTCATGTAGATGTTAAACGGTGGGGGGGGGGGGGGACTGACCCCTGAAGCACCTCACAAGGAGGGGCCTAGGAGTCAACTTCTGCCTCCCTGCCAATACTGACTGCAACTGACCAGAGAGGTAGGAGGAGAACCACCATAGAACAGTGCCTCCCACTCCCAACCCCTCCAGTCAGTGCAAAAGGATACCATGGTAAATGGTATCGAAAGCCACTGAGAGATCAAGAAGCACTAGCATAGAGGAATATCCATCAGAGATCATCCATCAGTACGACCAAACCAATTTCCATGATGTAACTAGGCCTGAATTCGGACTGATATGGGTCTAGATAATCAGCTTCTTCCAAGAACCGCTGGAGCGCCACCACTTTCTCAACTATCTTCTCTAAAAAGGAAGGCTTCTTGAGGAGAGGGCATACAATTGCCTCCTTTATGTGTTCTGATTCAGGCTAGTCAGATAATAATTGAAATAAATTGCTTCTCAGACGCTTGATTTCAAACAGTAACACTTCTATTTATTTCTTCTATTTCTTAGTACAATCAGCTTCTGTGATGTAGCAGAAATTACTTTCGTTTTTCCCCATGATAAGTTAGGCAATTTATCTAAATAATTGCTTCCCTGGCTTCTAGGAGTCATTCTGTAATTAAAAGGCTAGTCTGTGCTGGGTAAACAAGTAATAAAACAGTCCATAAACCACACAATAATAGCTTAAGTGCCGGAGCTTAAGTGAAAGGATCCATGTTGGCTGGTGTCAGAATTGACGGTTGCAGAAACTGCTTCCGTCCAATCCCGGATGCGAGGTAATAAATAAATAAATTAATTAATTAATTACTCAGGCTCTAGAATGCATCTCAAAACCTCCTCCCACTCATCCCTTCTGATCTTTTTTGCTGACTTCTGAACTTTGGGTTGATCCATCTCGAGTCCTGACAGCTACTATCTGAAGAACCATCTGTCTGCATACTTTCAGATGAAATCTGTTCCCCTATTTCAAGTTCTTCTTTGTTAAAATTCTCTTCTGCTTCTAAATCAGGTAAATTGACAGGTTCCAATTCATCCTCTCCCTTTGAATCTGAGCATTCCCAAGGCTGACAGAGAGTATACACAACACCATGGGAGCTGGAAAGGACTACTCCCTCAAGGAAGCGTTGGTCACCGACTAGATCCAGTCTTGTGCAACCTCCCTGCTAGCCTAAACCAGCCAGGAGGGGCATGGGTCCAATAAACAGGTGGAGGAGCTCACAGCTTCAATGGCCTTGTCCACTTCATCAGGTGTCGCTGGATCAAATTCATCCCATATAACATAACTAAAACTTACCCCAATCATCTCTGTCAATACTGCCCAGTCAAGAGTCCAGGTCTGTTTGAATCTGAGTGACTTTATGTGCCAAGAACTGATTAAATTCCTCAGCCATGCCCTGCAAGGGCTTATCAATTCCCCCATGTCAAGGAGGGAGGGAGTCACCCTAAACAGGGCGGCTGGGTGGATGAAATCAGGGCGGTAAGATGTGCAGCTTTTGCTGCCTCAATTGCCACTAGGTAGGACTTGGTATAAGCTCTTACCAGTGCTTGGTCAGATTCAGATTTACTAGATCTCCAATGCTGCTCCAGACATCTCTTCTGGCATTTCATCTCCTGGAGCTCTTCATTAAACCAAGGAACCCTCCGAGATCTACTGCCACAGAAAGGTCGCAAAGGCGCATTCAGGTCCACAGTCCTAGCTGAGGCATGATTCCAGGCCATTACCAGGGATTCCGCGCAGATTGTGTTCAAGTCAGTCAAGATATGTCTCCAAGTGCCCTCTGAAACCCGACTGGGTCCATTAGGCGCCTTGAGTGGAACCACCTAGTCAGCTCCACCTCCCTGCAGTGGGGAATTGGTGTCGTAAAATCCAACTGATCATGACAAGGGCTGAGTGACTATTCCTCCTAATATCAAATCATGATTCCACTGCTCCGAGAGAAACACTAGGTCGAGTGTGTGCCCCCCACTCATGAGTCAGACCCTGTACTACCTGGATCAGGTTCATGGCCGTCATAGAAGCCATGAACTCCTGCGCCACCCCCGAATATTTGCCAAGAGACGGTACATTGAAGTCCTCCAAGACTGTAAGTCTGGGGAACTCGACCGTCAACTTGGCTACTGCCTTGAGGAGTGGAAGCAGGGCTGTTGCAATGCAGCTGGGAGACAGGTACATTAACAAGCCCACCTGAATCCTTAGGTTTAATCTCACAAGGAGGGACTCACACCCGCCTATCTCAGGAACAGGGATCCTGCACGGGCTGAGAGTCTTCCGAACGACAATTGTCACCTCCCCAACCCTTCCCTGGGGTTGCAGCTGGTGCAGCACCTGAAACTCGACTGGATGCATCTCTGAGAAAGTGACATCCTCCTCTGGGCCCAGACAGGTCTCAGTCACACATGCCAGGTCGGCTCCCTCCTCCAAGAGTAAATCTCAGAGAATGGGGGCCTTTGGTCACAATTGACCTGACACTGAGCAACAGCAGCCTGAGCCCTGTAATATATGTATATTTGGGTTTGGTTTAGGGGGCCGGAGTTGTTTCAGGAGGCTGTTTTAACTCTAGGGTTAAATGCAAAAAAAGTTTTAAATTTTAATATTTTATATATCATGGATGCTTTATAGCATTTTTTCTTATTGTGAATATTTTTATTGTATTTTATTTTGTTCTAAACCACAGGAAGGTAGATTGATTAGGTAGCACATACATTTTATCAAATAAATAAGTATCCCACAGAATGTTTGCCAGTGTTGACATTGCTGATAGAATAAAGAGAGCATAGTTGTTTGGCTATCTCATAGCAAAGTACAATAGTTATTGCTGTCCATTTGGAAAATAATGTGAGTGAACGATTGATTTTTAGATGAGTCTTGAAACCTGAAGAATAAATATCATAGCAAAATGGTGCTGTATGGTTCATATAAATAGTGAAGTCATAATGGGCACTCAAAACTGTTTCTTATGGTGCTGATGGATTGGTAAAAATATTAAGTCCTATAAATGTCTTGATTCTAGTATTAAGCTGAGACTGACTGACATTCTGACTGATATGCTTTTAAAGAATGGCTTACAAATGGGAACAAATACAATAAGCCTGTTTAATTTACACAAGAGTATACTGAACAATAGCAATAGCACTTAGACTTATATACAGCTTCACAGTCCTTTACAGCCCTCTCCAAGCGATTTACAGAGTCAGCATATCACCTCCAACAATCTGGGCCCTCATTTTACCCAGCTCGGAAGGATGGAAGGCTGAGTCAACCTTGAGCCTGGTGAGATTTGAACTGATGAACTGCAGTCAGCAGAAGCAGCTTGTAGTACTGCACTCTAACCAGTGATGGGCTGTCAAATTTTTTGTTGCCACACTGTTGGTGTGGCTTATTTTGTAGGTGTGGCTTGATGGCCATGTGATCGGATAGGAGTGGCTTGCCAACCATGTGACTAGGTGAGAGTGGCTTGACAATCATGTAACCCAGTGATGGGCTCCTACGGGAACGGTCAGGAACGCAGTTCCGGTAGCAAAATTTGGAGCTCCACCCCAGAGCACCCAATATGCACTGAAAGATGTTGAAACAAAATGCATAAGCCATGCCCACAGTGTGGTAGTAAAAAAATTGGTAGCCCGTCACTGATGTAACCCGAGGTGGATTAAAAATCATGTGACTGGGTGGGAGTGGCTTACCGACCAAGATAAGTTTTCAAATAGGTGCTTGGACTCTTTTTTAGTTGATTAAGTCACATGATTTGAATAGCCACAAAAAGGACAAATGATAAAAAGCACTTTTGTTGAGGAACACAGTAACGTTTTAAGGTTTTATACTGAACCCACAAGGTTCATTATGGAGATTAGGCAAGTAACACAATTTTCTTTAATTGCTATGAAAGTTCAGTTCTAGATAATAATTAAAATAATTAAAGCATTTATGGGTAAAAACATACTATTTATTTCCTATTTTAAAAGTAATTAAGGATCATACTAAGATACTAGAGAAGAAGGACATTAAAAAAAACCTATTAAGTATTCAATAAATAGTGCATACACTTACTACCAGAGGTGGGCTGCTAAGGTGTAACGGTGACATGTGCTCGCCTCCGTGACTCTGAGTGCTAGTGGAGTCCAATGCAATTATGCTATTACACCTGGGCAGGTAGAGTGTCCATGCATGATTTTGCTATCTGCCCAGGTGCAGTACCAGAATTGTGCTGGACTCTGCTAGCACTCAGAGCCACGGGGGCGAGCACACATCACTGTTCCACCTTAGCAGCCCACCTCTGTTTACTCCCTCCCCCATGGGGCAGGAGCCCATCACTGACTCTAACCACTGCGCCACCAAGGGTCAGTACACTTTAATCCCTGAATACCAGAACTTTGGTGGTAAAGCCAAAGATTAGAGGGCTGTAATGAGAGGACAAGTCTTTCAGAAAGGAAAAGGAAAAAAAATCCAATAAAGCAAAATAATTTTAACCCAGTTCATGTGATTGTGATAAAAAACAAACCAAAGGTGCTTAACAGGAGCCACTGCTTAAAATCTAGAAATTGCAAATGCTCAGATATATATCTTATAATGGTGAATGAAAAAAGATCCAACTATTCAGGAACAGATGAAAATATTATTAAAGCAAGCTCTGAAATAATTTCATTGACCAAAATAAGAAAATTAATGTTTTAACACAGTCTTAATTCAACAATCATGTTCATATCACACTAATGTTAAATAAATGCCAACATTTTGATCAGGAACAAAAAATGTGTTAACCAAAAGTTCTAAGCAGGATCAATTGATGATTATTTGCATGAATAAACTTCATATTTTTTTTTACGTGTATGGTTCAATCTAAATTATCAGACAGAAATGTAGTATAGTATATGATCTGCTGCAAAAAGTGATAGGCATTTCCCTTCTTCAGGGAATCTCTTTATAAATAAACCCCAACAATATTTATAAAGCAATCTAAAATTCAATGATCCAGAGATTTAAAACTGTTGTCAATTCATAAAAAATAATTAAAAGAATGACATTTGTTCACAAATGCAAAGCCAAATAATTATGAATCTTAAGCCTCAAAAGAAATTTCAAAATCTGATTAATATTGCTTCAAAAATAATTTTAAAAATCTGAAACTGAACCATAACCACTCCCAAAAAACCTCTTCTTATGAAAGGAATGTTTAGGTCTACCCATGAAATAAGGACACATTGTTCTGAATATTGTCTAAAACATTAACAATGTGACAAATCTTTCCTGCTGAATTTAAACAGGGGGTGGGATTGGTGCCAGACTAGGATGTCACAGTATCTAAGAATCATAAGGAAGGTACTTGACAAAATAAGGAAAGATAAGAAGAAAGGGAACACTGGATATTTCACATTTCTTCATATTTTGTTTTGGCCAAGGCTGAGAATACTAACATTCCATACTTTTGTGTTGAACAAATCAGTAACCATACCAACTAAGGATGATGAAGCTAGTATTACAGAAGACATGGTTTATAGAGATGTCAACCTATCTCTTACTGCTAAGCAATCTACACTGTAGTTTTAAAAAGTTGTAAAAATTATTTTTAAAGTTGTTAAAAAAAAACGTTTTATTTCATGGCCCATTAAACTGTAGAGAGTTAGCACAATAAACACATTCCCAGCTTTTTTTGCCACATACCACTGAAATGCGTTGTAATGGAAGTAGACCAAGCCAAGGCCATACAAAAAGGCAGCATTCTGTAAAAAAGAAAAGAAACACTTCTTAAGAATTGATTAAATATTTTACGTTTTTAGAAATATATATATTATTAAGTAAATGTAGTTGTAGCAGCAGAGTGGGGACCTAAAATAAACAATTCTGAAATGTAATACCATGAAAATAATACAACTAAATATATTAATAATTTAATATTGCTATTATTTACAATAGAAAAGCATATAAGAGAATAGTTCGATGATGCAGGTTTACAATTTTGGGAAGTAGGAAAAAACTATCCCCCAGATCAGTTTTTTCTTTTTTTCAGTTTTCAAGTAATCTCCATTCAAATCAGCAGAATGTTAAAAAAAGACCAAAATGAAAAGTTGGGGGGGGGGGGGGAGAAGACTAGTTATGTTAGAATAGGGCTAGAAAAGCTTTATATTTCAGTCTGTACACTTAGTTCTAAATAAATCCTAGTCTCAATATTCTCAAGAGAAAACACCCAAGAACTCTAACAAAGCCATACCTCAAACTTAGAAATTTAGCACCAACGAGCTGCAACAAGGTGTGTTGTTTTTTTGTCCTTTCCTATTGGATAAGAAAGGTTCATAAAGAACTCAGAAACCACTCAGTAATAAAAGCCCTCAAGCTTACCAATGTTATCTTGTAAATCATTGGCTTGGGACCCTACTGACAACACAATGAAAGAGCCAATGTTGGCCTTACTTCAATGAAAATTAGACAAGCCAAGAAAAACAAAATAGAATGGAATTAATTTAGGGAACATATTTGGGTATACATTCTTAAAAGGCGCTGATTCTGTGCCTCCTATTCCTAGATTCAGACAATTATGACATGAGGTCATAAAATTTATACAAGGGACATGAGCTTGTGAAAAAAATTAAAAGCAATTTTACACCAATTCAGATATGACAGTAGGGAACAAGCATATTTACTGAAATTTAGACTAGAAATGTAGATCAAACTGGTTTACAAATTTCAGAAAGTTTTAAACATGTTAGCATTATATTTTCCATAGTGTAAATAGCAATAACATCCTAAGAAATAATGCTATGCCAGAAATTATTGAACATGGTTATCACATTGCATGAAAAAAATGTTTATTGCATGTAAAAAATCAAACAATTATCTAGCTGTTGGCCTGTTACTGAGTTAAGGAACATTATTTATAGCATCACAAATAAAGCACTCTAGAATAAATGTATTTAATACTCTGAGTTCAGGACCAAATGTAATTAAAAACTAACTGTCACGGGGACAGCAATGTATAAAATTGAACAAAATAACAGCAAATACCTTTTTTGTGCTTTTCTAATGATTTTACCAATATTAAACTTTCAGAGACTAGAGATTTAAATTTCATTAATATTCCTGTATTGGGGTGAAATGCCACTGGTTTAGACCAGTTCAGGAGAACTATTAGTGGATATGTGGCCTGGTTCACCGAACCGATAGCGATGGCTGGCTGGCCATGTCCCCGAACCACTCCCCCAGTCACCACTTGCTCACTCTGCCCCCCCCCCCAATGTTTGCTCTGCAGCTTGCCTGCCTGAAGCGCTGCGCCTCTGATCTACCTGCCAGGTAAGCCTGCTAAGTCTTGGCCTACCTAGTTGCCCTGCTCCCCACACTGTCCCAGTCTGCACTCCCTACTCCATTCCCTGCCCCGTGCATTCCTGACATGCTTGCCTGCTTTCCACGTGGCCTTCCTGGTGTCCCCGTGGCCAGCTTGTGAAGGAAGGCAAGTGAAAGGCCACATGGAAGGCAGGCAAGCATGCTGGGGCAGTGGGGAAAGAGGGTAGCAGCCTACTACCTCCCCACAGCCCTGCCATATTGGCGGCCGCTTGCCTTCTGAGGTCGGTGCCAAACCTGGCCTGGACCCTAAGTGGGCGGGTGGTCCTTGGTGGAAGCGCAAATGCTGAGAGGGGCAACGGTGCTTCAGAAGAACACGTGGACATCCTGGGTTTACTGCACATGTACCTGCCCTGTTCCTACGAAGGCACAGCTCCCCCTGCAGGATGATCCAAAGAGGGGAGGGGGGTGTTGAAGAAAAGGCTGCCTTCCACCTGGGTCCGCGTGCCTCCTGGGCTGGCTCTGCGGCGCTTGGGGCTCCAAAGCAGCCCACTACCTTCCCACCCAACCACCTGCCTGCTCATGCAGGAAGCCTTAGAGGATGAAACCAGGAGAGGGGCAGAGCTGAGCCTGAAAGAGGCTTCTTCCTTGCCCACCAACATCACTGTGGCTCGACCCAGCCGGGCAGCGACCCTTGCTTTTATCTGCCAGTGTGAGTGGCTCCCTAATCAGCAGTTTTTTCTTCCTATGTAATCACTATTATTTATATTCCATACATGTTCATTGTCTTGTACCTCATTTCATTTATCCTCCGAACCATCATTTTTGTGTTTTTAGTTTTGGGTCATACTCCCCCCGTTTCCTTAATTTTTAACTTTACTCATTTTATTTTTATTTAGTCATCTTTAAATGCCTTTAATTTCTAATCTCTTTTATCTTTTCAAATCCTCATTTCACCTTTATTACTCATTTTTTCTTATTTTAACTCCTCCTCAATATTTAAACAAAATTTAACCTTGCTGCTGCACATCCACCCTTTGGCTGATAACACTACCAACTTCCCAATATACAAAACCCCACTAATTATCAAAAGTCTCTTCAACATGAAATCCAATGTATGAATTATATAAGTCTTATATAAAAATATTTTAAAATAAGTTATACAAATTTTATAACGTTACAAAAATTTCACCTAATGTAATGTAATTTTTCTTTTGTCCTTATATAACCTTATATAAGTAATTATACACAATTAATAACATCAATGCAATTAAGACTATTAACATATGTCTTTTTATTCATCTTCCTTTCCATTACAAATTTTGTGTAAGACTCTTTAAAAATAATAATTATACAAATTTTATAATATTCCAACAATTGCACCTACTATAACATAACTTATTACTCTTCTTTCTTTCTAAATCCATCCCTTTTAAATCACCATCAAAGTTTAATTTTCACTTTTCATAATATATATCATTATATAGCAATCTTATACCTTACACCATAATTAATTATACACAATTAATAACATTGATACAAGTAAATCTATTAACATATATCTTATTACCTCTCTTCCTTTCCATTAACCTTTCCCTCATCATCCATTCTCTTTTGGTCTCTCTAAACTTCCACTTCTTGTGGGTTTTTCCTTTTCGTCCCCTTCTCTTAACTTCTTTTTCTTTCTTTCATTTTCATACATATAAATTCTTTTTTTCTGAATTCCTTTTCTTCTTTTTAAATACGGTATATTATTTGCTTAAACCTCCTCACAATTCCTCCTCGTCTCTTCTCCCTATTACCCCCTCTGTCTTTTGATTGTTGTTCTTCTAAAAGTAAAACTCCCCCAATTTACTCTTTACTTGTCACTGTATATCCCAGTGGAATTATCTATCTGTTGTTGTTGTTGTTTGTCTCTTTGTCTTCAATGTAGTTTCCTTCCTCCTCATTTTTATTTTTAAATAAATCTCTCTTTATTGAAGCTTAAATCTATGTAGTCTCTTCATTCGTCAGTATTCTGATATCCAATTTCAGTCTATTCCAATCCAGTTCAAAATGTTGTTACCTTTCATCACCATAATGTCAAACACCATAACACAACATACACTCCTTTCAAATTCTCACATTTTACAAATTATCTTCTTGTAAGCAAAGTCAATCCTCACAGCTGCCAGCAAGTCCCCACACACACAAGTTGTGATAATATTTTCTTTCAACCAGCAGATGGCATTGCCAGATTCCCAATACAGTGTTCCCTCGATTTTCGCGGGTTCGAACTTCGCGAATAGCCTATACCACGGTTTTTCAAAAAATATTAATTAAAAAAATACTTCGTGGTTTTTTATCTATACCACGGTTTTTCCCGCCCGATGACATTATATGTCATCGCCAAACTAATAATTTTTGCAAATAAATAACAAAAAAAATATTATTGTTAATAAATAATTATGTTTATAAATATCAGGATCACTAAGTGTCTTATTCAATGGTGAGTACCAGTAATAATGGTAAGTAAATGGTTGTTAAGGGAATGGGAAATGGTAATTTAAGGGTTTAAAGTCTTAAGGGATGGCTTGTGATACTGTCCATAGCCAAAAATGGTGTATTTACTTCCGCATCTCTACTTTGCGGAAATTCGACTTTCGCGGGTGGTCTCGGAACGCATTCCCCGCAAAAATCGAGGTATAACAAAACAGTTATTTAACAGAACTCTCCCTTCCCACTCCCTTCTTAACCGGGGGGGGGGGGGAGTTGGGGAGCCCTTGCAGAGTAGTGCCGAGGATTTTAACACATTTTTCGCTGATAAAGTCGCTCAGATCCTGGCGGACCTTGACTCCGATTGGATAACAGAGTCGACTGACAATGAGTCAATCGAGGTGACTGGGGCCCGTACTTGTGCATCTGTTTGGGAAGAGTTTGATCTGGTGACACCTGATGAAGTGGACAAGGCAATTGGAGCTGTGAGTTCCGCCACCTGTTTACTGGATCCGTGTCCCTCCGGCCTGGTTTTGGCCAGCAGGGAGGTGACACAGAGCTGGGTCCAGGAAATTGTCAACGCCTCCTTGGGGAGGGGGTCCTTTCCGGCTCCCTACAAGGAGGCACTTGTGCGCCCCCTCCTCAAGAAACCTTCCCTTGACCCAGCCATTCTTAACAACTATTGTACAGTCTCCAACCTTCCCTTTATGGGGAAGGTTGTTGAGAAGGTGGTGGCGCTCCAGCTCCAGTGGTCCTTGCAAGAAGCCGATTATCTAGGCCAGTGATTTTCAACCTTTTTTGAGCTGCGGCATATTTTTTACATATACAAAATCATGGGGCACATTGAGCGGGGAGGAGTAGGGCAGCTAAAAAAAGTTTGGACAAAAAAATTCTCTCTCTTCCTCCCTTTCTCTCTATTTCTCTCCCTCTTTCTCTCTCTTCCTTCCTTCCTCTCTCTCTCTCCATCCCTCTTTCTTTCTCTCTCTCTTCCTTCCTCTCTTTTTTGCTCTTTCTATCTCTCCCTCCTTCCCTACCTATCTTTCTCTCTCTCTCTTGCTCTCTTTCTCTCTCTCTTGCTTTCTTTCTCTCTCTCTTTCTCTCTCCCTTGCTTTCTTTCACTCTCTTGCTTTCTTTCTCTCTCTCTTTCTTTCTTGCTTTCTTTCTCTCTCTCTCTTGCTTTCTTTCCCTCTCTCTCTCTTTCTCTCTCTTGCTGAGCTTCGCGGCACACCTGACCATGTCTCGCAGCACACTGGTTGAAAAACACTGATCTAGGCCGTCAGCTGTCAGGATTCAGGCCCGGCTACAGCACGGAAACTGCTTTGGTCGCGTTGATGGATGATCTCTGGCAGGCCCAGGACAGGGGTTTATCCTCTGTCCTGGTGCTTCTTGACCTCTCAGTGGCTTTCGATACTATTGACCATGCGCCGGATGGAGGGGTTGGGAGTGGGAGGCACTGTTCTTCAGTGGTTCTCCTTCTACCTCTCCGGTTGGTCGCAATCGGTGTTAGTGGGGGCTCGGAGGTCGACCTCTAGGCTTCTCCCTTGTGGGGTGCCTCAGGGGTCGGTCCTCTGCCCCCTGCTATTTAATATCTACATAAAACAGTTGGGTGAGATCATCCAAGAGCATGGGGTGAGGTATCATCAGTATGCTGATTATACCCAGTTGTACATCTCCACCCCATGTCCAGTCAACGAAGCAGTGGAAGTGATGTGCTGGTGCCTGGAGGCTGTTGGGGTCTGGATGGGTGTCAACAGACTCAAACTCAACCGTGATAAGATGGAGTGGCTGTGGGTTTTGCCTCCCAAGGACAACTTCATCTGTCTGTCCATTACCCTGGAGGGGAGAATTATTGACCCCCTCAGAGAGGGTCCACAACTTGGGCATCCTCCTCGATCCACAGCTTACATTAGAGAACCACCTTTCAGCTGTGGCGAGGGGGGTCTTTGCCCAGGTTTGCCTGGTGCACCAGTTGCGGCCATACTTAGACCGGGAGTCACTGCTCACAGTCACTCATCACCTCGAGGTTCGACTACTGTAACGTTCTCTACATGGGGCAACCTTTGAAAAGTGTTCAGAAACTTCAGATCGTGCAGATTGCAGCTGCAAGAGCAATCATGGGCTTCCCTAAGTATGCCCATGTTACACCAACACTCCGCAGTCTGCATTGGTTGCCGGTAAGTTTTAGGTCACAATTGAAAGTGTTGGTTATGACCTATAAAGCCCTTCATGGCATCAGACCAGAATATCTCCAGGACCGCCTTCTGCCGCACGAATCCCAGCAATCAGTTAGGTCCCACAGAGTTGGCCTTCTCCGGGTCCCGTCAACTAAACAATGTCATTTGGCCGGACCAAGGAGAAGAGCCCCTGACCCTCTGGAACCAATTCCACCCCCCCCCCGGAGATTAGGATTGCCCCCACCCTCCTTGTCTTTCGTAAACTCCTCAAAACCCACCTCTGCCGTCAGGCATGGGGGAATTGAGACATCTCCCCTAGGCCTATATAGTTTATGCATGGTATGTTTGTGTGTATATCTTGCTTTTTAAATAAGGGATTTTTAGATATTTTAAATATTAGATTTGTTATACATTGTTTTTATTATTGCTGTAAGCCGCCCCGAGTCTACGGAGAGGGGCGGCATACAAATCTAATGAATAAATAAAAAATAAATAAACAAAATGTTTTAAATCCATATATGGGATATTTTCTTCAAATTAAGAACATAAGAAGAGCCATGCTGAATCAGGCCAAAGCCCATTGAGTCCAGCATTCTGTGTCACACAGTGGCCCACCAATTGTCCATGGGGATCTTGAGCACAAAGAGAAGGCAAAGCCCTCCCTTTCCCTGGACCCCCAACAAGTGGTACTCCAGGGAATCCTTCCTGCCTCAACTAACATAGAGGCAGCACTTGGACATCCACTTCAATAACCATCTATATGCTTGGCAACCATAAATCTGTCTAATCCTGCCTTGAAGCTATCAAGGCTGACAGCTGTCACGACCTCTTCTGGAAGTGAATTCCATAAACCAATGACCCTCTGGGTGAAGAAATATTTCCCTTGATTTGTCCTCACTTTGTTACCTATGAGCTTTAGGGAGTGCCCCCGTGTCCTAGTATTGTGTGATAGAGAAAAGAATTTTTCTCTATCCACCTTTTCTATCCCTTGCATGATTTTATACACTTCGACCAAGTCACCCCTTAAACACCGTCTTTCAAGGCTGAAGAGACCAAGGCGTTGTAACCTTGTATCATTCTTGTTGTCATTTTTTGCACCTTTTCCAGTTCCATTATATCCTTCTTGAGGTGTGGTGTCCAGAACTGTACACAGTACTCCAAGTGTGGTCTCACGATCGATTTGTACAGAGGCAATACAACGCTTTCTGACCTATTTTCAATTCCCTTCCTAATCATGCCAAGCATGGAATTTACTTTTTTTACTGCTGCTGCGCACTGGGTTGACATCTTCATTGAGCTCTCCACCAAAACCCCAAGATCCCTTTCTTGGGTTGTCTTGGAAAGTTTTGTCC
Organism: Erythrolamprus reginae; assembly: GCF_031021105.1. NCBI lineage: Eukaryota > Metazoa > Chordata > Lepidosauria > Squamata > Dipsadidae > Erythrolamprus > Erythrolamprus reginae. The sequence goes on from NC_091953.1 coordinate 66,713,503, forward strand.
CCATCAGTTGGTAGGCATAATTGGGGTTCTTTGCCCCGATGTGCATAACTTTGCACTTGTTTAGGTTAAAATGCATTTGCCACTTAGTTGCCCACTCACTCAATTTCAAGAGATCCTTCTGGAGCTCCCGACAATCAGTTTCACTTTTCACTACCCTGAACAATTATTGTCGTCAGCAAACTTTGCTACCTCACTATTTACTTCTATATCCAGATCATTAATGAATAAATTAAAAAGTAAAGGTCCCAAAACTGAACCTTGGGGTATACCACTTCTTACTTCTTTCCATCCAGAGAATTGTCCATTTATTGCCACCCTTTGCTTCCTACAGTTTAGCCAGTTACCAATCCAGGACAAGACCTGTCCTCTAATTCCGTGGCTGAAGAGCTTTTTTAGGAGCCTTTGGTGAGGCTTTTGACTTTGTCAAAGGCCTTTTGAAAGTCAAGATATACATTCATTATTCTTTTTCAAATTCCTTTAATTTTCACCAAGTCCAATGGCAAGAACATAAACAATCTTCTTGGGCTTTAATTTACATTAATCCAACTTTGTGGTATTCCCAGTTGCTAGATAGATCTTTTACTGTCTCATTTAAATCTTCTTTTATTTTTAAATTGGCCACACTCACTCAGCTTCAGTTCTTCCATACCACTTCTGCACAACCACTGAAATCTTTTCACCCAGGCAATCCACAACTTTTGTTTCAATGGTTCCATTGTGGCTGTCTTGGGTAATTGTGATGAGTCACCTTTTCACAGCTGCTGTGGAGAGGCTGATGCCAGCTTCCTGAGGGCTTTGCAGATTTCCCCCAGGCCATCGACCTGTGCATCCCCTCTTCATCACCACTCCAGGGATCCGATGGCTTCCGGTCCCCAAACTGGAGATTTGGATTTCCCTCGGAGGTTCCAAGGGAAACGTCTATGGTGTCAAGACTTTGGCCATGCCCCCTTCAAATCTTGAATAACTAATCTGAACTATATTCAACTGTATATTAAAATAGATGTTATTCCTAGAATAGAATACAGTAAGGCAAGAAAACAATAACACTCTGAATTTTGCCCATTTTAGATTGAAAGTTTATTTGAGCCTGCAAATGATTTCTCTAAATCCACTCCCTACCCCCATTTTTTAGGATTCAAAATAAGCCAGGAATCATAAATCCAATATATTGGTGGCTGAAGTTTCAAACAACAGGATAAGTACAAAAGTGATAATTTCAGTAATCAATGAAAAATCAGAAGCTACTATGAAAAAACCTTGTTCAAAATACATTGCCAGTAGTCAAGAGTCCCTGAAATTACACTCCAACTTTAACTCTCATCTATCAATAACCTAAATTTAATGCTTTAAATTAAAACAAATATGAGTTTAATTGGGATGGCTTTTAATAGAATACTTTGGTGTTATATATGAAAGCTCTACTATAACTGTAGATAAACTATAACCATAATGTAAAGTTCATGAATTTTGTTGTATTTATATTAATGTTCACAGAATGGGAAATAAAGATGAGTTTGAATTTTTAGTAGAGAAAAACAGTACTATCACTTAATGTAAATTAAATTTATATGCTGTTTAGATCCCAGTGGTCTTTGGGCAGTTTACAAAGTTATTAAAGCATGAAAATATGACAATAAAAACAAAAAAAATTAAAATAGGTAGATAGATGGCAAAATGACAAACTTGGTGGGGAAAAAAAACAAATGGTGGTATTTACCGGTTCTCCGAACTACTCAAAATTTTTGCTACTCGTTCTTCAGAACTTGTCAGAACCTGCGGAATACCAACTCTGGACCCAATAGTTGGTGTTTCTTAACTAAAAGAATCCCAAGTGCACCTATGCTGTCAATCTGCTGTAAAGATATTATCTGCAATAGGTGGTCCTTCAAATAACCAAACCCTATGCCATGTGTGGCAAGCCCCCCTCACAGAAGAATGAAATATTTTGAAGAATATTTTAAAAGGCAGGATAAAATATTAAGATGAATAAAAAATCTTAAGGGAGAAAGAAACTCAGAGCCACAACTCCTTCCCCCCAGCAGATAGTTGGAAGGATAGTGGGATTAAGACATTATCCTTCAGGGCATAATAGGATTCAGCTACTACTGTTTAGCAGCAGAGCTCACTACATTGCACAATTTCATAAGGACATTGCATCACTCTTCAAACTTCAACCAAACTTAGTTCAGACAAACACCTAGGAATGCACTTTGCCTATAGAGCCATGGCCCCTATATGGCCCCATGGCAGTCTACGAACAGCCCATAGAATAAATATTCTTGCACAGAAACAAGAAGCCTGAAGCCCAAGAGAAAGTATAAAAAACCCTCACTCTCAACTCCATGTAGTCAGCTGTCCCCGGAACCATGTGTTTCTGCTTCATCCTTAAACCATATTTCCAATCAGCCTCCATGTTTCCAGTGTCTTTCTCCTGGCTTCAAACTAAACCAAGTCTAATTGCAAGTGGATATTTCTTCCAACACATGTAAAGCTTTACAGGTGACAATCAGCACCTTAAATCACATCCAGAAGCAAATTGGCAACCAATGAGGTGTTACATGGGCATATTGAGGCATGTATTGCTGTATTTTGGCCCAGTTGAAACTTCTGAGTGGTTTTCAAGAATAGTCCCAAGTAGAATGAATTGCAATTGTCAAGCTATGTGGTGACAGGAATTTTTTTAAAAAACAACTCAATTGTTTCTGATGGAATGATTCCATTACTGGAATAGAAAACACAGTTAAAAAAAAAAAGGACGAGGGGGTTGCACTATAAAGTAACAACCCCCCCAACCCCGCTTAGGAATTCAAGGAAAATATTTACAGGATATCTGGATTAACAGTTCAAATATTGTTGTGTTTATTGCAACTTAGCCAATGAAGGAAAATATATAGAAAGAATGTTCTAAAAAGAAATTGCAACTCTTCTGAAGGGTTTCTAAGAGCAATGATAAAAGATTTTAATAATGGAAGATAAATTCTGCCAAGCATCATTCTTTGAAGAAATGCCTGTTTAGTCCGGTTGATAATTTTCTCTTCTAGATTCTGGAGAAAGGCACAAGAAGATCAACTACTTTTGATTTTATGTTACCAATAGGGAAGATTTTATAAAAGAAAATTTGGCAGTCTCCAAGTGATACTAGTCAATTGAGATCCTAAATCAGTGTGTGTTTAAACACCATACTTTGAACCTCAAAAATACAATTTTTAAAAATTCAGGAAAATGTTAAACACAGTTCCATGTAAGGAGAAGCTAATTGGAAATGTAGGATATAAGAGAAGGGAGAGCGAATGAAAGAAAGATATAAGTACCATTCAAATGAAGAAAAAGGGGGGGAAAAGAGGAAGCTGGCAAAGAAAAAAATCTACTGCAGGTACCCAGAAAGCTTGAAAATGAAAAGGAATATATGCCAGAAATGAAGGACTACATTACTAAGTAGACTATAAATTAACCCATATATATATACCAGTAAGAATGAACAGGAAAGCTAAAGGTCAGAGAATGAAAGAATAAAGATAAGAACAAAAAAAAAGTAGTAGTGGTAGGGATTTCATTATGTTCAAAGTATTAAAAAAATCAGCATAATAAAATGAAATAATTTTACCTGCTTTTAGACTTACTATTATTATTATTATTATTATTATTATTATTATTATTATTATTATTATTAATTAGATTTGTATGCCACCCCTCTCCGTAGACCAGGGGCGGCTTACAGCAATGATAAAAACAATATATAATAACAAATCTAATAGTTAAGAGTCTAAAATAACAATAATACAGTGTTCCCTCGATTTTCGCGGGGGATGCGTTCTGAGACCGCCCGCAAAAGTCGAATTTTCACGAAGTAGAGATGCGGAAGTAAATACACCATTTTTGGCTATGGACAGTATCACAAGCTTTCCCTTAACACTTTAAACCCATAAATTGCAATTTCCCATTCCCTTAGCAACCATTTACTCACCATTATTACTAGTACTCACCATTAAATAAGACACTTAGTGATCCTGATATTTATAAACATAATTATTTATTAACAATAATTATTATTTTTTTGCGATAGCAACGCCGATTGGCTGAGATTTCAGCCAATCGGCAATGGCAGACGAAAGCTTGGCGATGACATATGACGTCGTCGGGCGGGAAAAACCATGGTATAGAAAAAGAACAGCAAAGTATTTTTTTAATTAATATTTTTTGAAAAACTGTGGTATAGGCTATTCGCGAAGTTTGAACCCGCGAAAATCGAGGGAACACTGTACATTTAAAAAGGCTAAAAAGCAAGAAACCCCAATATTTAAAAAAACATACATACAGTCATATCATACATAAAAAACTACATAGGCAGGGGGAGATGTTTCAGTTCCCCAACGCCTGACGACAGAGGGGGGTTTTAACATATCCCCACTTCCCCCCTGTACTGTGTCTAATATTGGATATCACAATTTAAGAAAGATTCGGATTGATTTAAAAATGACAGGTGATCAAAGAAATAGAAATTAAACCCATGAAGAGAACCATGGAACAAACATGTTTAATACAAAAAGAGAATAAGATAGTACTCTCCAAATTTTCAAAAGAATGTCATGCAGAAAGGAAAGATTATTTTATCACTTCAGGGTGCAAGTCATGTAATATTGGATTTAGAATAGAATCAACCATTGAACTTACCTTCTATCTGAACGGTGATTCTCTCATATAGGAGATTCCAGTCGGTGGGTTGACCTCCGTCCGTCAACCAATCAGGACTGAGCCCATACTATAAAAGCTCAAGTTCTGTCAATCAATCCGCTTTTTTGCAAAGTTCAAAGCTTGGGCTCAGTTTGGTCAACGTGCATAATGATTGACAGACAATAGACAGTTAAACAATAGCAAAATAATACAAGCACAGAAAAGGGTAAACCTCCTAGGTAAGAGGAGGAATGAGAAAGAAATAGATAACTAGACTCTCAAGAAGAGAAGGGAGGGCCCGACTGTGGAATCTCCTATATGAGAGAATCACCGTTCAGATAGAAGGTAAGCTCAACGGTTGATTCTCCAGCCTATAGGAGATTCCACAGTCAGTGGGACCTGCCAAAGCCTGAGTCCCTAGGGAGGATAATACTAGGTCTCCAGAGTGGAGGTCGGTATAACCTGTTGGAGGATTCTCCTACCGAAAGCTGCATCAGAAGAGGCAAAGGTGTCTATCCTATAGTATTTTATGAAGGTATTAGGAGCAGACCAAGTGGCTGCTCTACACACTTCCTCTAGGGAAGCCTGCTTGGACCAGGCCGCTGAAATGGCAGCACTCCTGGTAGAGTGGGCAGTAATGCCCCTGGGATGAGAGATTGAAGATATATCATAGGCCTTACCTATGACCACTCTTATCCATCTACCTATGGTGTTGGAATTGACCTTTCTCCCCATAGAAGCTGACAAAAATGAAATGAAGAGAGCTTCGGATTTCCTCCATTCTGCCATGCCTTTCAAATATATGCGCAAGGCGCGCTTGATGTCCAAGGTGTGCCACTTTCGTTCCAGTGGATGTGCCGGTTTGGAACAAAAGGAAGGCAGGGAGAGTTCCTGAGATCTGTGGAACGGAGAGTTTACCTTCGGGAGGAAGGAAGGATCAAGGCGTAAAACTACCTTGTCGGGCAGGAAGAGACAGAGGTCTTTATGCATAGATAAGGCCGCTAATTCAGAAATTCTCCTGGCCAAAGTGATAGTGACCAGGAAGGCTACTTTTTGAGTTAGATGGCAAGTTGAAACGTCCCGGAGTGGTTCGTATGGATACCTCATCAGAGTCCAGCACCTTGGTCAGGTTCCAGGTCGGAAAGTGATGGATGACTGGTGGGCTACGTAATGAGGCACCCCTGAGAAGGCTTTTAATCAACGGATGTTGGGATAAAGGAGAAAAATCCGCCCAGGCCAACACTGAAGACAAGGCTGAAACCTGGTGTTTTAAGGTGTTGGGGGCCAATCCTTTGGCAAAACCATCGCTCAGGAATCCCAGCATCTTGCCTACCGTCAGGTCAGTTGGTGAGCATTGCGCTTCCTTGCACCACTTGCAGAAGGTGCGCCAGGTGGAGGCATAAATTCGTTGTGTAGAGGAGCATCTGCTATTGATGATCAAGTCCATCACTCCAGAAGGCACCTGGCAATTGACTAACGTGAGCCGCTCAAGCGCCAGGCGGTCAGTTTCATCCAATGGGGTCTGGGTGACACATTGGTAATGCATTGGTTCGTACTGGGAGGCACCAAGGAGGGGATACAGACAAGGTCACAAGGTCTGCAAACCATGCTCTGCGTGGCTAGTAAGCGGCTACCAGTACCAGATCTGCCCCCTCTTCCAACAGTTTGCGTATCACCCTGAGGATTAAGGCAAGGGGAGGGAAGGTGTAAAGGAGCCCCTCCGGCAACGGGGAACAAAGAGCATCCATAGCCTCTGCCCCGTGACAGCGGAACCTGGAGAAAAACCGAGGAAGGTGAGCGTTCGTGCTGGTAGCAAAAAGGTCCACTTGAGGTTGACTGAATCGGGAGCAGATCCGTTTGAAGATGCTGGGATGCAGCCGCCACTCCGTCTGATCTATTGTGGAACGGCTGAGCCAGTCTGCTGTCGTGTTGTCCTCCCCTGTGATGTAGTCCGCCCTGATCGAGAGCAGGTGGTTCTTGGCCCAGGAGCAAAGAGTCCTGGCCTCTTCCATAAGTGCAGGGGCCTTGGCCATGGTGTTGTCGGTGAGGACAAGGATATACTTCCCCACTGTGAGCCGGCTGAGATCTTGAAGGGCCAGGTAAACTGCCCGCAGCTCCAGGATGTTGATGGGCAGTAACGACCAAAGACCCTGAGCCACTGAGGAGTCAATGTGGGCACCCCATCCCGATAGACTGGCATTGGTGGTAAGAACCAGCCGGGATGGTTCTAGGAAGCAGGAGCCCTGGCTCAAATTTTGTGGTGACCACCATCGGAGGGAATTGCGTACTTTTTGAGGGAGCAGTACTCTAAGAGGAGAAGAGCCCCGATTCTGTTTTTGGAACGGGAGAAGGAACCATTGCAAGTCCCTAGAGTGTAGGCGTGCCCAAGGAACAATATTAATTGTCGAAATGAATTTTTCCAGGAGTGTAGAAAGTAGGCGTAGAGGAATTCTGCGCTGTCGCAGAATGGAGTGATTTAAATCCGCAATACTAGCCTGGCGATCCTGAGAGGAACACCCTACACTCCAGGGAATCGATAATGGCACCCAGGCATACAATAGAAGAAGAGGGAACAAGGTGACTTTTGTCTTTGTTAACAGAAAAACCATGATCAGCTAGCGCTGATAAGGTTACCTGAATACCCTGTAGAGCCTGTGATCTGGAGGAGGCCAGCAATAAAAGGTCATCTAAATAACAGTGAATTCGGATTGGGAGGGACCTAAGGTAGGGCTGCTAACACCTTGGTAAATACTCTGGGAGCAGAGGAAAGTCCAAAAGGGAGAGCTCGATATTGATAATGCATACCCCCATAACAAAATCTAAGGTATTTCTGAAAATCAGGGTGAATAGGAATATGGAGATAGGCCTCCGTCAGGTCAATAGAGGATAGGAGACCGCCCTTCCGTACGCACGCCATGATGGACTGAAGTGAGTGCATCTTGAACCGCCAGTATCAAATATGACGGTCCAATCTCTTAAGATCCAGAATAGCTCTCCACCCCCACCCCCACCCCGAAGACTTAGGGACCAGAAAAAAGGATGGAATAAAACCCTGATCCAGCTTCATACGTTGGTACCTGCTGAATGGCTTTAATACTAAGGAGGTGATTAATGGTCTCATTCACAAGGCGCTTCTTTGCCAAGTTGTTAGACACAGGGCACTGAATAAAGAATTGAGGGGGAGTGGAAAGGAATTCAAGGGAGAGACCAAATTTCACCATCTCCCTGACCCACACATCGGATGTGGTTTCCTCCCATTGGTTCGCAAAGAGTGACAAGCAACCCCCAATGGGAGGATCCAAATCCAATTGTGACTCACTTAGTGCGTCGGAAAACACGACCTCCTCCCCCTTGAAAGGGCCGTTTAGAGCCCCTACCACGGAAGGATTGGTTTTGGAAAGATTGCTGCCTCCCCCCATAAAAATTTTGTTGTCCATAAGAGAAATTCTGTCTAGATAGAGCAGAGGATTGGGCAGGGGAATGATAGGGTCTCCTTGAATTTGGAAAGGATTTAGTGTTACCTCTATGGTTGGTATGCTGTAAGATTTTTCGCTTATCTTTATCTTCTGTGAGAAGCGGATCCAGAGCCGGTCCGAATAGATGTTCTCCATCGAAGGCAGATGTGGCGAGCTTCCACTTGTGCTTGGCGTCCGCTTGCCAGGAGCAGAGCCAAAGCATTTTGCGGGCCACAATAGTGGTTCCTATGGACCGGGATGCGAATCTTGCCGCCTGAAGAGAAGCATCGGCAGTGAAACATGCAGCCGCCAGCATCTTCGCAATGTCCTGGTGCAATCTGGTGTCCTCAGGTGGGATCCTTTCCTGTAAATCTCTCAACCAAGTTAAGTTGGCCCGGGCAAAGAAGGAGGCCGATGTAGCCGCTCTAACTGCCCAAGCTCCTGCCTGATGATTTTTAATGAGGATTTGTTCAGATCTTTTATCCTTCAATCTGAACAGCTCCGTGGCCTCGCCTGGGAGATTTGTGGGAGACAGAAGCGCAGTGATGGGAGCATCCACTGACGGGGAGAGTTAAGAAAAGGGACTAACTCTGGTCCCACGTTAAAAAATATTTTGTCATTAACAGAGGGCAAAGCCCCTGCAGAAGGGAAACCCCACTGCTGCTGCACTGCTTGTACAAATATAGGAGGACACGGTATCACCTGAGCTTCTGGTGTAGTGAGAGGAGAGGATTAATATCCGAACCCTGAGTTGTCAAGGGGGCTGCGCTGGAAATGTTGGCAGCATTCTTGGCCTTAAATAGAAGGGAGCGAAATAAGGCGGGACCCCTGTCATCCTCCTCTATTGGGTTTCGAAATTCTGCTGCATATGACGGGATGGAATAGCCCTGCCGTAACTGTGGGTTCAGGCGGGATCCCTTCGTCATCTGACAGTTCTAAATCCAGACCCATCATCCTCCTCTATTGGGTTTCGAAATTCTGCTGCATATGACGATTGAGACAAATTAGGTTGGAAAGACAGAGGGGTTTGAGTTGAAGGGATCCCTGGGGCAGAAATCTGGTTCCCACTAGGGGAGGGACTCTGAGACCCCTTCAGGAGTTGCATACATTGGCTCACGCTTTGAGAGACAGCAGCAGAAATTATGGCCTGAAAATTTGTATTATCAGGAATTTAATCAGGAATGCCTTGATTCATTTGAAAATTTTGATGTGATATGACAGGAGTTGGAGCCATATAGGGAACCGCCTGAGTAAAGGTGAAAGGCAAGGAGGGCAGAGGAGGAGGAGGAGGGAGAGGAAGGATATTAGAAGATATAGTAAAAGGCTGTTCCGAGCGTCCCCAGATGTCAGCATCAGCTAACATTAAATTGTGTGACTCCATTAAGGCCTTGTCTGCTAGGTCAGTAGGCGGTAAGGGTTCAATATTAGAAGCCGCCTTGGAGGCCTTATTGCACATTTTTGTCAAAGCCTTGTGCATTCTAGTCTCTGATTTTTTTTGATGCCTTAGTGGCTTTGGGCCATGACTCCTTGGCCTTAAAGGCCCGTTTCCTGGAATGAGAAAAGGAATACCCCACATTGCTGGGGCCCGGGGAAGAAGAATCCCTCTGAGGAGTCAAACTTGAAGTCTCTGGTTCGTGACTCACAGGATTAGACTCCAACATGTTAATACAGAAGGCCCAAACAAATGCAGTTAACATAAATAAAATGGCCGCCGGTATGAAGAATTGGGAGATAGCAAATTGGCGGGAGGCCTAGATAGGCTTAGAGCTGTAGGCCTCAAGATTTGTGGTTTTCAATTGCACAGAGACAAACGGCGCTATTTTTTTTTTTTAACACTTGTTAGTCACACACTCACTCACTCCCCTGAATAGACAACAAAGCAATTTCGGCTTAGCCGCTTGAATCCATTCCAAACCACTTAGTAAACTGAAGGCTTTGACTTGGAGAGAGAGGCCTAAATTCTCTCGGAGTGGAGCACCGCTCTGCCGCAAAGCCTGCCAGCTGTGAGACACTGAATAATTAACTAAAAAACAACCGGGCGGTTTGTAAGCCGATCTGTGTAGGAGCCGAAATTGCGATCTCGGGGATTTCCCCCTTCAGCGATTTCACCGGCTAATGAGGCCTTCAGGAAGGACTTATCGGCTGTCAGCAAGGAAAAAAACCTCTCCCCCACCGGTTGTTTAGAGGCTCTGATAAGGCGGCAGAGAAGAAAGAAAAAGGATCGCCTTTAAAAAGAAACGATCTTCCTGCCGGCTCAGCCAGGAAGGACACCTTCCTCCTCACAAAATGCCTTCCTGGGGCAGTGGCTGACGGGGAGAAGAAGGGAGAGGGTTTTTTTTTTTTTAGTTTTTTTTTAAAATACCTGGTGTAGAAAGAAGATAAGGTAAAGGAAATTAAGGTAAGAAGAGAACACAGTCGGTAAGTTGACCACATGTCTTATCCTGCTGAGGACTGAGGAAAAAAGCGGATTGATTGACAGAACTTTAGCTTTTATAGTATGGGCTCAGTCCTGATTGGTTGACGGACGGAGGTCAACCCACCGACTGTGGAATCTCCTATAGGCTGGAGAATATACTTTATTGTAGTGAAGAACATATTAAATCTCAGTTGAAGAAATAAAAAATAAAGATAGTAAAAATAAAGATAGTAAAACCCAACTCAAGAAAAATGTAAAAGAACTGAGACAAGCCAGTCAACTTTTACAAGGACTGAAAGGAATGCTGGCTTACCTGAATATTCTTTCTCTATGCACTGAGGGAGAATTCAAGCATGGCTTAACTTATGTCTGATTGTCCAAAGCCTGAATTGAGGAAGTTCTGGCCATGCCTCCTCTGCTCCACTGAGTCCAGTTTTTCTATAAAGGCGTAGACCTCCAGCAAATCCATAACAAATATAAGTCCAGTAATCTATAAGAACTGGACCAAAATGGTCACCAGGGTGGATTTGGATTTCCCCACAGCACACAAAGAACGTTAGGTAAGCCATAATTCCTTCTCTAGTGCACTGCTAGGAGAATCCAAGCATGGGATATACCCAAGCTTAATGCTGGTCCAAATAACTCTTTGTAGCTGCTCTGCAAATATCCTTGATCGAAGCCTGAGTAGCCCATATTGCCATTGTAGCTGCACTCTTGGTTGAGTGTGCTGTTATACATCCTGGTAACGGCCTAGCCTGAATCTTATAGGTCTTGGCGATGCACACATTCAGCAGTGGCCAATAGTTGATGGAGAGACTTTCTTATCATGGATGCCAGTTGAAAGCAGATGAATAAAGATTCAGTCTTCCTAATGAAACAGTCCTTTTAATCTATTTTTAGACGGCCCTCCGGACATCTAAAGTATTTCATTTTTCTACAGGGAATGATTAGGTTTTGCACAGAAATCCAGCAAAATGAGCTCCAGAGCCCTGTGGAACTAGGAGTTAACTTTAGGGAGAAAGGAGGGATCCAGCCTTAGAACCACCCTGTCACAACGGAAAGTACACAAATCATTGCAAACTGAAAGGGCTGCCAACTCTGATCTTCCTGGCTAATGTTATTGCACCAGGAAGGTGATCTTAAGCATCAAGAACCGGAAACTAGTAATCTTCAATGGCTCAAACAGTGTAGCAGTAAGCCCTTGTAAAACCAAAGAGAACCACCAGATGGGGTAACAGTGAAGCACAGGAGGTCTCAAATTAGCAACCCCCTTGAGAAAACTGTGTACTGAGAAAACTTTTGGCCAAAGGCTGTGGAGTAAACTGACCCCTTCTGCCCCCGGTATCATGAATCTGAAGAAGAATCTTGGAAGATGAGTATTTGTCTGATAAGTCCATTAACGAATGGCTGAATATCTGAGACAGGGCCTCAAACAGATCCAGGTGCAGGCACCATCGGAATGGTCTATGGTGGTCCTCTTCAGCCAGTCTGCATGCACATTTGAGGTCCCTGATATATATTCTGCCAGGATAGAACAGACATGCAGTTCTGCCCAGAGTCCCAGCTTCTCAACCTTGAGCATGAGACGACTGGACTAGGTGTCCCCTCCAACGATCAGTGTGTAACCTGTTGGCTACATTGTCCGTCAGGATCAAGACATGGCAGTCGGTCACCAAGTTCTTGAAATGATGAAGGGCCAGGTGGACAGTTCATGTTGTTTGTTAAGTCTGACAGGCTCCAGCATCCCTGTCACTTGGGACTGGATGTGGACCCCACACATGAAAAGACTGGCATCCATAGTTATTGTGATGCAGGTGAGTTATTTGAATAAACACCCTTTCTGAATGGCATTGGGTGTTCACCAATAAAGTGATCGAAGATTGGTCAATGGGAGTTGCACTTTGGTTCTGGAGTGGCTGCTATGCACCCTCTGATGGCAACAAAAACCATTGGAAAGTTCAGGTCTGTAGCCTCGCCCAAGGCACAATGTCAATGCAGGAGATAATCTTTCTCAGTAACCGAGAAGGGACAGCCAATGGAACTGACTATTGCATGCAAATTTGACTCACTAAAGATGTAATGCTGGACTGATGGTCCTGCAATACAGGTTAAACTCGAAAAATTTGAATATCATGTAAAAGTTCATTTATTACATTAATGCAACTGAAAAGGTAAAACGTAATATATGAGACTCATTACATACAAGGCAAGATAGTGCAAGCCGTGATTTGTCATAATTGTGATGGTTATGGGATACAGCTCATGAAAACCCCAAATCCACCATCTCAGAAAATTAGAATATTACATGCAATCAATAAAACAAGGATTGTATATAGAACAATATCGGACCTCTGAAAAGTATAAGGATGCATATGTAAACGGAAATTTATCCACATTATAAACTCCATTGCCAGAAACAATACCAATTACTGCAAACTTAGATCTAGACCAGATCTATCTCTACTACAACGCATCCAGTCCCGTGAACTCTGCGCAAAATTCAAAAGACGACTAGATCTAGGTGAAACAAACTTATACAACGGATAACATAACTGGTTATATGATCTGTGAATATGATCGGTGCTGGTGGCTGGCTACTATACTCTCCAAAGCTTGTGAAAATGAAGAAGTAGAATTGACTTTTTTGCATCCTTCTGGTCCAGCGCCATCCTTTGAGTATCCAAGAAAACCAGATATTTTAAATGTTGACAAAAATCAGATATTAACTCAGATGGAGCCGAACACCATGACAGGCCGTACATACTCTTTGACACAAAAGGAAATGGCCATTGCTAGTAAGCGCTTATGGACAAGATTACATTTCATCCACGAGAAGGGACAAATTGATGATAAAAGGCCAGTTTAAAAACGTACTATTAATGGTTTGATTAGTTCATATTTTATCGAGGATTTAACTACTGTACTATTCTTCTTAAACACTTCATAAATGACATGTTTAGTGATATAATTAAAAAATTGTTACATGTATAAATCAGTGTTAACAATACAGTGATCCCTTGATTAGCACGGTCTCGATTAGCGGGAAACGCTGCAACGCGGTTTTTCAAAAAATATTAATTAAAAAATAAGTCCGCGCTAGTTCTCTCTCTCTTTCTCTCCCTGTTGCCGGCGTGGTATATGAGAGAGAAAGAGAGAGGCAGAGGTCGGGCGCATTACCGGGAGGTGGAGGCGGCGTGGGGACGCTGGGTGCCGGGGACACCGAGGAGGGGGTGGACGTGGCCTCTCAGCTGCAGAGCCGAACAAGGGCGGAGGCAACGGCGGAGTCCGGCGCTGGGGCCATGCGGGGACGCTCATCCAGGGGGGCGTGGACTGGCAAGTCGCCCTCCTTTCTCTTTCTTTCTCTCTCTTATACCACACCGGTAACAGGGAGAGAAAGAGAGAGAGCGGAGGGCACCTTGCCGGTCCACGCCCCCCTGGATGAGCGGCTCCGCATGGCCCCAGCGCCGCCCAGGCAAAGGGGAAACCCCAAGATCGCTTGCCGCTTGCTGTATTGCAGCGAAGGAGGCGAAGCAAGGCTCCAAGCTGCAATACGACAAGCGGCAAGCGATCTTGGGGTTTCCCCTTTGCCTGGGCGGCGGGAAGACCAAGGGAAGGTTCCTTCAGCCGCCCAACACCTGATCCGCTCCGCAGCGCGGCAGCAGCGAGGAGCCGAAGATGGGGTTTCCCCTTTGCCTTTACCCCATCTTCGGCTCCTCGCTGCTTCCGCGCTGCGGAGCAGATCAGCTGTTGGGCGGCTGAAGGAACCTTCCCTTGGTCTTCCCCGCCGCCCACACGCAAACTCCACCATCTGCGCATGTGCGGCCATGAAAAAAAATGGCGCGCATGCGTAGATGGTGTTTTTTACTTCCGCACCACTATAACGCGGAAATCGATTAGCGCGGGAGGTCTTGGAACGTAACCCCTGCGCTAATCGAGAGATCACTGTATTGCTTCTTTTAATATTAATAATAATAATAATAATAATAATAATAATAATTTATTGGATTTGTATGCCGCCCCTCTCCGTAGACTTGGGGCGGCTAACAACAATGATAAAAACAGCATGTGACAATCCAATAATAAAACAGCTAAAAACCCTTATTTATAAAAACCAAACATACACACAAACATACCATGCATAACTTGCAATGGCCTATGGGGAAGGAATATCTCAACTCCCCCATGCCTGGCGGTATAAATGAGTCTTGAGTAGTTTACGAAAGACAAGGAGGGTGGGGGCAATTCTAATCTCAGGGAGAGTTGGTTTCAGAGGGCCGGGGCTGCCACAGAGAAGGCTCTTCCCCTGGGGCCCGCCAAACGACATTGTTTAGTCGACAGGACCCGGAGAAGGCCAACTCTGTGGGACCTTATCGGTCGCTGGGATTCGTGCAGTAGCAGGCGATTCTGGAGGTAATCTGGTCCAATGCCATGTAGGGCTTTAAAGATCATGACCAACACTTTGAATTGTGACCGGAAAATGATCGGCAGCCAATGCAAGCCATGGGGTGTTGAAGAAACATAGGCGAATCTTGGAAGCCCCACGATAGCTCTCATGGCTGCGTTCTGCACGATCTGAAGTTTCCGAACACTTTTCAAAGGTAGCCCCATGTAGAGAGCGTTGCAGTAATTGAACCTCGAGGTGATGAGGGCATGAGTGACTCTGAGCAGCGACTCCCTGTCCAAATAGGGCCGCAACTGGTACACCAGGCAAACCTGGGCAAACGCACTCCTCGCCACAGCCGAAAGATGATGTTCCAATGTCAGCTGTGGATCGAGGAGGACACCCAAGTTGCGAACCCTCTCTGAGGGGGTCAACATTTCCTCCCCCCCAGGGTAATGGACGGACAGATAGAATTGTCCTTGGGAGGCAAGACCCACAGCCACTCCGTCTTGTCTGGGTTGAGTGTGAGTTTGCTGACATCCATCCAGGCCCCAACAGCCTCCAGGCACCGGCACATCACTTCCACTGCTTCGCTGACTGGACATGAGGTGGAGATGTCTAGCTGGGTATCATCTGTGTATTGATGATACCTCACCCCATGCCCTTGGATGATCTCACCCAGCGGTTTCATGTAGATATTAAATAGCAGGGGGGACAGGACCGACCCCTGAGGCACCCCACAAGGGAGAGACCTAGCAGTCGATTTCTGACCCCCCACTAACACCGACTGCAACTGACTGGAGAGGTAGGAGAACCACTGAAGAACAGTGCCTCCCACTCCCAACCCCTCCAGCCGGTGCAGAAGGATACCATGGTCAATGGTATCAAAAGCCGCTGAGAGGTCAAGAAGCACCAGAATAGAGGATAAGCCCCTATCCCGGGCCCGCCAGAGATCATCCATCAATGCGACCAAAGCAGTTTCCGTGCTGTAGCCGGTCTGAATCCTGACTGCTGAGGACCTAGATAATCGGCTTCTTCCAAGGACTGCTAGAGTTGGAGCGCCACCACCTTCTCAACAACCTTCCCCGTAAAGGGAAGGTTGGAGACTGGACGGTAGTTATTAAACACGGCTGGGTCCAGGGAAGGCTTCTTGAGGAGGGGGCACACAAGTGCCTCCTTATAAAGGGCCGGAAAGGACCCCCTCCCCAAGGAGGCGTTGACAATCTCCTGGGCCCAGCTCCGTGTCACCTCTCGGCAGGCCGAAACCAACCAAGAGGGACACGGATCCAGTAGACAGTTGGCGGAACTCACAGCTCCAATGGCCTTGTCCACTTCATCAGGTGTCACCAAGTCAAACTCCTCCCAGAGTGATAGACAAAGACATTTAGCCCCAGTCACCTCAACTGACTCATTGTCAGCCGATACTGCTATGCAATTGGAGTCGAGATCAGCCCGGATCCGAGCGACTTTATCAGCAAAAAAATTCCTCAGCACTACCTTGCAAGGGCTCCCCAACTCCCCCGATTTAGAAGCGAGCAGGTCACTCTAAACAGGGCGGCCGGGCGGGATTCCGCTGATGCAATCAAGGAGGCATGGTACGCGCATCTTGCCGCCTTGAGCACCATTTTGTAAGTCTTAACATGTGCTCTTACAAGTGTTCGGTCGGTATCAGACTTACTCTTCCTCCATCGCTTCTCTAGACGTCTCTTCTGGCGTTTCAACTCCCGGAGCTCCTCGTTGAACCATGGAGCTCTACGGGGTCTAGTGCCACAGAGAGGTCACAATGGCGCAATTCGGTCAAGAGCCTCCGCTGCAACCTTGTTCCAGGCCTCAACAAGAGACTCTGCCGAGCTGTGGACGAGTGAATCTAGTAAAACCCCAAGCGCCCTCTGAAAGCCCTCAGGGTCCATCAGGCGTCTGGGGTGGAACCTCCTAATCAGTTCCGCCTCCCTGCGGGGGAGGATTGGAGCCAGGAAATCAAGCCGCAGTAGCAAATGGTCTGACCATGACAAAGGCAATGCTTCTAAGCTCCTTAGTCTCAGACCATTATTCAATTGCTCCGAGAGGAATATCATATCGGGGGGGTATCCACCCTCATGAGTCTGACCCTGAACTACTTGAATCAGGTCCATGGCTGTCATGGTGGCCATGAACTCCTGTGCTAATCCAGAGGAACCGCCGAGTGACGGCAGATTGAAGTCCCCCAGGACAATAAGTCTGGGGAACTCCAGCGCCAACCCGGCCACCTCCTCGAGCAGCACAGGCAGGGCTGTTGATACGCAGCTGGGAGGCAGGTATGTGAGTAACAAGCCCCCTGAACCCCTGAATCCAACTTCACAAGGAGTGATTCACAACCCGCAATCTCAGGGGCAACGAGTCTACGCAGGCGAAGGTTCTCCCTGGCTACAATAGCCACACACACCTCCTTCCCTGGGGTCGAAGCTGATGCCATATCTGAAACCCAGCTGGGCATAATTCCGAGAGAGGAACTCCTCCCTCTGGGCCCAGCCAGGTTTCAGTCACACGTGCCAGATTGGCCCCACATTTGCGCATGCGTCGGAAGAGATAGACGCCTCTACAGAGAACTGCCTAATGTGAATTAGGAAAAGTGAAAGTTAACCCCTGACAACCCTCTCTGGCTTGGTGAAAAGCGGATTGAGAGGAAGTGAACTAAACGGAGTTTTTGAAAACATTACAAAAAAGAAGCAAGCTGCTGTTTTAAACGTGAGTAGGGGGAAAATAGAGAACAAAGGAAAAATGGCGACTACTCCGGATTTGGGGGGGAAATGGACTCACTGTTAACGGCATTTGCAAATATGGGGCAGCAACTCAAAGAGATGCAAAAGGCAATAGCTGCTGTCAGTGCTGGTGTAACAGATTTAAAAGAGCAGTCGAAAGCACAAGATCTGAGAATTGTGAAACTGGAGGAGGGGAAAGTTCACCAGGAGTCACGCATAAATAATTTAGAAGACAGAGAAAGGAGATCTAATCTGCATTTGAGGGGCTTTAAGCAAGATTTTGTTGAGGGTAAACGTCTCATCCAAGCAATCCATCAATGGTTTGGTGAAAATAACATTAAATGTGACCCAGGTGAATATGAGAGAGCACACTGGGTATTTGGCCCTCGGAGTCAAGGAAATCAAAAGGATGTTATCGTAAGATTCATTTCGGAAAGGAGGGCAGCAGAAATTTTCAGAGAATTAAATTCCAAATTTACATTATAAAGCCACTCCAATACGCGTTTTAAAAGACTTGTCTGCAGAGACGCTCCAGGCGAGAAATCAAATGAGACTTATCACGAGCCAATTATATCAAAACGGAGTCCGTTTCACCTGGAAATATCCTGCTATAATAATTGTTTTTAAAGATTCCAAAGTTCTCCAGGCAAGATCCTTGGATGAGGGGAAGAAACTGCTCCAACAGCTGGGGATTGATTCGGATGTAAATCTCCAGGCATCAGCAGGGAAGGAGAAACCAGCAGCAGAAAATGGAAGAGGAGAAGATGATTTGTTTACAGCTCAGCCAATTCGCACAGCAGATCAAGAAAAAGATGAAAAAATTGCAGCCTTACAAAAGGAGCTTGCATTACTCCAGGAAAGAGAAAAAAAAGAAGAATCTAGAATTACGCGTCAAAAGAAGAAATAATGAACTGAACTGTTAACATGGTATTATTGTTCTCAACTAACTAGCTTCTTTGTGTATCTTATGCTAACTAACAAGGGATAAAGAGGGAAGGAGGGGGGGACTTCCTTTATTGCTTTTAAAGGGGAAAGGTGGGGGAGTTCTCCAGTGGAACGCAAATCCAGGGGTGCCTCTTGGATAACGAAAATTCTTTTCGTTGCCTCCCCTTTGGGGGGGTGCAAGGGAAGGGGCACTAGGGTGGGGGTTCAAGACAATTAACATATACTTTTCCAACAGGCTCTGTTTTGCAGGAGGGGGAAACACACTTAAAAGTATGTAAAACGGGTGAAAGAGTTCTATTGTCATTAAATGTGAACGGACTGTCATCGCAGAAAAAATGTTATAGAATCATGAAGCTGGCCAGGGATAGTAGAGCTGATTTTTTATTTCTATCAGAAACTCATAAAGGGAGGAAAAGATTAGACAAATTAGTTACCAATAGTGATTGGCAACGGGTCTATGAGTCCAGAGGGACCGCAAAAAGCAGGGGCGTGGCAATTTTGATAAATCAAAGAGTACCATTCCAATTAATTAATATTAAAAGAGATAAAGACGGCAGAATGTTATTCATTAAGGGGAAAATAAATAATAAGGTAGCAACTTTAGCAGTAATCTATGCTCCCAATGCAAATACAAAGCAATTTATAATAAATGTAAAGCCTAAATTAGACAATTTTGCGGAAGGCATAGTGATCTTAGCAGGTGATTTTAATTTGGAATTAACAGCAGGGAGGGGAGAAAAGAAAAAGTTACACTTAAATAAAATTAACATGTTGGACCTCCACGAAAACGCAGCAAACATGGATACATTTTATTCAGCAAGACATAATAAATTTAGCTGCATTGACTATATATTAATGAATAAAACGGGGGAAGTACACCTCAAGAGAGCAGAAGTTAAAAGTATTTGGTTATCAGATCACGCTCCATTGTTAGCAGTGATTGAAATGGATGCTAGTAGACAACAAAGGATCTGGAGATACAACCCTGTGGTTTCGGCCAGTGAAAAAAATAGACTCAAATTACAAAAGGAATTGTGTGAATTCTTTAGTATTAACGAAACAGGAGAAATTAAGCAAACAATAATTTGGGATACACACAAGGCTGTTATGAGAGGTAATTGTATTAGCACTGAAGCTTTTATTAAGGAATCTTGGGAAGTTGAAAGAGAAAGATTATTAAAAGAGATAGACCTAATCCAAGAGAGTCTGAAAATTACAAGAAATAGAGCCTGGAATACATTATTATTATTTAAGAAAAAGAAACTACAATCTCTTGAGGAAGAGAGATGGAATAAAATGAAGATGATTGTAAAACAGAGAATTATGGGATGGGGGAACAAATCAATGAAATAAATGGTACACTATTTGAAAAAAAGAAAGGAGAAATCCCATATCCCTGCTTTAAAGGATAAGGAAGGTGCAATAAAACGTAGTAATATAGAAATGGAAAAAATAATGAGACTTTTATGGGAATTTATATAAAAAAGAACATATCACAATGCAAACTATAGAAGTTAATGAGAAATTAACGGAAGAAGATAGACAAATCTTAAATGCAAAAATAACAAATGATGAGATATCTAGAGTTATTAAAGGGTTGAAACCTGCTAAAGCCCCAGGCCCAGATGGTTTTACTGGTGAATATTATAAGACTTATAAGAATGAATTATTACCGCATTTGGAAAAATTGTTTAATAATGTTTTTCAGACCTTTGAAATTCCACAGTCATGGAAAATTTCAGAGATTATAACTATCCCAAAGCCGGATCGTGATTTAATGGATCCAGGTTCCTATCGCCCTATCAGCTTACTTAACCAGGATTACAAAATATTTATGAAAATATTGGCAAACAGGATAGAGAATATTTTACCAAAAATAATTGGAGAAGACCAACATGGATTTGTTAAAGGAAGAAAGATTTATGAACCAATTAGAAACGTTAATGTGATACACCATGCTACCACTACCAAAAGAAAACTAGGTATTTTAAAGTTAGATGTGTACAAAGCTTTCGATAAAGTTAACCATGATTACTTGTTTCAATTGTGTAAAGATTTAAATATGGGAGATAGCTTCTGTAGAATTATAAAAGCAATTTATAAGTATAATATAGCTTATATTAGGGTAAATGGTAACAGAACAGAGAAGGTTAAAATTCAGAATGGAACTAAGCAGGGTTGCCCACTATCCCCAATGTTATTTGCATTGGCAATTGAGATCTTAGCAAATAAAATTAGAAATGACAAGGAGTGGAGAGGTTACCAAATAGGAAAACTTGAATTAAAATTAAATCTTTTTGCAGATGATGCTATAGTATTGACTGAAACCCCAATTGAAATGATGAAAAGAATAAAGATCTTACTCCAGGAATTTAAAGACCAGTCGGGTCTTACAGTTAATATAGAGAAATCAGAGATAATTTGTTTAAATACAGGCCCTAAAGAGCAAATTGAGATACAAAAAGTGTCAGGATTGAAACTAGGATGTAAAAAAATGAAATACTTAGGAGTTTGGTTGTTAAAGAATCCCAACAAAATTGCGACGGTTAATTATAATTCAATATGGAAGAGACTTCAAAAGCAGATAAAAAACTGGAGGAAAAAAAGGTTGAGAAGAATTGCTAAGATTAGAGCCCTTAAAATGATGATTATACCAAAAATGATGTATTTATTTCAGGTTTTACCAGGTACCTTTCCTGGTGCAAAATTGAGAGAATGGAATAGTAAATTAAATTTTTGGATTGAAGGAAACAAAAGGCCTAGAATAAGGAAAAAATGGCTGTTTGCCCACGAGAAAGAGGGGGGGTGGGGAAGCTCGTGTCACGCTGTGGATTGACAACCTCCAAAGACATTAAGAAACATCCAGTAGTTAGATAGTTAACTCTGTTTATTAATGTAGCTCCTCCTCTGTGATGTAACTGCTTTGCTCACATCCTCCTCTTTGCAGGAAGAAGAAGCTCTCTAGCTTCCGAGCATCCATTATTACGATCTACTTTCTTTAGCAATGTAGGTGTCCATTTTTATGTCTCTCGAGACAAAATTTATTTTTCTACTTTTTCTAATAAAAGTTTAGTTCATTCGAACATGCTTGGTCTGTACTTTAATACCCATCTACTCCGGAAGACCCTGGCTCAGTCCCAACAGGCTGAGCACCTTGCAAAGGTGGGGGCCCTCTGAAATCCGACATGGTAAGCAAGAGGATGGTTCACTATTAAACAAACAGACCCTGCTTACATTCAGTAAGCACACTGGCTGTCTTTTCCTGATGCCAGCCAAAAGAAAGAGAAATCCCCTCACGCAAAGCTACATCGATTCAATCTCCGGCCAGCAGCTTGCTGAGCTCAAAGAAATTATCCATACCTCGGACGACAAAAGGAAATTAATCATGTCTTTGCAACCTGAGTCGGAACCCTCTGAAGCTGGCGAATCTCAAAAAATCATAAGTCACTCTTATCTGATTGATGATGGAATTGGGATTCGGGAGGAAGAAGTTAAATCTGAGGTTCCCACAGACAGTACTTCAAATCAGCCCAGTGACGAAGAGGAAGAAGAGGAAACTCTGACACCCTTTCAATCTCAAAGCTTTCAGTCATCAGCTTTGCCTTCAAAGGCTTCTGCCAAGACAAAGCATTCTGATGATCTGGTTTCTCTCACTTCAGCTAAAATAAAAGGGACAGCCCTGAATCTGGAGAAAATTGAGGGAATCATTGATAAACTTGAGAAGGAAATTCACGGTCTAGAGTCATTCTGTATTCACTTCGATAATTTACCTACTATTAAGAATAATGCGCAGCGAGAAATTTACTTTAGTTACTTAGAGAAAGCTGCTGATGCGAGAACTGAATTAAGGGCTTTGAAGAAACTCCAATTAAAGTTGATAACTGAAAAAATGGAGTCTGTGTCTCTAGCAGAGACCACGCATGAAAAATTCCAACCTACTGATAAGGCAGGAATGTCTTTGTCTTACCAAGCCGAAGACACACATGCGCAAAAGGGCCACGGTTCAGTGATCACACACTTCTATCCTGCTGCATTATCTAGAATAGAAGCCTTTCCAAAGGAAGAAAGGGGGGCAGAACTGCCCACAGAAAAAAACCCGGAACATTTGCCTTTTGAAATTGGAAGCCGCGGGGGGGTGGTGTCAATTTACCCACCGCAGCAACTTACGCAACAGCGGCCACTAGTGGCTGGTATGCTCAGAAAGAAAAAGTTTTTCTTGAAGCTACTATGCATGAAGTGATCCATTATGATTCTAAATCTAATGTATCTAGAGCTTCTCTTGCCGCACAGATGCAAAAGGATCCAGTTCCTCAAATTCCAGGCATTTCTGTTTCACCACAGAGGCCTCCAGTCCTTACTCCACAGATGCCAACGCAGCTTCCCCAGATGGCTCAGCCACCAAGTTTGTCAGCGGGTGTTGGGGCCCAACCCCAGCAACTGCAAGCAGTTCAGATGACTGCATCTACAAGGCAAACCATCACCTCTTCTGCATTGAAAGGTGAGTTCGTGCTGATGCCAAATGGGCACAACTATAAGAAGTGGCTTCACAGGATTAATTTGCACCTTCTGGCTCACAACATTGATGGGATTGCTCACAATCCCCCAGTAAGGCGCTGGACTGAAGAAGAAAGAGAAGCTGACATAAAAGCCAAGCTACTCATTCTTATGAGCATAGACTCACAATTGTCAATGAGGTACACTCATGACATCACTTCTGCTGAGCTGTTAGAGTCACTTGACGGCATGTTTAGGCCAATATCAGATGAAGGCAACTACATCCTGATATCCAAGTTTAACAATACTAAACTTCCAACTGGGAATGAACTTGCTCCACACTTATCCAAGATGCTAACAATGCATAAAGATTTGGAGGAGAGAGGATATCGCTATGACAATAATCAAGTCAATGCTGCTATCATAACTTCCCTTGGTCCCGAATGGAGGGAAGTCATTTACAAGTTTAATATACTTCCATTGGCCCAAAAGACCACACAAAGACTCTGTAACATGCTAACTGAAGAAGCAGAATTGCTGCACACTAGCCTTAGGCCTATGTCAGCAGCATTCAAACCTAACTTGGCAAAAAGCGGTCAACAGAAAACCAGTACACCAAAGTACCCACGCCAGAAACAACCTAAGAAGGATGACACTCATAAGTCTGCTGATTTGCAAAGTGTCCACTCTAGCGAATCTGATCCTCCACCATATCCAACTCAATCAAAGGGGGCACAGAAGAAAGGATCCCGAGGAAAGAGTTCTGGGGCTGCAAAGACAACTCCCAAAGACTCCAAAGATGAGAAAGCTACTTACGGTAGTACCATCTTCCTCAACACTGTTCCTGAGAAGAGTCCACTCTACGACATACGTCAGTTATGGACCCTAGACAGCGGAGCAGCGGTGCATGTCGCATACCGGAAGGAATCCTTCACTGAGCTACACAAGACAGATGTCAAGGAACTGTTTGGATTTGCGGAGCAACACTCCAAAGTGGAAGGAAAAGGAAAAGTCTACGTCAAAGAACTGGACTGCCATATCTCAGATGTTTTCTACGTTCCAACTGCCAAGAGCAACATTCTTAGTGTGTATTGCCTGAGAGAAGAATTAGGGACTGTAGTAACCCATGAACGTATAGAGACTCACATCATCAAGGATGGCAAAATTCTCGCTACTACCATTCCCATCAGAGGTGTTTTTTATTTAAAACCTAAGCCTCCGAGCAAAGGTGGTGTAAGTATAAACGTTCCAATGGGCGAAAGCACAGGTCCAGAGAGAAAACCTGGTGCAAGTACTAGTTCAGAGGCTTCTAAAGCCAATGAAATCCCTGAGGTTTCTAATACTGTTACAAATGTCAAACATGTATTAACAAACAAATCTTTTCATTCCAGGTGTGTTCACAGATGGCATCGTCGCTTGGGGCATGCTTCTTACCCCGTCTTAGCAAAGATGTCTGAATATGTTGATGGTTTTAAAATTGATGGGACTTGCCAAGTTTACTTAGACTGCAAAATTTGTAACTCAGCCAAGTCCAAAAATTCACCCATACCTAAGGTTGCTCTTCGATTGTCTTCACGCATTTTTGAATTGGTCCACACCGACGTTGTCGGTCCATTTCGGCCTACTGTTGGTAAACGTAAGTATTTCTTAACTGTAGTTGACAGTTATTCACGATTTGGCTATGTTTTTCTTTTAAAACAAAAATCAGAGGCATTTGAGGTCTTTAAAGACTTTGCTGCAGAGACACTCACCCAACACGACATCTGGATCAAGCGAATTCAAAGTGACCGTGGAGGCGAATTCATGTCGCAACAGTTCCAAGGATGGATGGCCAGGAATGGAATCCACCAGCAGACCTCAGCACCCGAGACTCCTCCTCACAATGGTATTTGTGAACGCCATAACGGGATTCTGCAGACGATGTTTCGTTGTCTCCTTGAGGATGCAGACTTGGACTTTTCATACTGGGGCGAAGCAGTAAGGTATGCTAATTACATTGTTAACAGAACATGGAGTAGCGTCATACAAGACACTCCTTATTACTTGCTTCATGCCAAGAAGCCTGATGTTCAAAACATCTACGTTTTTGGTTGTTATGCCACTGTTAACATTCCACTTGAACAAAGAAGGAAAGGAGGTCCTGTGTCAGAAAGAATGAGATTCATCGGCTTTGATGAAGTCTCCAAGTACCACAAATTTGCTGACTCTCATCACAGAGTCTATATTTCTAATTCAGCCAAATTTGAGGAAGACACAAATTGGTTCAGTATACATAGTAATGATACTTCCGTTTATTTTCCTAAGGAAGGTGTGGCGATACCTGATGCCCAGGGAACTGTGCCAGATATTCCTGATGTTCCAGACAATGAACAGCCTTGGACAGTCACAGAGGAAATCCCTGACGATGAACTTGAAGGCGGAGATGATGATGAAGGATGGACCAAGGTTCCAAGACGTTCAAAGAGAACCACAAAAGGAACCCCTCCAAAGAGATATACACAGCAAGTATCTGAATCTCCCTTTCTTTTCATGTGTAATAATCTTACACTTCCACCTGATCATTTTCACCAGATCAAACTTTTACCTGAATCTGAACAAGAAAAATGGTACGAGGCTATGGAACGCAAACTGGACTGTTTAAAGAAACTTAAGGTGTTCCAACAGGTGGAGCCTCCCAACAAGAAGAAAGTCATTGGCACGCGCTGGGTGTATAAAGTCAAACAAAAACCTAATGAAGGAAAGCTGTATAAAGCTAGACTTGTAGCTCAAGGAATCTCTCAAGTTTATCCAGATGACTACACTGACACATTTTCACCCACGGTCAAAAATGAGAGTGTCAAGATTGCCCTAATCACTGCTACTGCTTTGAACTTAGAGGTTTTTCAGTTCGATGTAGAGACTGCCTATTTGAACGCTGATCTGAATGAAGAGATCTACGTCAAGGGTGCTCCCGGGTTCCAGGACCGAGAAGGTGAAGTCTGGTCTCTGAGCAAGTCTTTATACGGCCTCAAACAAAGTGCCCTTATGTGGTACAAACTCTTAACCCAAAAGCTAAATTCAATGGGCTTTATTAAGTCCGTCCCTGATGAATGCGTGTTTACAAAAGGGCAAGGTAAGACTTATGAAATTGTTCTTGTTTATGTAGATGATATTGTTTACATAGGTCCAAATGAAAGCACGAGTCAAACTTTTGCTAAGGGTCTTGAGAAACATTTCACCTTAAAAAGCCTAGGGCATATTAATGATTATCTAGGTGTACAGTTTGAGAAAACTGAGAAGGGGTTCTCTCTTTCACAAGAAAGTAAGGTTGACCAGCTTTTGCAAAATTGTAACATGTCTGAGGCGCATACTTGTCGTTCTCCTATGCAGACTGATTTTTACAGGTTAACCCGAGAAGAATATCCTGATTTCCAGAACAAAACACTGTACCGGTCAGTGATTGGATCACTACTCTAAATCAGCAGTTGGACAAGACCTGACATCTCACTGAGTGTGAATCTACTGTCCAGATACGTTGGCAACGCAACCACATTTCACTGGTCTTGCATAAAGAGACTGTTGAGATACATGAAGCTCACTAAGGACAAGAAGTTGTACCTTGAGCCGAAACACGTTGAGTACCCTGAAGTGATTTGTTATGCAGATGCTGACTGGGCAAGTGACACAGAAACACGAAAAAGTACTTCTGGTTATATACTGTTTTTAAATGGTTGTCCTTTCTTTTGGAAAGTTAGGCAGCAGAAGTTTGTTTCTTGCTCTTCAACTGAGTCTGAATATGCATGTGTTTCTGATTGCTGTAATGCGTTAACTTCTCTTTTTCCTCTCATTGATAGTATTTGGCAAACACCAAAGAAACCAATTATTATTATGGAGGATAATATTTCAGTCACATATATTGCTGAAGCTGAATTTGTTGGAGCTCGTTCACGGCACATTGACATCCGGTATAGAAATACCAGAGAGCTTGTGAGAGACGGATTCGTGAAACTTCAGCACGTACCTACTGCTGAGCAGATCGCTGACATGCTGAATAAGCCGTTGCCAGCTGATCAACATGAATACCTTTCCACCAAAATGTGCCTTAAGTGAACTGATGTCTTGATGTCCTGATATCCCTTATGTCTCTGATGACTGACAAAGAAGGGGTGTCACGCTGTGGATTGACAGCCTCCAAAGACATTAAGAAACATCCAGTAGTTAGATAGCTAACTCTGTTTATTAATGTAGCTCCTCCTCTGTGATGTAACTGCTTTGCTCACATCCTCCTCTTTGCAGGAAGAAGAAGCTCTCTAGCTTCCGAGCATCCATTATTACGATCTACTTTCTTTAGCAATGTAGGTGTCCATTTTTATGTCTCTCGAGACAAAATTTATTTTTCTACTTTTTCTAATAAAAGTTTAGTTCATTCGAACATGCTTGGTCTGTACTTTAATACCCATCTACTCCGGAAGACCCTGGCTCAGTCCCAACAGGCTGAGCACCTTGCAAAGGTGGGGGCCCTCTGAAATCCGACAGCCCAAGCTTAGAATTATATAGAGAAGCATTTCAAATAGAAAGATTAATGGAACTACACTTATGGGGGGAAAAGAAGTGGGTGAAATTGGAAAAGGAAATTAATAATATAAATAATAAGGAATTATTATTTAAAAAATGGAGTAAAATAGAAATTAATAATTTAACCGACCCTCTGAAAGCAGGTTTAGAAATATGGTTTAAGTGGCAGGGGAAATGGGGAATTAGAAACTCAAAATTATCAACGTTACATGTATTGAATACAGGTAATGACGTTAACTTAAGCAGAATTATAAAAGAGTTAAATAGCAAAGGGATAATGAGAATTGAACAATTATATGAGAAGGACAGGAGAGTTAGCAGAACTTGGCTGGAATGGTGGCTGGGTCAACAGAAATGGCTGCAGATTAATGCAATAAGTAAATACTTAAATAAAAGTGAGAATAAAGAAGCTTTCTTGAGAGAAGAAAATTGTTTAGAGAAAATAATAAAAGAAAAGATTAATAATACAAAAGCTCAAGCTAGCAATATATATAGAATGTTATTGCAAGCAGAAGAGGAAGTAATAAAAGGTTTGACAAGATGCTGGCAAAATGATTTACAAATAGATGAAAGTGAAATGAAAGAAATAGTAGAAAATATACATAAGATTAAAAACACAAGAGTTAAAGAGATGAGAAGAAAAATCTTACACAAATGGTATTATACACCAGCACAACTTGCACACTTCCAGGGGAAAGAGAAAGGTAATTGTTGGCATGGTTGCCAAAAGAAAGGAATTTTCCTGCATATGTTCTGGGAGTATGTAGAAATTCAGAAATTTTGGAAGGAAGTGCAGAATGAAATAAATAAAATGTTAAATATTAATTGGACAATTACAAAAGAAATAGCGATTTTAATTAAACAAAGAGAACTAAGAGATTTTAAAGAGATAAAAACTGCAGCATTGGAAAGTGCTCAAGCGGTAGTGGTATTGGGTTGGAAAGAGTCTATAAAATGGACATTACAGAACTGGTACTGGTACATGGTGGATCACATACATTTTGAAATCATGGAAATAAGATTAAACAACTTTGATGAAAACAAACTGGAGAAGCTGATGGCACGATGGAATAAGGTGAAAGGTTATATGTTGATATATCTATGATGCAAATGTGAAAAATAAATTCCAATCACTCTTTCAGTAATAACAAAGGCAAAGTAGAGCCAAGGAAATATTTATATATAAACTAGTAAATTTTCGAACCCCCCGCAATGGGTGGTGGTGGTGATGGGGGTTCTTTTGTCGGTCAGGTGATGGGCACATGCACGGTGCACTGTTTTATGTTTGTTTTTTATGTAACCCTATTTACCAAATTAATAAAAATATATTTAAAAAAAAACAAACGTGCCAGATCGGCCTCCTCATCCAGGATTAAATCCCGGATGAGGAGAACTTTGTTTTCTACCGATCTGGCATTGAGCAGCAGCAGTTCGAGCCCAGGGCCCGGATTACACTTGGCACCAGAGCCCCAGGTTGAGCTCACGGAACCGGAACAAGGGATCGCTATTAAGCAGCGATCTCTTTTTCCTCCAGAATGGCTAGCCCTGTGACTCACGCCATATCTACCTCTCCCCGGTAGGACCGGAATATTCTGGCCCTCTGTCACCCTGGAGAAAGATGCCCCCTTCCCTCCTGTCTCTCTATCACAAGGTAGGCTAAATTCTGCATTCAAACTATCCCCATTGTACCCAGACATAGCATCCCACCCACCCCGCTCATTCATCTCATATAAATTACAATTACCATTCACCTCATCCATACTATAGTCCGACCCATCCCATCCATTCCGCAAATTAATCCAATTATTCATTCCATTCATTTCATATATGCCTTCCATCCGATCCCAAATATCCATCGCTAAAATTACCCCCAATAAGTCAATATTAAATATATAGAAGTTAAAGTTAATTAATTAAAATAGGTTAAAAGGTCAACTATTAATATTAGACCCACTAATAAAATAATTAAACCCACTAATAAAACAGATGATTTAACTAAAAACAATAAAAAACAATAAGAGCATTAAAAACACAATAACAATATAGGGAAAGTCAGTCAATCAGCAGTTCTTAAAAGCATTAAAAACAATATTGTTTTTAACATATACAGTAATTAGGATCGGACTGTTTTTAGAAAATCACACTTTAGGATATGATCATCTTTTTTCTTTTGGTTTGTTCAATGCATTCAGTTTGAAAATGCTAAGCAAGTTGTGTTATGATGATTAAGATGTATTTATTCTGGCACTTACGGTATTTGTTTTTTGTGTTTCTTTATGGTTGCATATAAATGTTGAATTCAATAAGTTATAATTTGAAAAGAAAAAAGGAAGAAATTCACCCAAATATAAAATCAGATGATTCAAGACTTGAAAAAAATGAGGTCAAACATTGAATCCCTGTACAAATATAACCAAGAACATACTTTTTTTTCACAATTGTGCATCAAAATGTTGAATTTGATTTCCCCAAAACAAAATATAAAGAAATATAGTCTTATGACATATCAAATGAAAGCCGGTACCGTTCTGAGAAAAACGATGCCTCTCCAATCTCTTTATCTTAATTCTAGCCCGAGATATGATCGAAAATGTAAAACCATACCAGGCCAAAATTTGCGTTTTTTCAAACCTTTAGAAGTCTGTAAAAAATTAACTGATGAAGAAAAAAATTCAAAACCTTTAATTTGTAATTAACTAAAGTAGTACGTCAAAAGTAAAAAACAAAAAAATATAAAGAAGTCAGGTAAAAAAAATATTCATATTTGGATCACTTGATATGGAGTGACCCGTCTACAAATAAAAGAACCCTTTTGCAACAGCGACCAGAGCATGATAGACTTCAGCATCAATCTACACCATTACAAGAATCATCTTAATAATGGGACATCTAAGTACAATTTTTAAAAAGCCAATTATGAAGTCATAGACACCAACCTCTCAACTCTTGACTGGCAAACTCTATTCTCTGGCTGCAACACTGCTGATGACCTGTATAACATCTTCTTGCTCGAAGTCAAAAGAACTATCAGACTACACAGACCTCTAATAACCACATAACCAAGAAAAACAAACTACCTATATCAATAAGGAAGCTATAATGAAAAAATAATAATAATCCCTCTGATAAAAAAACAAAGCAGGCTATGTAGCTAACTCCAAAAACCGCTACAAAAATATATGCCACCAAATAAACAGGAATTCTCCAACTATCATAGCAAACAAGAGGAAAACCTTCTGCGCACAAAATCCAAGCACGCTGTCTACAACTTCGTAAATAACTCAAGGACTTGAGACCCCTTTCACCAATAAAAGAACCCAACAACAAAAAATGCTACACTGAAACAGTCAAAGCTAACCTCTTCAACACATACTTTGGCTCAGTCTTTGTAAACAGCAATTGCTCATGCCCCCAAAATTCCCTAGATGTAACACAAATACAACGATTTAACACAAATAACTTCACTGAAGAAACATTGCAAAAAAAATTGAGTGGCCTAAAACCTCCTCTATCAGACCTGATGGATTATGTGCATACTTCCTAAAAAAACTCTCCACAGCCATAGCTGAACCACCATCTGCCTACGGCCGCAATGGGCCAAGCCTCTTGGCACGTCCCGGCCTCTGTCTGCTGCTGCTGGGGGTCAGTGGCATCTGGGCCAGGCTGTTTTCCAGCGAGACCAATAGGCGGCAGCAGGAGTAGCTCCCTGCACTGTCCATACTGCTGCTACACAACCTGTTGCTGCCCTGCCTGTTTTCAACTGTGGTCAACATCCCAGTTCTGCTTTTGCAGCACCTGGTACGCCATTGGGATTGGAAATCCGATTTGGCCCTAAAAGGGAACCTACAGACGGTTTTTCTGCGAAAGCTGAGAAGAAGCAGCGGGGGCAAGGGGGACACAAGGGAAGGAGAATGCACTGACCTTTCTCGGCACAAAGCTTCACAATAAACATGGCACAAAAGAGCACCACATGCAAGTCAGTGCAAATATGGGGGGTTTGGGCCAGTGTGATCAAACTTTAAACCTCAAGAGCAGGCCAGTCTGGGGGAAAAACAAGGCAGTGGCAGAATAGTTGCTGGTGAGGCAGCCAGGCTTTTTGTTTGTATGAATGTGCCAAAGTGCAGGAAGTTTTTGGCCAGCTCTCAAATTCTCTCCCAGAATGAGGATGGCACAAGTGGAAAAGCCGACAAAGGTATTGATTGCACAGTAAACTGATCAGCAGTCCCCCAATGTGCGGCTCTTCCAACTGAGGTAGGGCAGACACTTGGGAGCTTCTTTTCTGATGCCAGTCACACACAAGCACCTCCGCACACTTGGTGAAGCATTACAGTCTAGCCTTACTCTCTCCTAAGGTCATAGATCAGGGCCGATTCATCACATGAGAGCAGCCTGGCCATGAGGGCAAAGAGCCCCCGTGAGGCCAGCAGCAGTATGGGTAGCCACTGTGGCCAGTACAGTGCCTACTGTGACCAAGAAGTATCCCAGCAGCAGGACACATGGAGATCATGGCCAGGAGGTGTTGCAAAAGCAGCAGCAGGGTTAGGGACTAGTGAGGTGGCAGCTTCTGAAATTGATCTGGTGAGGAACGTACGGCTTCTTCCTTTTCAGTCCCTTCTGCATTCGCAAAAAAAGCCAAGCGGCAATTGCTTGGGGAGAAAAGAAGGTGAGGGAGATGCAAAAAACCTCCCCCCCATGGGCGCCCCAATGCAAGCAATGTCAGCTGGCCATGCCCACTGCCCCACTTCCCGCTGAAGATGCTCTTAACTAGGGCTTGTTTGGGGGGGAGGGCTTATATTGCAAGCAACATGAAAAACCAGGCAAGGACAGAAGTGGAATTCAGCAGATTCTGACCAGTTCTAGAGAACTGGCAGCAGAATTTTTGAGTAGTTTGGAGAACCGGTAAATACCACCTCTGAATCTGACTGGCCCCATCGCCATCTATTCTCTGCCTCCATTTCATCTCCTGATCGGGATGAAAGGGGATTTTGCAGTAGCCTTCCCATAGTGTGGGGTGGGAATGGAGATTTTACAGTATCCTTCCCCTGCCCATGCCCACCAAACCATGCCCACCAAATTATGCCCACAAAACCAGGGGGTAAAAAGTTGAATCCCACCACAGGGGAAGGACTTATTTTCGGGAAAACATGGTAGATAAAGGGAGTCTTTTACTTCATGGTATAACTCTGCTGAACACCTATTGCTCACAGTATTGTCATGTCTAAGTATATTTACTATGTTGTGTGGCTGTAGTAATATTATTATACTTCCCATCTTCTTTACTGCCCCGCTTCTTATCTTTATTATGATTTTTATTGTTGCTTTGCATGTACACTGAGAATTTTGCCCTGGACAACTTCTGTGTGTCAAATCACACTTGGCTTTCCAATAAAACTGAATTGACAAACACTGTTAATATTATATCAAGCTAAACTAAGACATTCATCTCTACAATTTGTCAATATTGATGATTTCGGATACTTGGAATTGTTAGACAAATTCATAAAAAGCTAAAGTAGCAATGAGTATATAACTGCTTTTGGGTTCAAATACAGCATCATTATTGATAATTACTTAGAGAACACTGTAGAAAAAGACTAATACAATTCTCAAACCTTAATTGAGCCCACAATTTATGTTGCTAAGTGAGAAATTTATTAACTATTTTGCCCCAGCTTTTACGACCTTTATTGCCACATTTGTTAAGTGGCAAGTTTTTTAATTTCAATTTTATTTCAATTTTTAAATTTTATTTTATATACATATATCAATGGATGAAGAGTGTGGCACCTGGGTGTCACACATTCTAATTACAAGTCAAACTAGCAAAATTAATCAGAGTTATTGTATTCAATAAGTTATATATTTATAATACACATTTATATTAAATTGTAATCTGTCATTATTAAATTATTCCACGTTTTCTCTTATTACTTTTTATATAAAAATGTATACATTAATATTTCCCCTCTCTTATTTCTATCTCTTGTTGCCCTTTTATTAAAACACATTTTCTTTCTATCCTATCTAACGTCTAATCATGGCAAATCAGAACAAGGAGAAATCCATCGTCTCCTGCTTGCTTCAGTACTTTAGTTGCTATGCTCTTTTTTACTTGCCTCCAATATTCCTCTCTTGGATCTTCATCTACTTCTTGACTATTCAGTCTAAGTGTTTCTCCCATCTCTACCCTCTTCCACTGCTTAGCTTCCAAAATTTCTACCCAAGCCCCTATCTTTCTTTCAAAAATATAGCAACAGCAGTAGCAATTAGACTTATATACCATTTCATAGTGCTTTTGAATCCTCTCTAAGAAGTTTACAACATCAGCATATTGCCCCCAACAATCTGGGTCCTCATTTTATCCACCTCGGAAGGATGGAAAGCTGAGTCAACCTTGAGCCGGTGGTGAGATTTGAACTGCTAAACTACAGCTAGCAGTTAGCTGAAGTAGCCTGCAGTGCTGCACTCTAACCATTGCGCCACCCCAGCTCAATATCTTCCTGTATCTCCAATTCTCTTAAAATATTACCCCCCTGGTTTAATTCATCAATCACTGTTATTTTCATTATTATCTCATCTTATTTTGTTCACTGGTTTTTCAATTCACACTTTTCTTCCTTCCTTCTGTTTGCTCCTTCCTTTCCTGAGCATCTTGGTCTTTACTCATTATCCCTCGTGTAGAATTCTCCATTTTTTCCATGGTCTCCTTAAATCCTTTCTCCATGATGTCCTTTGTATTTTGAAAAAGCAACACCATCTCAAAATTTAATTTCTGTCCAACATTCCAAGAATCATTTATTCAATCCTAAAGTTGCCCTTCAAGGAGCGCACTAATCTCAGCTTTTTATATCCCATAAGTAAACAATCAGTTCTGTTTGAATGATCCCAGAGGTTACCAAAAGCCTCTTTAAATCCCCTTTACATATTCAATCTTTTAGCATAACATTCATAACATCCCTTTAATTAAACAGCTTCCTTGTTTTCTTATTTGAGCCTTATTAGTCATGGGATAAGTCAAGAATAATCCAGTAAATAGTTTCACAGTCCTTCTTCATGTAAGTATTCTCAGACTTGTATAGTTTCCTTTCATCAGCAGGTAGTGCTCTCAATTTAAATTACAGTATTGCCACTAGTCACTCATCATTTTAGTTGTACATCGATTATAAAAGCAGGGTAAGTTTTTTTAAGTAAATGATGCTAGCATTTTAAAACGTCTTCTAATTACGTCTTCCCAATTTAAGAATCCAATTTCTGTATATATTTTTAAAAAATTATTTTTGTCTCTTAGCATCACTTCCCTGGTCTGGTATTTTGCTCAGAATGCTTAGTCACCACTTTAACAAATAATTCTGATGAAATTATTCCTTGGGGTTATGTTTCAAGCAAAAGGGAATCCTCTCCCCCAGTTCCAGTCACCGTTCACCTACTTCGCTCCAGCACCAGTCTCATCTGTTTTATGATTGTCCCAGTTTTGTGGCAGCCATCTTTAGACTGCCTTTTCTCCTTGTCATAGCTGAGGGAAAAAGAGCCCTGGGTCAAACAGGAGAGCTGTAACTCTCTACGACCTCAGAGGGCACCCCTCTTTGCTTCACCACCCCTACAGGGTGGCTTTGGTTCTATTGGAGCCCACCGACAGGGAGAACTTGGCACAGGAATGTGGAGACCCACACCACATGTCCAATTTCTGCCATGACACCAACTGGAAGTCCACTGCAGTTGTAAATTAATAACATGGCTGTTAAGTGAATTTGGTTTCTCCACTGAGTTTGCTTGTTGGAAGGTTACAAAAGTGGATCACATTACTCTAGGAACTGCAACAGTCATAAATATTTTAGGATATTATTTATTATTATTATTATTATTATTATTATTATTATTATTATTATTATCTTCTTTTTAAGATATTATTTTATTGTTATTATATTACTGATTTTATTATCTATTTTGATTATATTTTTGTACTATTGCATTTATCCCATTTGTTAGCCACTCTGAGTCTGTTTTGGAATGAGTGGCATATAAATACAATAAAATAAATAAAATAAAATATGAATCAGTTGTCAAGCATCCAAATGTAAATCATGTGACCATGGGGATGCTGCAATGATTGTAAGGAAAAATTGTCATATGTCACTATTTTTAGTGTGGTTGTAACTTCGAACAGTCGCTAAATGAATTGTTTAAATTGGGGACTTACACTCTGTACACTCAAGTATCTGCTTGAAGCAGGATGCCGAACTAAACTTGAATCTAGTAGAGACGTTGCTATCTTCTTAATATGGAAATTTTAGCCATGATAAATATCACTGTAAACAATAATTAACAATAACCACTGTGGGTGTACTCATTTAAATATTAAATATTCCTTTATAAAATAAAAAACATACTAATTGCTGATAATTTAAATCTATACAGACCTTCCAGTAGTCAGATTGTAAACTGTAGTACCTCTGGTATGCAGATAATGCTGAAATAGAAAAAAATATATATGAAAAAATAATACAAATTATAGGAAATATATTTAACAAAAATATTCTGGCTATATAAATAAAGTTACTGCATGGGAGAAACAGAAATAAAAACATATATCCATTTATACAGAATTTCAGCAAAATTGTTATGGATCTAAATTATGTACATTCATATTCACATGCATTTGCAAATTTTATTTAAACAAAATGTGCATCCTAGGCAGTATACATTGTTCCTAATAGTCTTATAGGTTCATAAAAATTATGAACTTTTCAACTCATTCATGTAAGGACATGTTTTGTGATGAAAAAAGCCACACTTTTATGTTAAAAGACATACCAAGTGGGTAATACCAGAGACCCATATGTATTTATTTATTGCTATATTAATATTTTAATAACAATTTTTAAAATTGGAGCACTTTTTTAAAAAGCCTGAATGGACAGACAGAAGCAGCAGAGGAATACAATCATCTTGCAACAAGCTGGGCAGCAATCAATCAATCAATCAATCAATCAATCAATCAATCAATCAAATAATAGTAAAGATAGACTGGGAAGCAGTGTGACGTTGTAGGAAACTTTTAACCAGGAACTAGGGAGAGAATGTGTAAAAGGTAAAGAATTGGAGGAAAAGTGGGGAAGGTAGGGCAGAAAATATTAGACAGGAATATTGAAGGAACATATCCCAAGAAAAGTAAAAAGTAGAAATCAGAAACAGAGGAAACGCTAAGAGACAGTTCCAAAAGTAAAGAAGACAAGAAATTTAGAACTAAAGAGATTCTAAAAAGTTGAGGGGAAACAAGGAAACATGAACAGCCCATATCCAATCCTTTTATAGGTTCTTTTTATTTTTCTGTAATAGAAGTTTTAAAAACGTTAAAGAGTAAAAGCCCCATATTATTTTTTTAAAAGACACTAAACAAGTGAATTTCTTCCTATTTTTTATTTTTTTCTCCAGCTTCACAAAACAACTTTTTTTATATATATATGTAGATTGTTCTGAGTTCAGGTTTTGCCCCATGTAATATTTTGTGTGTCTGTGCGACGTTTCGGTGAAATCACATTCACCATCATCAGGCTGAAGTTATAAGCTTTGTGCTGCTGTAAATATGGAATGTTTGCAACTGCCATTTGTTCCTTTTATATAGTGTTGGGGGTGGAGATTTGGTTTGAATGTAGCAAATAGATTGAGTGACTATGTTTTAGTGATTTGATTGGTTGGTGGAATCACAATTACTTGAAGGATTGACATGGTGATGATTATGATATGTTTTTTTGTTTAAGGCTGGTTTCCAAATCTCTGGTAGGCGGGACGTGTCATCCCTTTTGTTGATGATGGTGAATGTGATTTCACCGAAACGTCGCATACACACTCAAAATATTACACAGGGCAAAACCCGAACTCAGAACAATCTACATACATATACCCGTGAAAATCTACGAAAACACACACACATATATGTGTGTGTGTGTGTGTGTGTTAAATGTTTTTAGCTGGAATTTTAAAATTAAGGGAGACTAGGATGGTCCCATTTCGGCCTTGAACAAGGCCGAAATGGGACCATCCTAGTCTCCCTTAATTTTAAAATTCCAGCTAAAAACATTTAACACATACAGAATATAGTTGTCGGCTATAAAATATATTAACTGCCTTGTAGTGGTCCTGGGTTGGGCCTAGAGGCAAAAAAGGAGCTGTGACGTTCCTTAAAATATACCAGGGTGATCCGACATAAATATATATATATATGTCAAATGTTTTTTTAGAGGCAAAAAGGAGCTGTGACGTTACTTCAAATATACCAGGGTGATCCGACATAAAAAAACAATATATATTGTTCTGAGTTCGGGTTTTGCCCCGTGTAATATTTGGAGTGTCCATGCGACGTTTCGGTGAAATCACATTCACCATCATCAGGCTGAAGTTATAAGCTTCGCGATGTTGTGTTTGTGGAGAATTTTACTGATTTTATCTGTGGTGCCTTTGATGTAAGGGAGGAGGGCGATGCCATTGTCCTGTTCTGTGTCTTGGTTCTTGGGGGGTGTCTCTTTTTGGATTAAGTTGTTGATTGCCTCTCTTTGGAATCCATTGGAAATTAATACATTTGTGAAACTGTGTAATTCAGGTTCCAGGTGGTCTTTGTCGGCTAGGCGTTTGGTTCTGGAAATGAGGGTCGGCTACGGAATTGATCTGTGCAGGGTGGTGCTGGCATTTTGCGTTCAAGTAGCGGTTGGTGTGTGTCTTCTTCTGGTAGACGGTATGTCCTAGGGAGCCATCGGGATTTTTGTAGATTAGGACATCCAGGAAGGGAAGTTTGTTGTTGATTTCTATTTCCATGGTGAATTGTATTTTGGGGTGTAGGTTGTTGAGATGTGTGAGAAAGCTGTCCAGTTTTTCTTTCCCATGTGGCCAAATTACGAAGGTATCATCTACATATCTAAGCCAGAGTTTGGGTGTGTATTCAGATTTGTCCAAGGCGTTGGTTTCAAAATATTCCATGTATAAGTTTGCGATGACGGGTGACAGGGGTGATCCCATGGGGGTTCCTTCTATCTGTTTGTATCTTTGTCCATTGTGGATAAAGTATGTACCAAATTAATTTCCAAAACAGAACACTACAGCAAAAGGATAATCATGGAAGCCATCGAGATAGAAAAACATCCCCAAAATATGAACAAGCGGGATGATATCTCCCGCTTACCAGACATCTGGAAACCAGCCCTCAAACGTATCCCAGCCATAGAAACCAGACTCAGAACACACATTGCAAAACAATCAAGTAGCCTGCATGCTCCAACTACTCAGGATATCACGCCTAATCTACAAACATTAACTAATCAGCATACCTCAGCTACATCAACGACCCCAGATGTTACCCCACTGACTCACCAGGAAGTTTCTACACAGCAGGCAATTGCTGAGCCACCAAACCACACCCAGCCACCAGTATTTATAGAAGGAAGCCAGCTCAGGTCTCGCAGTGTTCGCCCTAGAACAAGGACAGAAACACCAGCCTGAAGATGACGAGTGGGACCTCGTCAAAACATCGCCAGAAATTTCCAAATCCTACACGGGAAGAAACCCAAATATACCAAGACTGTCATACCTGTACCCGTGAAAATCTAAGAAAACATATATATATATATATATATATATATATATATATATATATATATATATATATATATTTTGCTTAGTTGACAGGACCCGGAGAAGGCCAACTCTGTGGGACCTAACTGGTCGCTGGGATTCGTGCGGCAGAAGGCGGTCCCGGAGATATTGTGGTCCGGTGCCATGAAGGGCTTTATAGGTCATAACCAACACTTTGAATTGTGACCGGAAACTGATCGGCAACCAATGCAGACTGCGGAGTGTTCGTGTGACATGGGCATATTTAGGAAAGCCAATGATAGCTCTCGCAGCTGCATTCTGCACGATCTGAAGTTTCCGAACACTTTTCAAAGGTAGCCCCATGTTGAGAGCATTACAGAAGTCGAGCCTCGAGGTGATGAGGGCATGAGTGACTGTGAGCAGTGACTCCCGGTCCAAATAGGGCCGCAACTGGTGCACCAGGCGAACCTGGGCAAACGCCCCCCTCGCCACAGCCGAAAGATGATGTTCCAATGTCAGCTGTGGATCGAGGAGGACACCCAAGTTGCGATCCCTCTCTGAGGGGGTCAACATTTCCTCCCCCCCCCAGGGTAATGGACGGACAGATAGAATTGTCCTTGGGAGGCAAGACCCACAGCCACTCCGTCTTATCCGGGTTGAGTTTGAGTCTGTTGACACCCATCCAGACCCCAACAGCCTCCAGGCACCGGCACATCACTTCCACTGCTTCGCTGACTGGACAAGGGGTGGAGATGTAAAGCTGGGTATCATCTGCATATTGATGATATCTCACCCCATGCCATTGGATGATCTCACCCAGCGGTTTCATGTAGATATTAAATAGTAGGGGGGAGAGGACCGACCCCTGAGGCACCCCACAAGGGAGTAACCTAGAGGTCGACATGTGACCCCCCACTAACACCGACTGTGACCGACCAGAGAGGTAGGAGGAGAACCACTGAAGAACAGTGCCTCCCACTCCCAACCCCTCCAGCCGGTGCAGGAGGATACCATGGTCGATCGTATCGAAAGCCACTGAGAGGTCAAGAAGCACCAGGACAGGGGATAAACCCCTGTCCCGGGCCCGCCAGAGATCATCCATCAGCGCGACCAAAGCAGTTTCCGTGCTGTAGCCGGGCCTGAATCCTGACTGTTGAGGACCTAGATAATCGGCTTCTTCCAAGGACCGCTGGAGCTGGAGCGCCACCACCTTCTCAACAACCTTCCCCATAAAGGGAAGTTTGGAGACTCGTCGATAGTTGTTGAGAATGGCTGGGTCCAGGGAAGGCTTCTTGAGGAGGGGCCGCACAAGTGCCTCCTTGTAGGGATCCGGGAAGGACCCCCTCCCCAAAGAAGCGTTGACAATCTCCTGGACCCAGCTCCGTGTCACCTCCCTGCTGGCTGAAACCAGCCAAGAGGGACACGGATCCAGTAAACAGGTGGCGGAACTCACAGCTCCAATGGCCTTGTCCACTTCATCAGGTGTCACCAGATGAAAGTCTTCCCAGACAGGTGGACAAGTACGTGCCCCAGTCACCTCGACTGACTCGTTGTCAGTCGACTCTGTATTCCAATTGGAGTCGAGGTCCGCTCGGATACGAGCGATTTTATCAGCGAAAAACGTGTTAAAATCGTCGGCACTACTCTGCAAGGGCTCCCCAACTCCCCCCTGATTAAGAAGGGAGCGGGTCACCCTAAACAGAGCAGCCGGGCGGGATTCCGCTAATGCAATGAAGGCGGCATGATACGCGCATCTTGCCGCCTTGAGCGCCACTTTGTAAGTCTTAACATGTGCTCTTACAAGTGTTCGATCGGATTCGGACTTATTCTTCCTCCATCGCTTCTCTAGGCGTCTCTTCTGGCGTTTCAACTCCCGCAGCTCCTCGTTGAACCATGGAGCTCTACGGGGTCTAGTGCCACGGAGAGGTCGCAACGGCGCAATCCGGTCAAGAGCCTCCCCTGCAGCCTTGTTCCAGGCCTCAGCCAGAGACTCTGCCGAACTGTGTACGAGTGTATCTGGAATAACCCCAAGCGCCTTTTGAAAGCCCTCTGGGTCCATCAGGCGTCTGGGGCGGAACAGCTTAATCGGTTCCGCCTTCCTGCAGGGAAGGATTGGAGCCAGGAAGTCAAGCCGCAGTAGAAAATGGTCCGACCATGACAAAGGCAACACTTCTAGGCCCCTTAGTCTCAGACCATTACTCAGTTGCTCAGAGAGGAATACCATGTCGGGTGCGTGCCCCCCCCTCGTGAGTCGGACCCTGTACTACTTGGGTCAGGTCCATGGCTGTCATTGTGGCCATGAACTCCTGTGCCAGTCCAGAGGTTTCGCCGAGCGACGGCAGGTTAAAGTCCCCCAAGACAATAAGTCTGGGGAACCCCACCGCCAACCCGGCTACCTCCTCAAGCAGCACAGGCAGGGCTTGTGACACGCAGCTGGGAGGCAGGTACGTGAGAAACAAGCCCACCTGAACCCCTAAGTCCAACTTCACCAGGAGGGACTCGCAACCCGCAATCTCTGGAGCAACGAGTCTACGCAAGCCAAGGCTCTCGCTGGCTATAATAGCCACTCCTCCCCCCCTTCCCTGGGGTCGAGGCTGATGCCATATCTGAAACCCGGCTGGGCAAATTTCAGAGAAAGGAACTCCTCCCTCTGGGCCCAGCCAGGTTTCAGTAACACATGCCAGGTCGGCCTCCTCATCCAGGATCAGATCCCGGATGAGGAGAGCTTTATTTACCACCGACCTGACATTGAGTAGCAGCAGCTTGAGCCCAGGGCCAGAATTACACTCATCACCAGTACCCAGGATTGGGTTCACAGAGCCGGAACAAGGGATCGTTATTAAGCAACGATCTCTTGTTCCCCTGGAACGGCTAGCTCTGTGGCCCCCGCCATATCTGCCTCTCCCCAGCAAGACCAGAATATTCCGACCCTCTACCACTCCAGATATTGGTGCCCCCTCCCCTCCTGTCTCTCCAGTGTCAGGTAGGCTAATCAAATCATTCATACCATTTCCATTTATTTCATCCATACCAGAGTCCCACCCAGCCCACCCATAACAATCATACATTTCATACATATTGTCATACCCACCCCAATAATTCATTAGTTTGAAAAAACCCTTCTAATAAATTAGCTAAAATATTAATTATTAAAAATTCCATATAAAGATTCAATTAAAAACCAGTATAAATATCAATTACACTAAAATAGGATACCAATTAACGCTAAGTTATTCTCAAGATCTTAATAGAATAGCATATAATTATTAAAAAATCGTTAGTTATAAAGTGCTAAAGTTATAGAGTGCAAAAAATATAGGAAATAATTAAGTTGATATTCCATCAGGTCAGCAATACAGCACCAGTTCTAAAGAGTGAGTCCTGGAGAGAAAAGTTCAATGACCAAGGAGAAGTCCTAGCATATTGTTCTTCAGGATCTTGGGATCTTTGGTGCCAGCCACTGCCACTGGCTGGCACTCTCAGGTCTTTCTCCGGATCCAAAATCACTTTTGCTCCTCTGCTCCAAGTCTCCAGTCCCTCTACAGTCTTATATGATTTTAATACAAACTCCATGTGGTCCCAGTAAAATGAGCTTCAATCTCTGACTCGGTCTCTTCCTTCCTTCTAAGTCCACCTATTCCGATGGCCCCTCCGATACCGGGCGCCCCCACCATCTGGCGCTACGGCTTCTCAGGACCATCCGGTTCAATGGTGAGGATCCAGCTGGCTTGCTCAGTTTCAACAATATTACAACCACTTAAGGCAGCAGCAGCAGCAGCAGCAGGCAGATGACTCAACGAAAAGAAGAGAAACAGCGAATAACAGCCAATGGTAAGCAGCAAGTAGACGGGCAAAGCGGCAGCCGGCT
Source organism: Erythrolamprus reginae (assembly GCF_031021105.1). Taxonomy (NCBI): domain Eukaryota; kingdom Metazoa; phylum Chordata; class Lepidosauria; order Squamata; family Dipsadidae; genus Erythrolamprus; species Erythrolamprus reginae. The sequence goes on from NC_091953.1 coordinate 66,756,608, forward strand.
CCATTTTCATCAGGCGGCCGCCATTTCCTGAGCCCCAGCTGATTGCCTGGTGATATCTCCGTGGCGAAAACAGCCCGTAGAGCACCGCGGAGCAGGCGGGCATCAGAATCTCCTCAGATTGAATAGAGGAGTGTCTTCCTCTGGGGCTCTGTCTTCTCTCTGCTCTCTGTCCCTCCAAAACAAACGAACAACAAACGGAGGCAACAGGCGGTGTGCCTCAATGCCGCAGATGACAGGCGGCTCAGCCACGTCACATCGCCGCGGTCGCCATTTTCAGAGCCCAGCTGATCAAACTGCCTACTCTGCCGACTCTGGGGTAAAGAAGGGGCAGAAACAGCGTGGGGGAAACAGGGGGCGAGGGTCCTCCTAGGCAGCAAATGCTCACCTCTCCAGAACTGCGAGTCCTGTATAGCATTAACCAGGGGTTCCTATATTATTCGATGTTATCTACCGTAGCCAGTGGAGCAGCAGTTCCACCCCTCCTCTCTGCTCCCCCACCGGAACCGGAATCCCCCATTGCATTAAAATTTGTTTTTCTGAAATCCAATACTTTGGTTGCAGTATAGGATTGCTCACAATCAGTTTTTACATCAAACCACAAATATAGATGTTCACTGCAACTTAGATTTTCTCCCACCTTAACCTCTGAAACCCAATTCCCATTCGTAAAAACTAAATCTAGAATATTCTCCCCTCTAGTTGGTGTCTTAACCAGCTGTGCCAGAGCTGCTCCTGTAAAGGCCTCTACTATATTCTTACAGTAGCCCTGCACCAGGCTGGGAAGACTGAATCTGCAATAGGGAAGCAGCTTGGTGTGAAGAAATCAACTCTGGGAGCAATAATTACAAAATGGAAGACATAGAAGACTGCTGATAATCTCCCTTGATCTGGGACTACACACAAGATCTCATCCCGTGGGGTCAAAATGATCACAAGAACGGTGAGCAAAAATTCCAGACCCACACAGGGGAACCTAGTGAATGACCTGCAGAAAGCTGGGACCAACGTAACAAAGGCTACCATCAGTAACACACTACGCCACCAGGGACTCAAGATTCTGCAGTGCCAGACGTGTCCCCCTGCTTAAGCCAGTACATGTCCAGGCCTGTCTGAAGTTTGCTAGAGAGCATTTGGATGATCCAGAAGAGTATTGGGAGAATGTCATATGGTCAGATGAAACTAAAGTAGAACTGTTTGGTAGAAACACAACTCGTCGTGTTTGGAGGAAGAAGAATGCTGAGTTGCATCCAAAGAACACCATACCTACTGTGAAGCATGGGGGTGGCAACATCATGTTTTGGGGTGGTTTCTCTGCAAAGGGACCAGGACGACTGATCCGTGTACATGAAAGAATTAATGGGGTCATGTATTGTGAGATTTTGAGTGCAAACCACCTTCCATCAGCAAGGGCACTGAAGATAAAATGTGGCTGGATCTTTCCGCATGACAATGATCCCAAATACACCACCAGGGCAACAAAGGAATGACTTCGAAAGAAGCATTTTAAGGTCCTGGAGCAGCCTAGCCAGTCTCCAGATCTCAACCTTATAAAAAACTTTTGGAGGGAGTTGAAAGTCTGTGTTGCCCAGCGACAGTCCCAAAACATCACTGCTCTTGAGGAGATTTGCATGGAGGAATGGGCCAACATACCAGCAACAGTGTGTGCCAACCTTATGAGGACTTACAGAAAATGTTTGACCTCTGTCATTGCCAACAAAGGATACATAACAAAGTATTGAGATGAACTTTTGTTATTGACCAAATACTTATTTTTCACCATAATTTGGAAATAAATTCATTAAAAATCATACAATGTGATTTTCTGGATGTATTTTCTCATGTTGTCTCTCATAGTTGAGGTCTACCTATGATGTCAATTTCAGGCCTCTTTCATCTTTTTAAGTGGGAGAACATGCACAATTGGTGTCTGACTAAATACCTTCCCCCCCCCCCATTGTACTTATGAATTCTTACTAACTACATTTAAGATATATGCTTATTTATACTACTATTCCTTCGCACCATAAAGTCGTACAACTGTAAAGTGTCTGCTATGTTGCACACACTCCTCCCTCCCTTTTTTTCTTTCTTCTCTATCCTGTTTCCTATTCCCCTTTCAACCATAGATTCTTTCAATACTGTAATTAATTTAGACTAATCTAGACTAATTTGATAATGAAAACAATACCAATTTGATCTACATCGGATTTGTTTTAAAATATTATATATTTGGGGGGGGGATCTGGCAGCGGAAGGCGGAAGGACTTGGAACGTGAGAGGGTTGGTGAAAGTTAGACTGACAGAAGATCTCAAGGTAGGCAAACCGGAAGAAGCGCACAGGAAAAAAAAGGGAGGATCAGTGGCCTAGCTCACTCATTAATTATTTATCTGGACATTTTAATTATACAGAACATTAAATAATTTAACGATCTACACAAACTGACAATATATCCAGCCTTTTCTGATTTGGGAAAGTTACTTTACTCCATTTGGTTTCTTTTTGGATTACTTGAAGTATTGACTCTAATCTCTTCCTTTTGGATTATTGGATTTACTGATACTGATCTCTGACATATGATATCTTATCTGAATCTCTAGAACTTGCAACAGATATTTTCGGACTTCCAATAGACGTTAATATTGATGTAAATCCTGAACTTTTAAATTTGTAATTTCTTCATTTGGAATATCTGGAACTCTGACTGATACTGGTATTGGCACTTCCATAGGATATTTCGAAATAATTAATTTTATGAAACATCAGTATATCTAGAAATTAATACCTTGATTTTGAATTAATAATTGTGCCATGAATGAATTAACTATTGAAATATTAAAATGTATTTAATAATGTTATCTGATTTATATATACTTATACAATATCATATATACTTATATTTGTATCCTATTTAAAAACTAATTTTAATTGATTTGTTATTTATATATACATTGGTATCTCTACTTATGAACTTAATTTGTTCTGTGACCAGGTTCGTAAGTAGAAACGTTTGTAAAAAGAAGCAATTTTTCCCATAGGAATCAAGGCAAAAGCGAATAATGCATGCAAACCATTTAGGAAAATCCAAAACTATAAGGCTTTTTTAAAAAAGTGGTGGCCGGAGGAAGCGGTGGGCGAGAGGTAATTTTGGAAGTGAGATCGGGCGGAGAACATAGCAGCAAGCAAGAAGTAATTTTGGAAGCGATATCAGGCAGAGAACGTAGCAGTAGGTGAGGGGAATTTTAAAGTGATATCAGGCAGAGAACGTAGCAGAAGGCGAGGGGAATTTTAAAGTGATATCAGGCAGAGAACGTAGCAGCAGGCAAGGGGCATTTTGGGAGCAAGCCAGAGGAGCTCTCCGCAGCCACCCGATCTCGCTTCAAAATCCCCCTCGCCTGCTGCTACGTTCTCTCCCTGATCTTGCTTCAGAATGCCCCTTGCCTGCTGCTACCTTCGCCACCCATTCTCTCTCTTCTCCAATGCCTTCGCGCTTTGCCATGATGGTAGGAGAAAGGATGGGGGGAAGGTTAGAGTCCCTGCAGGGCAAAGCCTGGCTCCAGTTCCCTTGCAATCATCAGAGCCTGCAAACTTAAAAGCGCTTGTTTTGCCCGCTGCTCACAGCAGCAGCTGAGAGAGAAGCGAGAGTTCATAAGTTGAAAATGGTCTTGAGAAGAGTCAAAAGAACCTTGAACCCCCGGTTCGTATCTCAAAAAGTTCGTACGTAGAGGTGTTTGTAAGTAGAGGTACCACTGTATATCGATATTCCAAATTCTTTCTTCTGTTTTCTCCTTTCTCCTCTTAAGCTCTCCTTTTCCTTTTTTCTGATATAGACTAAAGACCTATTAAGCAATTAAGCAATTAACCTTATTGATTTGATCAAATTATTGATTAAAATAGGTGTTGATTGCTTACCTGAACACCTCTTCTCGTACGCTGAGCGGGTACAGCAGTCATGTGGGTTGCTCGCTGTCCAATCCACAGAGGACCAAGCCTAGTATTTAAATAGCCTGCTGGATCCGCCCCTTCCCCAGAATTCACGAATCCATAGACTTAGGCTCAAGTGTGGTGGCTCAAATAGTGCTCAACTCTCATGATAGGAAAAAATACATGTTAAAGGATATAACCAGAGTTAGAATAGAAAAAGGGAGGGAAGTGACTGCTGTACCCGCTCAGCATACGAGAAGAATCGTTCAGGTAAGCAATCAATAATGCTCTACTCTCTTGATAGAATAGGCGTTGATTGCTTACCTGAACGCCTCTTCTCGTACGGTGAGCGGGTACAGCAGTCACATGGGTTGCTCATGTCCAATCCGGTGGAACTGAGCCTAGTATTAAAAAAGCTTGCCGGATCCGCCCCTTCCCCAGAATTCGCGAATCCATAGACTAGGCTCAGTTGTGAAGCTCTGTAGTGTTCAACTCTCATTGTTAGAGGAAGAAAGATATAGAAAGGTAAAGAAGACACATACAAGGGCGGGAAGTGACTGCTGTACCCGCTCACCGTACGAGAAGAGGCGTTCAGGTAAGCAATCAACGCCTATTCTCCGTACTGAAGGAGCGGGTCCAGCAGTCACATGGGACATACCCAATAGATGGTCCCTAGGGTGGGATTAGCTTGCTATCGTGTGAGATAACGGATTGGAGTACCCTTCTGCCGAAGGCAGCGTCCGCTGAAGCGTGAGAATCAATCTTGTAGTGCCTGATGAAGGAATTTGGCGAGGCCCAAGTGGCTGCTTTGCAGACCTCCTCCAACGGGGCTTGAGTCGCCCAAGCGGCCGAGGTGGCTGCGCTCCTGGTGGAATGCGCTGTGATGTTCCTTGGAACTGAGAGGGAGGCCGACTCATAGGCCTTAGATATAGTCCCTCTGATCCAACGGCCTATTACTGTTGAAGACACTTTGGCCCCCATGACTCTGGGATGATAGGCTACAAAAAGTGCTTCTGACCTCCGAAAGGGTCCTGTGCGTTGGATATAGATTCTCAGCGCTCTGGTGAGATCCAGGGTGTGCCATCTAATTGCCAAGGGATGGTCTCGTTGGAGGCAGAAGGAAGGTAGGACAATATCCTGAGATCTGTGGAACATGGAACTGACCTTGGGTAAGAAGGTGGGGTCCAGTCGCAAGACTACCTTGTCCTGATGGAATTGGCAAAGGTCCTGCCTGATTGAGAGGGCAGCCAGCTCCGAAATGCGTCGAGCAGAGGTAATAGCCACCAGGAATGCTACCTTAAAGGATAGGTACCTGAGGGACGCCGATTTTAGGGGTTCGTATGGTGCCTGCGTGAGGGAATGGAGAACCCGTGGCAAATCCCATGATGGGTACCTGTGGACCTTGGAAGGTCTGAGGTTGGCTATGCCCTTGAGGAATTCCTGAACTTCAGGGAAGGATCGGAGAGGCTGTCTGCGGGGACCTCCTAGGACAGATGAAATGGCTGCCAGATGACGCCGGAGGGTGCTGGTGGAAAGTCCTTTATGGAAGCCTTGCATAAGGAAGGAAATTATTCTGTGTATGGGGATGCACAGAGGGGAGAGACCTTCCTGTAGACACCACTGGTGAAACTTGGACCACGTGTGGTCGTAGATTCGATTGGTCGAACCCCTTCTGGCTTTTAAAATGACCTCCACTGAATCGGGGTCATGACCACGCAGCTCTAAATCTCTCCTGATAACAGCCAGGCGGTGAGGTGGAACCACTCCGGGTCTGGATGGAAGGAGGCCCCCTGCCGCAGCATATCCCCCGAAACGGGGAGTCGCCAAGGGTCCTGGACGGACAGCTGTTGGAGATCCGCGAACCAGGGCCGGCGGGGCCAGTGAGGGGCGATTAGGATTACTCGGGCCCTCTCGGTGAGGACCTTGTGAATCACGTCCGGGAGGATTGGAATTGGAGGAAATGCGTAGAGTAGGCCTGGAGGCCATGGACTCCGGAGGGCATTGATTGCTTCCGCTCCCGGGGATGGAAATCTGGAATAGAAGCGAGGGAGTTGGGCGTTCGCATTGGTCGCGAAGAGATCCAGAATTGGTAGGCCGAATCTGAGGGTGATTTGATGGAACAGGTCTTGATGGAGGTTCCATTCTCCTGGGTCTATCGTTGCCCGGGATAGCCAATCCGCCTGGACGTTGAGACTCCCCGAGATGTGATCGGCTAGGAGCGACTGGAGATGTTTTTCCGCCCAAAGGCCCAGCTTGAGGGCCTCCCTCATGAGAGCCTTGGATCTCGTGCCCCCCTGTCTGCAAATGTGGCTTTTCGTGGCAATGTTGTCGGTGAGAATGAGAACGTGCCGGTTGGGAATGCGAGGAGAGAAATGCTTCAGAGCCAGGGAAACGGCTCTTAACTCTAGCCAATTGATTGGCCTGGAAGCTTCCTCCGGGGACCACGTGCCCTGGGCTATCATCCCCTGGGCGTGGGCGCCCCATCCCGATAGACTGGCATCTGTGGTGATGACAAATTGATCCGGGCACCTGAACGGGGATCCTCTGTCCATGGCCGGAGACTTCCACCACTTGAAGGATCTGCGAACACTCAGTGGGATGACAATGCGTCGATTTGAGTTGCTGTGCCCTGATCTCTGAAAAGGTAACAGGAGCCACTGGAGTTCCCTAGCATGAAGGCGAGCCCAGGGAATGATGCCTATGCATGACACCATCTTCCCCAAAAGGGAAGATAGAGTGACTATGGAAACTGAAGAATTAGATAAAATGTTAGAAATTAACTCCACTATACTGAGTTTTCTCTCGGGAGAGAGAAAAACCTGGGAGGATTCTGAATCAATAATGGATCCCAGGTGAGAAATGGATGTGGAGGGTTGGAGGTGGCTCTTATCAAAGTTGATGGAAAATCCATGGTCCTGAAGGACTGACATGGTGACAGAAAGGTCTGTTTTCACTTTCTCTAGGGAGTTCCCATGAATTAAAATATCATCAAGATAACATAAAATGTGGATGGGAAACGCCCTGATATAGGCCGCCAGGGAGCCCAAGAGCTTTGTAAAGACCCGAGGGGCCGAGGAAAGGCCAAATGGCATCGCCCTATACTGGAAATGCCTGCCTTGAAAGGAAAAACGTAAAAATTTTCTGTGGCATTTGGCTATAGGAATGTGAAGGTAGGCCTCAGTGAGGTCTAAGGAGACCATGAAATCTCCCGAGTGAATGGCGGCCAAAATAGAAGACAAGGAGTGCATCTTAAACTTCCTATATTTGATGAATAAATTTAGTTTCTTTAAATCCAAAATAGCTCTCCAACCTCCGGAGGACTTTGGAACCATAAATAGGATGGAGTAAAAACCTAGGCCCTTCTGACCGGAAGGGACCGGTTGAATGGCTCTGATGGACAATAGATGAGAAATGGCCTCCTCCATACGGTTACAATCTGAGGATGACCTGGGAGAAGGGCAGGAAATAAAACGTTTAGGGGGAGGAGAAATAAATTCTAAAAGAAGGCCTGTTTGAACAGTGTCAATGACCCAAGGGTCCTTGGAGGTGAGACGCCAATTAGAGGCGAAATGAGCTAGGCGACCCCCTATGGGAATAGAGGTAGGATTACCATCTAGGTTTTTTTGAAGCCCTGTTAGAGGAAGCTCCCCTTTGGAAGCGAAACCCTCTACCCCTGGAGTTCCTACCTTGGGAACGAAAGCGGGGGGAATACTGACCTGGAGATCTCTGGTAGGAAGCCGCTTGATCTTGCTGGCGCCCTGGGCGACGAAAGGACTGCGTTTTGGTAGCCTTTTTTGTGGTTGGACCCAAAACTTTCTTCTTGTCCGTGGTTTCCGTGAGGAGTGGATCCAGAAGATCACCGAAGAGAAGGTCGCGCTTTAAGGGACCCTGGGATAACTGCCACTTTTGGCGAACTCCCGCTTGCCAAGGGCGAATCCATAGGAGTCTTCTTGCCGTAGTAGAAGCTGCAATAGCCTTAGCAGAAAACCTAGTAGATTGCAAGGTGGCATCAGCCACGTACTGGGCAGCTGCAAAAACCTTGTTGAAGTCTTGTTGACCTCTCAAGTCATCGGGAGGAATATGCTGTTGAAGTTGGCGAAGCCACAGCAGCATGGCTCTGGAGAAAAAGGAAGCCGCTGCAGAGCTTTTAGTGGCCCAGGAATCAGCGGTGAATCCTCTTTTGAGCATTTGCTCAATGCGCTTGTCCTCTGGGCGGAGGACTTCCTCCGCCTCGCCTGGCACAGCCGCTGCCGAGTGAAGAATCTTGACAGGTTCATCCGGTTTGGGAAAGGATAGAAGCTCTTCATAGGAAGAGGAAAGTTTGTACAACTTTCTGTCCTTGGTGGAGGGATTAAGGCCAGAGGCTGGAAATTCCCACTGTTTGAGTAAGGCATCTTTAAACAACTTAGGCATAGGAATTACCTCGTTATCCTCCTGTTCCTCTGTGAAGTAAGGTAAATTCTCCTCCGGGGGATCAGTGGAAGTGGAGGCTTGTTTCTCCTGGGCCGCTAATCCCGTAGAAATTCTAGCTTTGAGGAGGAGAGATTTGAATAATTGAGAAGGAAAAATAGTAATAGGAGGAGGAACCTTTATTTGGGATTCCTCATCATCTGATAGGCCTTGAAAGGCATCCTCATCATCCTCTATATCCTCATACTCATCCTGGGAGGAATCTGAATCATCCTGAATAGGAGCTCTGACCGCTGGGGGAGAACCCAAGGGGCGGGAGGAGCGAGAAGGAGGAAGAGGTAAGGGAAGCTCATTGATGGTGGAGAGTTTGGCATCAATGGCTTTGGACAACACAGCAAAAATAGACTGGAACTCAGGAGGTAAACTGGAAATGTCAGCAGAAATGGCAGAAGAATCCCTAAAGGCCTGGGAGGATCCTGGCTGGGGGGAATCTTCAATAATATCTGGTTCCTCTGGACCTATGCCCCATAGGTTAGGTTGGGGTCTGTCTAGGTTTGGCTCATCCAGAGATAACACAGGGACCCCAGAAGGAGGCAGACTAGAAGCCTCTGGGGGGTCTTGACTACTGATTACTTGGGCCTGCACTTTCAAACGTTTTGCTGATTTGTCATGGATTTTTTGTAGGGCTAGGTCCCTTCTCTTCTCGGCCCTGGTGACCTTGGTCGGGGGGCGGGCCCCTGGAGAAGAGGAGGAAGAGGCCTGGGGGATACTAGTAATCTCATCGCCTGTAGGCCTGGCCTCTCTGGGACCTTTAGTTGTGCCTCTCTTGGGAAAAGTAGCCATAGTCTGACAATTAACAGAAGACAAGGCTGAGCCAATAACTGAATAATAAGGAGAAGAATTTCAAGGACTTCCCAAGAGGAAAGGATCCTGCTTCGAGGCCTCGAAGCTGCTGAAACTTGAGGACAATCTGGGCAAACCCAGAGTTCGTGCCCCCAAACCCAGCGGGGCCAGCCTCCCTAAACTTTATAATTAAAGGCATGGGGGAACTAAAACACCTCCCCCTTGCCCATGTTGTTTTGTTGATTGATTGACTGTGTGCCTGTTTTTTATATATACTGTTTTTTTATGAGATTATTAATTTCAATTGGAATCTGGATGGGTGGGCATTGGATTTGGTATTGTGTACTGTACTGTTTTTTATTATTGTTGTGAGCCGCCCCGAGTTTGCGGAGAGGGGCGGCATATAAATCCAATAAACCTAAACCTAAACCTAAGTAAACCAAGGCACTCTGGTTGGAGGCTTAGCCGGTGGAGAATTTAGCCTGGGACCCCCAAGGCCCGCTCCGGGATCCACGCGGTGGACTGAGGCCTACACGGCTGGCAGGGGGCCAACACGAGAGGCCTAGATTTAAAAAGGGCGCGAAGGCCTTCGCGCCGAAAAAGATCGCTGCGTAAAATTTCTTAAAGGGGAAGCGATCGACTAAGTCCAGGAGACTAGAAGGCGTCTCACTCCGCAGGAGGTATTATTTAAGCCCTTAAATATTTTTGTATACAATAATAATCAATAATTCAATTGGTAAATACTTGCACCAGGACCTCCAGGCCAAAGGATTAGAAGAATCCACAAGCGGCCGCAGGAATCGTAACCGGCAAAACCGCCGGGGGAAAACGAAACCGCAACTTCTCCCAAGGAAAAAAGCCTAGCCGCTTTTTTTCTTTTTTTCTTTTAAACGGCTGGCGCAATTAGTGCAAGTAAATAATAAAAGACAATAAATCTTACTACTTTTTGAAGGAAAAGATCGAAGGGAAGGTGTTAGAATGTTGAACGAGCTATCACAATACAACCGCAGGATATGCGAACTGAGCGAATTCTGGGGAAGGGGCGGATCCGGCAAGCTTTTTTAATACTAGGCTCAGTTCCACCGGATTGGACATGAGCAACCCATGTGACTGCTGGACCCGCTCCTTCAGTACGGAGAAGAAACAGGTTAAAAGCTATAATCATGGTTAGAAGGAAAAAAGGGAGGGAATTGACTGCTGTACCCACTCAAGGTATGAGAAGAGGCATTCAGGTAAGCAATCAACGCCTATTCTCTGTACTGAAAGAGCGGTTCCAGCAGTCGCGTGGGACATACCCAATAGATGAGTCCCTAGAGAGGGATTAGTTTGCTATTATGAGAGATAACGGATGAGAGGACTCTTCTGTCGAAGGCAGTATCCGCTGAAGCGTAAGAGTCAATTTTGTAATGCCTTGTGAAAGAGTTTGGAGAGGCCCAAGTGGCTGCTGTACAGACTTCTTCCAATGGAGCTTGAATTGCCCATGCGGCAGATGTGGCTGTACTTCTTGTGGAGTGTGCTATGACACCTCTGGGTATGCTGAGGGAAGCTGACTCATAAGCCTTTGAGATAGTCCCTCGGATCCAACGGCCTATTACGGTTGAGGATACCTTGGATACCTTGGAACCAAGGGATCTGAGATGGTAAGCCACGAATAGGGCTTCTGACCTCCAGATGGGTCTTGTCCGTTGGATATAGATTCTCAGCGCTCTGGTGAGATCTAAGGTGTGCCATCTGACCACAAGCTGATGGTTCTGATTGGAACAAAATGAAGGCAACACAATGTCCTGCGATCTGTGGAACATGGAACTGACCTTGGGTAGAAAGGTGGGGTCCAAGCACTATTCCCAAAGAGTTGCGCGCGCACGCACATGCACGCACCCTTTTCCAAGGGCACGCAAGGAGCCGAGTGTTGGAGTTGGGGCGGGGAGCGACGAAAGTGCGGAGGCGCTGCACACGCTCCCCATCCCCCTGCCAGCCTGGGGGGGGTGCGGGGAGGCGCTGACAGTAGACATGGGTGGAAGGAAAGGGAGCCGCGGCTGCCCCTGCCTCCCCACGGTGCCTCCGTCCCCCTCGCGCCCCTGGCCTCTTGCTGCTGCCCCCCGCCCGCCCGATCCGCCCCCTCTCCGGCTTTCTCCGCCTCCCACCTTGGGGAGCGACTTCTCCCGCGACGGTGGCGGCTGCGGCTTCTCCTCCTCCTCATCCATGCTCCCAGCCAGGGCACAGCGAGAGGGTTTTTTCCACGCGCTTCGGGAATGCCCGCCCTGCCCCTCTCGCAGCCCCTTCGCTGGGAGCGCTTTTGTCCCGAGCTTTCAGCAAGGGGGCTGCAGTAGAGGCAGGGCAGGCGTTCCTGAAGCGCTCGGAGAAAGCGCTCTTGCAGCCCCCTCGCTGAGAGAGCAACAGACAGAGCAAGATGGAAAGAGAGAGGGAGAGAGAAAGTAAGTGAGAAAGAGAGGGGGGGTGGAGAGAGATAGCAAGAGAGAGAACAAGAGAGAGAAAGAAAGCAAGAGAGATAGAAAGAGTGAGAAAGGAAGCAATAGGGAGAGAAAGAAAACGAGAGAGAGCAACAGACAGAGTGAGATAAAAAGAGAGGGAGAGAAAGTGAGAAAAAGAGAGAGAGCAAGAGGAGGAGAAAGAGAGAAATTACTCCTGATTTAAAGCATATGGTAAAAAGCACCCAAATAATAAGAAAAAAAACCCGCCTCGTGTGTGTGTTTGTGTGTGTGTGTGTGTGTGTGTGTGAACTCTTGAACCATTTTCAATAGCCCTCACCTGTTATTGGAAATGGTTCAAGAGTTCACATACACACACACACACACACACAAGGGGGGGAGAAAGGGATGGAAAAAGAGAAGATAGTAATAATAGTAATAGATTTTGGTTTTGTTTTATTATTAATTTCTTTTAATTAAAAAGGGAATTTTTTTCTTATTTGCTTATTTGTTTATTTATTTATTTATTTGTTTGTTTGTTTGTACTTCTATGCCACCCAGTCCCAAACGGAATGCCGCTCAGACACTATACTTTTCCACTCACACCGAAACAAAATTAGACGGAACATTGGGTCCAAGCGTAAGACTACTTTTTCCGTATGGAACTGGCATAGATCCTGCCGAATGGATAGGGCTGCCAATTCTGAGATGCGTCAGGCTGATGTTATTGCCACCAGGAATGCTACCTTGTAAGATAGGTACCTGAAGGACGCTGAACTTAGGGGTTCATATGGTGCCTGAGTGAGGGAATGGAGAACCTGTGGTAAGTCCCAGGACGGGTATCTGTGAACCTTGGAAGGCCTGAGGTTCAAAATACCTCTTAAAAATTCTTAAATTTCCGGGAAAGAGCGGAGTGGTTGTCTGCGAGGTCCTGTTAGGACCGAAGATAGAGCGGCTAGATGACGGCGAATGGTGCTAGTTGAGAGGCCTTGGTGGAAACCCTTCATGAGGAAGGCTACGATTCTGGGAATGCACAGGGGGATATGTCTTCCTGTGAGCACCATTGGTGAAACTTGGGCCAGGTGTGGTCATAAATTCTATTGGTGGAAACTCTCCTGGCTTTCAGAATTATTTCTATAGTGTCCGGGTCGTAGCCTTGCAGATCTAGGTCGCGCCGGATTAATAGCCAAGCGGTGAGGTGGAACCACTCCAGATCTGGATGGTGAGAGGCCCCCTGCTGCAACATATCCTCCAATGCGGGGAGTCGCCAAGGGTCCTGGACGGACAGACGTTGTAGGTCCGCGAACCAAGGCCGGCGTGGCCAGTGAGGAGCTATCAGTATCACCTGGGCCTTCTGGAGGATGATCTTATAGATCACGTCTGGGAGAATTGGAATTGGAGGGAAAGCGTAAAGCAGCCCTCGAGGCCAGGGGACTCTGAGTGCATTTATTGCCTCCGCTCCCGGGGGATGGAAACCTGGAGTAGAATTGAGGGAGTTGAGTGTTGGTCACAGTCGCAAATAAGTCTAGCGATGGGTGACCGAATTTGAGGCAGGTTTGCTGGAACAGAGCCAGATGAAGGCTCCACTCTCCTGGATCCAGAGTCGACCGGGAGAGCCAATCTGCCTGCACATTGAGAACTCCCGATATGTGGTCGGCCCACAGGGACTGTAGATGTCTCTCTGCCCAGAGACCCAGTTTCAGGGCTTCCCTCATCAGGGCCTTGGATCTGATACCCCCTTGTCTGCAAATATGGCTCTTTGCAGCTATATTGTCCGTGAGAATGAGTACATGTTGATTGAAGATGTGAGGTTTGAATTGTTTGAGGGCTAACGACACTGCTCTCAATTCCAGCCAGTTGATAGGTCTGGAAGTGTCCTCTGCTGACCACGTGCCCTGGGCTATCAAGCCCTGAGCATGGGCTCCCCAGCCCATTAAGCTGGCATCTGTGGTGATGGTAAATTGATCTGGACACCTGAAGGGGGATCCCTTGTCCAGAGTGGGGGAGGTCCACCATGTAAGGGATCTTAGGACTGTGGTCGGAACGGTGATGAGGCGTGCCGAGTTGCTGTTCCCCGATCTCTGGAACGGTAACAGAAGCCATTGGAGATCCCTGGCGTGAAGACGAGCCCATGGGATAATACCAATGCAGGACACTATCTTTCCCAGTAGGGAAGACAGGGTAACGATGGTAGTCCTTTTCAGAGACCTTATCTGGAGATAAGCTCCTTGATACTGATTTTTCTCTCAGTAAAGAGAAAGACCTGAGAGAGATCTGAATTAATAATAGCTCCCAGATGTTGAATAGAAGTAGACGAAAGGTGCTGACTTTTTAAAAAAATTAATGGAAAAACCATGATCCTGTAGGATAGACATGGCAATATTGAGGTCTGAACAAGTGCCTTCTTTAGAGGAGCCGTGAATTAATATGTCATCCAAATAGCATAAAATATGAATGGGCGTGGCTCGGATATGAGCCGCCAGGCGCCTAGGAGCTTGGTAAAGACTCAAGGAGCCGAGGACAGCCCAAAGGGCATGGCCCTATACTGATAATATCTGCCCTGGAAGGCAAAACTTAGGAATTGCCAGTGGCCCTTAGCAATAGGGATCTGGAGGTAGGCTTCCGTCAGATCCAAGGAGACCATAAAGTCTCCTGGATGGATAGAGGCTAGGATGGATGACAAGGAATGCATCTTAAATTTCCTATATTTAATGTACTGGTTTAAACTTTTGAGGTCTAAGATGGCCCTCCATCCTCCAGACGTCTTAGGGACCATGAAGAGGATGGAGTAGAAGCCAAGACCTCTTTGGGAAGAGGGAACTGGTTGGATAGCTCTGATAGCCAACAGATGTTGAATAGCTTCCTCCATTCTGAGACGAGATGGAGAACATCTGGGGGATGGGCATGAAATGAAACGTTTAGGAGGCATGAGAATAAACTCCAACTGGAGCCCCCATTCCACAGTGGAAATAATCCAGGGGTCCTTAGAGGAACGGCGCCAGCTGGAGGAGAACCAAGCCAGGCGCCCCCCAATGGGAGTAGAATGGAGATCACCATCTGGGCTTTCTGGAAGCTCTGGTCGAGGAATAAACTCTTTGAAAACAGGATCCTCTACCCCTGGGGTTTCTGCCAGCTTGGGAGCGAAAACGAGGGGAATACTGACCTGAGTTTCTCTGGAAAGTGAATCCTTGATCTTGTTGACGACTGGGACGTCAAAAAGGTTGAGTTTTGATGGCCTTCTTGTTGGTGGGCCCCAAAACTTTCTTTTTGTCAGCGGTTTCAGTGAGAAGGGGGTCCAAAAGGTCGCCAAATAGAAGTTCGTGCTTCAAAGGACGCATGTCTAGCTGCCATTTTTGCCTCACTCCCGCCTGCCAAGGGCGAAGCCATATAAGTCTTCTGGCTGTCGTTGAGGCCGCTACTGACCTTGCTGCAAATCTTGATGATTGCAAGGTAGCATCTGCTACATATTGGGCCACTGCAAAAACCTTATTGAAATCCTGTTGGCCCCGTAGATCATCAGGGGAAATATGCTGCTGGAGCTGTTAAAGCCATAAGAGAATAGCTCTAGAGAAAAAAGATGCTGCTGCTGCACTCTTGATAGCCCAGGTATCCGCAAGGAAACACCTTTTGAGCATTTGCTCTAGGCGCTTGTCTTCGGGTTTTAATACCTCCTCTGCTTCACCAGGCATAGCAGCCGCAGAGTGTAGAGTTTTTACCGGTTCATCAGGTTTGGGATAGACAAGAAGGTCTTCATAAGATGGAGAAAGCTTATACAACTTCTTGTCTTTAGTTGTGGGATTGAAGCCAAAAGCCGGGTGGTCCCACTGCTTGAGCAGAGCATCTTTGAACAATTTTGGCATGGGGATGACCTCATTGTCTTCCTGTTCCACCATGAAGTATGGCAGATTTTCCTCAGGTGGATCTGTGGGAGGAACAGATTGTTTATCTTGACCAGCTAAGCCTGTGGCAACTCTTGCCTTGAATATAAGTGATTTGAAGAGTTGGGCTGGAAAAATTGCTACAGGAGTTGGAATCTTGATTTGTGATTCCTCATCCTCTGACAGGCATTGGAACGAGTCATCCTTGTCCTCTACGTCCATATCATCATTCTCATCCTGAGAGGAATCCAAGTCTTCATGAACTGGAATTCTGTAGAATGAGAAAGAGCTCATGGGCCTAGGGGCACATGGAGGGGGATGAGAGAGAGAAGGCACATTGATAGCCGAGAGCTTGGCATCAATGGCTTGAGATAAGGCAGAATACATAGATTGAAGCTCTGGAGGAAGGTTAGCAATGGTAACCGATAAAGAGGGAGGTACCCTATAGGTCTGGGTTGGATCTGGCTCGGAGGGATCTTCCATCATAATATCTGGCTCCTCTGGACCTAAGCCCCATAGGTTAGGTTGGAGTCTGTTTAGATTTGGCTCATCCAGAGAAAGCACAGGGACACCAGAGGGAGGCAGTTTAAAAGCCTCTGGAGGGTCCGGGCTAACGTGCACTTGGGCCTGCACTTTTAAATGTTTAGCCGATTTCTCATGTATCCTTTGCAGAGCTTGGTCCCTTCTCTTCTCAGCCCTGGTCTAGCCATTATAGGGGCTCCCGAGGAAGAGGAGAAAGAGGCCTGGGGGATATTTTCAATTTCATCGCCAGTAGGCTTAACCTCTCTGGGACCTTTAGAAGTGCCTCTCTTGGGAAACGAAGTCATGGCCTGAACAAATTACAGGTACAAGACTTGAGCCAAAAAATTAAGTGGGAGAAGCTCTATAGGGCAACGTTCCCAAGAGGAAGGGGGCCCTGCTCCTAGGCCCAGGAGCGTCTGCAACTCAAAGTCAATCTGGTCGATACCAGAGTTCGTGCCAATGAGTACAGAAGGGCAGGCCTCGCTAGCCGTAACAAAGTAAACCAAGGCACACTGGTTTGGAGGCATAGCCAGGGAGAAAAAGCCTGAGGGTCTCACAGCTTACTCCAGGGCCAAGCGGCAGACTTAATGGCGCCAGGCGGGATGCGCGTAGGCGATCCGCAAGTGCCAGAATTACTGGGCGCTAAGGGCCTTCGCATCAAAATAAACCGCTCCAACGTTTTTTGCAAATGGAGGGAAGACTAAAGTCCAGGGGACAATCAAGGGAAACTTGCTAAACAGTCCCACACCGCAGGAAGAAAAAGCCCTTTTTTAAACAGTTCCTTAGCTTTCCGGTAAACCTTCTGGCCGATTAGATTTTGTTAAAAAAATACAATCCTGCAGCAACGCGAGCAGGGCGCTTTGGAAAAAGCAGCAATAGCCGCACCACAGCTTCACCCTTGACGCCGAGCCTAGTAAGGCTGGCATGAAAACAAGGCAAGTTTGAAGTAAAAAGGCAATTGAAAATTTTACTGATCTGATTGAAGAAGAAACGAAGAGAAGGTGTTTTAGAAAGGAGCGAGCCACCACATGTCCTGCTGGATCACAGAACCGAGCGAATTCTGGGGAAGGGGCAGATCCAGCAGGCTTTTTAAAGACTAGGCTCAGTCCTCTGCAGATTGGACAGCGAGAACCTACATGACTGCTGGACCTGCTCCTTCAGTACAGAGAAACTGATATAGATATATGCGTTTATAAGATTAGCTATATAGTGATTTTATATTGATTATAATACCTACGGAATACCAGAGAAACATCCACGACTGAACAAACATTAAATTGTATATGGTGAATTGGGACACTATTAAAAGTACCTTAATAATGTCTACGATGACTACAATTGTACAACCTAAAACTGGGAAAAAGGTCACTACCACCCTTCCTCTATACAACTAATCAATAAAATCTATGATCAACAAATAGCAAGAATATTAATAAATGGAGACATAACTGATAAAATCTCTATTCAAAAAGGGGTGAGGCAAGGATGTCCATTAGCTCCATTAATTTTTATTTTGGCTCAAGAAAGTTTATTAAGAAACATTAGAAACAAAAAAGAAATAAAAACAGGAAAGGCGGAATATAAGCTACAGACATACACCGATGATATAGTTTTTATAGCTGAAGACCCATTAATTAACCACTGGACCATTTTTACTAAACAAAATTGAAAAATACAGTCAGTCTTAAGATCAACAGGACAAAAACTAAGATCTTAACCAAAAATATGTCCAGTTAACAAAACAATTGGAGAACGTGTCAAATATTGACATGGCAAGAAGAGTTAAATATCTAGGTTTGCTACTAATGTAGCTCTATTAAAAAAAGACAATTACAATAAGACATTTCAAAAAATAATTATGAAGACTTAGAAGAATAGTCTAGATTAGAACTATCACTCCTGGGTAAAATTACAATAGTAAAAATGAATATTCTTCCTAAAATTTTATTCTTGTTCTCATCAGTTCCAATCAAATTAAATAAATCTTTCTTTGTTCATCTAGAAAAAAAATACTAAAAAATGCATCTGGTCAAAAAGAAAAGCAAGAATAAGAGCTACATATATGCAAGACCATAAACTAAGGGGTGGCCTATGAGTACCTAACTGGGAGATATACCATCAAGCTGCATCTCTATCCTGGTTAAAGGACTCAGTCACATTAAGAAACCAAAGAGTTCATACTCTTGAGGGCCATAATCTTCAATTTCGCTGGCACTAGTCTTTATTTCATCAAACAAATAAAATACAAACCTACTTCAAAGAATACTACATTAGAAAAACTGAATAGAGCAATGGCAAAAAAATTAGAAAACAGTATTATGTACAGATGCCTAAATGGTTTTCACCTTCCGAAGCGGTAATATATCCTATCGCCCTCGATCCCAGTAAAATATTAACATACATAACATGTATAACAGTTACTGAACAAACAAAATCAACTTATTTCTAAACAAAATCTATTACAGAAAGGCAATACAGTAGACTGGCTGCAATATTTTCAAATTAGATCAAGATACAATGAAGATAAAAACCGACAAGGATTCCAAAAAGTAAACAATCTAGACAAAATTTTATTAGGACCGGAAGATAAAATAATATCAAAACTTTACAAATGCCTTTTGCAAAAAGAATTAGTGGAAGATGAAGTAAAAAGTAACATGATAGCCTGGGCACAAAGTTTAGGATAAAAAATAAATTTGATAGAATGGGGACAATTATGGAATATTAATAATAAATTATCTATATCATCATCTTATAAAGAAAACATATATAAAATGTACTATCGATGGCACTTACCCCTGGTCCATTTGGCTAAAATGTTTCCAAATATTTCCCCATTATATTGGAAATGCAAACAATCCACCGGAGCATACTATCATCTATGGTGGACATGCCCCAAGGTTAAAAAATATTGGTCAAAAATTCAAAATTATTTAGAGCAAATCCTTCACAAATTACTTTTAATCCTGAATTATTTTTACTGGGCATTTTCAAATTTAAAACAAAAAACAAGATAGATATTTGATTATACACATAACCACAGCTGCTAGACAAATATACGCACAAATATGGAAAACAGACAAAATACCTACAATATTAAATTTAATTAACCAAATACATGAAGTAGCAGAAATGAGCAAACTAACTTTGGAAATACAAGATAAAGATGATACCGGATTTTACAAAACATGGGACAAGTGGTATGTCTGGTTAAATCAAAAGAAATATTTAAAAACATAAATCTCACACAATTATTATCCTTTACTAACAAGAAACATCAAATCTAGTTATAGATTTATGTAATCTTATAATCCTACTCAAAAGAACGATCTAGAAAAACAACCCTGTGCATGAAACGTAAAAATAGCTATTCAAAATAGTAATTTAAAGGCTCTGTAAATAATGATAGTCAACATATTAGTTGACCCTGTCCCTTTCTTCTTTCTTTCTTTCTTTCTCTTCTTTTCTTCACCTTTTCTGTCTCTTTTCTATGTGTTTTATTTGCTTGTTTTTGTAATTGTATTTGATTATTTCTTTTTTGTCTGTATTGTATAGGCAAATAACTAATAAAGATATTTTAAAAAAAACAAATTGGTGATCCTGACGTGGGAAGTATGCCCTCTGTGAATGTGAGAAGTCAGATACAAAATCTGCCACTCTGAATGAAAGCTTCTGAAAGTAGGGTGAGGGATGACGGTCAGTGTTTCTGGACATGGAGTGTAGGACTTTCTTTTTGTCCTTGGTCTCTTATGAGTATGGACTCTAGGGCCTCTCCAAATAGCTTATCATCCTTGAAGTGGGCAGAGGCTAACTTTATTTATTCAATTTTTATTTATTTATTCAATTTTTATGCCGCCCTTCTCCTTAGACTCAGGGTGACTTACAACATGTTAGCAATAGCACTTTTTAACAGAGCCAGCATATTGCCCCCACAATCCAGGTCCTCACCCACCTCGGAAGAATGGAAGGCTGAGTCAACCTTGAGCCGGTGATGAGATTTGAACCGCTGACTTACAGATCTACAGTCAGCTTCAGTGGCCTGCAGTGCAGCACTCTACCTGCTGCGCCACCCCGGCTCTTCCACTGGTATTTCATGTTTCTTTGCCAGTGACAGAGCCACAGCAGTCATAGGACTGTCACAACTGAGGCAATGATCCTGGAGGCGAATTAGGCCAAGTTCAGTGTGGCGTCAGCAGAAAATTCTGCAGCTGCCACTAGCTTGTTGATATCCTGATTACAGAGGTCAATGGCTGGGATTCTTGCTTGCATCTGAATAAGCCAGAGCAAGGAAGTTCTTTTGAAGGAGGCAGCCATGGCCGACTTGACTGCCCAGGCAGCTGCCTGATGGGCTTTGCAGAGCATCAGTTCTGTCTGTTTTGAGGGCATCCTCTGTGTCATGATACATGATAGTGATGGGATGCTAAGCCACCACAGGCCTATCTATTGATGGAGTTTGTGAAGCCGCAGTGAGATTGGAAGCCATGTTATAGGACAGTAATGGCGAACCTATGGCACAGGTGGCACGCGAAGCCATATTTGCTGGCACGTGAGTTCAGCTCCAATGTGCATGTGTGTGCCAGTCAGATTTTTGGCTTGCACAGGGGCTCTGGGAGGGCGATTCCGGCTTCCAGAGAGCCTCCAGGGGGGATGGGGGACGGCAGTTTTACCTTCCCCCAGGTCCAGGGAAGCCTTTGGAGTCTGGGGAGAGAGAAACACAAGCCTACTGTGCCCACTAGAAATTGGGAAACAGGCCATTTCCAACCTCCAGAGGGCCTCCAAGGGATGGGGAAGCTGTTTTCGCCCTACCCAGGCATTGATAAATGTGTGTGGGCACTCATGCATGCGCAATAGCATGCAGCCACACTCTTTTGGCACCCAAGGAAAAAAAAGGTTCGCCATCACTGTTACAGAACCTCTTGTCACTCTCACTCAAGGATAGGTAGGCCTCTGGTAATACCCATCGATGCTAGATGATATCCAGAAACAATTTGGCGGATGGAATATCATTATCTGTGGCAGGTTCTGAAAACAGCATATCATTGGGGTCAGACAAGTCCAAGGCTGAATCTGACATGGCTTGGTCTGTTCTTATATGAGCTGTGGTCTTGTCCTTGTACAAAATTATCTTAAACAAGAGTCCTGTGAAAGCTAGGAGGCCTGGAGTTATTCCTTCGTCCTCTGACAGTATCAGTTCCTTATGCTACTCATCATCTGAGAGATATTCGTGATTGTGTCTGGAGGAGGTAGCGGACCTGTGAAGAACCAATAACTCCCTTGGGATATTAGTTGCAGAATGTTGTCATATGCTGGAGAAGCCACCTGACAGTTTTGCTGCAACTTCCTCTGACACCAAAAGTCTCATTTGATTGGAAAGGGCCATTGGTCTTACTTGATGCACCTCTTCTTCTAGGATGAAACTATCATCCAGGATGGGTTGACCTCATCCAATTAGCTAAGAACTGAGTCTCTTAAGTTGAATTTGAAGGCTCCACCTTGCCCGGAATCCCCAATTACAAAAAACCCTTCAGGGAGTTCAGGTACTCACAACCACGGCAAAAACACTGTCCATGTCCAGATAACCTAGGGTGGGGCAGGATAATAGTTCCACCCTACTAGAAGAGGCATATCAGGTATGACCAACGACCCTTTTCTATAGTGGGTGGAACTATCATCCAAGATGGGACATACCCAAGCAGTCTGTCCTTGGGAGAGATCAAGCAGGGCCGCTCATTGAGTACCATCTGCAACACCCTGCATCCCTGCATCCAAATGACTCTTCTGCCAAAGTATTAGTCTTATGACAAAGTGCAATTGAGTCACCCAGATAGCTGTGCGGCACACGTCTTCAAGAGACACCTGGGTCACACATGCCACTGAATTTTCTGCACTTCATGTGGAATGCTCCATAATCCAAGCTGGGTGGGTCATGGCCAAGGAGTCATATGCCACAATAGCCACACAGATTCATCTGCCAATGGTGAATGAAAATATCTTGTGGCCCGAGGACAGTAGGAACACTAAACAAAGACTCCATTCTGAAAGACTGCTATCAGTTTAATGTAAATATGTAGGTCTGTAGGTCTAGCTTGTACAACTTATGCGCTAGAGCAGAGGTCCCCAACCGCCGGTCCGCGGACCGGGACCGGGCCGTTGGGGTTTTCCAGCCGGTCCGCGGCGGCGCTGCCCTCCCGGCAGAGGACATTATGCAGGACAGGGTGGGGCGTCGGGCAGGGCGGGGAGAATCAGGAGGCTCCTTTGGCGGCTGGGGGCTGCCTGGCTTTGTGATTTCGGCTGGGGGGGACTTAGGAAGGTCCTACTTCTCCCCCCCCCAGCCAAAAACTCAAAGCCTATCTGCTGGATACGGGCGATGAGCGGGACGAGCGGCGCCGAAGCCGGTGGCTGTGGCAGCTGCTGCAAGAGGCTTCCGCGCCGCTCTGTCCCACTCATCGCCCGTATCCAGCAGATAGGCTTTGAATTTTTGGCTGGGGGGGGGAGAAGTAGGACCTTCCTAACTCCCCCCCCCAGCCAAAATCACAAAGCCAGGCAGCCCCCAGCCGCGAGGTGCCCCCTCCCCTTCCCTTTCACACGCAGCTTCGGGCCCCCTGAGCGTGTGCAGAGCGCCCCCAGCGCCGCCCCAGCCGAGAGACCCCTGCCCTCCTTTTTCCCGACCGGACGGAGCCCGCCGGGGGGGGGGGGGTCCCACGTGGGGCGCCCCCTCCCCTCCCATGGAGCCCTGCCCTGTTTGGTGCCCGCTGGCCGGGCAACGGCCTCCCTCCCTCCCTGCCTCGTGTTTGCAGAGCTTCGCCGGGCAAAGTTCGGACGCCTTCTGGGCGCACGCACACATCCACACCTCCACCCCCCCGGGAGGAATTCGCCCCCTGCCCAGAATTGGCCAGCCCAGCAACGCTGCCCTGCTCCCTTCGGAGGTGCGGAGAGGGCGGGGAGAGGAATTTAACCCCGAAAGTGGCCGGGGTTGCGCAGAAATTCCCCCAACCTTCGCTGGTTTCGGGCCAGGGAAGAGGGGGCCGTGTTTACCTGGCTGATTCAGGGATGAGAGACCACCAGGAGCTCCGCAAGGCTGCGTGACTTGGATTGGGAAGTCCGAAAAAGACCCCCGGGATGGGTGAGTGGAGGGAGAGGGAGAAAGAGGGAGAGAGGGGGGAGAAAGAGAGAGAAAGAGATAGCAAGAGAGGGAGAGAGAGAAAGAGATAGGGAGGGGGGGAGAGAGATAGCAAGAGAGGGAGAGAGAGAAAGAGAGAGGGAGAGAGGGGGGAGAGAGAGAGAAAGAGAGGGAGAGGGAGAAAGAGAGAGGGAGAGAGGGGGGAGAGAGAAAGAGAGGGAGAGGGAGAGGGAGAAAGAGAGAGGGAGAGAAAGAGAGACAAAGAGATAGCAAGAGAGGGAGAGAGAGAAAGAGAGAGAGAGGGGGGAGAGAGAGAGAAAGAGAGGGAGAAAGAGAGAGGGAGAGAGGGGGGAGAAAGAGAGAGAAAGAGATAGCAAGAGAGGGAGAGAGAGAAAGAGAGAGGGAGAGAGGGGGGAGAGAAAGAGATAGCAAGAGAGGGAGAGAGAGAAAGAGAGAGGGAGAGGGGGGAGAGATAGCAAGAGAGGGAGAGAGGGAAAGAGGGGGGAGAGAGGGGGAGAGAAAGAGAGAGGGAGAGAGAGAGAGGAGATAAAGGAAGAGGAGAGATAGAAAGGAAGAGAGAGAAAGAAAGAGGGATAGAAAGAGAGTGAGAGATGCTCAGTGAGCCTTTCTTTGAAGTTGCCTTTCTTTCTTTCTTTCTTTCTTTCTCTCTTTCTTTTGCTCTCTTGCTCTCTTGCTCTTTCATTCTTTTTTCTCTCTCTTGCTTTCTTTCTTTCTCTTGCTTTCTCTCCTTCCTTCCCTCCTTCCATTTCTTTCATTCCCCCTCTCTATTTTTATTTCTCTTTCATTCTCTTTCTTTCTTGCTTGCTTGCTTTCTTGCTCTTTTTCTTTCTCTCTTTTACCTTCCCTTCCTCTGTTTCTTCTTTTCTTTCTCCTTCCTACCTTCTTCCCTCCCTCCCTTCCTTCAGTCTTTCCTCTCTTACTCTCCCCTTTCATAAGTTTCCTTGCTTCCTTCCTCTGTTCCTGTCCCTTCCCCCTTTCTTTCTTTCTTTCTTTCTTTCTTTCTGTCCTTCCTTTCCTCCCTCCATTTCTTGCTTTCCTTTTCCTTCCTCCCTTCTTTCCTCCCTCATTCCCTTCTTTCACTCCTTCCTCTCTTACTCTCCCCTTTCACCCCTCCCCAAAGAAGGTAAATTTCATACATAATTGGTATGTCGCAAAATAAAGTAGTTTTAAAATGGCGGGGAGGGGGCCCCCAGACACTTAGGCTGTATGGGGCCCCAAAATTCCTGATGGCGGCCCTGGCTCCACCCCTCCATAACCCCACCCCCATATGACCAAAGGCCCCCCCCCACCGGGCCATGGAAAACTGGTCTAGCTTAAAGCCGGTCCCTGGTGCAAAAAAGGTTGGGGACCTCTGCGCTAGAGCATGGACTGGATTAGGGCAAAAAATTGACAATGAGTTGTTGAGCTATGTGAAACCATGTGTTAATTTTGGGCACAAAGGACAGGTCCAGCCAGGAGACATAAGTCTTGCCTGACCAAGAGGGAGAGGGTAGACAATTCCGAGATCCTCCTGACTGAGGTGAATGCCATCAGGAAGATCATTTTATAAGTCAGATGCCAGTGGCTAGCCGATCACAAGAGCTCATAAGGAGGCTGAGTGAGCTAGTTCAGAATCTTGGAGAGGTCCCAGGTCAGGAACCAATGGACCACTGGAAGGCACAAATTGGTGGCAACTTTGAGGAATTGCCGGATGGATAGAATCTGCGCCAGGGATTCGGCATCCCGACAGGAGAGGGCAGATGACAAAGCTGCTACTTGTCTCCAGATGGTTCTTGGGGAAAAGTTCTTGTTCAAGCCCTCCTGGAGGAAGTC
The DNA here is from genome assembly GCF_031021105.1 of Erythrolamprus reginae. Taxonomy (NCBI): domain Eukaryota; kingdom Metazoa; phylum Chordata; class Lepidosauria; order Squamata; family Dipsadidae; genus Erythrolamprus; species Erythrolamprus reginae. The sequence goes on from NC_091953.1 coordinate 66,781,565, forward strand.
TAGAATTTTAGCAAACACTATTTGTATTGGGGAACAACCCCCTTTGGCACACCAGGTACAAAAAGACTTTCACGTTCCATGGAATGCCTCCTAAAAGCCTGCATAGTATCAATGACTTTTCAGGAGAATTGTTGATGCCTTAGAGTGCTCTACTCAAACACCAGGCAGTCAGGCGGCTCCACCTTGGATCTGGGTGAAAAAACTGTCCCTGACTGAGCAAGAACTCAAACAGTGGAATTTTCCAATGACTGGTCACCAACGGTGCCTACAAGTCAGCAAAACAAGGCCACCTGGGCCAATGGGGAGCCAATGGGAGGGCAACAAAATTACCTCTGCACATTCATCCAGGATTTTCTGGAAGACCTTGGGAAGGAGAGGAAGGGGGAAGGCATGTGATGTGATGTGTGAAGGGAGAACCTTCCTCTTGTCCTGCAACTTGATCGATATGGGGTCTAAGGCTTCCCCAAACAACTGTTGGTCCCTTAAGGGAGCGGATACTAGGCACCCTTTATGGTGTGTGTCAGCAGACCAACTGCAGAATCAATGTATCCTCTTTTGGCCATTATGGAGGCCCATATGGCCCTGGCAGCAAAGTGGGCCAATTGAAGGGAGGCATTAAACATGGGCTGTGGCCAGAGGTTTGCTAAGATCCTGGTTGGCTCTGAGGCCAGACACTGGAAGGCACTATGCGCGAGAAGAAGGAGGCAGTGGTGGAGGCTCGGACAGCCCAGGTGGCCACCTAGTGAGCCTTCTGTGCACCTGCTCCATCCTCCAATCACAGCAATTCATCAGATTCACCCAGCAGGTGGGCCGAAGAATATAAAGCCTGGGTCATCAACCGGTGGCAAAGGGAGATTCCACACCAATTCAGCGCCATGTTAAAATGTCAGTGATGCTTAAGTTTGAAGTTTGCCCAAGGAAATGGATTCAGAGGAATGAAGGGATGCCACCTCCTCATGGCCACCCTCGAGGTCACTCCTAGTTGGTGGTTAACCCCATCTCCGATTATGGCCTGTTTGCTGTCCACAGACCTGGCACAAATTTTGTCCAGTGCTCCAGCCTTGCGACACTCATTTTGCTGGGTTGCCCTGGAGATCTTGCATGGGCCGGTAGATTCTGAGGACGGCAGGTGAGGAAACTACCCCTTATGGGAGGAAGGGCCAGCTGATGCAGGAGAGGCCTCCGAGCTTGAGGCTGCCAGCACTGAATGAAGGGAGTGACCCTTGTGCTCTCCCTTGCTTGCCTCTGCCATGATTCAGGGATCGCCACAGGAAGGAGGTAATGAGGGCAAGATAGCTTAAATGGCTGCCGCAGCTCTCAAAATAGTAAACCATAACTTCTGGAAAGACAAGATGGCTGCCATACCTTCAAAATGGCCAAAATGGATACAGACGGCCTCGTTGCTGCCAAAATGGCTAATTGTTGACACAGCGGACCCTGATGTCCTGATGAGGCAGCCGTTGCGGACTGAAGTAAGCTGACCCAAAAGGGGCCAAATGGAAAGGAAAGCCCTGGACGAACTCTTTTAGGGCAAGGGCGATGGCAATAGACAGTTGTCCAAGTGGCAAGCTGCAGTACCGATCTATGAGGCAAAGGCCCCTATGCCTGAGGACAAGTGACAGGTACGAGAGTGCAATCTGCTGCTGCGAGCCAGTCCACTGTCACCCCTAAGCCAAGCAGAAAGAAAAGCGGTAGAACAGCAATGCTGTTAGGCCAGACCACAACACCACCAAAGGAGCTGACCACGAAAGTTGGAACAAAGCTCCCCAGGCTGATTTTAGGAGAACCACCCATCCCCCTTGGATGGCCCTCGGCTTGACTCCCCATCAGCAGAAAGAGCTGAAGCTCCCTGCACTCAACCCAGCGACTGCAATGACTTGTCATCTCATTCTTGGAGGCTACTTCCACCCACTATGGAAAATGGCCCTCTCTCATTACTAAGAGAGTTGCCCAATAATGTAAATACATTGTATGTTGAGATAATTGCTTCACTTCCAATCTAACAAGAATCAAATCACTCAAGCTCAACTTCAAAATAAATTATTATTAGTAATGGATATACCATATATTTGAATGTATTGCCAGTGTGTAAGATTAAACAAAAATGATCTAAATTTATCTTTGCATTATAGTAGCTAAATAATAAAGGTATATGTTTCAATACTAAATTCACTACTGTATTTAGGTACATTGTTCGAATTCAGTAAATACAGATAGTCCTTGACTTACGATCACAGTTGAATCCAAAATTTCTGTTGCTAAGCGAGACAGATTTCAAGCGAGTTTTGCCCCATTTAATGATCTTTCTTGCCACAGTTGTTAAGTGAAAGTGAATCATTGCAGTTGTAAGCTAGTAGCATGGTTAAAGCTTGTCAGAAGGTCGCAAAAGATGATCACATCTCCCCAGGAAACTGCAACCATCATAAATATGAGTCAGTTGCGAACTGTCTGAATTTTGATTAAATGACCACGGATATGTTGCAATGGTCATAAATAGTAAAAAATTGTCATACTTCACTTTTTTCAGTGCCGTTATAACTTTGAATGATCACGAAATGAACTATGATAAATCAAGAACTACCTGTATATAAACATGCACACTCCATTTATTTGTCTAGAGTAGAGTACCTGGATTTTCTCAATAATGGAGTAACGTGTTTTTCTTCTTTCCTTGTATACAGAAATGTTACCAAAGTATTCATATTACTTCACCAAGTATCAATATTATAGATTACAGTACACTTGGAATGGTTAATTTAATAAATATCATTTGTGCACATATACAATTGTATTTCAATATGATATTTTTCATAATAAATGTACTTGAAATAAAAACTGAAAAGCATGAATTGTGTCATTTAACTTGGTTCTCTACATTCATATGTTGGCAATAGTTGCTAGTTATGAAAGAATCAGGGATGGGCTTGAGGAAAAACTTCTAAATGAGTGCTATCTTGAAAGAAAACAATATTTTCCTTAAATGATATGAATGGAATACACAAAAGAGTGAATGGCCATTCAAAGATTCGACATGTGTGTTTTTTGGGTAAGTATCTGCTTTTAAAAGGGTTGTGTCAGTTTAAGCATTAACCTACACACAAACACATGGCAAAGCAATATACGAAAGAAACGGTGATGATGAAAGATTCTGAATTTGAGGCATAGCTTTTTCGGTAATATCAGAAATGAATCTTTGGGGTGGAAACAAACAAATAAAAACAAGCAAATGTGAAAGGAGAAATGATTGCTGAACTGGAATTAATGAATGCTGGTAGCAATGTGTCTTTGACTGGCTCAATGTATTTGTATGTAAGGAATGTCCATGGTAACATTAGAAATATGGTTGTTGGAGATATAAAAATACATAAGAATTCTGCATGTAGACAATAATAGGTTATTGTTAAAAACTCATATAATAATAATAATAATAAAAACAACATGTACAATCCAATAATAAAAAACAACTAAAACCCTTATTATAAAACCAAACATACACACAAACATACCAAATTACACAAACATATAATTTCATCAAGTAGAGGTAGTCATCAAGTTACAAATGTAATGGAGCCTGCCCATTCCATTCATAACCCAAGGATTTGAGGGAGTGAATCTCGTATCTTGAATGGGATCACTCCCACCTTTGCCTACGCATTCACTAATCAAATGTAAGGCTTGTTAAGTGCACATGAGGTATTTCAGGGTTGTGGGGAAGGCCATAGGAGAGCCTACCGATTGAACAGGCTACCTGCTTAAGACCACCTAAGGCCTCCCCAACCCACTGAAATACATCATACTGTCCACAATTGATTTCCAACCCCAACCTATCATACCATTCACTTACCTTGTGAAGATTTAGCAAGCAGTCTCCTCTTCAGCCTTGTGCGCCTCTCCACAGTTCCATCTGGGTCTCCGCCTGCCTCCCCCAGCATGGCCAAAATGGAGCTTCTCAAGGGCAAATCTGGCTCTCCAAGGCTGTTCAGCTCTCCCCTGGCCCATTGCGGGCTGAAATGGAGTGACCAAGGGCTAGATCTGGTCCTCTGAGGCTCCATTTGGCCCTCTGTAGGCCAACTCCAGCCCATTACAGACTATATGGAGCCTCGGAGGACTAGATCCAGCCCCAGGAGATTTGGATATGGCCCCTGGAGGCTCCATTTCAGCCTACAAAGGGCCAGGGGAGGCCACTGGACAATTGAACAGGACTTCTGAGGGGTAGAATTACACAAATGGGGCAGATCCGGCCCTCAGAAGCTCCATTTTGGTTGGCAATGTGCCGGGCAATGTGTCTGGATGCCCAAACGGAACTCCTGATGGGCGGATCTGCCCCTCAGAAGCTCAATTTTTGCCAGCAATGTGCAAAACAAATGTTGCAGAGCCTCTGCAGTTGTTCATAAGGGCAAACAACTACTATGGTGCTGCAAGATTTGTAGTTTTGGGCCCTGTTTGGAATTGCATAACTTCGAACATTCGCTAATAGAATCCTCCTAACACAAGGATTATATGTGTTGAACTGTGTGATAAAATGAGGAATATTTATTTAGAAATAAAAATACTAAGTAAGCAATTTATACATAAATGACAAAAATTAGAGGAAATAGATACATTTGCTTGTCAGCTGAATGTTTAGGTCATAAAATGAATGGGGGGAATGTAAGATATGCAAATGCTGTAAAAATGTAGTTGATGCTACATAGTCTTTGGCAAAAAAAATGGATTATGCTTCTGTCCATTTTATTAACAGGGACTTAGATATGTCAAGAGATATACAGAAATGAACAGATTAATTTAAAGCTCGAGAGTATCAATGAGTGATATGAACAAATAGAGACTGACAACAATGAGTGACTGGTACATAAGAAATAAGGTTATTTGACCATACAGATATGAGGAATAACTAATCACTAAAAATAAATGTAGAGGAAATGAGTTCAGAGGAAATGAAAAACTGAGAGTTGCAGTTAGAAAGAATTGAGAGGAGTATCAGAAAAGTTTGAAGAACAAAATTTAGTAAGTAAATAGATATGATAGAAGCAAGAATGGTTTGCATGGCTAGAAAGATGTAGAGAGGAACAATGAATAGTATTGGTTTAAAATGAATTTGGTTGTGGTTAGATTGTGATTAGTTATAACATAAATATAATCTCCTTTTCTCTTATCTTCTTTATTTCTACTTGATTTAATTTACGAATTAAGAATTTTATAAACTTTTAGATGTGCTTTTATATAGTGCATTATAATAGATATTTCTGTATATTTCCTAGATGGTGTTAAATAGTAATAAGATCTTTTTTCTTTCTATACAATGAAGACTTCTATTTTAAGAGGAGCAATTGTAGCTCCGCTTTTTGTTATATGTTGTGTTTGTCATGTTTGTTTGTTAAAATTAATAAAAATATTTTAAAAAAATAAATAAAATTAATTTGGTTAGGTTTTATTTTATCTCCTGCCTTTAATTTCTTTTCTTTGTTATTGCTTTTCTATGTATTTTGCATAATGTAGGCTCTCTAAAAAAGAGGAAAATGGTTATGCATGTAGTACTGATCTAGGATTCTGAGGTGAAAAAAATACTAAAATAAATTATAATAGACTTACCTTTTGGATAATCTTCCAATAAAAGGTTGAAGTGACCTAACTGGCAAAAGAAATCTGATTCAACTTTTCCTTCTGCTTTTAATATTAACGATTCATAGCAGCCAACAGCCTGAAAAAAAAAAGGATATTCTTTGTAGATATACTCTATTGATAACATATACCTTAAATTTGACTTTGTTGCAAAGCTAAGCAGCAATCCCATATTTTGTCATCTTATATAATATTAGTTTTTCTTTTAGGGAAATGCATGTGTCCTTATTTTACTGCTATGATGTTACAATTGTTTAGTTTTCATTTTAAAATTAAATATTATTCTGTTCTGCTACATGCATAATTTTCACTCCGAGTAAAATATATCATATATTTCAATAATTATTAAATATTAAGATAGTTTAGTTTAATACATTAAGGTATTGTCACTTGTCTATAGGAACAATTCTGCTGTAGCAGAAATTATAAATGAAAGAGTAAATCTTATTTTAGCGTTAAGTACCACACCGTTCTGGTATAACATTTTATGAAACTAGAAAAAAATATTTTTAAATATACTAGCTTCAGATCCATGTACCCAAAAAGTATCTTTTTATAAGCTACATCTAAAACTGTAAGAAAAACAGCTTGGTGAAGATATCGTAATTAGGTTCAATTGCAAATCAAATCTATAAAAAATTAGACAAAGAACAAAGAATTGAGAAGAAAAATCCATCAATATTTCTGTGTAATAGGATTCCTATGCCTACATTCTGAAATTTTCTACCTCCATTTGCTAATTAATAGAATGTGTTACATTGTAGGTAATGTATTAATTAGGAAATATTTTTGTTTGCAAGAAAAAATGCTTTAATAAAATAGGCATGGAGCAAAATTTACAATAGCATTCACTTGGCTATTTTTGTCTCTTTCGTTCCAAAAAATTGTTAAAATGTACTTTTAGTCTTTACCTTACTCTTTGTCTTTACTTGTATCGAACTCTCCTTTTACAGAAAGTTTTGAATGCATGTACATTAGAATTAAGTGTGCTTTTTGGTCAAATTTATTCTGAGCACTGAACAGCAATTATCATCCTCATCATTATCATCAACATCTTGCATGCATCTTATATTTGATTTTTTCACAAATATATGGAAAATAAGGGGGAAATGCTGTAGGTATCAATCCTTTGTATTTAAAAAGTGGGCTTGAAGAAAATAAGTTGGCAATATCAACAGTGACATCCTGAGAAAAGCAAAAAAGCCAATGCTTGAAGAAGCATTACTGCACAGATTAAAATATGTGAACACCATGTACTGCTCTATCATATTTGCTTTATGAACACTAAACTAAATACTGTCTGCCTTATGACAAAACTTTCAATATGAAAAATAAGCTGCTTATCTTGAAAGTGAAATCAAATATTACATTTGACAAAAATACTTAATTGCTGAAAAATTATTTGCAATACAATCATCAGATTAAAGATAAAAAATTCACAAATCAACATCTCTAATACACTAAACTATAGTCAAAGCTATGTTTCAGTTTTTTGACTCATCTTGCCATAGCTGAAGGTTAGCAATTTGAATGTCCAAATTTAGTTTCAATAATTACCAATTACTTCACCCTTGAAAATAAACTGAAGTACGTATAATATTGGTTTGGTAAGAAGAAGCAGAAATGTAAGTGTCTGCTTTTTACATAAGGGAGAAATTATTCTAAAATATTTGTGCACATGTGCGTCTCAACAAGTAATAACAGAACATTACCAATTTTGTTCTGAAACCACACAAATGTAAATTTGATCAGTAGAAGGATGAAATACTATGAAAAAAAATCCCAGGTTGTAGCTGCCTAGACTGGAAAGTTCAAAAAGTATTTTGGAAGATAATGGCAACTACTTCTATATGAATGCTAAGAAAGCTACATTGATGTGCACAAGTATTAAGCATGACTTGAAGACATCTTTACATATAATAACTAAAGCTCCATGCAGTTGTTAAAAAAGGAATCTATTCCCTTGTCAGATTTTGTTTTGTTTTTGATTTTTTTTTGCTATTGGGAATAGTTTTTTAAATCTGGTGAGAACAACCATAAGGCCTAGAGGACATATGCAGCCTACAAAGGTATTCTTGAGTAGTCTTTGAAACCTGTTTTTCATCTTACAGTTGAAATACTGCAGAACAGATAAACTGATCGGGGCTTTAATGAAGTGTAACATGGGAAATAATTATTTTATCTATCAATCTATTAAATTTAAAAGATCTCCCAATTCCCACCCAAGATCTTGGGTGACATACAGCATTAAAAATAGTAAGAATAATAAAAACAAGCAAAAATCAGTTTATGTCCAGTAAAAAACATTCATGTTAACAAACTAGAACCCTAAAAGTGGACTATGTCTAAAAGGGGGACTATGTCTATCCAAACCTCCAAAGAAATTTCAAGGACATTTGAGGATTTTCAGGGTGGGAACCTTACAACTTGAAGAGTGGCAGCAAGTTTCTCTTGTAAAAAAAAAATGATCCCAACAAATGGCATTGTTCAATTAATAGGACCCCAAAGGAATCCACTCTGTCTAGTTATACAGGACAGGTGGAAACTAGTATAGACAGTCACTCAGATTAATTCTATGCAATGAACAACTTATAAATGGCAACCACCCTGTTTCCCCCAAAATAAGACATCCCCTGATAATAAGCCCAATGAGGCTTTTGAGTGCATGGCAATAAGCCTAAGTGCTTATTTCAGGGTTCTTATTTTCGGGGAAACACAGTAGCATCCTGATGTGCACCCAGAAGCCAAATGGCAAGCAAGAGTTATCTGCATACATTGAAGCATTTCTGCCTGTGCTGTTGCAGTCTGAACCAGTTTTAACTTCTGGTATTCAAGAGCAACCTCACTCAGAGCACACAGCAACCCTATAATGTGAGATGATTGCACTAGCTCTATTTGTTCTTCAAATAGTCTTCATCCAGGACTGAAATTTCAGGGCTGCTGAATAGCCACAGCTGTCTGTCCTTGCCAGGGTTGACTTTTGAGTATGCTCCTCCTCCAGACCCACCCAACCTCTAAACACTGATAGAAGATTAGCAATTGTGCATAGTGATGATACCAGATCCCAAACTGACAAATGATTTTCCCAGTGTAAATATAGATGTTAAACATAAAGGGTGAAAGTGTGAAGCTCTGAGGCATCCAGATAGGGGGCTCTGGGCTTGATTTCTTACTCTTGTCAACATCAACTGCAACCACCTAACCAAAAGGACCACCACTGCAACTACGGTATCTCAAAGAACCCTTACTTCTCTAAACAAAATTGGCACTACCACATGAACTCAATATTACCCCTAAAGTGAAGGAAATGATTGAGAATATGGTGGGGTTTATTACAGAATGCTGTACAAATTGTAAATTATATGAACTCCTTCAGTCAGGATTCATGCCTAAGCATGGAATCAGAATAACATTGGCCATAGTTGTGGATTACTGATAATCTGCTAACCAAATCAGGTGCTCTATAAGACGAAAATAGGGCCAACCGAGCTTCTCACCACTTCTGTCGGAAAATGCATCAGGAACTAGGAAGTAATTAAGTCATAATAGAAACCAAGTTCTCACATCACTCCAAACAATATTAAGGAGTCTGGCAGAGTCCACACAGAGCCACTGGAGGGAGAGGTGTCTGCGAAATGTAGGCTATCCACTACATTTATTTTTTGTTAAGTTTCATAGAGTTGTCAAACTGCTTCAGCAAATTTTGACCAGAAAAAAGAACTCAAATATTAAATTAAATTTAAAAAATCATACCAATATTAGTCCTCAGAAAGGGGTGGGATAAAAGTCCAATAAATGAATGAATGAGGGAGGGAGGGAGGGGGGGGAGGGAGGGAAGGGAGGGAGGGGGGGAGGAAGGAAGGAAGGAAGATAGGAAGGAAGGAAGGAAGGAAGGAAGGAAGGAAGGAAGGAAGGAAGGAAGGAAGGAAATTGAAACAAGCGTTCAATTAATGTTTAAATAAATTCAATAAAAAACCAAAACTAGTAGACATATTAGAGCAAACCTGAATTACTTGAGTCAGGTCCATGGTTGTCATGGAAGCCATAAGAGCCATGCTGAATCAGGCCAAAGCATTCTGTGTCACACAGTGGCCCACCAATTGTACAAGGGGATCTTGAGCAGAAAGAGAAGGCAAAACCCTCCCTTTCCCTTGATCACCAACAAATGGTACTCAGGGGAATCCTGCCTGCCTCAACCAACATAGAGGCGGCACATGGACATTCATTTCAATAACCACTGATTTTATTTATTTATTTATTGGATTTATATGCAGCCCCTCTCCGTGGACTCGGGGCGGCTAACAACAGTAGTAAAAACAGCATGTGACAATACAATACTAAAACAGCTAAAAACCCTTATTATAAAACCAATCATACATACAAACATACCATGCATAAATTGTAGAAGCCTAGGGGGAAAGAATATCTCAGTTCCCCCATGCCTGATGGCAGAGCTGTGTTTTAAGGATCTTACGAAAGGCAAGGAGGGTGGGGGCTATTCTAATCTCTGGGAGGAGATGGTTCCAGAGGGCCGGGGCCGCTATAGAGAAGGCTCTTCCCCTGGGTCCCGCCAAACGACATTGTTTAGTTGACGGGGCCCGGAGAAGGCCCACTCTGTGGGACCTAACTGGTCGCTGGGATTCATGCAGCAGAAGGCGGTCCCAGAGATAATCTGGTCCGGTGCCATGAAGGGCTTTATAGGTCATAAACTATACACTTGGATATACTTGGCATCCGTAAATCTGTCTAATCCTGCCTTGAAACTATCAAGGCTGACAGCTGTCATGACCTCTTCTGGAAGTGAATTCCATAAACAAACGACCCTTTGGGTAAAGAAATATTTCCCTTTATTTGTCATCACTTTCTTACCTATGAGCTTTAGGGAGTGCCCCCTTGTCCTAGTATTGTCTGATAGAAAAAATAATTTTCCCTATCCACATTTTCTATCCCATGCATGATTTTATATACTTCGATCAAGTCACCCCTTAAACGTTGTCTTTCAAGGCTGAAGAGACCAAGGCGTTGCAACCTGGTTTCAGAAGGGAGGTGCTCCATTTCCTTGATCACACTTCTTGCCCTTTTTTGCACCTTTTCCAGTTCCATTATATCCTTCTTGAGGTGCGGTGTCCAGAACTATACACAGTACTCCAAGTGTGGTCTCACCATCGATTTGAACAGAGGCAATACAACACTTGCCGACTTATTTTCGATTCCCTTCCTAATCATGCCAAGCATGGAATTTGCTTTTTTTACTGCTGCTGCACACTGGGTTGTCATTTTCATTGAGCTATCCACCAAAATCCCAAGATCCCTTTCTTGGATTGTCTCAGAAAACTTGGTCCCCATCAGTTGGTAGGTATAATTGGGGTTCTTTGCCCCGATGTGCATAACTTTGCACTTGTTTAGGTTAAAATGCATTTGCCACTTTGTTGCCCACTCACTCAATTTCAAGAGGTCCTCTGGAACTCCGGATAATCAATTTCACTTTTCACTACCCAGAACAATTTAGAATAGAATAGAATAGAATAGAATAGAATTTTATTGGCCAAGTGTGACTGGACACACAAGGAATTTGTCTTGGTGCATATGCTCTCAGCGTACATAAAAGAAAAAGATACATTTGTCAAGAATCATGTGGTAATCAATATTAATAGAAATCTTAGGATACAAGCAACAAGTTAGTCATACAGTCCTAAGTGGGAGGAAAGGGATGATAGGAGTGATCAGAAAAACTAGTAGAAATAAAAGTGCAGATTTAGTAAAAAGTCTGACAGTGTTGAGGGAATTATTTGTTTAGTAGAATGATGGTGTTCGTGGGAAAACTGTTCTTGTGTCCAGTTGTCTTGGTGTGCAGTGCTCTGTAGCGACGTTTTGAGGGTAGGAGTTTGTGTCCAGGATGCGAGGGGTCAGTAAATATTTTCCCCACCCTCTTTTTGACTCCTGCAGTATACAGGTCCTCAATGAAAGGCAGGTTGGCAGCAATTATTTTTTCTGCAATTCTGATTATCCTCTGAAGTCTGTGTCGATCCTGTTGGGTTGCAGCACCAAACCAGACAGTTATAGAGGTGCAGATGACAGACTCAATGATTCCTCTGTAGAACTGTATCAGCAGCTTCTTGGGCAATTTGAGCTTCCTGAGCTGGCGCAGAAAGAACATTCTTTGTTGTGCTTTTTTGATGATGTTTTTGATGTTAGGTGACCATTTTAGGTCTTGAGATATGATAGAACCTAGAAATTTGAAGGTCTCTACTGTTGATTCAATTGAATTCCATTCAATTTATTAGATTTGTATGCCGCCCCTCTCCAAAGAATCGGGGCGGCTCACAAAAGTAATAAAAAACAGTATAACAATGGAACTAATATAATAATAAAATTATGTAAAAAAACCCAACAATTTAAAAACCATACAACACATACATACCAAACATAAAATATAAGAAAGCCTGGGGGAGATGTCTTAATTCCCCCATGCCTGGCGATATAGATGGGTCTTGAGTAGCTTGCGAAAGACAAGGAGGGTGGGGGCTGTTCTAATCTCCGGGGGGAGTTGATTCCAGAAGGCCAGGGCCACCACAGAGAAGGCTCTTCCCCTGGGGCCCGCCAAACAACATTATTTGGTTGACGGGACCCGGAGAAGGCCAACTCTGTGGGACCTTATCGGCCACTGGGATTTGTGTGGTAGAAGGCGGTTCCGGAGGTATTCTGGTTCAATGCCATGAAGAACTTTAAAGGTGATGACCAACACTTTGAATTGTGACCGGAAACCGATCGGCAGCCAGTGCAGTCCTCAGAGTGTTGTAGAAACGTGGGCGAATCTAGGAAGCCCCACGATAGCTCTCGCGGCCACATTCCGCACGATCTGAAGTTTCCGAACACTTTTCAAAAGGTAGTCCCATGTAGAGAGCGTTGCAGTAATCGAACCTTGAGGTGATAAGGGCATGAGTGACTGTGCGCAATGACACCCTGTCCAAATAGGGCCTCAACTGGTGCACCAGGCGAACCTGGGCAAACGCACTCCTCGCCACAGCCGAAAGATGGTGTTCCAATGTTAGCTGTGGATCGAGGAGCACACCCAAGTTGTGAACCCTCTCTGAGGGGGTCAATAATTTCCCCCCCCCCAGGGTAATGGACAGACAGATGGAATTGTCCTTGGGAGGCAAAACCCACAGCCACTCCATCTTGTCTGGATTGAGTTTGAGCTTGTTGACACCCATCCAGACCCCAACAGCCTCCAGGCACCGGCATATCACGTCCACTGCTTCGTTGACTGGACATGGGGTGCAGATGTATAATTGAGTATCATCAGCATATTGATGATACCTCACCCCATGCCCTTGGATGATCTCACCCAGCGGTTTCATGTAGATATTAAATAGCAGGGGGGAGAGGACCGACCCCTGAGGCACCCCACAAGGGAGAAACCTAGAGGTCGACCTCTGACACCACCACCCCCACTAACACCGACTGGGACTGACCGGAGAGGTAGGAAGAGAACCACTGAAGGACAGTGCCTCCCACTCCCAACCCTTCCAGCCGACGCAGAAGGATACCATGGTCGATTGTATTGAAAGCCGCTGAGAGGTCGAGAAGCACCAGGACAGAGGATAAACCCCTGTCCCAGGCCCGCCATGCTGTAGCCGGCCTGAATCCTGACTGCTGAAGGCCTAGATAATCGGCTTCTTCCAAGGACCGCTGGAGTTGGAGCGCCACCACCTTCTCAACAACCTTCCCCATAAAGGGAAGGTTGGAGACTGAACGATAGTTGTTGAGAATGGCTGGGTCAAGGGAAGGCTTTTTGAGGAGGGGGCGCACAAGTGCCTCTTTATAAGGAGCCGGAAAGGAGCCCCTTCCCAAGGAGGCATTTACAATCTCCTGGACCCAGCTCCGTGTCACCTCTCAGCCAGCCGAAACCAACCAAGAGGGAGATGGATCCAGTAAACAGGTGGCGGAACTCACAGCTCCAATGGCCTTGTCCACTTCATCAGGTGTCACCAAGTCAAACTCCTCCTAGACGGATGGACAAAGACGTTTAGCCCCAGTCACCTCGACTGACTCATTGTTAGTCGATACTGCTATACAATTGGAGTCGAGTTCCACCCGGATCCGAGCGACTTTATCAGCGAAAAACGAGTTAAATTCCTCGGCATTGCCCTGCAAGGACTCCCCAACTCCCCTCTGATTTAGAAGGGAGCGGGTCACCCTAAACAGAGCGGCCGGGTGGAATTCCGCTGATGAGCGCCACTTTGTAGGTCTTAATAAAAGCTCTTACAAATGTTTGATCGGATTCGGACTTACTCTTCCTCCATCGCTTCTCTAGGCGTCTCTTCTGGCGTTTCAATTCCCGGAGCTCCTCATTGAACCATGGAGCTCTACGGGGTCTAGTGCCACAAAGAGGTCGCAGTGGCACAATTCGGTCAAGAGCCTCCGCTGCAGCCTTGTTCCAGGCCTCAGCAAGAAACTCCACCAAGCTGTGGACGAGTGAATCTGGTAGAACCCCAAGCGCCCTCTGAAAGCCCTCTGGGTCCATCAGGCGTCTGGGGCGGAACCTCCTAATCGGTTCCATCTCCCTGCGGGGGAGGATGGGAGCCAGGAAATCGAGCCACAGTAGAAAATGGTCTGACCATGACAAAGGCAATGTTTCTAAGCCCCTTAGTCTCAGACCATTACTCAATTGCTCTGAGAGGAATACCATGTCGGGTGTGTGTCCCCCCTCATGAGTCGGACTCTGAGCTACTTGGGTGAGGTCCATGGTTGTCATGGTGGCCATGAACCTCTGTGCCAGTCCAGAGGAACCGCCGAGTGATGGCAGATTGAAGTCCCCCAGGACAATAAGTCTGGGGAACTCCACCACCAAACCGGCTACCTCCTCGAGCAGCACAGGCAGGGCTGTTGACACGCAGCTGGGACGCAGGTACGTGAGTAACAAGCCCACCTGAACCCCTAAGTCCAACTTCACAAGAAGGGACTCACAACCCGCAATCTCAGGGGCAACGAGTCCATGCAGGCAAAGGTTCTCCTTGGCTACAATAGCCACTCCTCCCCCCTTCCCTGGGGTCGCGGATGATGCCATACCTGAAACCCAGCTGGTCATATTTCTGAGAGAGGAACTCCTCCCTCTGGGCCCAGCCAGGTTTCAGTCACACATGCCAGATCAGCCTCCTCATCCAGGATGAAATCCCGGATGAGGAGAGCTTTGTTTACAACCGATCTGGCATTGAGTAGCAGCAGCCTGAGCCCAGGGCCCAGATTACACTTGTCACCAGTACCCCAGGTTGAGCTCACGGGACCGGAACAGGGGATCGCTTTTAGGCAGCGATCCCTTCTTCCTCCAGAACGGCTAGCCCTAGTTGATACTGTGTTGTGTAGTATTGTAAGAGGTGGAAGGGTTTCTCCTAAAGTCTACCACCATTTCTACGGTTTTGAGTGTGTTCAGTTCTAGATTGTTCTGGTCACACCACAAGCATAGTTGTTCAACCTCCCGTCTGTATGTGGATTCATCATTGTCTTGAATGAGTCTGATCACTGTTGTATCGTTTGCAAACTTCAGTAGTTTAACAGATGAATCGTTTGCGATGCAGTCATTAGTGTCGTCAGCAAACTTTGCTACCTCACTATTTACTTCTACATCTATATCATTAATGAATAAATTAAAAAGTAAAGGTCCCAAAACTGAACCTTGGGGTACACTACTTCTCACTTCTTTCCATCCAGAGAATTGTCCATTTATTGCCACCCTTTGCTTCCTACAATTTAGCCAGTTACCAATCCAGGACAAGACCTGTCCTCTAATTCCATGGCTGAAGAGCTTTTTTAGGAGCCTTTGGTGAGGGACTTTGTCAAAAGCCTTTTGAAAGTCAAGATATACAATATCAATTGGGTCCCCTTTATCTATGTGTTTATTTACACCCTCAAAGTATTCTAACAAGTTTTGGAAGTCCTGTGCCAACCCAGAGGACTCCTGTGCCAACCCAGAGGACCCACTGAATAACGGCATACTCCATCAGTCTGGAGAACTCCACCGCCAACCTGGCTACCTCCTCAAGTAGCACAGGCAGGGCTGTTGCCACGCAGCTGGGAGGCAGGTACGTGAGCAACAAGCCCACTTGAACTCTTAGGACCAACTTCACAAGAAGGGACTCACAACCCGGTATCTCAGGAGCAACAAGCCTGTGTAGGTCAAGGGACTCGGGCTATAATTGCCACTCCTCCCCCCATTCTCTGGGATCGTGGCGGATGCCACACCTGAACCCCGGATGGGCACATCTCAGAGAGGGGACCGCCTCCCTCAGGTCCCTGCCAGATCTGTCAGCCATGCCAGGTCGGCCTCCATATCCAGAAGGTCTGGGATGAGGGGAGCTTTATTATTTGCCGGCCTGGCGTTAAGCAGCAGCAGTCTGAGCCCAGGGCCAGATTTTGCCTATCACTATTACCACGGATTGATCTAGGTGGTCCCGAGGGGCAAGAAAAAAAGAAGGCCGACTCTGTGGGCCCTTACTGGCCGCAATGAAGTTTCAGGGAGAAGGGGGTTACATTCAGAGACACAGTATAAGGAACTTGTTATTTTCAATTTGGGAAAAGATAAAAAATAAACATTATTCTAAAATACCAAATTGAATTTTAACAATAGAAGCTTTGACCCACCCCAGTAGAATAGATTGGAATCACATTCCAAGATATAGGGCTATAATACAGCAGACAAATAACTCAAAATCAGCAGCAGAATTAGAAAAGCAAAGTATAAAAACAGACTGATATACAAATATACTGTTACAAGCAAGATATGAAAAAGATATTAAAGCAGAAGATATTAATTTTGAAAAAACAAAATTAGATGAAATTTTATTTGGTCCAGATGAAAATTCGATTAAAATTTTTTTAAATTATTTGTTGTCAGTTAAATTAGAATTTGAACATGTTAAAGTTAGCTTGACATCAGTTGTAGTTAAAATGATGGAGACTCTACTCAAAAATAGGATAAATCAGCACCTAAAAAACAATAACTTATTGGACCCAAATCAGCATGGCTTTACTGAAGGCAAATCATGTCAGACTAATCTCATTGATTTTGTCAATATCTTTTTGTAGGTGAGGTCTCCAGAACTGAACACGGTATTCCAAATGACTATGTCACAAAGGTGTTGGATCAAGGTGGTGCCGTGGATATTGCCTACCTGGACTTCAGCAAAGCCTCTGATATGGTTCCACATAAAGAGCTAAAATTAGTGAAAATTGGACTTAATCCCTGGATAGTTCAATGGATTTGCAGTTGGCTGAAGCGTAGACATCAGAGAGTTATTGTTAATGGCAAGTATTCTGAGCAGAGACAGGTTACAAGCGGTGTGCCACAAGGGTCTGTTATGGGTCCTATTCTTTTTAATATGTTTGTGAGTGACATAGGGGAAGGTTTGGTAGGGAAGGTTTGCCTATTTGCCGATGACTCTAAAGTGTGCAATAGGGCTGATATTCCTGGAGGCGTCTGTAATATGGTAAATGTTTTAGCTTTACTAGATAAATGCTCAAAGCAATGGAAACTGCAGTTTAATGTTTCCAAATGTAAAATAATGCACTTGGGGAAAAGGAATCCTCAGTCTGAGTATTGTATTGGCAGTTCTGTGTTAGCAAAAACTTCAGAAGAAAAGGATTTAGGGGTAGTGATTTCTGACAGTCTCAAAATGGGTGAACAGTGCAGTCAGGCGGTAGGGAAAGCAAGTAGGATGCTTGGCTGCATAGCTAGAGGTATAACAAGCAGGGAGAGGGAGATTATGATCCCACTATATAGAGTGCTGGTGAGACCACATTTGGAATACTGTGTTCAGTTCTGGAGACCTCACCTACAAAAAGATATTGACAAAATTGAACGGGTCCAAAGACGGGCTACAAGAATGGTGGAAGGTCTTAAGCATAAAACGTATCAGGAAAGACTTAATAAACTCAATCTGTATAGTCTGGACGACAGAAGGAAAAGGGGGGTCATGATCGAAACATTTAAATATGTTAAAGGGTTAAATAAGGTCCACGAGGGAAGTGTTTTTAATAGGAAAGTGAACAAAAGAACAAGGGGACATAATTTGAAGTTAGTTGGGGGAAAGATCAAAAGCAACATGAGAAAACATTATTTTACTGAAAGAGTAGTAGATCCTTGGAACAAACTTCCAGAAGACATGGTTGGTAAATCCACAATAACTGAATTTAAACATTCCTGGGATAAACATACTGTATATCCATCCTAAGATAAAATACAGGAAATAGTATAAGGGCAGACTAGATGGACCATGAGGTCTTTTTCTACCGTCAGAGTTCTATGTTTCTATGATAAAGTGGATGAGGAATACAGGTTATCTAATATAGATAGGTGGCAGCAATTATTAGAGAGAAACTATAAAATGATTATGTCAACAGCACTTAAAGAGAATACTTGTAAGGTGTTTTATAGATGGCATATGTCACCAGAGAAGTTAGCAAAAATGTTTAAGAATAATCGGTGAAATGTTGGAAATGTGGTCTTTTTATCATATGTGGTGGATGTGCACAGAAGCCAAAAAAATACTGGACAGAAATCCAACACTGGATTGAGAAGATAGGAAAAAGACTATTGAACTAAAACCTGAAATATTTTTGTTAGGTATTTTACCAGAAAAATTTAATAAAAAGAAATATATTTAATTATTCACATAGTGACTGCAACTAGAATTATATATGCACAACACCAACAGAAAGAGAGATGTTAAGGAAAATTATGGACTGTGCTGAAATGAATAGACTTACTTTGAAAATTAAAAACAAAGAAGATTCAAAATATCATATTATATTTGGAATATTATATTCAGAATATTATAAAATTCGGGGGAAATTTTATGAATGTATTGAAATTAAAAATAGTTACAATGGATAACTATTTTGAAAGTGATATAAAAGAATTATAAATTGGATGGTAGAAACCAAGATGACAAAAAGAGAAATGGTAGCAGTGTTAGATAATTATGTAACACAAATTTAAAATAGTTTTAAGATTCATACTATTTTAAATATAAAAATTGTATTTTTATTTGTCAATTAGTTTAAATAAAAATAGACATTTAAGATGCTCCGTTTATCTTTTTACTAGATTAGAAAATTTTATATATGTATACTATTAGACATTGATGTTGTGTTTTTATTCATATATGTTTTACTTTAACATGGAGAAAAAATAAAAACTTTATACCCAGAAAAGAAAATTCAGTGTGCCAAAAAGTAAACCGCCCTGAGTCTGCCAAGAAGTGCGGCATAAAAATCCAAGTGAGTGAGTGAGTGAGTGAGTGAGTGAGTGAGCGAATGAATGAATGAATGAATGAATGAATGAATCATGCATGCCTACATACAGGCACTAAGAGCCTTCCTCAAGAATAAATAGGACTATGGAAGACAGTACAGTGATCCCCTGCTCGTTGCGAGGGTTCCGTTCCAGGACCCCCCGCAACAAGCGGGTTTTCGCGAAGTAGCGCTGCGGAAGTAAAAACACCATCTGCGCATGTGCAGATGGTGTTTTTACTCCCGCAGCGCTAGCGAGGAGCCGAAGATTGGGGGCGGCGCGGCTGTTTTAAAACGTCGCCGCCGGCATGGGGGGCTTCCTAGCAGCCCCCCAAACCCGGGTTGGGGGTCCGGGGGGTGCTGGCAAGCCCCCCATGCCGGCGGCGACATTTTAAAACAGCCGCGCCGCCCCCAATCTTCGGCTCCTCGCTAGCGGGCAGGCAGGCGGCGGACAAGCCGTTCGCTGGCGCTGGCTCTCGCCGCTTTCGAGCTGAGTCCTGGAGCGAATTCGCTTCAAGACTCAGCTCAAAAGCGCCGACAGCCAGCGCCAGCGAACGGCTTCTCCGCGCTGGCTGTCGGCGCTTTCGAGCTGAGTCCTGGAGCGAATTCGCTTCAGGACTCAGCTCAAAAGCGCCAACAGCCAGCGCCAGCGAACGGCTTCTCTGCGCTGGCTCTCGCCGCTTTCGAGCTGAGTCCTGGAGCGAATTCGCTTCAGGACTCAGCTCAAAAGCGCCGACAGCCAGCGCCAGCGAACGGCTTCTCCGCACTGGCTCTCGCCGCTTTCCAGCTGAGTCCTGGAGCGAATTCGCTTCAGGACTCAGCTCAAAAGCGCCGACAGCCAGCGCCAGCGAACGGCTTCTCCGCGCTGGCTCTCGCCGCTTTCCAGCTGAGTCCTGGAGCGAATTCGCTTCAGGACTCAGCTCGAAAGCGGCGAGAATGAACGGCCTGGGCGGGCGGCAGCGAGGAGTTTGCGTGGGCGGTGGGGAAACTCCTTGCTGATGCCCGCTGCTCGCCCTCCCGCCAGCAAGAGGGGGAAGACCCAGGGAAGCCGCCCAGCAGCTGATCTGCCGGGCGCAATCTACGCATGCGTGCCCATAGAAAAAAAGGGCACACATGCGCAGATGGTGTTTTGACTTCCGGGTTGAAAAATCGCAAATTACCCTGTTCGCAATGGTCGGGGACGCAATAACCGGGGTATTACTGTACTAGAATTCAACTGATGACAGCTTGTATACCATCACATGCAGCAAACACCAAAGTGATACATGGCACTCACTGCTTTTCTGCATAGACTTATACCCCTCAGATAATCACATGATCTTATTTGATATCGGTAAAATCCACCTGACACAGATCTACAATAAATAAATTGGGGTGGGTATACTGTTAGACATTGATGTTGTGTTTTTATTCATATATGTTTTATCTTAAGGTGGAGAAAAAATAAAAAACTTTATACCCAGAAAAGAAAATTCAATGTGCCAAAATGTAAAGACACTAAGAGTCTTCCTCAAGAATGCAATAGGACTGTGAAAGACAGTACTAGAATTCAATCAACTGAAGACAGATTGTACAAGTGACTATCACATGCAGCATATACCAAAGTGATTCATTGTGCTCACTGCTTTTCTACATAGACCTATGCCCCTCAGATAAATACATGGCCCTCTTTGATAAATCTACCTGACACAGATCTACAATAAATAAATTGGGATGTTATTAGAATTAGAGAAGTGTAGCCAAATGGCATTAAGGAAAGGAAAGACAGATAAAATTGATGGGGCGCGACTAACTGTGGGTCACATAGCAGACCCACAGTACTTTGGTATCCCAGTCACATGGGAACCATTCATTCATTCATTCATTCATTCATTCATTCATTCATTCATTCATTCATTTATTGGATTTGTATGCTGCCCCTCTCCAAGGTGGCAAGGAAAACAGCAACATCCAAGGATCACCAAAAGAGAACACAGGTCCTGAAAGGTTGAGGGTCTAGTGCAGTGATGGCAAACCAATGGCATGGGTGCCACAGGTGGCTCATGGAGCCAAATCTGCTGGCATGTGAGCTGTTGTCAGCTCCAAAGTGAATATGTGTGCTGGCCAGCTGATTTTCGGTTCACACAGAGGCTCTGGAGGGTGTTTTTGGCCTCCGGAGGGCTTCCATGGGGTGGGGGAAGCTGTTTTTGCACTCCCCAGGCATTGAATTATGGGTGTGGGCACTCGCGCATGCACAATAGCATGTGCACACGCTCTTTTGGCATCCAAGGAAAAAAAGGTTCGCCATCACTGGTCTAGTGAGTGTCAAAGCTACTGTTCTGGATGTACAGTAATCCAAAGAATTCAAGAGAACATCAGTATGATAACACTAAAAGTTGAGTGGTTTAAAGAATGCCTGAGATAGCAGCAACAGATATGGAAGGAATATCAAGCAGAGGAAGTGCCACGGCAAGACAAGACCTACAAGGCGTATTTCATTGACAGATAGATGAGGTGGTCAACATTGAGAAATCCTTGAGTTTACATACCAACCATAGGGATTTCTTTTTATATGCCAGTCCTAAACTCAGCTAAATGAGGAAGGTTAGACAAATATCTGGCGATCTATTCCAGTATTACAACCAAAATATAATCAGAATGTTCACCAAAAAAGCTCAAAGACAGCACTACAAGTGGGACCTTAGGCTAGTAGGTATCAAGAATGCCATTGGGGAAAAATAATCCTCTCAGAGGAGTGTATGAATTTATAATTCCAGAAGGAGTACGGTTTGAAATGCAAAATGCTGACAAAGTCAATGACAAAAGAAGAAAACGAACAAAATTTTATAAACTGTGAATCATGGAAAGTTCGTTATTATCAAGATTCATCAAAATTTTGTTGAGACCCAACAACTGAAGCACAGTTCAAAAGTGTACAGTATGAGTTTTATTTCAGTTCATTTTATATGAATTTTAATTCAGTTTATATTTAGGGGCAAATTTGAAGAATGTCAACTTAGGCAATTTGGAAATTAGCATAAACAATTTTGTTGCAGAGAGACAAACAATCTAATACAGGCATGCACAACATGTGGCCTGTCTAGCAGCCTGTCAGTGTTTTCTGAAATCCACTACCAGAAAGGATCTAGCCCCCTTATTTTTTGTATTCACTTTTGCTACAACACTATTTTCCTGTAACTAATATAGCCACACTTGTGAAAAGTGGACAATAAAAAGCTCACATAAGAAAACTAACCTACTTCAAATTATAAATTTGGAGTTGACTACTACAAAACCATAGACAGCAAAATTATCAAAAATATGGTGGACTGCTTCAAGTCAGAAGTATCTATCCATCAATACAAGCTATGATTATCGTGTTAAGTATGTCTTATTTTGGTGATATTATGTGTTTAAATTCTTTAAAAAATCAATTACACTAAGAATAGTTGCAGATGCTAAAAATGAAGTCAATAAAGAATCCTCTATATAAGACTACATGAAACAAGGTCATTATTTAAACACATACACATTTAAGTTTTAAAACATCAGAAACAATGGAGAGAACTGATCTAAACCCAGATGAAAAAAATATATTGTCTGATAGAAAGGATCATAAGACAAATCTATATTGACCTCAATTTGTATAACACTCTAATTACACCACTGAATGTATTACACAAATGAGTCACAAATACATGGATTTATACTAATTAAATTAGGATTTATTCTAGGAAAGCCATTCTCTGTGAATGTCTGTATTCATACAAACATTTTTTTCAATGAAATTAATTAAATTTCTGAATAAGCATGCATAATCTACCTAAATTAGTCTAATAAAAATGGTTTTGTTCCCAACTTCTAGTCATCCTCTGATGATAATGTTGCAATTATTTTTATCATTCTTCTAAATTCTCCATCAAACTACTGAATAATTCTCAGAGACAAGAAAATATTTTTTTAAATGAACAATAAACAGAAACAATTAGCATTAAATGCATTTTTTTACTGCATGAAAAAATTGATACATTTTGCAAAATGCAGGAAAACAATTTTTTTTGCATTCATTCCACCCAAAGTGATAGAAATCAAGTAGACCAAGAATAAAAATTCCTGTGTATAACTCCATCTCAGAATATAATATTTCCATTGAGATTTCCCAAAAAGTGTATGATATCTCCTGAATTTTTTTAATTGGCAAAACCCTGTTTTGTTTCATTTACAATTTCTAAAAATTTTCCTAAGGAGCTTCACATAATTACTTTAAAATTCCATTTAGGCAAAAATTTCCTTCAGACAGAAAAATATTAATCTATGCTATTTAAATGTGCACAGACATAATCAAATGATTTAAAGATCATATTATGATAATACAGATAGTACTTGACTTTCACCTAAAACTGATCTGGAATTATGACAGCATTGGAAAGGGGTGTTTTACAACTCCCGAAACCCTTCCAGTTATCACAAAAGGAGCATTGGTCTTACCTGATATACCTCTTCTAGAAGCAGTGGATATAGCAGCCAGGCATGGATTAAATCCGTCTGTTCTCTGATTGGACTGAGTCTGTCATAACTGTTAGGTGATGTCATTGTTGCTAAGTCCTTCAGTTGAAATGAAGAAATGAAGTGACAGACCCCATTGTGCCATAAAAGGTAGGAAGTTCCTCCGTAAAGCCTGAAGCCAACAGTCTACATAGAGTAACTGAGTGGGGCTGGCTGCGATATCCACCATTCCTAGAATAAGCATATCACGTAAGACCAATTGTACAATTTCTTTTCAAACAACAATGAGTTGGGAGCTGTCCTAAGGGACATGCACTGCTTGGAAATAATGTCCATGAACATTTTTGGTGATGGAACTACTTCCTGTGAAGCCATGCATTCCAGGAAGAGGTGATTTGTCAAGTCCTGCATCGATGGCTGATCCGGTGCTGAGTTAATTGGCGTTAAACCATGTGATGCAATGTTTGCCTTGTGCAACAAGGGACGAAAAAGGTGCAGTGGAACAGGCCAATGTAAGATGCTGTTCAAGTTGAACACCATTGACCTCAGAAATCTCCAAATCGGAATCAGCTTCTCCAACCGAAGCCTGGGACTGATCGTCTCTATCAGACCGGTCCAACCCCTAGTCCAATGAGGGATCATAATCATCTTCAGGAACATACTCCTGATGTTCTCTGTGCCTACAAGAGCTCTTAGGTTCTGAATGGTCCTGTCGTTGAGCCTGTTGAAGACCTTCTGCAATGGCCTGTTGAATTGCCTCTGCCACAATGGCTATCTTGTCCAGTAGTGCCAGTATGGGGTCCTACTGGGGTCTGAGGCCAGCCACCGTGGGAATGAAAGTAGTCTGTGGCGCTGCTACATGTTGGCCCAAGATTGCAGGGGGAAAGGTTCATTAGAGGAAGAAAATTCTCTCCAGCCACCCAAAGTTGGCAATCAGAGTTGGGGACGATAGAATCCAGATTAGAGCTATCAACAACCGACGGACCCTTTCCTGTAGCGATTGACATAGAATGTGCCTTTGATGAAGTAGTCGCTGTGGTGGGGCCTCTGGACACCGCTTTGTCACACAGTTTGTCCAGTGCCTTGTGGCAACGCTTTTCAGATGCCTTCAAGCCATTAGAAGAGGTTGTCTCCCTTTTTGAAGTCTTGGCTGGGTACTCAGGGTCCTCTGCCCTGTGTCGGTCCTTGTGGCCCTTGGAATGGTCAGACATGGCCATTGATAATGACCTGGAAGCCATGAGTAGTGGCTACAGTGGTGGGCTGGAACTTCTCATTTCTGAAGACTGTCTGAAGCTGCTGATGAGAGCTGAATTCCTTGGGGGTGCAGAAATGGAGTTAAAATCCTGAAAATTTGAGTTCTGCTCTTGTACCCTGTCAAAGGAGATCCCTACCATGTGTCTCTCCACTCAGGGGTTAAAAAAAAATTATTTATAAATATCATTGACCCTCGATCTTACCATAGGGTAACTCTGGAAAGATTACATTCATAAAAATATGTTTACACATATACAATTAAAATATAATTAAAATCAAACATTGAAACCTAAGGACACGTAGAGAGGGCAGAGGTAGGGGGCAGAGGTATAGTGTCTGAGCGGCAGTCCCTTTGGGACTGGGCGGCATAGAAGTATGAATGAATGAATGAATGAATGAATGAATGAATGAATGAATGAATGAATGAATGAATAAAGTGTGGACGCACACTATCACGCGTACGCGAGTTCTGACATCCATAATTCTCTCCCCTTCCTTTCTCTCTCCTCCTTCCTCTCTCATCTCTTTCCTTTCTCTCCCTCCCTTTCTCTTTCCTTTCTTTCCCTCCCTCTTTCTCTCTATCCTTTATATCTCTCACTCTTTGTTTCTCTTCCTCCTTCATTCCCTCTTTCTCTCCCTCCTTTTCTCTCTCTTTCCTTTCTCTCCCTCTCTCTTTCTCTCCTGGGGTTGCCTGTGCCTGCCCTGCCTGGACAGACCGCGTTCGGCATCGGCACCCCCACACACAAACGGCAAGAGGTTTGGTGGCGAGGCGCGCTGCTAGGCCGCTTGCCTTTTGGCAGCTCCTGGTCGGTGCCCCTCCCACAGACGGACATTGTCAGTCCAGCAGATCCGCCCCCCGCCCCCGCAGACAGACATCGGGCTGGCCGGGCCGGCGGATCCGCCCCCCCCCCCAAGTCCAAATCCCCACGGACGGGCATCAGGCTGGCGGCGGGCTGGTGGATTCGCCCTCCACCCACAGAAGACCATTGGTGGGCTGGCGGATCTGACACCTCCTCCGCCCCCACCACCACCATGGTAAGGGGCTTACTTCTCTCTCTCTCTTGCTTCCTCTCTCACACACTTTTCTCTCTCTTCCTTCCTTCCCTCCCTCCCTCCTTCCTTCTTCTCCACTTCTCTTTCCCTCCCTCTCTTTCCCTTCTTTCTCTCCACTTCTCCGGGGGGCAGCCTGCTTTGTTGACCGGCGCAGGGCTCAAGCCCTGTGGCGGCCAGCAAAGCTGGCTTTCCAGGAAAGCAGCGTGCTTTTCAAATGCACTACTTTCCTGCACCTCTTTCCTGGGTGGGGGGGGAGGCGGCCACCTTTCCCCCCCCTACCCAGGAAAGAGGTGGAGGAAAGCAGCACGTTTGAAAAGCACGCTGCTTTCCCGGAAAGCCGGCTTTGCTGGCCGGCGCGCCCTCCCCTTGGCTCTGCCTCCCGCCGCTGCTGCGCAGCTCACCTCAGAAGCCTTGATGCTTTGCTGGCCAGCATGGCGGCGGGGGAGGAGGCGGAGTTCAGGGTGGAGTAGGCCGATCCCGGGCCCATCGCCCCTGGCTCCAGGGGGCAGCTCCCAGCGCGGCGGCTGGGGAGGAGGCCAACGCCTCCTCCGACGCTGCGCGGGTGTCTATCATGAGGGCAAGCAGAAGGGCGTGGGAGGAGGTGGGCACGGCCGATGGCAGAGACGAGGAAGCCGGGGCTTTCTCCCCCGCCAACAGCTTGGGAGGGGTGGATCAGCTGATGGTTGGGGAGAAACCGCGCCAGCTCCATGCCAGCTTGGAAAACTCTGGGCTGTTGTTAGGATTTGCCTGCACTCCAGCGCGCTGTGCACCTTACAGGGAACTATGGTAGGGGGGTAAGATCTGTTGTTACTTGATCAGCCACCTTTATTGTACTGTTCCCCCATTCCAAAGCCAACTGCCAAAGCCACATCTTTAGCCCTTTATGAAAGGATAAGAGAGTTGGGGCCACATCATGTTTCTTCAATATTCCGTGGCTTGCATTGGCTGCCGATCAGTTTCCAGTCACAATTCAAAGTGTTGGTCATGACCTTTAAAGCCCTACATGGCACTGGACCAGATTACCTCCGGAACTGCCTGCTACCGCACGAATCCCAGCGACCAAAAAGATCCCCCAGAGTTGGCCTTCTCTGGGTCCCATCGACTAAACAATGTCGTTTGGCGGGGCCCAGGAGAAGAGCCTTCTCTGTGGCGGCCCCGGCCCTCTGGAACCAACTGCCCCCGGAGATTAGAATTGCCCCCACCCTCCCTGTCTTTCGTAAACTACTCAAGACTCATTTATACCGCCAGGCATGGGGGAGTTGAGATATTCCTTCCCCTAGGCCATTACAAGTTATGCATGGTATGTTTGTGTTTATGTTTGGTTTTTATAAATAAGGGTTTTTAGCTGTTTTATTATTGGATTGTCACATGCTGTTTTTATCATTGTTGTTAGCCGTCCTGAATCTCCGGAGAGGGGCGGCATACAAATCCAATAAATAATAATAATAATAATAATAATAATAATAATAATTATTATTATTATTATTATTATTATTATTATTATTATTATTATTATTGAGCAAAATTCTCACTGAAAAGTTATACCCCAAGAAATTACAAATGGTGTTTAATCCATTTAAATGTGGATCCAGTTGCAGCTTCTAGTTTTATTATATGCATAGAGTATATATGTAAATACATACATACATACATACATACATACATACATACATACATACATCTACTGATTATTAAATACATATTATATAACATGTTATGATTATTGCAATAAATCAACAGAAAAAGTTGGCAAACAGATTAACAGAAATGAAGAATTTAGACTGCACTGGGACCAGCAACTAGACCGTTAAGCAAAGCAGTTGCTAAATGAAAATCATGCAACCATGCTTATAATTTCACTTTATCTTTTCTTTATTTTATAGCATTAGAATGATACAATCCCAAATAGCTGGGTGAACTCAAATGGCAGGAAGAGGAGAGGGGCGGCATGCAAATCTAATAAATAAAATAAATAAAAATTAAATTAAATTTCTGGAACTGTACTCAGGAAGAAACCAGGTAAAAGGGCAAATCTTATATAGCCCTTTCTCCATTTCCCCAACTTTTGAGATGCTCACCCTAATGATGGTATAATTAGCAATGAGACTAAATGTTTATATCCACATTACCAGGAGAGAAAGGAATTACAAGATAGTAAGCAGGCACACAATGGGGAACACGCATCAAAAGGAATGTACTAGCATGGTCCATTTGTCCATCTTGCTTGTGTCTGCAAGCCAGTTTAATAGGCAGAGTATTTAATGTAAATCTGACTGGGTACTTATTATGCAGTGGAAGCCAGCTTTCCAAGGTTCTAATCAACTAATTAAGGTTCCAGAGTTGAACTTGTAGGACTATCACTAAGTGTTGTATCTTATGATATAATCCTTCTATTGTGTTTAGTACCTTTTAGGGATGAGTTGGGCTGGGGAGAAAAGCAACTCAGGAAAAGCTGCTTGTTTAGCAAACCTTGCAAGAGGGTAAACAATGAGTCAGGCACTGGAGGCACATACTGACTATAATGGCAAACACATGACTGACAGAGAGAGATTTTGCAAAGATTATAAATGGAAACATTGGAAGCAGTTACTTTTTCACCACCATTGTAGCTGCTAACATTTCCAGTTCAAACAGTCAATAAACAAGAACTAAGAGATACAGTGAACCCTCGAGTTTCGCGTCCTCGAGCATCGCGAAAGGGCTATTTTGCGAGTTTTCAACCCGGAAGTAAACTCCACCATCTGCGCATGCGTGCCTTTTTTCTATGGCCACGCATGCGTAGATGGTGGAGTTCCCCAGCTGGGAAGCTGGGCGGCTTCCCTGGGTCTTCCCCCTCTTGCCCCGGTAAGACCCCAGCGGCAGCGCGAGCAACGGCGTGGGCGGGCGGCACGCGCGGGGACACCCCAGCTCCGCTCCCCAGCTGGGAAGCGGCCCCAGCAACAGCGTGGGCGGGCGGGCGATGCGCGCGCGCTTGGGGAAACCCCAGCTCCGCTCCCCAGCTGGGAAGCGGCCCCAGCAACGCGCGCGCGCTTGGGGAAACCCCAGCTCCGCTCCCCAGCTGGGAAGCGGCCCCAGCAACAGCGTGGGCGGGCGGGCGGTGCGCGCGCGCTTGGGGACACCCCAGCTCCGCTCCACAGCTGGGAAGCGGCCCCAGCAACGCGTGCGCGCTTGGGGAAACCCCAGCTCCGCTCCCCAGCTGGGAAGCGGCCCCAGCAACAGCGTGGGTGGGCGGGCGGCACGCGCGCGGGGAAACTCCAGGCGCGAGCAACGGGGTGGGCGGGCGAAGGGCGGGCGGCGGTGGAAGTAAAAACACCATCTGCGCATGCGCAGATGGTGTTTTTACTTCCGCACCGCTACTTCGCGAAAAATCGATCATCGCTTGGGGTCCTGGAACGGAACCCTCGCGATGATCGAGGGACCACTGTATTTGTAACATGCAAGGCAAGATAGTTCAAGCCAGGATTTGTCATAATTGTGATTATGGGGTACAGCTCATGAAAACCCCAAATCCCCCATCTCAGAAAATTAGAATATTATATGCGATCAATTTAAAAAAGGATTGTACATAGAACAATATCAGACTTCTGACAAGTATCAGCATGCATATGTACTCAGTACACTGATACTTCGTAAGATGAAACAAAGTATCCCATAGGAATCAATTTAAAAGCAAATAATGCGGGCAAATCCATTAGGAAAATCCAAACTTTAAGGCTTTAAAAAAAAGCGGCGGGCGGACAAAGTGAAGGCTAACACAGTGAAGACAGACAGCGACGAGAAGCAAGGAATGTAGGTCCTAACGAAAGCTAACGCCACCCCAAATTGCTCCCAAAATCACCCCTCCAGACCAATATAACACCCCCGCGCACCCTTTTCCAAGCCCGCACAAGGAGCCGCGGCTGCCCCCCCCCAGCGCCTCTGGCCCCCTCGCACCCCTGGCTTCTCGCCGCTGCCCCCCGCCCGATCTGCCCCTCTTTCTCCTCCTTCCCCCCTCCTTCTCCTCCTTCAAGCCTTGGGGCGCGGCTATTCCCACAGCAGTGGCTGCAGCGGCGCTGGTGGCTGCGGCTTCTCGTCCTTCCGATCCAGTCGCTAGCCGCTTCGAGAACGACCGCCACGCCCCTCTCACAGTCCCTTCGCTGAGAGCGCTTTTGGCCTGGCTGTCGACGAAGGGGCTACAGGAGAGGCGGGGCGGGCGTTCTTCTCTCAGTGGAGGCAGGCGAAGATGATCTGTAATGTTGGGCGCGCGCATGCCGGCCTGGGGGGCTTGCCAGCACCCCCCCCCGAACCCGGGTTTGGGGTTCGGGGGGGTGCTGGCAAGCCCCCCAGGCCGGCTGCGACCTTTTAAAACACCCGCGCCGCTTCGCAGCTGTCTCCTGAAGCCAAACGCTAAAGCCGAACTTCTGCGTTCAGCTTCGGGAGACAGCTGCGAAACGGCGCGGGTGTTTTCCCAGCAACCTCCCGAACCGAACCCGGGGTTCAGCAAAATTTTGCCTCTTCTTAGGAACTTTGTTTGAGTTACGAACCGGCGTTCGGGAGGCTTCTGGGAAGCCCCGCCGCCCGGCTGTTACCTTTTAAAACAGCCGCGCGGCTTCCCAGCAGTCTCCGAACGCCGGTTCGTAACTCAAAAAAAGTTCGTAAGAAGAGGCAAAATTTTTCTGAACCCCGGGTTCGTATCACGAGTTGTTCGTAAGACGAGGGGTTCGTATCTTGAGGTACCACTGTACTAGAATTTTTGTAGCTCCTTCTTCTTTCTTTACTGATAGAGGCTAATATATTAATAGCATCTACATATCGTCCATATATAGAGAAGATACAGAAAAGGGGTAACAAAGGACAGTCAAAATCAAAAGCAGAACGTTTTTTGTCTTTCTTACCCTTATTTAATTTACTGAGAAGAAACTAAATTAGTACAAATATAAGAGCAAAGCTTGGTCCCCATTCTAAGTGTCTTGTCATTTGTGATAGTTTTCAACCAGTGATGCATAAAATGCAAATAAAATATTTATAAGAAGTTACACAGAAATTATTCTTTAACTGCAGCTTCCACCATAAACGAAGAAAAACATTATTCTTAAAATAAGAACTGTAGAACTGCAATTGCAAAAATGGAAGAAACTCCATTAATACTTATTCAAATCTCTTCCAAATGATAGCATTTATTTGGGGCCAATCGGATCAGAAACATGCTGAAAACTCTGTGGTTGAAATTTTATGTGAATACGTGGACAGAGAATGTTATATTGTGAGTTCATTGCTTTGAAGAAACACATTTAATGAAAATAAACATACCCATTCAGATACATGTTTCCTCTCCTGACCTTCCCCAAGCCAGACATTCTCCTGATGCAGGGATACTGTATTTGAGCTGCAAACCTTATATAACCACTAGATTGCATCAAGAGTTGATGCTTCTGTGCATCTTAGTAGTCGTCTAGAAGTTGTCCAGATTTTTGTAATTCAGATACAATAATTCTGTCTACATACGGACTTTAAATCCTAGAATTCATAATATAAGCTGAACTGGCTGGGAACTATGGAAATTGAAGTTCATCAAGGGCCTCCAAGCTTGTAGCTAATTTTTTTTTCAAGATGCTATTCAAGGCATCAACATAGCAAAATTACCCTTGATTTTCTTAATTTCTTGAAAGTCATATTCAGAGAATATGTGCCTCTTTCTAGATGACAGAATGTCTTATGTGGAGGTCTTCAAACTTGGTAACTTTAAGACTTGTGGACTTCAACTCCCAGAATTAGCTGATATGGAGAATTTAGGGAGTTAAAATTCACAAGTCTTAAAGTTGCCAAGTTTGAAGACCCCTGGCTTAACAGATCACTGGAGTTACCTTCTTTATAAAAAGGATTTGCTCTTGAGGCTCATGCAGATAATTCTGACTTGGATACTACAACTATAACTAGCACTCAGTATTGTTTAAAGCATTCAATTGAGCAATATAAAAAGTGAAAGCCATATATAACATTGTAAAAAAAGAACAAAGCAAACTTTTAATAACTATTACTGTATAGCTAATTAAGCTTTAAAACAGTTTTAATTGATTTGCCATGGTAAGGTAATCAATCCTGAAGTTGTCTTCATAAAAATATGGAGAAAATAACAGCATTGAGGTGATTGATCAAGAAATTATTCCATGTCTTACCTGGAATTTTCAGCAAAGTAATCACTGTACTGCATGTTTTCAAATTATAAACATCTATTGTTAGTCTATTGCAAAACCCTGCTTAATAAAGGAAAAACTAAAAGTGCAGGTTGAATACATTTTTAAAAAATATTTCATTCTTTTGCATCAAATATTTCTCTAAAGTATACTTGAACTGTGGATAAGAATAAGCAACCTGTGGTCTT
Source organism: Erythrolamprus reginae (assembly GCF_031021105.1). Classification (NCBI taxonomy): domain Eukaryota; kingdom Metazoa; phylum Chordata; class Lepidosauria; order Squamata; family Dipsadidae; genus Erythrolamprus; species Erythrolamprus reginae. The sequence continues at coordinate 66,813,630 of NC_091953.1, forward strand.
CAAGATGCGGTTGAACTTCAAAAGCTACTAATTTGCCTTTTTGACCAACAAGGAGCTACATGCAGATCAAGATCTCAAGTAAGCAATTTCAGCAAATATTTCAGTTTTGACCAAAGCAACACTTTCCTAAAATATATACCAAAATAGTGCTTGAAAACTTCATAGACTATTATCTGAGAGTGATGACTCTCAGTGATTAAAATATTAAAAAGTAATAGTAAAACATTAAAACATATAAAGGTGCAGCCATATTTATAAAAACATACAAAAGCATGTCTCAGATGTTTTCTTTGAAACAGTGAAGGGATCCAGGAAGCATGACTTTTCTGTTGCATCACCTGCCTCTGGAATAATACACTCCCCGCTCCTCCTGATTCAAAGTTCAAGTAGGCTCAGCCTTGCCATCCTTGGTGTGCTGTTCAATAACACACCCTAATCTTCGGTTCCCGGGTCTATTTGACCTGGACCGCAAATTGTTCATTTTAGGTTCTTATATTTGGTCTTTTTGAAAGCTTTTTTCACTTGGAAACAAATTTGAACATTTCTGCACACAATGAAATGAAAATTGAAATGAAAACATTAATGCTTATTGGTTTATTTTGGTGATAAAATGCGCCTCCCCCCCATTTTTGTGAATTTTGTTTCAATTTATAGATAGTTTTGCTTGCAAAATGCATTCTATTTTACTAAAGTTAGTGTGGGATTGGTAGCTAGAATATTTCTGAACATAATGATATGAAAATTGAACTGAAAAAATAATGCTTATTGGTTTATTTTGCTGATAAAATGCGCCCCCCCCCCCAATTTTGTGATTTTGTTTTCAATTTATAGATAGTTTTGCTTGCAAAATGCATTCTATTTTACTAATGTTGATGTGGGATTGGTAGCTTGAACATTTCTGAACGCAATGATATGAAAATTGAACTGAAAAAAATTGATGCTTATTTGTTTATTTTGCACATAAAATTCTTCACACCCACTGTTTTCAATTATTTCAATTTATATAAAAATTATACTGTTAATTTCAAAATTACATACTTATTTTTAGTAAAATGGATTTCTTTCATAAAATTAGTTGTCTGGATATCATGTGCTTGCTTTTCAAAAGGATATTCCAAATATTTCAAGCCAAATATATATAAAAAGTGAAAATAATGGCACACAGCAAGGCCGAGGGGGGGGTGACCCTTTTGTGACCAAAATAAACAAATAAGCATCATTTTTTTCAGTTCATTTTTATTTTTCTTATGATCAGGAATGTTCAATTTAGTATATCAAAACTTTTGGGGGGAAATTCCTTAGGGATTTGTAGCCTAAAAAATATAAACTGACACGAAATTTTGAAAAAATCGGAGGGGGGGGGCTTTTTGATCAAAATAAAAATATAAGCATCAATTTTTTTCAGTTCAATTTTCATATCATTACATTCAGAAATGTTCAAAGTAGTTTCCCAGTAAAAAAAGGTTTTCAAAAAGACCAAATTCAAGTACCTAAAAAATATATTTTTGGTCCGGGTTGTATACGACCAGAAACAGACTCAATGTGTTTGTTTTTGCCCAGAAAAAAGTTAGCCCCCCCCCCAAACATATTTTTATGATGATCAGCAATGTTAAATTGAGTAAATGAATGCCTAAGATATTAAAAATATTTCGGATTTGCAGCCGGGGGGGGGGGGGGGCCTTATTTCTGATTTTAAAAAACCAATAAGCATCATTTTTTTTCAGTTAATTTATATTTTTATTTTGTTCAGAAATGTTCAAACTACCAATCCCATACCAACTTTAGTAAAATTGAACGCATTTTGCAAGCTAAACTATCTATAAATTGAAAAAAAGTTCACAAATAAAGGGGGCCTGCCTTTTATGATCAAAATAAACCAATAAGCATACTTTTTTCAGTTCAATTTTCATATCATTGTGTGCAGAAATGTTCAAACTACTTTCCAAGTGAAAAAAGCTTTCAAATTGACCAAACATAAGCACTTCAAATGAAGAATTTTCGGTCCGGGTCAGGGTGACCCAGGAACAGAACTCTAGGGACTTTTTTTTTTTCAGCAAGAACCCCTCCCCCCCCAAAAAAAATTCTCATAGAGAGAACCCCTGAAATGATGCAAAGTCATGAAATTTCAAGTTTCAGATATGCAGGGAAAATTTTTGACAGGGTCTCAAACTTTGATTTCGGGTCTCACAGACCCAAACAGCACAGCAGGGTTAAGTGGGCCTTGAAGACCCGACTCTTTCCTCACACAGAGTTAAGTACAGTATATGCCTTGGTTGAAGAACTATTAATATGCTGGGTATATTAGAACTAGATTGCAGGTTTCCTTTTGTTTTTGCTCTACTAGACATAATTTTAACATATACTGCCAATTTTACACATTTGATTTATAAACAAATTTCGTTGTTGAAACTGTTCCTTCCAAAAAATGAACTCATCAGTTGTTAAACTGTTACCAATCTGCAGATGAAATACAGTACACACCCAAAGTACGTTTTTGCTATCAGAAATACTAATTTTAGATTATAATGTAATGCACTGCAACTGGCAAGTGTCAGGTTCTAAATGCAGTAAGATAAATCTTTCTTTTAAAAGACACAAGATCATAATTGTCATCTATTCTATTTCTGACCTCCTAAAAGTCCAGTTTTGATGATTCTCCAGAATGCCAAAATCAGCAGACAACTGTGTCGAAAGGAGAAACAACCACAGTGTGTTTATGTAAAAAACCAAGGTAGAAAAAAAAGAATATATCATTTCCAATGAACGCTCTTTAGTCATAGCAATATTAAAATTAATCTATCAATTGATATCAAAGAATAGTATATTTTAATGAACAAGGAGAGTTTCCTAATTTACCTGTCTTTTATCTCACTTGATGCCTGTTCTTTCCTTCTAACTGCATGATGGAGTATTCTATGACCTGCTATTAGATAACTGATTTTAGTCTATGAATATATTCTTATTCCTTATTTTTAAATTCTTAATAAACAGCTTCGTTAAGAATAAGTACTGTTCCTGATAAATGAATACCTCTTCCTGGCACATACATCCTCAATTTGCAGTTTTATCTTTAACCAAAGCATTCTACAATCCAGATCTAAGTATCAACTTTCATCACATATTTAATAGAGATTAAAAATATTTTAAAGGAGTACAAAAATCTGCACTATTGATATATTCCTTCCATCCAATCTCAGTCACATTTATTTCTAATTTGTGACATAGACTCTGCCTTTGATAGAAAATGTCAAGAGAGCAAATACAATTTGTATTTATTAGATTTGTATGCTGCCCCTCTCCGAAGACTCGGGGCGGCTAACAACAATAAAAAAGACAATATAAACAAATCTAATGTTAAAAATAATCTAAAAAACCCCAATTTAAAGTGACGATATCTTTTCTCCTCCTACTTCTCTCCCCAAACAACCACCCTGTGAAAAAGAATGAACTGAGACTTAGTGACTGGTTTGAAGCCCTCTAGTGAACTTCCATATCTGAGGCAGCTCAGAAGAGGTTACAGGCATCAGTTAAAATAAATTTAATTTGTGAACTGGGTCCAACATAGCTAATTAAAGTGTCCAGAGAGGGCCTTGTGAGCTGTGTCCAGCTGTAGTGAATGCCCCTTTAGGAAAGGAGAGATGGTAGGGGTCCTTAAAGAGGCACTTGTTTGCCTACTCCTTAAGAGGCAAGGTCTGGATTTAATAAACCATCTTATTTTTAACTTTTCCTTCTTGAGAGGATTGCAACTGCAAAAAGCTCTGAAGAATATAGATTTGGAAATTTTTAATCCGGTGTTAGATCTGGACATGGCAAAGAAACCACATTTATAGTTCTTATGGATGACCTAGGGTGGGTCTTGGATTGAGGTGGAACCATCATCCTTGTCTTCCTACCTCTTTTAGGAATTTTTGAGAGAGTTTATCAGAGTACCCTTCTGAACCATATGTGAGGGCTGAGACTTGGAGGCACCATTTTAAGGTGATTCTGCTTCTAGGTGGGAATCTAATGGGTGCTGTGAAGAGAAAAAGTCAAATCCACAGACCTCAGTGATCAGTCCTTTCTGTTACCCTATTCAACATCTACATGAACCTGCTAGATTATTCATCTGTTCAAGATGAAATATCATCTATATCAGAGGCCTCCAACACTCAGACCGGTACTGGTCCATGGCCCGTTAGGAATCAAATGAGGTGAGCAGCAGTTGAGCGAGCAAACCCAAAACCACCACCGTCCATGAAACCAGGCCCTGGTGCCAAAAAAGTTGAAGGCTGCTGATTTACATTCAACTATGCATCTCCAATCAAGACTTCTATCAAGATGTGATAGAAGTCATAACTTGGTGTCGTGCCTGGAGGCTGTCAGGATATGGATGGGGAAAAACAGGCTCAAACTTAATGCTTTTGTATAACTTCAACTGATGTGCCAATTGCAACCTTATCTAAAACAGATGCACTGAAGACAGTCACTTGTTATATACTGTATTTATTATTGTAATCTTCTCTACCCAATAACCAATTGAAGACTATCCAGAAATTTCAATTGGTCCAACCCACTGTGGTGCATGTGTTCAGTGGTCAGTTACATGTCACTCTTCTGCTGTTCAAGCTATACTGATTTCCAGCGCGTTTGGAGGTATAATTCAAAATGCAGGTCACTTGTATAAAGTCCCATGTGGTTTGGGGCCTAGATATCGTCCTACCCAGGCAATTAGTGAGCACTAACCAATGGTCTCCATCTTCTAAATGGCATGGCATGATGTGGCCCCAAACTGTTTTTGTAACAATTCTCCTCTTCTGCAACACAGTACAGTAGTTTGTATGCAGAAGCATCAATTGAGCCCCAGCCTTATTGCATTCTAAAAGCAAGAGAAAATAGGTCTCTTTCACAGGGTCTTTGGGCTTTAACTTGTATAGCAGCAACTACATTTTCTCTAATTCTAGACTTTCAGCCTTTTATTTGAATTCATATCTGAGAGCTAGTTTGATATAGCAATTAAAAGCACCCGGCTAAAAACTTGACAACTGAATTCTAGTCTTACCTTGGACATGAAAGCAATTGGGTGACTTTGGGTCAATCACTTTCTCTTAACCATTGGAAGGTAATGCTGCCAAGTACCATAACTGTAATTGTCCCAGGATCAAACACATGATTCAAAAGCATATCTTTTTATCATGTAAATTCTGAAAGCTAATTAAAGTCCAGTTGGCTTCAAGTGATCAGATAAATCTGGAATATACTTTGAAGAGATAGCCGATGTGGCTGATGCTGGGAAATCTTACTGGGGACTGAAAGGAATGGATTAAAAGGCAGAACTCAGGCACTGATCAGAGCAACACAAGAACAGACAGTAAGGACCAAATCTATACAAGAAGGAGTATACCACACTGGAAAGATTCAGAGACAATTTAATAAATAGTGGCAAAGTATAAGTTTGCTGCAGGCAGCAAATAGAATACACTAAATGGCACAACAGGTAGCTGGTATTGTACAGAGCAGAGCTGTCAGCATCACACACCAGACACGCCCATACTCAGTTTAGCAAAGGGGGGCAAAGTCCCCATACCTCATGTGCTACAGCTGTGACAATGCGAGTTTGACATCCCTGGTATAGAAAAACCTGCACAATGTATAGGCTAGTCTTTCCATAAAAGGTCATGAAGAATAAGATCCTGTAGGACTTATGTATCCAAATTGACAGGCAGGTATTAGCCAATTAACCAATGGTTGTACTAAGAAACAAGAACCAGAAGTGAAGCCAAATGAAAGGACATCAGGAAAACAGAATATGAGAATTTGGAGAAATACTAGAGTCTGAAGGAGGATCTAGAAAGCATAAGTTTGTTGTAAGCTGCCCTGAGTCCCAGGAGAAACCAATCAAACAAACAAACAAATGTTAAAGTGATCCAACTGGTGGCAAGAGTATTCAGGGCTGTGGTTCCTAAACTGGAAGAATGGCTCTAAGGCAGTGTTGGCAAACCTATGGCACATGTGCCGGAGGTGGCACATGAAGTCATATCTGCTGGCACACAATCCGTTGCCCTAGCTTAGCTTCAGCACGCCGGCCAGCTGATTTTTGGCTCATGTGGAGGCTCTGGGAGGATGTTTTCGGCTCTGAAAAACCTCGGGAGAGGGGGCAGGGGAGGGCATTTCCGCTCTCCGAAGGCTCTAGGGAAGCCTCTGGAGCCTTGGGAGAGTGAAAAACAGGCATACTGGAAGTCAGGAAATGGACTATTTCCAGCCTCCAGAGGGCCTCGGGGGGCCTTGGGGGAAGCCATTTTCACCCTCCACGGACATTTAATTATGGGTGTGGGCACTCGTGCATATGTGATAGCGCGCATGCACGCGCTTTCAGCACCTGCGGGGAAAAAAGGTTCGCCATCACTGCTCTAAGGGATCCTAAGAAAAATCTCAAGAGTTCAGAAAGATCCAGTGCTAGCAATAACTAACATACTGCACAGAACACTCAAACTATCAGGCCTCTGGCATGATCCAAGATTGAGGCAGACACAAACCATCCATAGAGGTAAAATAAAAATAGGAATTTGTACTTATATACAATCACACACATACTCACTCACAGTTATTTCATTTTTTTTCCTTATCCTTCCAAAAAAGGATGGTGTCTATTCCGTTTATTAACCAAAAATGACAACTACACAAAAGGTATCTAATGATCTCTCTGGTAGATAAGAGAGAAGTTCCCTGGAAATGGGCTCCAGCATGAGTCCAAAAGCTTGAAAACAAAACTTCTGGTTCTGGTGACCAACGCAGATTGGATTCTGCAATGATCTCTCTACCGACAGTGGAACAGAGACTGCACTTCTATTTTTTATTACCATTCAGCACTCTACAGAAAGTCCTCAATTTACAACCACAACTATTTTAGTTGGGAAAGAATTATTTTTTTCATGCTCAAATGCCAAAAGAGCATGGGCGCACACTATCGCGCATGTGTGAGTGCCCACACCCATAATTCAAAGCATGGGGAGGGCGAAAACAGCTTCTCTTGCCCCTCGGAGGGACTCTGGAGTCCGGAAACAGCCTGTTTCCCAACTTCTGGTGGGCCCAGTAGGCTCATGTTTTACCCTCCCCAGGCTCAAAGGCTTCCCTAGAGCTGGGGGAGGGTAAAAATGCCCTCCCCATCCCACCCCAAGGCTCTCTAGAAGCCAAAAACGGCCTCCCAGTGTCTCTGTGTGAACCAAAAATCAGCTGACTGGCACACACATGCATTTTGGAACTGAGCTAGGGCAACAGCTCGTGTGCCCGCAAATATGGCTCTGTTTGCCATATGTGGTACCCGTGCCTTAGGTTCGCCACCATTGTTCTAGGTGAACAATATACTGTATTATCTATCCTTTTAATCTATAAAGATTCAGTATTTCGCTTAGCATCTGTTATAAAAAATACTTAGTGATATTAAGATATTAAGTGCTCTGCAATTCCACATCTTTTTTTAATACTATAAAATTGTCAATCAGATTTTTGGTAAACTGTTAGTACACAGGTAATATAAACAATTATCTGTGATTGCATGCAAATACACCTTAGGAAATTGATACTTAAAATTTCTAGCTAATAATACTAACAAAACTCATAAAACATTTATCCATGTTCCCAACTTTCACAACTCCCGATATGCAGATTTCTATCTCCAGCATTTTTCTTGCCCTTATTTTTGGGGGAGGTCTTATTATTTGGGGCGCATGGAGCAAGATGGGACTCCTCTTGCCATCTTACTTGATTTCCAGCTCTGTCTCCCTAACCCTAACCAGAGGAAATGGCAGGGATAAGCTACATGTGCATTTCAATATTTTGGGGGAAGGGCTTATTTTCAGAGGGTGTCTTATTTTCAGGGAAACATGGTATGTATGAGGCATGTTCAATCTTCACATCATGCTCCCCATTCTCCTGGTTAACAAGTATACCTTTTAGACTGATTTTTATTAATTAGGAAATGAGATCTAAGAAAATAATCTGGCACGAGATGCAAGGTTTTCATTTTGTTACGTCTTCACATACCAAGTCCTTTTCAGAAACATGTACACAGCAAATATATAAATAGCAAAATCATTGGTTGAGAATACCGCACACACCAAGCTGTTCTACCATTTACCAGCTTGTAATCAATTACTAATTAATAACTGCTAATTGCTATGTACTGGTCTTATTCAAGAATCATGAAGTGACTTTACTATATTTGTTTTAATCACTAAAATGCTTTAAACTGGCTATCAGGAAACAGTGTTTGTCACCATTTCAATTTTCTTTTCAGTTCTATGCTTCAGATGATGGTGTTTATGTAAATTTTAGAGCAGATTGAACAGGGACATTCACACTAACATTTTACTTGATAGAGTTACAGAAATCATTAGCAAGTTCTATGTCTTTTTGCTTCAACAGAACCTAGAAGCAGAGTACAGTGGTACCTCGGTTAACAACCACAATCCGTTCCGGAAGGTTGGTTGTTAACCGAAATGGTCGTTATCCAAAACAATTTTCCCCATAGGAAATAATGGAAATGGATTTAATTGGTTCCCAGCCTTTATTTCTTATGGGGAAAATTGAATTTTTTTTTCTGCCCCCCACCCACTAATTGTCCCTCACTCCCACCCCCCTCTCCTTACCTCTTTACCACTTGCCTCTCTGCCTTCGTCCATTCGCCAGGGGAGCAGAAAAGTGTCACTTCAGCTAAAGCGAGGCAGGCGCTGAGTTTGCTGGTCCCAGCGGAGGCTTCTCTTTGAGGACACCGGCGGCGACGGCGGCAGCTTCTTTTCGGGGACAGTGGCGGAGGCCTGGGACCTGGGCATGGAAGTGATGTTCCCGGCACTGTTGTTCGTCGAAAGGAAGCTGCCAGAGCCACCAGCTGGTGGTAGTAGCGACAGCGGTGGCTCTGACAGCTTCCTTTCGAGGAACAGCAGCGTCGGGAACATCACGTCCATGCCCAGGCCCCCACCACTGCAGGTGTCCTCAAAGAGAAGCCTCCGCTGGGACCAGCAAACTCAGCCCCTGCCTCGTCATAGCCGAAGCGACGCTTTGATGCTCCCCTGCCGAGGGGACAAAGGCAGAGAGGCAAGAGGAAAAGGGGTAAGGAGAGGGGGGAAGTGAGGGACAATGGGGGGGGGGGTAAGAGGTAAAGAGGTAAGGAGAGGGGGATGGGAGTGAGAGACAATGGATGTAACATTTTGAATAATAACCAAAAATTTCTGTTCGGTATCCAAAGCAAATTTTTGCCGAAATCTTTGGTTGTTATCTGAAAAGTACGCTAACCAAGGTGCTCGTTAACTGAGGTACCACTGTATATGCAGAAAACAGAGGAACTGACATCATAAATTGAGTATCAGTCTGTACTCATTAGAATAAAAATACATTATTTCTAATTCCATTGAAAACAGCAGTACTTATGCCAAAAAGTTAAGTCAGATGAGGTAATATCTATAACAGCACAAAACTGTGAACCTAATCTGCTGAAATAAACCTAAAAACAATATTGTACAATAATTACAAAGAATAATGTAAATTGATATCGGCAGCAAAACTGGGTTTAATGTTTTCTAAAGTGATAAATGTGTTACTACTGGTGGAAGCTGATTCAAAGCATAGCTATCACTTTGGAGAATATTTAACTCATTTTTTCTTATAAAACAGCTAAATCAATCTATCAGAAGAAATACAAATACCAAGCTTGAGAGACAGGTTTCATGGCAATCATGGATTTAATCACTATTCAAGAGGAAAATACTTGACATTTCCCAGCTCTTACACAGGTGTCTCATTTATCATCCATATCTTTTAAAAAAAACAGTATCTCTGGATTCAGAATCCTGACTTTGCACATAAGCAACAGTTTCTTCAACTTTTCTTACAATACGAAAGCTGTTTCAAACAACAAGACCACAAACCTTCCATATAATTTATTAATATATAATACTAATACATAAACAATACTGAACTCAGGCTGGAACCTACATAGATTTTGAAATATTTAACCTGCAGCTTTAATTTTGTGTTTAAAATGTTAAAATAGTTCAGATAATTATTAGATTAGTTTCTCTTGCTGATTGTAAACATCAGTATTAACATTTAGGAAGGAAGAATTCCTCTCCAATTTCCTACTGTTCTCATTATTTCTTAAAGCAAACTTTCCTAAACTTATATCTAAAGATGAATTAACATTATGTCTTACACCATACATCTTACAATACTAACTGAATTGTTGACTAAAACTCCTGAGGCATACCAGGGCAAGAAGGCCTGAATTGAGGGCTCTCTTGTTGAACTGTCTGACTATATAACCATTAGGTATTTAGGACCATCACTGTTTCTTTGATTTGGGCTGCCTTATCCAAAATGCTTATATAATGGATTCACATATACACATCTGTCTATAACAAATCTATACTTTACCTCCTATATAATTCAACTACAGTGGAACCCTAGTACTCAATTAATTTGAAACTCATCAAATTTTATACTCAATCTGTTTTGACACAAAAATTTGTCCAGTTACTCATTGTTTGGTACTCAACACAAAACTCGAACTTGGTTGCCTTGTGATTTACTACATTATTCCTTATAGGAAAAATCTGTTTTGCACTCATCATTTTTGATAGTCATCACTTCATGGAACAAATAAATGAACAAATACCAAGGTGCCTTTTTTTTTCCTGATGCGACCTATTCTGGAAAATAAACTTTAATATTTAGCATAGTCTTCTTCCATCTCAAATTTGATGGAAACAATACATTTTAGAAATGATAGCTGGGAATTCTGAAAGTTACTACCCTAATACTTTCAAAGGCATCAGTATGAGAATAGTTTGACTTTGCTCTTTCTGCAAAACCCTAGGCTGTTTAAAATGCTTAATGATGCTTAATTTCTGATACCATTTATACTATATCCACCAACCTAATCCCTATTAAATTCAACAGGATATATTACAGAGTAGAAATATATGTAAAGAAGGAGTTGAAGTACAGCAAATAATTTACATGCAGAAGATTCCCATTTAATTTCCAGACAAAAGTGAGAAAAATTATGGCCAAAACCTTGCCATTCAATTTTATCAATTCTGTGAGAGTAGGACCAAATCTGACTTCTGATATTCCTACAATTAAAATTTTAATCTAGGTTTAATATACAATCCATTAAAAAATACTAAGTAGAAGATCACAATATATATTATAATACACACTAAGCATTAAACTTACACAAATGAAACAAAAGATTAACCCATGATTTTCCTATAATTATACCCAGTAGATAAATACATAAAGTTACAGAGGAATTAATAGCATATTATTCCTTAGAACCCTTTTTTTTCAAAATCATGTCAAGCCTTAATACTGTAGTCTAACATTTCAAGCATCAAAAACAACTCTTTCAGAATACTATATACTTTCACCTTGTGCCAAGATTTCGAATTCTGATAGCTCCCATCACAAATATTTGACACATGTGAATATTTAGAAAATGTTTCAACCTTTGGTAAAGATTGCCTTTTCAAAAACAATGTCACCAGAAACAAGAACTTCCATTCTATCAAAAAAAACCACCCCTAAATCTTGAATCTTTAAGCTAAGTTACTTGGTTATGTAAAAGAAATGCAGAGAAGTTTATATTATACCCAAAGTAGACCAATAAATTCAATGAACAATCACATTCTTAAAATAAGGAAATCATTACATTTAAACTAAAGCTGTGAGATACTAGCAGTAAAAGGAAAGTCTCAAGTAATGAAATATAAACCATTTCTTGTTGTCTAACAATATCTTTCCCATAAATTAATTTGTTGTATACAATTTAGTAGATATGCTACAGGTTAATAAGATTTACCATTAGCTCTATAAACACAATATTCTGCTTTTAATAAATTCAATTAGGAAAACTCTTTTGACACATCAGCCTATGCAGCTCCTAAAAAGTCAAACATTTTACACATATTTGCATATACATTCCGAGTAGAGTATTTATTTCTGTTTACCTCCTCCCACCAAGTTCTTTCTCCTCCCTGTCCGGCCATCTTGGGCCAAGAGGAGAAGCCATTACTTAACTAAATGACAGGACCAAGAACTTTCTCTTTTTTTTTACTGAAAGAAAATACCTTTATAGTCAGTTGCACAAAAACAGCCGCAACCTACAACCCGTTCTCTATAAACGGTCCTACAAAGTAAAAAGCTTAAGAAAAAGGCAAATCGTTCAATGAAGATGCACGTTGCAAGGAAGATGGATACAGCACGAGTAAACAAATCAGTTTGCTACGAGACTCCTGCGAGTGACACACCACGGAAGAGGCGCCACGTTTTTCAATATCCTTCTTCCTATTTTTATCAATTCATTTTCAGCGATTCAATTCGATCCAGTTCTTTTTCCCCCTTCAGCAACGTCTTTATTAATTATCGCCCGATCTTCTCATTATTCAGATAGCTTGCTCCTGAATGGAAAGAATCGGACCGGCACCTTCTATCCTACTTTTTAGAATAAATCCCTGAGAGTGAGCAACGGGAGCTTTCTATTCCAGCGGGCCGGAGGAGGAAAGAGCCGAGCGGTTCTCTCCCGACAGCCAGGCGAGGAGGGGGGTAGTCAGCGCGATGCCGAACCTCACGGTCGCGAGGTGACGGTTTAATCCCGCAGCTCTCCAGCACACTCACACAGGCTCCTACACAAATACCCACACACACACACGGGAGGGTGGCTCCCTGGTCGGTTGCCTCCTCCCCCACCCCAATCCCCTTACCTTTAACAGCAAGGCCTTCGTTCTGGCGCCATCTTCATGAAGCCTTAAAAATCCGAAGAGTCGGCTGCACAAGAGGGAATCAAGCGACAGAGAGAGATTGAGCAAAACAGACACGTTCGCGGAGTCCCCCAGCCCACCCCGCCCCAAACAGATCGCTCTGTGCGCTCCCTCACACTCGCTAGCAGGGGCAGAGCCCTCACTCCGGCCCAAGAGCACCGCCACACTCACACTCGCTTTTTCTCCCTCACGCGCACACACACACACTCGCTCGCTTGCTCGTACACCGCGGGCGGGCAGGCAAGAGAGATCACCGGACGAGCCGGAACCCGGAGGCTTTCCGTCTGAGTACCTGTCGAGGCCAGCGAGGACTTCTCTTTCCTCCGCTGTCAGGCTGGCGAAGTCCTCCTCGCTCTGGCCGCTCGCTTTCCCCGCCGCCATTTTCTTTTCCTCATCACCGAAAGCAGTAGAGGCAGCGGCGGCGGCGGCGGCAGCGGCGAGCGACACTCCACACGATTTCATGGAAACGCAACGTAATTAACTCACGATCGCAAGCCCCCCTCCCCGCGCGCCCCAACACCCCCCCAGTGCCGGGCGGGGCGGGGTGCCCGACACACACGCACCACCACAACTTTTATTACAACAACAACAGCCGGCAGAGAGGGGGAGGGAGAGAGAGGCGGGGGGAAGCCCCGCTGATCGGAGGAGGAGGGAGCAGGAAGGGAGCCCCAGCGCTGAAGACTCGGGGGGGGGGAGTGGGAGGAGAAGGAGGAGGAGGCTGCTGCGGCGGCGGCTGGCGGTGACGGAGCAGTGTTTACATCGCTGCTGAACCGCCAGCCCCAGCGGCTAAAAGTGAGTGGAGTCGAGGTGACAGGGGCCCGCGCCCGCCCGCGTGGGGTGTATTTGTTGCCCGTACAAACTTCCCCAGCAGCTGAACAAAGTTGTTGTAATTGTGTCACACAGCGAACCCCACGCCGCTACCGTGACCCCCCTCCCCACCCCATTTCCCTGTGCCCACGCAGCCAATCACCGCACTTAGGCGTGGCCACGTGACCTTTGTTGACTTACGTCAGTCGTAGCGCTTTTCTAGCGCTTCGCTCGAGCTGGGTATTGCCGCTGCTTTCGATCAAGGAGCTAAAGCTATTATGTATTTGAGGCTGTATTTCAAACCTTCCAGTTTGGGATATGGGAGACCTACGCGTGCGGCCGGGCAACAGGAATTAAACGGGGCAAATTTCAAAGGCTCGTATTCCTTAAATCGACAGTCTTAAGGTTTTGTAAATTACTAGCACAAGCTAATAGTACGTGAATTTAAAATGGGTTTTATTCTGCCTTGACAAGGTAACATTGCAGACAGAAATTAATAAATGCATTCTCCTCACCCATAAACTTCGTTTCGGTTCTGAAAAGATGGATATCAAGCGCGTCTTCTGATCTTGTTATAAAAAGTTCGTGTGTTCTAGTCGCTAGGCAAAACCACTTTTTGTTGTTTACATCTTCAAAACCAACATCTATAAACTGGCAGATTTTCATGCCGGTTAACAAAACGTAAAATTTTACCAATTGGAGTATTTGACCTGCGAAGGAGCAGGGCACCGAATAACTACGGCATTTTCTCTTAATTAAAAAACATAGAGAAGAGATCTAGTCCAGTAAGCAAATGAAGTCGCAGACTTTCTTAGAAATCACAAGTCATTTTGAAGGGAAGGCACGGTTAGTACTAAGCGTGGCGATGAAATGAAGACCTCTTTATTATATTTATTTATTACCACACTACTTATCCCAACGTATTTCCATCACTCTTCCGACATGTGGTGCGTACTTCAAAAGGTCAATCAGAAACCGGAAACATTCGACCGCGTTCTATTTCTTAGGTTTCCATCCTCATCGCTGGATTCACCATATTAGCAGAGAGGGCGGGATTTTATTATATTATCGGGTTATCATTCGGCCGTTAGTGAGTCAATCAAACGGCTTTGTCCCTCATGATCAAGCAAGTTCGTACGCGCCCTTTAAATTAGTTGTGGAGCGGCTGCATTTCTGAGAAAGGGCTCAGGGGGGTCTTTGAGCGGGAGTCGTGTTTACGCCAGGGCGCGGGGGTGGCAGTCCCCTCGGTTGGAGATGTGCAACTGATCTCGTTTCCGTGTGTGTGCGGAGGGGGGGTTACCGTTTGCCAACCCGTGTTACTGTTTGCCTCCAGCTCCCCCTTGGGATGGCCTGGGGCGTGGTTCTTCTGGCACCAACGAGTAATCATGGCTTCCCTTGAGCGCCGTCTGTGCGCGTGACGAGAGGAATCCGTCCGGGCACGGAGCCGAGCATAGCGGGACGCTACGAAGGAGTGGGCGGTTACCTGAGCGGCGCTTGTTCCCGTTAACAGATCTGGAGTAACTAGGGCGGTACCTCGCCGCTTCTATATACTGTACTGTGAAGGGAGAAGTGTTAGCAGTGGCAGTCACGGAAGCTAAGGGTGGTTCTGGTGGCTGCGACTTGGGAACGATTCTTTGCCTGGGTTCAATTTTTATATATTATATATACAGTATATATATATAAAAGCGTTGAGAGTTTCTTCCCTTTCCAAGGAGCTTGAACTGGAGGGGAGGAGGAGCTCCGTTCCCCTCCCTTCTCCGGCGCAGATAAGTGGAATAATTGAAGGCGGGTTTTTTCCGTGCAAGAAGTAAATTTTTAACGCAAGGCCTGGAGCTCATGCCTTTTATCCAGAAGAGTAACTGCCCAAAGGTCTCTTTGGAGAGTCCTCTCTTTCTACGGGGATTACCATGCCTAGGAATTGACATGCGGGACGTGTTAGGGAGGAGAGCTGGACGAATGACTTGGGGGTGGGAAACAGTACAGTGGGAAATGAATGTTTATTGGCTTCAGAGAGAAGTGAAGCAAGCGGACGTCTTCGAATTTTCCAGTTTCTCCCATGAAGCGGCGAGAAGGCAGGAATAAAAGAAAATACGTAAAAAATGCTGTAATATTTTGCCTTTCTAGTGCACTGTACTAGTTGTTTACACATTCCTAATTTTGTATTAATGTTAATGTATCACAATTCAGCATATGTTGCATTTGTAAATCTGCCGTGGGCTTTTTACTGTAATGTGATTTCCAAACTTCACATCTGCTTTAAAGTAATAAAGAACTACATAATTACCATATGTACGGTAATAAGCTCCATGAAATTCCTGGACTTTAATGGACAAACGCTAGTGTTGATTGTGTGAGATGTTCTTGCTATGCAGGCCAGGTTTGTAAATAATCCTTGAATCTGAAAAGAACTGGATTTTTTCCTAGTAGGATCGTTCTTAAATTATATAGAACGCTATTTTAGCAATTTACAAATATTTTTATACATTTTAATATGCCAAAAAATGCCAGTTTGATTTACCTAAAATAACTTTATTACGGTGTTCCATTTTTAAAGGTTATGCTGAATTCTTTCCAAATTATACTGATAGCAAACTGGAAAAAATGTTAATATCTTAAAACAGTAGCCTCTGAAATGTAATTACTTTGAAGTGTAATTGTTAAAACATGTTTGATGTTGAGCATTTTGTTTTGTTCTCCAGTTTAGCTTACCTTTGAAAAAATAAGTTTTGCATCTACATTTTTTTAGTTACTTGCTCTGAGTAAGTGTAAACCAAGTCAATTTACAAAGACTACCATCAATTGGGATAATATAAGCTATTGTTTATAACTTGTTCTTAATCAATGGGTTCTTGAATGTGAGGTTTCTAAGGAGAGGATAAGGAAGGTGGCCAGTTTTCCTTCCTTTTTTGCCTGCTATCAGTATTAAAATCCATGTCGGAAAAGCTGTTACTTGTCACAGATATAATTGATTGGTGCAAAATGCTTGTTCATATTACTGTGTGAGACATACATTCACAGAAGTAATGTCAACCATTGATGAATAACACAAAATCTAACCAATTTAGTGGGTGGGTGGGTGAAAGTAGGCCAAAATAGGCAGAAGTAATTGGTTCATCAAATTTATTGGTTAAAATGTTTTGGTAGACATAAAAAGAACAAGAGCTTTAATGCAACTTTTTGTTTTGCATACTTGATGCAAATCTACAGGTACAATTTAAATCAATTGGAATATGAAAAGCTTTATCCATAAGCATTCTATAAGGCAGTGATTTTCAACCTTTTTTGAGCCGCGGCACATTTTTTACATTTACAAAATCCTGGGGCACACCACCAACCAAAATGACACTCTAGCACAATACATATTATACATATAGTTAATAATATATTTTCCAAATATATTTATACTCACTTAGTGTGAAACCTGGGCCTATTTCAATGAACACAAAAGGGATATCCTGACAGGAATGGTAGTTTGGGGACCCATGTTTAATTTCCCCACGGCACATCTGACCATGTCTCATGGCACACGAGTGTGCCACGGCACACTGGTTGAAAAACACTGCTATAAGGTTACAGTGTCTTCAGCAGTAAGCAGTTTACCCATAAGCATTCAATAAGCTTACAGTCTTCAGCAGTATGCAATTTGCTTTTTCTGATTATTAAGCATATTATACAAACATGACACAAAGGAGCTTTAACTTTAAACCTATACAACAATCCATGTGAATTATACACAAAACTACAGTGGCCTAATAACTGGATGTCCAATTCAGCTTCACTGCATTGCTTTGTCAAGGTCTTCTAGAGAACCAGAGAACACATAAGGTGGGCAATCATGCACAATATGTTTACTAGTTTGCATATCAACACCATTATTACAACAAAAGGGTTAGTACATTGTACAAGGTCCAGGCAATTATTCCAATATCACACCTATTTCTGTTCAATTTTGTCCAAATAGAGTAAAATAGGTCAAAATAGTTTGGTAGAGGGATCACCAATGATCAGGCCATTCTTTGACCATTCTTTTCTCCAGGTATTATGGGGCTTAAACTAGATAGATGTTAACTGAATCATTGTTTTCCATACTGGTCTATGGAATTTCAATCTTGTTATGGGTTCTGCATTGTCCTGGTGAACTGGGAGGGCCTTGACATTCTTGATCACAACTAAAGTAGAATTTGTCTTTGTATGTGGGGCAGTATGTACTGCAACACACTGGTTACCAGTATGCACAAGTGGGATGCAATGTTCCAGAGATGATACACATTGTCTGGTCAAGTCAGACATCAATCAATTGGGTGTGGGCACTGTTAAGCCACATACTGGCACAATATTCAGCTATGAAACAAATCAAAGCCAAGAATGTTGTTTGTAGGGTGTTAGCATCAGAACCCCAGGATGTTCTAGCCCCGGGGTGTCAAATCCTTTGAGGGCCAGATCAGGGTTTGACCTTGGGTGGCCAGGTTGACATGACCAGATGGGCGTGACCTGCTTGACAACACTCATGTTGGTGGTGCTTGTCAGGGCCGCCGATAGACCGGTATTCCTGGGAGTGGCGTCACGGGCCCTGGCCAAATTGAAAAATGGGGGGCCCCGGACCCGGCGCCCGCCAAAAGCTCCCCAACCCCGATTGCGAGAACTCTGCCTCTGCGGAGCTTCTCCGACAGCAGCCCCGCACCTTCTTCCCACCCCCGCGAGGAAAGAAGGCAGGGAGGCCGGCAGACAGGCAGGGAGCCCCGATGCCAGCCGCGGAATGATCGCGGGGGTGTCTGGGCCATCCGGAAGCCAAGCTGCGCTGGCGCTGCTGGAGAAGCAGAATTGAGGAAGCCGGGAGAGGACTGAGCATGGCCGGCTTCTCTGCCGTCTTGTGTCCCCCCCGAGGATTGAGAACGCAAGAGAGCCGCGCCTTTCGGCCTCCGGAGGTGCTGGGCCGTGGGTTCGGGGGGGGGCATGAACACCGCCCGCCGCCCCGAGCCAATAGCTTCTTTTGGGCGGGCGCCGGCTTACTTGCTTGCATTCCTGCTGCTGGCTTTGGGAGCAGGTAAGTGCGAGGGGGAGGCAAGTGGAGATCCAGGTCCCTCTTTTCATGCATCCGCTCAGTGAGCCTTTCTTTGGAGTTGCCTCTTTCTTTCTTTCTTTCTTTCTCTCTTTCTCTCTTGCTCTTTCATTCTTTTTTCTTTCTCTTGCTTTCTTTCTTTCTCTTTCTTTCTCTCCTTCCCTCCTTCCATTTCTTTCATTACCCCTCTCTATTTTTATTTCTCTCATTCTCTTTCTTTCTCTTTCTTTCTCTTTTTCTTTCTCTCTTTTACCTTCCCTTCCTCTATTTCTTCTTTTCTTTCTCCTTCCTACCTTCTTCCCTCCCTTCCTTCACTCCTTCCTCCCTTACTCTCCCCTTTCATAAGTTTCCTTGCTTCCTTCCTCTGTTCCTGTCCCTTCCCCCTTTCTTTCTTTCTTTCCTTCTTTCTTTCTTTCCTTCCCTCCCTCCATTTCTTGCTTTCCTTCTCCTTCCTCCCTTCTTTCCTCCCTCACTCCCTTCTTTCACTCCTTCCTCTCTTACTCTCCCCTTTCTCACCTTTCCTTGCTTCCTTTGCACCCTTCCTCTGTTCCTGTCCCTTCCCTCTTTCCTTCCTTCCTTCCCACCCTCCGTCCATTCATTCACCCATTCCTCTCTTGATCGCCCCTTTTACCCTTCCTTCCTTCCTTCCTTCCTTCCTTCCTTCCTAGCTCGCCCTCGCCTTTCTTCCCTTCCTTCCAGATGGGAGTGCCCCCTCAAGACACCTGACCGACTGCTGGTACCCTGCTTTTTCTCTCCCCTCGTCCTTTCCAGCTCCTCGCCAGTGGCTGCCAGGTGTGGGATCCCCCTCCCCTCTCCCCTCGCTAGAAAGCACATGGTTTTGTCAACAAGGCCTCTTCAAAGAAGGGAGAAGTGCCAAGGAGCTGTAAATAAGCCATGCTCCGCCTGACCAATGCCAGGAGGCTCTTTCCCTTGCCGCTCCCGCTTCTTTCTTTCTCCTGGATGAGTCCACACAATCGGCTTAACCCAGTTCCTGAAATAGTCTATGGTAGTGTTTCCCAACCTTGACAACTTGAAGATATCTGGACTTCAACTCCCAGAATTCCCCAGCCAGCGTTCTCTGGCTAGGGAATTCTGGGAGTTGAAGTTCAGATATCTTCAAGTTGCCAAGGTTGGGAAACACTGACCTATGGGACCGCCTCGCTTGGCGTGAAGCGGGAAATGATCCCCGGGGGATGGAGTGGCTTGGCGACTTAAAATAGTTTTAAAATGGCAGGGGGGGGGGCAGACACTTAGGCTGTATGGGGCCCCAAAATTCCTGATGGTGGCCCTGGTGCTTGTGATGGCCCAATGCTCTGCCAGCGAAAACGGGCTCCTGAGCTCCATTTCAGGCTGTGGTGGCCTCCTGCAACCTTCTGCCAGCAAAAATGGAGCTCCGTTTTCACCGGCAGAGGCATCATGGGTCGATCCTTCGCTGTTTCCTGGGTGGCCCTGCAGGCCTGATCTAATAACTCTGTGGGCTGGATATGGCCCTTTTGACACCCCTGTTCTAGCCAGTCTGTTCAGGAAATTGTTGCGGCTTTTCAGTTTTGCAGCTATTTTTCCCCGAAAGTAAGGCAGTGTCTTACTTTCTTTTTATCCCCAAAAGCCCCACTGTGTCTTACTTTGGGGGTATGTCTTATATTGTCCCGGGCAATTTTTTAATTTCTTATTTTGAAATATGTAATAAATAAAATCTAGACTTTACAATTTGCGGGGGGGGGGGGGGGCAATGTAGCCTGCATGATAAATCATTTAAGTATACAGTACTGTACCTCTTTTAAGGACTCAGAAGCGGGAAGATTTTGGTCTTATTTGGCCACCGTAGCTGGTACTAGGAAGTGCTGATTGGTCCTTTGAGCTGCTCATCATCCTTGGTTCGGGGAGCTTGATGAAAGAAGTGGCAGAAGCGTGGGTGAGTGGAGGCGGGCAGGAAAGGCACGAACCAAGGGTTTTAAGCAGAAGGCGGGGGTGGTTCAAGCAGCGTTCCGCCGTCGCCGCCGCTCCTGCGTCTTTCGCGGAAGTTCTTGAATGGTGGCGACGGCCCTTGATCGCAGCCGATGAGGTTCGGCTTTCTTCGCTTCTCCTGCTGATTCCTTTGCTTTTCCGCTGCTGACTAAGGCGACGCCGGCCGGGCAATTGGAAGGTACCCGATAGCCCTTTTCGTCGCCTTTCCCGGCGGGGAGAGCAAAGGCGGTGGCGGGAGTAGTGGAGGCGAGGCGGAGAAGAAAGAAGCAGCGGATAGCTGGCGAGACGCCGGCTAGAGGGCTGGACCCCGCCGCTTTGCCGCCGCTCCCGCCGCCGCCTTTGCCTCTTGCCCGGCGGGAAAGGCGACGAAAAGGGCTATCGGGTCCCTTCCAATTGCCCGGCCGGCGTCGCCTTAGTCAGCAGCGGAAAAGCAAAGGAAGCAGCAGGAGAAGCGAAGAAAGCCGAACCTCATCGGCTGCGATCAAGGGCCGCCACCACCATTCAAGAACTTCGCTTCTCCTGCTGCTTCCTTTGCTTTTCCGCTGCTGACTAAGGCGACGCCGGCCAGGCAATTGGAAGGGACCCGATAGCCCTTTTCGTCGCCTTTCCCGCCGGGCAAGAGGCAAAGGCGGCGGCGGGGGGCGGCGGCAAAGCGGCGGGGTCCAGCCCTCTAGCCGGCGCCTCGCCAGCTATCCGCCGCTTCTTTCTTCTCCGCCTCGCCTCCACTACTCCCGCCGCCGCCTTTGCTATCCCCGCCGGGCAAGAGGTTGGGCGAGCAGGCCGAGGTGCTGGAACTGGGGCTGCCTGTCCTTGGCGTGAACGGCGGGCAGGTGGCGCTCGGCACCCGGAATCCCGTCTTCTCGCCACCGCCCGAGCTCCCTCCGGAGCCTGCTGCCGCCGCCGCGCTTCCTCCGCCGGCCGAGGAGTCCTTATCCGCGCCAGGTTTGGGAGACTCTCCTGGGCGCGAAGCTCCCTCGCCAGCGCCGCGAACTGCTCCGACGCCTCCCTCGCTTTTAGTACCGTGTTTCCCCGAAAGTAAGACATATGTCTTACTTTCGGGGTATGGCTTATATTAGCCGACCCCCCTGAAACCCCCCATATGTCTTACAATCGGGGGGGTCTTACTATCGGGGAAACACGGTAGTAAAATATAGTTCTAGAACTACACTGAATTTTGTGTACCTATCACTGATAATTTGTGTACCTATCGCTGAAGTGGAATGAGGCTACTTATATTTTTGTTAAGCCTGGCTGCAGGCACTTTTTTGAAGTAGTGATCCAGCTTCTAGAGATCTTGAGAAAGGATATCCTCTGCATTACTGAAGTTGGTTTTTTGGGCTGTGAGATTGATATCATCAGCATAATTAAATTTCTTACAAAGTTTCAGGCAGATCATGGACGTACAAGTTTTAAAAAGAAAGGGATAGCACTGATCCTTTTGGTAGTCCATTATTCAATTTCATTCTGTTTCTATTCTGTGAAAACTTGAAATAAGTTGTTACTCAACATGTCAATCAAAACAATGGTTTTACAGCAAGGTATAACCTTGATTAGTTTGATACTCCAGATAGTATTGCAGGCTATGGAGAGGTCAAGAAAAACAGAGACTTTCATTTTCCTTGAAGTAGTACAAGGACTTGATTGATACAATCAGGTCTGAGGTTCTACTTTTTCCCATTAGAATCCTTGTAGTCTTCTAATGTAAATTATAAGCAAAAGTGCCATTCAGATTTTTCTTAGTGAAGGCATAATTTAAAAATAAGGATGTAGACAAGCTGCTAGAGACAATATACTATATCAATGTTTTGTTGGCTTATAAGGACTTGAGTGGATGTGTTGATCCAACTACAGTAGAACCTCGACATACGAGCTGCTCTATATACGAGCATTTCGAGATGCCAGCTAGGAGGGGAGAGATATTTCTGTTCTACTTACGAGCCCAAATTCAGGATACGAGCGCTCACCGCCTGTCCCTGTCAGCGGCCCAGCCACCTTCACCCATCCGGACAACCGCCAGAGGGGCTCCTCCGGAGTGGTGCACGGGGAAGGGCTTGAGCCGCCGCCTTCTCCTTTCCCCGTGGGAGCGCCGCACCTCTTGTCTGCCCGGCCTGAGAGGCACAAAACCGGTGCTCATGCCAGGCGGCCCGCCTGGAACGCCAGCAATGTCGCCGGGCTGATTGCCGAGCGGGGGCGGGGCGTGAGAGGAGGCGAAGGCGCCGCCACACCGGCCCCCTCAGGCCGCTCCGCCCGGGATGGGGCTCCTCTGGAGCCCCCGTGCGTCCCTCCGGGCTTCTCTCTCCCTCCTTCCCCGCGGTGCTTGGCGAACGGAGAGGCGGTCGCCTCGCCTGCCGCCCCGCTCTGCTTCCCTCCCTCCCTCCGCAGCCTTTGTGTTTTTGGCTGGGGGGGGAGCAGGATGACCTTCCTGACTGCATGGCATCCTGCATGCAGGATGACATGCATGGCAAAGGGGCGGAGAGGATCGGGAGGCTCAAGCCTCCTTCGGTGGTGGCGGCCGGTTTCTTATTTTTGGGTTTGCACGCATTAATCGCTTTTCCATTGATTCCTATGGGAAACAATGTTTTGTCATACGAGCTTTTCGACTTACGAGCCTCCTTCCCGCACCAATTAAATTCGTAAGTTGAGGTACTACTGTAGTTATAAAATGCCTCACCGATTAAAAGTTGTTTTGGTTTCCTTGTAAGTGGGGGAGAAAAGAAGTGTTGAAAATCAAAGCATTGGGAATTTAGGATAAGTTTTTGAAGAGGGCAGAAGTTGTTTAACTACACATTTCTGAATGAGCCAAATGTTTTATTTCCATTTGACTTCCACTCTATTTCTGGGACTGGAGTTAATTTCGCTTTCATCAAGAGATAACTACATAGGAAAGTACAAACGCTTAGGGTTATGTCAAACAAATTCTTCTTTAAATCGAAATTTCCTCAAGGCAATTTTTCGAGATAATTTTAAGAGCTACAGTTTCAACAACTGGTAGTACCTGACTGTTCATATCTGAGCTCAGAATCTAAGCAAGGTTAGATCTGGCTAGGTTTGGATGGTAGAGATTACTAGGGATATTGACTCATTAAAGAAAGCAACAGCAAATCAAGAAAATTACATTAACATAATTTTAATCAATCAAATTGGGAGTTAAACTGCTACCGACAAGTAAGATAAATTTTAATTCAAATAAGCTACAGTGCCGATACTGATCTTGACTGCTGCCTCATAAGAGTTTCAATAACTAGTTAGTTTATAATACAGTGATCCCTCGATTTTCGCGGTCTCGATCTTCGCGAAACGGCTATACCACGGTTTTTCAAAAAATAATAATTTAAAAATAGTCCGCGGTTTTTTTCTATACCACGGTTTTTCCCGCCCGATGATGTCATACGTCATCACCAAACTTACGCGGCGAGAGATTTTTTATTACAAAGTAGCTGGATGGGGAACTTCCCCACCTTTAATTGTACAGCCCGGCTCTCCAAACCCTACTTCTCTCATCTCTCCTTATCCCCATCAACCCCCCTCTCCTTTTATTGCCTCCGAAGATGAAAACTGCCCCGACTCTTACCATAGGGAGGGGGAGGACGGACTCGACTCAGACGATCTGCCACCCGGGAAGCTTCGCGCTCTCCTCCGAACAGAGGCGCCCGCAAGGCAGTGGGAAACGAGTCAAACAGCCCAGATGCTCGGAGAGAGGAAGGGAGGGTGGAATAAATGAAGGCTGGCGTTCTCAGCCAAATGAAAGAAAAGGAGGAAAAGTCACTAAGAAGAGGCGATCGCAGCGGCGGTGAAAACAAAATCCGGAGGAACTTGTGGCGATTCCTGCCCTTCGGCGCTGCCCCGATCTTTTTTTTTCCAAACCGCATTTGTGCAGAAAGAAACGCCGGGGGCTCTTCTTTGAACGCTCTCGGCTGCCCAAACTGCCCTGCCAACTTTCATCGCTCCCCGCCTCCAACTTCAAGCCCTTGTGCGGCCATGGAAAAAGGGCGCGCATGCGCAGATGGTGTTTTCACTTCCGCACCGCTACTTCACGGAGAATCGATTTTCGCGGGAGGTCTTGGAACGTAACCCCCGTGAAAATCGAGGGAATACTGTATCTCATATACAACTGGGCTTTTGGATTATGAATACATCTGTGAAATGGTTTCTCTCAATTCTTGCTGTTCTCTCAGTTTCATTTTTCCTAAAATTGATGGGACTAGGATAGTCATCTATTCTAACATAGATCTATATAAGGTTTTATTTATTATAAATTCACTTTCCCTCCCCCCCTCTCCAACACAGGACTCTTTTTTAAAAAACATTTTAGATCCTACATATAATAAGAACATAGCAATCAAGTTGTTAATTTGTATTCTCCACAACTATATGTTTTGTGCTGATATTGTTACATTGGTTTCCAATTTTGTCTGCTTATACAACTCAAAAACTGCCAAGGACCAGATTATCTAAGAACTACTTGTTCCCATAGCAACTTATCCATTCCATCAAATCTTAAAGACTTTACTCCTGCAGCTCTAACTTTAGAAGTTATATGCATAGAATCTGGGCCCTACTGTAATTGTTCGCTTTTTAAAATTTCTCCTGAGGGGTGGTTGCCAGGCAGTAACTTTATCATCTGCCTGTAAGTTGAAGACTATCTTCTTGATCTCTGACATTTAGAATATCTATATACAGTGTATTGCTTGCAGTTGTTGTTAGATTAAGGGCCATCACACTATCAAATCTGCTTAATATACAGGCAATAGAAAACTTTAAAAAACAGCTTTCTCAGAAAACAAAGTTGGCAGGTTTTATTTCCCCAATTATTATTTCTCCAGGCCTCATTTTCATGCACCCATAAAATTAGTGGGTATGTATACTTAAAACTGATCAATTATGTATATCATTTACCATATCAATCTGTCGGTTAAAAGTTCTGTAAGAGTTTTCTAGTATTTCTTATATTGCAGTTAGCTAGAATTTTTTTTGTTCAAATTACTAATCTACCAAGGAACTGATTATTGAAATTGAAAAGTCAGGACTCCGGTAGTTTAAATCAAACTGGTTTATTCATGGCAAGAGAGATTACAAGACACTGGAACGGTAGATTTTCCGGAAAAAGGGCAACGGCTAACCCGTTGCCCTTTTATACTCTTTTTTAACGCGGGCTTTTCCCAACTGACACACATTTAACTTTCGCGGCTATTTTCTGAATAGCCGCGTCTTAACCAATCGCAGATTTTCTGCGAATATTTTAAAACAAACACAACACCCCTCCCTCTTTGGCTGAGACCATGATTACGTGTTAATCCACGTCACATAGTCCTGCAAGCGGATTGGTGGCTTTACAGATCTCTGGGACCTGCGCAGTTCATTTTGCTGGGAGCTGCTTGCCTGGACGGCTGGCTCCGTTGCTCCGCTAAGGCTAGTCTCTGACGGGCCTGGTTGCGATGATGCATTTTGATCTTCGCCGGCCGCCAGGGGCAACAAGCAGCCATCGCTGGAGTCTCGAGGTGGTTCTGGTAAGTCCTCTATTGGTTTGTCTACAGTAGGCAAAATGTCTGGGTTAGTCTTCATTCTCTTGCGTAGTTGGTCGACATGCCGATGCCAACTGCGCCCATCTGTTAATATTACGATGTATGTTTTTAACCCTGTTTTATCTAATACTGTTCCATCTTTCCATTTATCGTTTGAATCATAGTCTTTTGCATA
Organism: Erythrolamprus reginae; assembly: GCF_031021105.1. NCBI lineage: Eukaryota > Metazoa > Chordata > Lepidosauria > Squamata > Dipsadidae > Erythrolamprus > Erythrolamprus reginae. The sequence goes on from NC_091953.1 coordinate 66,839,949, forward strand.
AATTAAATCCCCGATGTTAAACTGTCTCTCACTTTGTACTTTTATTTCTTTTTGGTCATTCTGGTAATTTGGGTGAATTCTGTCTAATTTAGAACGGAGATTTCTGCCCATTAAAAGTTCTGCCGGGCTTTTGTTTGTGGACGCTGACGGCGTAATATGCTGAATGGTTAAAAATTCATCAATTTGTTGTTGCCAATCTCCTAATGGTGCTTTGTTTAATGCTTCCTTTGTGGTTCTAACCATTCGTTCTGCTTGCCCATTAGCTTGGGGAAAATGAGGTGGGGTGAGCACATGCTTTATGCCCTGGTCTGCAAGAAATAGTTCCATTTGACGGGCTGTTAACTGAGGCCCGTTGTCAGATACCAAAATATCTGGAATACCATGTGTGGCAAACATTTTCCTTAATGCCTTTATAGTTGCGCTAGTAGTTGTGGATGCCATGAGTTCAATTTCCAGCCACTTGGAGTATGCATCCACAACCAGTAAAAAGGATTGGCCCCTGATTGGTCCTGCAAAGTCAATATGTATTCTAGACCAGGGCCCTCTTGGTGTTGGCCACTCTGATGGTGTGACTTTTGGTGGGTTGGGTCTTGTTCTCTGGCAGGGTACACAACCACCCACCCATGACTCTATGTCCTTGTCCAACCCTGGCCACCATAAATGACTTCTGGCAATAGTTTTCATTTTGACTATTCCTGGGTGACCTATGTGCAATAACTGCAATGCTTGCTTCTGTAAGGATTTTGGAATAACAACCCTGTCTCCCCATAATATACAATCTTTTAACACATTTAATTCAAACTGTCTATTCTTAAAAGGTTGAAATTGGTTTGGTTGTTGTTCAATTGGCCATCCCTTTAATATCCATTGTTTAATGTGTTTCAAAATTGGATCTACTTGTGTCTGATTGGCTATTTCTGTTGCTGTTAATAACGTTTGTTTACTAGTTTCAATTAATAAAACGCTTGAGGCAGGGGCTGGATCACTGACTAATTCTGTTTGGGGGCACCTGCTTAATGCATCAGCATTTCCTATCTCTTTCCCCCCCCTGTGGATTAATGTATAATTGTAAGCGGCTAAAAAAATAGTCCAACGAGTCATGCGAGGGGAAAGAAAGGCGGGAGTTTGTTTGTTTCCCGCCAAAATACCTAAAAGCGGTTTATGGTCGGTGATTAACGTAAAGGGCCGACCACAAAGGTAATAATGAAATCGTTTAACTCCAGCGACAAGGGCTAACGCCTCCTTGTCGAGCTGGGAGTAATTCCTTTCAGCTGCCGAAAGAGTTTTAGAATAATAGGCTATTGGGGCTTCTGTGCCGTCCGGAAAGTTATGGCTGAGGACGGCTCCTATGCCGAACGGTGAAGCGTCGCAGGTTAGGGACAAAGGCATAGCTACATTATATTGAACTAAGACACTATTGGATGAAAGCAAATTTTTTACTGCTGTGAAAGCGGCTTGTTCTTTTGGTCCCCACGTCCAGGCAGAGTCTTTCTTTAGGAGGTTATGAAGCGGTTCTGCCACCGTCGCTTTCTGTTTAAGAAAGACGGAATAAAAGTTAAGGAGTCCTAGGAATGCTTGTAAGTCTGTCTTATCTGAGGGGGTGGGGGCATTTCTTATGGCATCAACTTTGTCATTTGTGGGGTGAATTCCAAAACGATCTATTGTAAAACCCAAAAATTCAACTTTGGGCACGGCCCAAGAACATTTGTCCGCTTTTAAATGGAGTCCTGTTTCTTTAAATTTAGTTAAAACGCGCCTGATTCTGTCCCATAACTCAGATTTGGATGTGGCTGATATTAATACGTCGTCGAAATATGGAACGACCCCGGGAATATTATTTAAAATGCGTTCCATCAGACCCTGAAAGATACCTGGGGCGGTAGAGACTCCAAACTGGAGTCGGGTGCATTTAAAGGCACCTCTATGAGTTACGATTGTCTGGGCCTCAGAGGTGTCCTGATCTACGGTAAGCTGTTGATATGCCTGGGCCAGGTCCAACTTCGCGAAGATGGACCCATTTCCTAAGGTGTGCAAGAGTTGTTGCACTACTGGGATTGGATAGGCATTATGCTGTAGTGCTTTATTAATCGTGGCTTTATAATCGGCGCAAATTCTAATAGAGCCATCCGGCTTAACGGGCGTTACAATAGGGGTTTCCCATTTGGCATGATCAGTGGGAATTAAAATGCCTTGAGCTATCAATTTGTCCAATTGTTCATCCACTTTAGGCAAGAGTGGAATGGGAATTCTGCGGGGCTTTAACCGGATAGGCGAAATATTTGGGTCCAGATTAAACGATATGGGGCTGCCTGTATATTTACCCAGAGTGCTAGAAAAAACTTCGGGAAATTCTTTCAACAAATCATTTGGGTCAAAAGAGTCACATACATTGTTAACCCCTGAAATTTCAATGCCTAAAGGTTGTAACCATCTAAGTCCCAGTAATGTGTGTTTAGGACCGTCAACCACTAACAGAGGTAAAAACCCTTGAAATTTTTTAAACGCAATAGGAACATTTAAACATCCTAATACTGGAATTGCATGGCCCTGAAAATCACTCAAACCCGGTTCCCAAGGTTGCAAGTCAGTTTGTTTTACACGAGGTAAATATAATCTAAGTTTTTCCCAAGGCATTATGGAATGTCTGGAACCGGTGTCTAATTCCATTTGGCAGGGGTGGCCGTTGAGGAAAAGAGAAACAAATAGCTTGTTTTCCGCAGTGGGGAAATTGCAGTTTACGGAAGAAGGGGAGTTACCTCGTTGGGTAGAAGAGGGCGAGTTGTCAGCCGGGCGGGAAACGTTGCGTGAAAACGGTGGTCGTCGATTCCTCGGTGAAAAATAGGGTCGTTGGTTTTGCTGAGTTGCTGGAGTTGGGTTGGCGGCGCGGCAGACTTCAGCGATGTGGCCGCGGCGCTGGCAACGGCGGCAATAGGCGTCCTTGAAATGGCAGCGAAAACGAGGGTGATTTCCGTTGCAGCCGGCACATCTGTCTGCACGGGAGGCTTCTTTGGCGTCATGGTCGGAGGCTCTTCGGATTTGGAGACAGGTGTCGTCTGGAGTAGCGGATTCCGAGTGTTTTTCATCAGGAGAGCAGGCGTGCCAAGGTGATTCATCAGGAATGTGATGAACGGTTGAGGTTGCGCGTTTAATTTCGGCAACAGATGTTTCAGATACCTCGGAGGCTTTTGCTGCCTTAAGAATGTCTTGGAGAGAGGCATCCTCATCAACTAAATATTTCTTCTGGAGCGTGATATTGGTTAGACCGAAAATAAGGCGGTCAATCAATTGTTCCTCTGGATCCTTGTATTTGCACTTCGGAAGGAGTGCGCGTAGCCGAGTTATAAAATCGTTGGTGGATTCTCCGTCCGCTTGCCTCATCTGAGCGAATTGATGGCGGTATACGCGGACAGGAGTCGTCGGCTGGTAATGAGCGGCGAGTTTTGCTTGTAGAGTTGACCATGCGACGGTTTCCAGGGTGTCTGGGTCAACGAGTGTGGAGGCTAGGCTGTAGACTTCTGTGCCGCAATAAGCGAGGAATATAGCTTTCTTCCTCTCGTCATCGGCGTCATGTAGATTGCTCGCTTTCAGGAAAAATGTGAATTTGGACATATACGAGGTCCAAGCTTCCGTCTCGGAGTTGAATACAGGAGGCGGTGGAGCCATGGCCGAGTTCATGGCTGCGTTAGCGGGAGTTCGACCTCCTCGTCGCCACTGAAAAGTCAGGACTCCGGTAGTTTAAATCAAACTGGTTTATTCATGGCAAGAGAGATTACAAGACACTGGAATGGTAGATTTTCCGGAAAAAGGGCAACGGCTAACCCGTTGCCCTTTTATTCTCTTTTTTAACGCGGGCTTTTCCCAACTGACACACATTTAACTTTCGCGGCTATTTTCTGAATAGCCGCGTCTTAACCAATCGCAGATTTTCTGCGAATATTTTAAAACAAACACAACAGAAATTATTTAAAAGAATGTTGAATTAATGGTGCTTAATCCAGGAAACATCTTTCTCAAATAAGAGAAATATTTACAGGTTATATATGCATTTATTTAAACATGTTTACATTTTGCAGAATTTAAAGCTATTAGTAACCATATTATTATAACAAAAATATGTAAACTTTTTTCTGATACAGTGTTGTTAACCTGAGAGCATTCATTCATATCTGACTAGCATCAGACTACAGTAATAGTATGAATGCGAAACTTTAGATATACATTATTTCAATTGTCAGGAGTGCAGTGAGAAATTCAATGACACACTACTTGTAATATGCATCACTTACAGATGTCATTTCGAAACACTGCAGATATGCTATCTGTCTGAAGAAATGCAAAATTTACACATGCACTTCTGGCAATTCAAATAATGTATATTGTGATCCCTCATTTATCGCGGGGGTTAGGTTCCAGGACCACCCGTAATAAATGAAAAACTGTAAAGTAGGGACACGAGGCCTTTTGAAATATTGAAGGGTCTTCTGAAGGCAGAGATCAAATGAGAAAAGTTAAAGAGCGAAACCTTGTTGTATTAATGCTCTTGGCCACCGCAGCTGCCTCCTTGAAAGCGTCAGGAATCCCAAGGAGAAGAAAGGAGATGCCCATCTTGCTTCCCCTCGTCCCGTCCAGAGCAGAAAAGCCGCCAAGGCAGAGGATGGTGAGCCTTCTGCTTCCCCCTCGGCTCCGCCACAGCCTCCCGACCTCCAGGCAGCCCTAGAATCCCGGCAAACGCCGCAAGCCCCTGACCTCGCATGCGCACATGCCTCTCACAGAAACCCACGATGCACTGAAGCCGCGAGCAGTGAACTGCGAAGTGGCGAGGGATCACTGTATCTAAAGTTTCACATTCATACCATTACTGTAGGCTGGGGAAAAAATGTGGTGCATTACTTTCTAGGCAATTCTCGTAGGATTGTATGCCGCCCCGAGTCTACAGAGAGGGGCGGCATACAAATCTAATAAATAATCATAATAATTGTGCTTTTAAATTTGGTCATCACTTGGATTGTGATGATTGTCTTAAAGGGCAACATAGGTTTAAATGATTATTAGAGCAGACTTTTATTAAATTAGTTGTTATCAAAACTCAGTGCTTCTCGTAAAGTTTATTCAAATATCAATGTACATTTGATTGGAATCCAAATTAGTCAGTTAGGCTTATAAAAATGATTACTTAAAACTGCAAAAATATTGCAGAAAATAAAAATACCGATAAGTTTCAGATAAGTGTACATTTCATTATAATTGCTGGCAATCCATTCTGAGGACAGGATCTGTAGGTCAGCGGTTCAAATCTCATCACCGGCTCAAGGCTGACTCAGCCTTCCATCCTTCCTAGGTGGGTAAAATGAGGACCCAGATTGTGGGGGCTATTGTTAACATGTTGTAAGCCGCCCTGAGTCTAAGGAGAAGGGCGGCATTAAAATAAATAAATAAATAAATAAATGATGTCCACCTTTGCCCCTTCCCCCTGGCCAGGTGATCATATTTTAGGCACTGGCAACTGGCTCACCTTCATGGCCATTCGCACAGTCCCTCAATCACATGACTATGATTTTTTATGGTTTTTGCAATTTTCTGGTGTTTTTTACATTTCTTGCAAAAAAATATGGCCATTGGGTTAAATGAATTTGCTTAACAATCATGATATTAGCTTAATCACCACTACCTAAATAATTGTCATCAGGTCCAGTCATGTGGTGATCCATTTAATAACTCCAATGACTTAAAATCATAATTCCAGGTATAATTGTGCTCTTCAAGTTGAGGACTACCTTTCTTTTGCTGATTAGCTAGATTTAATTTTTTTTTGTATTTTAAGTCTAAGTACATTCTCAATGTTATAAAAAAGAACAATAGCCTGTTAAGCTATGTCTTAAAAGTTTCCATGTTTTGAATTCCTCCTCTAAAATTTCCAAAATAATAATAGTAATAATAATAATAATAATAATAATAATAATTTATTAGATTTGTATGCCGCCCCTCTCCGAGGACTCGGAGTGGCTCATGTCAGGGATACAAGAAACTAAAAAATATTAATATTATCAATTGTATTTAAAGGGATTTACTATTGTGACTGAGCCATAAGAATGCTGTATTAGGTGATTTGTACAGTCAAGAGGGGATAGAACAGTTTGGTAGCCAACAAGTATTACAGTTTAACATCAAAAATTTCTATTCCAGGAACATTTCAAACTGCCAATCTAGATTTTCAATTTATAATTGGATAGAAAAATTCCAAGTGCTTTCCTATAAGAGACAAACTCAATTTCATTTTCAATATTTTTCTACTCCAGTATAATTTCTTTAAAAACTATGTCAGATTACTCTAACTGCCAAATCAAAATGCACTAGGTGGGTTTAAACATCTATATTCCATGTCAATAATTGGCAAGTTTAGAAGCTACCTGGAACTTTGACAATAATTTATTAGAGAGAAACTTTTTCCTTAATCAGCAGTTTATGAATGTAATATTTAATGAAATGCTGTAAATTGAAGACTACCCATACTTCCTCTGTCAGTGAGATGGACAGTTTTAAAATGACTTAGGACAGTTGTTCACACGTGCAACTGCTAACAAGTTATGTGATCAAAATTCAGATACTTGGCAACTGACTTGACATTTTTTAATTTTATTTTATTTATTTATTGGATTTCTTTGCTGCCCCTCTCCGAAGAATCGGGGCAGCTTACAACATATAATAAAAAACAATAAAATACAATGACAAATCCAATTAATTAACTAAATAACTAAGCTAAAATCCCTAATATTTTAAAAATCAATCATACACATTCAAACCTCAGCCATACATAACATTCATCAGTCAGGGGGCCTGACATCTAACTTCCCCAAGCCTGGTGACATAAATAGTCTTAGGACTCTTAGGGAAAGTGAGGAGGGTGGGGGCAGTGTGAATCTCTGGGGGAAGCAGATTCTGGAAGGCCGAGGCCCCCACAGAGAAGGCTCTTCCCCTTGGCCCCGCCATGTGACATTGTCTGGTTGATGGGACCCGGAGAAGGCCAACTCTGTGGAACCTAACCCGTGGCTGAGATTCATATGGCAGAAGGCGGTCTCCCAAGTAATCTGGCCTGATGCCATATAGGGCTTTATAAGTCATTACCAACTGTTGCAGTATAGCATAAAATGTTAGAATAGGAATATATCATATTATATATATCTGGACCTCTAGCATAAAAATGCTCTGCTTACCCTGATTCTATTATAGCCAGGACAGGACGGTACTAACTTGCTTAAGTCTGCACTTCTGGTGAATTTGCAACAGGAAGACAACTGACCATAAAAGGGTTCAATAAACATCTCACTGATAAACAAGTATACATCACTCTAGACAGGACTATGATCAAAGTTATACGATCAAAGGGGGAAATTTACATTGCCTGAAGCAAAACAGGACTGTGATAAAGGAGATTGGTTGTGATAAGGCAAAAGGCTTCAGAGAAATTAGGTGTGAGAAACATTTGCTCAAAGGAAAAGTTTCAAGGAAATTGGTTTGTGATATCTGGGAGAAAGGAAGGACTCAAAGATATGTCATGTTTGACGTTATGTTATTGGATGTTTGTGTATCACTTGACATGTACGTGTAATTATCCCCATCTGCTTATGCTCCCAAATAAAAAGAGGTACACAGCTCCATACTGTGTCACTTCACCCAGAGAGAAAATGTGTCCAAGTCTTCTTTCTAGGATTCGCGTTCGTGAGTGACCCCCCTTGGCTGGGAGAGCTTGGAGCCGCTGCCTTCCCACCCGGCTGCCTTGCCCGTCTCCCCCCCCCACACATCCTCGGCCAACGGCGCCCGCCCCGTCCGCTCCAAAAGCCGCGTCAAGGCCGCCAGGGAGCCCCTGCTGCTGGGCGGGGGCTCGGGCTGCTGCCAAGACTGGTTGGCAGGGTGGGGGATCCAGCCTCCAGCTGCCTCTCCTGTGCAGCCTGGGTCCACCGGCAAGAGCTTTGCCTTGGCCGTTTCTTCCAAGGGTGGCCCGCTGTCTTCTTTCCTGGGTGCAGAGATGACACCCCCCCGCCTCCTCCTCTCTGCTTGGCTCTCCCAGCTTTCCTCCCATCCGCCCCCCCACTCCTTCAAAGAAGGCAAGGGTAGATTTGATGGAACACCTGGCAGCTTTATTTCAATTTTTCCATCCAGAAGATCTCAGGCGTTTCTTTCAAAAAGACTAAAAAGAAAAGTGTCCTCTCTTTCTGGGCTTCGAGATAAAGGGGAACAGAGTCCGGGTGGAGAAAAAAAACCCCTTTGGCATTGCAGACTCAAAAGGGGTTTTTTGAACAGATAGACAATTTTAAAAAACGGTGGAAGGATGGAGTTTATTGCTGCATTGAACTCATTGTGAAGAGTCATATTAAACCACCATCCAGCAAATTGGTGCCTCCTTCCCTGTGTGGGAGGGGCTTGAGCAGAGAGGGACACTGGCAGGAGATTCACCTTCCTCCACGGAGGGGGGGAGTTTGTGGCACCGAAGCCTCAGGATCTGCAGCGGGGAAGAGTCCATTGAAGTTTCGGCTGCTCCCCTTTCCTTTTTCTCTTCCACCTCCTCCCCATTCCTTTTTCTTCTTCTCCCTCTCTCCCTTCCTTCTCCTCCTCCCCCTCCCCCTTTTTTCTATCCTGCCTTTATCCCCTCTTCTTCCTCCTACACCTCCTCTCCTTCTCTCCTTCCTCTTCCTCCCTTCCCCTCTTCCCCTCCCCCTTCCCCTTCTCTTTTCCTCCTCTTCATTCCTTCCTCTTCCCCCTTCTTTCTATCCTGCCTTTCTCTCCTCTCTATCCTCCTTCCTCCTCTTTCCTCTTCCTTCCTTCCCTTCTTCCTCCTCCCCCTCCGTGCGAGAACGCCCTCTCCCCCTCCCTCCCCTCCTCCCCCTCGGCCGAGGGCCGAGCCAGGGTTACCGGGCGATGCCTGAACCACGCTCCCTCCTTGCGGCAAGAGCCTCAATGTGGTTCCTGCTGAAAAGCTCTCTCTCACACACACACAAAACTCATGCCTGGGTATGAAAGGGGATGGGAGGGGGGGAAAGGGACCACAGAGCCCATCATCTCATCCGCACACAGCTCCCACCCTGGCAGCAGAACCTCCCTCAGCCAGCACAGTCTACCTCTCACACACACACTCCTACCTGGAGTGGGGGGGGGTGTTGGAAAGGGTGCTTCTAGACCCTTCTAGAAGCAGGAACAGTGAAATCTGCAAAGCTTAGGACAGAACCATCTGCAAACACTGAATAAATATTTGACTCTTAAGATAGCCATGGAAAAGTTCACTGGTTCACTGATTGGGCAGCCATAAAATCATAGAAATAAAAGAATACATGTTACTTGATTACTACTTTTTGCTACTTCTGTAGCAGAGATTAAATCAACCATTTAATTTCCAAAATAATGTACAGTAATACCTCGTCTTACGAACCTAATTGGTTCCGGAAGGAGGTTCGTAAGGCGAAAAGTTCGTAACATGAAACAATGTTTCCCACAGGAAACAATGTAAAAGCGATTAATGCGTGCAAGGGGGGGGGGAATTGCAAAATGGCGCTCCGCTGGGTGCCGCCGCCTGGCTGTCACCTTTTAAAACAGCCGGGGGGCTTCTCGGCGTTCTCCCGAACCCAAACTTTTGCCGAACTTTTCAGGTTGGCGTTCGGGAGGCCGCCGAGAAGCGCCCAGCTCTTTCAGAAGGTTATAGCCGGGTGGGGCCGCCCGGCGGAGCGCCATTTTTAAAATCAGCGACGGCGTTTTTGGCCGATCTGAAACGTGGCCCCCAGGAAGGACGTCTTCGTGACGTCAAAGCTCCGCCCATTGAATTCTCTATTGGGATTCCCCACCTCCTTTTCAGCCTCCAGATCGGCCGAAAACACCACCACCGATTGCAAAAATGGTGCTCCGCCGGGCAGCGGCACCCAGCTGTAACCTTCTGAAACAGCTGGGCGCTTCTCGGCGGCCTCCGGAACCCAAACCCGAACTTTTGTCGAACTTCCGGGTTCGCCAAGAAGCCCCCCGGCTGTTTCAGAAGGTGACAGGCGGGCAGCGGCGCTTCTTGGCGGCCTCCCGAACCCGAACCCGAAAAGTTCGGCAAAGGTTCGGGTTCGGGAGAACGCCGAGAAGCCCCCTGGCTGTTTCAAAAGGTGACAGCCGGGCGCCGCCGCCCAGCAGAGCGCCATTTTGCGATCTGCAGTGGGTTCGTAAGTCGAAAAAAGTTTGTATGAAGAGGCAAAAAATTTCCGAACCCCGGGTTCGTATCTCGAAATGTTCATATCACGGGGGGTTCGTATCACGAGGTACCACTGTATGGTGAAGCATAGCAGATTTTACAGATGATTGTTGCTGGATACTCTGAATTCAAGGGAGAAAATGCTAGTGTTAATATTAGTACAATCAAGGACAACTTAAATTTGTCACACTTATAAATCATTTGACAGGAAAGAAAATGTTGCCAGGATCTCTTCTCTTTATGTTTGGTTAATTGGCAAATTAGGCTTCTATAGTTCTAGTGGTGACTTTTCCAGAACATTTTAAGGCAAACATCACCACAACAATTTTTTCTAGACATTTTTTCCTGATGAAATAAATATATTTTATTCTTTATACTGTTTCCATCTTCCCTTAAAATATTAACAGAAGCCACAATGGCCTGAGAATCAGTGTCCCCAAGTTAAATTAGCAAACTTCCTCAAACCCTGAAATAAGTTACCCAGACCTAATCTACATATTAAAAGATAAAGTCTGCAAATACAAAGTCTCCCAGCAGAACTGTATGTTCACAAGCATGCATTTCACACACACACACTCAGCACATAGACAGTTCCACATCACCGACTACTCCCCCTATAAAAGTTTGCCACTGTACCTCCTTTCACTGCAGCCTTTCCCCAAAAGCAAACTGTTTTGCTTTTAGGAATAAGTATTTCTTCCGTTCTCAAAGCTGTCTGGATCTCATTTTTATTTATTTTTGTGCAACTCCGGCTCAAATTGGAATCCAAATTATTCTTTGACAACTCCCTATAGTTTGCTGCTTCTCTCCTCAAATCCTCAATGGTTGCACTCTTCACTCATTATTTTCCCATTTGTGAAAAGCACTTAGTTCAGTGTGGTTGAACCCACACACTAAATAATAAATGACAATAAACAGTGATGGACAAATATGAAATAAGTTTTATTTTAAAACTTAACAGGAGGTACAGAAGATTCGGAATAAAGCATGGTTCACAAAGTATTATAAAGTACGCTATTAAGACAGGGGGAAATCACTTTGACTAGTTTGGGAAAATAATTTATTAACCAAGAAAAGTAATATTTTCTATACATCCAAATCTACAATTCTTTTAGACCATGCTGAATTACTGCCTATCTTTTCATCTTCAAACATTGCAGATAATTGAAAGTTTTGTTCATTTTTTGCAAAAGTATCCCAAAGTACAATAATTTAAATTCAATTTTATCTGAACCATCCGACTTATATTGAATATTGGATTGTCCACAATTAATCCTAATAAATCACAACTGAAATTTTCCATGACAATACATGGTAGCATTTCTTCTACAGATAAACAGTGCTAGAAATAATTACCATGGACTAGCACTCCAGTTGGAGGGGTTATACCTGAGAATCTCATTCCTTTTATTCACAATCTTCTATTGGGAGATGAATTCAGTCTCTTTTAAAATACAAGTGCTAGTACAATTCAAAATATTGCTTTCTAGTTACTCTCCATCAAAACAATTTGTTTTGAAAGACTAGCATGATGTAGGATGTGTAATGAGTTGTATACAAATAGAAAATGTTCTGATTCAATTAGTTATGCAGCCATAAAAGCAATGTAAACAATTTCAGACTTTTGACCCCCTCAGAGAGGGTCCGCAACTTGGGCGTCCTCCTCGATCCACAACTGACACTGTACCATCATCTTTCAGCTGTGGTGAGGGGGGCCTTTGCCCAAGTTCACCTGGTGCACCATTTGTGGCCCTATTTGGGCAGGAAGTCTCTACTCACAGTTACACATGCCCTTATCACCTTGAGGTTCAACTATTGCAATGCTCTCTACATGGGACTATCTTTGAAGAGCATTCGGACACTACAAATTGTGCAGAATGCAGTCGCGCAAGCTGTCATGGGCCTCCCAAGGTATGCCCATGTTTCTTCAGCACTCCATGGACTGCATTGGCTACTAACTGGTTTCCGGACGCGATTCAGAATGTTGGTTATGACCTATAAAGCCCTACATGGCATCGGACCAGATTACTTACGGGACTGTCTCCTGCCGCATGAATCCCAGCAACCGGTTAGGTCCCACACAGTCGGCCTTCCCCAGGTTCCATCAACTAGACAATGTTGCTTGGCAGGGCCAAGGGGAAGAGCCTTTTCTGTGGGGGCCCTGGTCCTCTGGAATCAGCTCCCCCCAGAGATTCGCACTGCCCCTACCCTCCTCGCCTTCCTTAAGAGTCTTAAGACTATTCTGCACTTGGAGCTGGAAAGATCTGCATTCTATTTACAAATTCAAAATATTAAAGAGTACAGAGACGAAAATCCACCAGATTTGATTGTTGAAAGTTTAGGCTTAGTGTTAGACAAACCAAAAGAAGCAAGCAAAACCTGGGCAAGGAGCGGCCCACGGGCCACATCCAGCCCACCCGCTGTCTGTGACCGGCCCACCCGCTATCTGTGACCAGTCCGTGGAAGTCAGGGTCCGCTCCAGTGCGAGGATGAAAGAGCTCACCGCGTCTGCCGGGACTCCTCCGGTTCCTACTTTCCTGATGAATCATGAGGAAAGCAGGAACCAGAGAAGTCCCGGCAGACCCCAACCTCCTACCGAGAGCGGCCGATCACAGAAGCCACGCACACTCCAGCGCAGTGACTGTGGTGCACCGTGTTGCCGTAAAGCAAACAATTAGGGGTCTGTAGAGGAAGCATGCTCAGAGGATGTTAGTTCTCTTTGGATCTACCTGCGTATGTGAACAAACATTCTCACTGATGAAGTTCAACAAATCCAGATACAGATCCTCTCTCAGTGATGATCACTTGTGTGCTGTTCTTCGCATATCCACCTCAGATATTGAACCTAACTTCAATGAACTTGTTCAGGCCCCAAACAGGCTAGATTACAGGGTGAAGGCAGCCGAGCGGGCGGACCAGCGCCGTCAAAGTGAAGGATGGATAAATGCCTCCCGGGCGGATAAATGCCTCCCGGGCGCTCCGCATCCACTTGCGCTTCTCCTTCTTCCCTCTCGCCTCGCCGAGTCAGGCGCAGAAGGCTTAGCGGGGACCAGCGCCGTCCTTCGCTTTGCCAAGCCGGGGAAGAGGCGGTGGCGGCAAGGCGAAGGACGGCGCTGGTCCAAAGCGAGCCGAGCGGAGGGGAGCGCCGTCCTTCGCCTCGCCGCCACCGCCTCTTCCCCGGCTTGGCAAAGCGAAGGACGGCGCTGGTCCGAAACGCCACAACCCCTTCAGCGGAAGATGGAGAATTCTCGCTCGCAGGAAAAACAATCCAGGCTCGCCAACCCGGAAATGCGAGGCGAAGGACGGCGCTGGTCCGAAGTTGTAGAACTTCCGTTTTTCCGAGTGACCCCGCATTTCCGGGTTGGCGAGCCTGGATTGTTCTTCCCGACGTCATCGGGCTCCCCCCTCCGCAATACTCCCATGTTTCCCCGAAAGTAAGACATATGTCTTACTTTCGGGGTATGGCTTATATTAGCCGACCCCCCTGAAAACCCCCATATGTCTTACAATCGGGGGTGTCTTACTATCGGGGAAACACGGTAAGTTAAAGAGTTGCCGGTCTTTTAAAAATTAACATGATATCTTGACCTAAAATAGCAAGTTTTTCCAAACACTGTTAAAGTTAACAATTTTCTAAAGTGAACAATAACAAGCTGGTTGCAGTTCATCTCATCATTAAATAATGATGTAATTAGGTCCTCCATATTTTCATTGTATTGTAAATCTTTGCATTGTTTAACATACTGTTTGTTTATGAAAAGATAGCATATGTATACAATACTGTAGTATTGGGTAGAACTGATTTAATTATATTAGTCCGGCCTTCTAAAACCATCCCAATTTCTCATGCGGCCCCATGGCAAAATTAATTCCCACCCCTGCAATAGAGGGTATAAACATTGATTGGTGGCCACATTTTCAGCTACAAAATAAATACAGAGCTAACTTAACACATTTTGGATTCCAACCAAACACTCAAGAAATTGATAAAATATTAAAAGGCCCAGAGGGGAAAACAATTTCAAGATTTTATAAATGCATTCTAAATTACAAAACGGAAGAAGGGTGAAACAAGTAATGGTGACTTGGGCCCAAAACATAGGACGTGCGATCAATTTGGATGAGTCAGAGAAATTATAGAGCTGCAACCTCAAACTGACGATCTCTGCAGTATATAAAGAGAACCTATACAAAATATTCTATTGCTAGCACTTCGCTCTGACAAGGCTGGCAAAAATATATCCTAGAATTTCCCCTAAATGTTGGAAGTGCAAAATGGAACTACAGACATACTTTCCTATGTAGTGGACATGTCGAGAGGCCAGGACATACTGGAAGAAAATCCAAAAATGGCTGAAAAATATTACACAAATTGATCTAGAATTGAAACCAGGATATTCCTACTAGGCATGATGAACCATAACATACATAAAGATAACAGACATTTCATCATTCATTTAATAACAGTGGCAAGAATATGCTATGTTCAATCTTTGAAAAAAGAAACTGTTCCCATAAACCTACAGGTTATAAATAAAATTTTGGAACTGGCAGAAATGAAGATTAACAATGAGAATAAAAGAGAAGGAGGATACGGATTATTTTAAAATATGGGATAAAATGTACAACTGGTTAAATAAAAATAGGACAAAACAAAACAAACACATTGCATGGGGTGATTTATGGAAAATACATAGTGACAGGAAGATTTAACAGAACATAAAAGAGTGGACAGACATGAAAGAGTAGAATTAAGGATGACCTAATTTATAAAGGTGAACTATATTAACTATAATATAAATTATTTTTAATTAAGAACTTCTATTAAGATTATAAAATTACAATATACCAAATATGTGAGACCGTAAATATATGTATGATACAATATGTATAACTGCATAAAATATAGTAAAATATAGTGGCGAGAGAAGGATATCTCTCTTGTTTTTAATTGTGTTTATGTTTTTTTTTCTTTGAATTTGATTATATATGTATATTTGTAAAGATACTGTAGTGATACTGTACAGGTTTGTGTTTTTTAAATAAACTTTAATTAAAAAAATAAAATAAAAATGTATTTCAATGCACCTTTTTTTTTTTGTCCAGTACACAATAATACACAATGAAGGTTATAGAGGATATAGTAGAGAAGAAATACAAAATATAGGAGAGACTATAGGACAGGGGACGGAAGGCACTCTAGTGCGCTTATGTACGCCCCTTACTGACCTCTTAGGAATCTGGAGAGGTCAACCATGGATAGTCTAAGGGTAAAATGTTGGAGGTTAGTGGATGATACTACAGAGTCCGGTAATGAGTTCCACGCTTCGACAACCTGATTACTAAAGTCATATTTTTTACACTCAAGCTTGGAGTGGTTAATATTAAACTTGAATCTGTTGTGTGCTCTTGTGTTGTTGTGGTTGAAGCTGAAGTAGTCTTTGACAGGCAGGACATTGCAGCATATGATCTTGTGGGCAATACTTAGATCATGTTTAAGGCGTTGTAGTTCTAAAGCTTTCATGACCCAGGATTGTAAGTCTAGTTTCGTAGGGTATTGTTTCGAGTGGAGGAATGAAGGGCTCTTCTTGTGAAGTATCTTTGAACATTTTCAAGGGTGTTAATGTCTGAGATGCGATATAGGTTCCAAACAGATGAGCTGTATTCAAGGATGGGTCTGGCAAAAGTTTTGTAAGCTCTGGTAAGTAATGTGAGATTTCCAGAGCAGAAGCTACATAGGATTAGATTAACAACTCTTGAGGCCTTCTTAGCAATGTTGTTGCAGTGGCCTTTGGCACTTAGATACAGTGATCCCTCGAGTTTCGCGATCTCGATCTTCGCGAAACGCTATATCGCGATTTAAAAAAAAATATTAATTAAAAAAACCCACTTCCGCGTTTGGCTTCGGGAGTCAGCTGGGAAGCGGCGCGGCTATTTTAAAAGGTCGCCGCCGGCCTGGGAGGCTTCCCAGCACCCCCCCGAACCCCCAACCCGGGTTTCGGGGGGTGCTGGGAAGCCCCCCCATGCCGGCGGCGACCTTTTAAAACAGCCGCGCGGCTTCCCAACTGAGTCCTGAAGCCAAACGCCAAAGGCGAACTTCCGCGTTTGGCTTCAGGACTCAGTTGGGAAGCCGCGCGGCTGTTTTAGAAGGTCGCCGCCAGCATGGGGGGCTTCCCAGCACCCCCTCAAACCCAGGTTGGGAGTTCGGGGGGGTGCTGGGAAGCCCCCCATGCCGGCGGCGACCTTTTAAAACAGCCGCGCGGCTTCCCAACTGAGTCCTGAAGCCAAACGCCAAAGGCGAACTTCCGCGTTTGGCTTCAGGACTCAGTTGGGAAGCCGCGCGGCTGTTTTAAAAGGTCGCCGCCGGCATGGGGGGCTTCCCAGCACCCCCCCAAACCCCCAACCTGGGTCTTCCCGGCCGCCCACGCAAAGGGGAAACCCCGGCTCCTCGCTGATGCCCGCCGCTCACCCACCCGCCAGCAAGAGGGGAAGACCCAGGGAAGGTTCCTTCGGCCGCCCAACAGCTGATCTGCTCGGTAGCGCAGCAGCAGCGAGGAGCCGAATCGGGGTTTCCCCTTTGCGTGGGCGGTGGGGACCGCAAACTCCACCATCTGCGCATGCGTGGCCATGGGAAAAAGGGCACGCATGCGCAGATGGTGTTTTTACTTCCGCAACCCTACATTGCGAAAAATCGATTATCGCGAGGGGTCTGGGAACGGAACCCTCGCGATAATAGAGGGATCACTGTATTTAATTATTAGTATTCCGAGGTCCTTGACTGAGTGGGAATTATCTGTGATAATTTGTTTATTAAGTTTGTATTTGAAGTTCTGATTCTTTTTGCCGATGTGTAGGACAGAGCATTTGCTGATTGAGATTTGGAGTTGCCATGTGTTGGACCAGTCAGAAACTGAGTCTAGGTCTTTTTGTAGAGTAGTTGTGTTATCAATGGTGTTGAAGAGTTTTACATCGTCTGCAAAAAGAACACAGCTGCTTGTGATGAGATCACAAAGATCATTGATGTAGAGAATTAAAAACGTAAGTCCCAGTACGCTACCATGGGGGACACTGCTTTTAACAGGGACGGGTGTGGATATGGAGCTTCCTATTTTGACCACTTGTTGCCTGTTAGACAGGAATGCAGTAATCCAGCTGTGGAGGGATCCCGAGATGCCCTAGGATTTGAGTTTTTGAAGTAGTTTGTCATGGACCACTGAATCAAAGGCTTTGGAGAAATCAATATAAATTGCATCTATAGATTTTCGTTGAGCAAGATGAGTTGTCCATATGTTTTTGCAGGAGTTTTTTTCTGAATCCAAATTGTTTGTTAGAGAGCAGATTATTAGTTTCTAGGTGGAGAATAATTGATCGATTTATAATTGATTCCATGACTTTACATGGGACGCAGCATAGTGATATTGGTCTGTAGTTATCGACAAGAGAGGGGTCTCCTTTTTTGAAGACGGGGATGACCATTGCTTTCGACCATATCTTAGGAAGTGTGCTGGTACTGAAGGATTTTTCAAAAATTATGCTTAGTGGTCCAGGTATAGCAGAAGAGAGCTTTTTTAGGAAGTATGCACATAGACCATCTGGTCCCACTGATAGGGAAGGTTTAAGATCACATAATGCTTTTTTAATTCGGTCTTCAGTGAAATCTATTTGGGTTAGGTCATCGAGAGAGTTTGAGGTGCGAGTGATGAATTTGGGGGATGAGCCGTTGCTGTTGACAAAGACAGAGCCAAAGAATGAATTGAGAAGGTTTGCTTTGGATGAATCCTCGTTATATTCTTTGTTGTTGGGTCCTTTGAGAGGTGGGATAGCTCTAGAGTCCTTGAGTTTGTTGTTGACAAAGTTGTAGAAGGCACAATTGGATTTGGTGCGTAGAAGGTTTTCCTCTTGTATGCTGTGGTAGTTGAGACATTCTGCTTTTATCTTTTTGCATATGTTTTTATAACGGCTTTTGAAGTTTACTACTTGTCCTTTTTTGTTTTTACACCAGAGATTTTTTTTTTAATTGTAATTTTCTTATTGAGATGGGGAGGTTATTTTTCTTGGTTGAGGCAGATACTGATGATACGTAAAGTCATATACATATAGATATAAATTACATATAGATATAAATTGTATTTCAAGGTCTCAACACGGTCTCAATTTTTAACATTTACCAATACATAACTGTAGTCTGTCTGACATGTAAATCTGCACAAGCAAACATTCTTCCTCTTTTCACTCCCCTCTTTCAACTCACTGTAATTTTAATCCCACATTAATCTAGCCACTCAGATGTGCAGATGGAGTAACAACTGACAAAAGGGTATGCTTTCTAATAAAATGTTTCAGAAAAGATCCTACCAACTTGATTTTTCATTACAATGCTCAAAGGAAAACTGTAATGCTCAAATAAAAGTTAGCAAATATAGTAATATGTGAACGTTTTGATTCTATTAAACAATGCAAGCCAAATGTCAGAGATTAGTAAAAAAAATGAAGTTGTATTTTTTTTCATATTCAAGTTCCTGAACCCCCAAATTAAGAATCCCTGCTTTACGATATTTATCTCGCCACAATTTTAAGGCAATTCTGTAATGCTTTCTCACCTATTATTTTGCAGATGGCGACTAGTTGACATTTTATAGATGTGATCACCAGTCTCTTTGGGTTAATGTATGTTGGAAGGCACAAATAGGCCGTCTCCTCTCTGGTTGCTGGTTTGCCAGCAACTCGCTCCCCGCGTTTCTTTTCTCCATTACTACGTTGTCCGCTGATTTCCTTTCACACACACCATTCCCTGCTCTCTTATCTTTCACACGAACACACACACAACAACCTCGGGGTAAGTTTCCACCAGATCTGCCAAGGAGGAATTTACCTTGTACAGGTAATGTAACACTGCTAAGCTAACCCTTCTGACAAGAGATAAACAAGTTTTAATCTACAGAAACTCGCAGACTACTACCCTATGTAGAAATTAAATGGCCTTTTATTTTCGGCAGGTTTTACAGAAACATGGTATTCCGGGGGAGAAATTCAGTCTATATCAATTTATTTTCCTAATTGCGGGGAAGACTGAATGCAATACTGTACATGCTTAAGCGCAGAGCAATAATCAAAGTACAATTCCCAGAGTCCCCAGGAAGATTCTCTGATGACGTTACTGAGCGACAATCCGTACTAGCGTGCGAGGCTGTTTTCTTTGCAACGCGCATGCGCTCCTGCCGGAAACCTTCGGAGTTCAGAATGATGCGGGGTGAGATAGGTTGCGGCTGAGCGGAACTCCGCGGTGTCTCCTTTCCTCCCGCTTTTCCCAGGCGCCACTAAACATGTCTCGGAGAAATCGCTCCGCCTCAGGTCAGTGAGAGCCCTATTTCTCTCAGGGCTGTCATGGCGCTATTCCTGCTTTCCCCAATGGAGCTTGCCAAACATTTCGGGAAGAGATTACAATCGCTAGCGGAGGAAATCACGGGCCCGTTCTGCTAGGAGTTGCCTTCTTTCCCCAGGCCTTCTCTGACCTCCGGCTCTGTGTAGGAAGAGAATCCCCTCCCTCCAACCGTACCGAGGATCGGGCGAAAGCTGAGTGGTTGAGCGCGCGGGGCGGAGCTTTCCTCGGACTCCCGCTGGGAAACGTGAAGGGCGGGCGGAACGGAACGGCGGTCTCTCGCCAAGAGGGGAGGGGAGGTTGGGGGACGTCTGCCGGGAACTGCGCATTAACTAGGCACGCAATCTGAGCGGGGCTCGCCTTACTCGTAGAAAGATGCGAACTGGTGCGTCAGAAGAACCTCGCAGGAGGAGGCCAAAAGCCAGCTCCCAAAATGGCCAACGAGATGCCTCACGGGGACGGTCATAAGCCAGGCCAGTGGTGGGCAATGTTGGCTCTTCTATGACTTGTAGACTTCAACTCCCAGAATTCCTGAGCCAGTCATGCTAGCTCAGGGATTCTGGGAGTTGAGGTCCACATGTCCTAGAAGAGCCAACTTTGCCAACCCTTGAGCCAGGCGATTTGGAGCTTACGCTGCGTTGAATCCTGGAGCAGCATCGTGGTTAGAAGCCACGATTGGCTTTGCCAATCTGCGTCTTGAGTTTGTCGGTTCGAGTGCGCCCATCCATTCTGTTCTCTGTAGAAAATTTTAAAAGCTATTCCCTCTCTGCCATCTCCCCATATAATCAAGATACGACTGAAGATAGTTTATTAGCCCCATAAACGAGTTAGAAATGCATATACCATGTTTACCTGACAGGATGGGCTCACTGTTTCAGTCCGCACTTGGGAGCGATTGTAGGAAGGTCTTTTTGAATAAGATCACTGGATACATTTTGTGTATGTGTAATTAACTAGGCACGCCCTTTCATGGCTAATTGTCATTTGGAAATGAAATTACCGAATGACCAGGAAATGAACAACATTTCAGCTTCTCCTATAACATTGGTATGAATTGGAATACATTTAAAATATTTTTGCTCCAGTAGTTTTATTTAGTGGTGCATTGGTGGGTTTAATTTATCATGGGATTTATTATTCTGTTAACTGCTGGAAGATTGTGATAGAAAGTGAATAAATATAATGGTGTTTATCCAAATCTGTTCTTTTCCCGAGGAATGGTCCCATTCCTGATAGGAGGAAGGAATAGTTTTTACCATTTTTACTGTTGCTTCTTTGCTTAGTATGGAACTCAAAATTTGTGTAAAATAACTGGCAGTTAGCCTCTAATTCAAAATAAGCTGTGGCTCTGTTGACATGAGACACTTGTTAAATAAAAAAATAAAAACCCCTCAGCTAACCCAGTTTTATGGACTAATTGCAATATGTTCAACCAAACTAGACAAACATGTTTTGGGTGCTGATCAAGCTCAGGATTTTTATTTGTTAGGCCATTTTATGATATGCCATTTTTCTCCATTTTTAAATAGTTAAATGATAATTTACTGCCTTTTGACCACCACTCAACCTAGAATTTTAATTTTTCAAAATGTTAAACTTAAGAATAGTGCCTCTTAAATTTTAATTTTTTAAAATTATGATTGTATTGTATTTACAATTCTACCATAAATTAAATTTTATATTTTAAAATTAGAGATATTAAGAAAATGTCAACTGGAAATAGAACTGGAAACCATAGCTAATTTATACTTTATTACTATAATAACTGTTAGCTGAAGTAGGTTTAGAAAATTCATTTTATTTACATTTCTTTTTCCCCTAAATTGTATTTACCATTTTAAAATTAGAATTTTATTTTTTATTTTCTGCTTAAAAGATTACAGTATCATTAACTTTATTAACGACCATCGAAAATACAATATTTTGAAAATCTGATTGCAGTAGGTATTATATATCTTTCTTTCAACACATTCTAATATGTGGTGACCATATTAATTTTTCTTCATGTCTCTAATATGATTGTTTTACAGTTTGATTGTTATTTCATTCCTATGTCATAAAAGCTATGTCAGTCCATGTAATTTTAAAACAGTTAACAGATGTGAAGTTCAAGATCGTGGACTTCTAATGTCTGTAATGAATGAGGAACTTTAGGTTCAGTTTATATTAGTTCCTATCACTACTGTCCAGTCTTTCATCAAGAAGAAAGAGAAATCAAAATCAAACTAAAGGAGTAAACTAAAGTAAGCTGTCAATATAGTTCTTAACAATAGAATGTATTTAGTGCATCTATGGCAAAGAAACTTGCAAACTACATAACCGTTAATTAAGAATTATTTTAGTTATAAATATAGTGTGCTGTTCTACTGATTCTTATGAAAATATTATTAGAATGTAATTCCAGATCCATTTATATAATAGTACACTCTTTCCTAACAGCTAATGAAAACTGGGTTGATTGGTTATGTAAAAATAATAGCCTTTTAGAAATTTTGTCCTTTATTTTTAGAAGTTTACAAAATATGAACAGAGTACTAAAATACACAGTAAAAGCAACATTTAATTAATTCAAGATATAAGAATTTTTAAAAATTAGTGAAAAGTAAAACATTAAAAAGACATCATTCCAGCCACCCTTCAAACTCGTAAATAAAATTAAACCAATTACAGTATGAAATAGTTCATTTATAATAAAAGTTTAACATATATGTGAAACACATAGTCATTAATTTTCAAAAAATACCATATTAATACTATATGATGCCGAGTCTGCGGAGAGGGGCGGCATACAAATCCAATAAATAATAATAATAATAATGATAATTATGACAAAAATACCCAATTGCTAATTGTTCTGGTTCAGGCTGGAGTCAGCTGACTGTTAATAATAATTGCTTCTCAGACAATTAATTTTCAAACATAGAAGACTGACGGCAGAAAAAGACCTCATGGTCCATCTAGTCTGCCCTTATACTATTTCCTGTATTTTATCTTAGAATGGATATATGTTTATCCCAGGCATCTTTAAATTCAGTTACTGTGGATTTACCAACCACATCTGCTGGAAGTTTGTTCCAAGGATCTACTACTCTTTTAGTGAAATAATATTTTCTCACGTTGCTTTTTATCTTTCCCCCAACTAATTTCAGATTGTGTCCCCTTGTTCTTGTGTTCACTTTCCTATTAAAAACACTTCCATCCTGAACCTTATTTAACCCTTTAACATATTTAAATGTTTTGATCATGTCCCCCCTTTTCCTTCTGTCCTCCAGACTATACAGATTGAGTTCCTTAAATCTTTCCTGATACGTTTTATGCTTAAGACCTTCCACCATTCTTGTAGCCCGTCTTTGGACCTGTTCAATTTTGTCAATATCTTTTTGTAGGTGAGGTCTCCAGAACTGAACACAGTATTCCAAATGTGGTCTCACCAGCGCTCTATATAAGGGGATCACAATCTCCCTCTTCCTGCTTGTTATACCTCTAGCTATGCAGCCAAGCATCCTACTTGCTTTTCCTACTGCCCAACCACACTGCTCACCCATTTTGAGACTGTCAGAAATCACTACCCCTAAATCCTTCTCTTCTGAAGTTTTTGCTAACACAGAACTGCCAATGCAATAATCAGATTGAGGATTCCTTTTCCCCAAGTGCATTATTTTACATTTGGAAACATTAAACTGCAGTTTCCATTGCTTTGACCATTTATCTAGTAAAGCTAAATCATTTACCATATTACAGACCCCTCCAGGAATATCAACCCTATTGCACACTTTAGAGTCATAGGCAAATAGGCAAACCTTCCCTACCAAACCTTCCCCTATGTCACTCACAAACATATTAAAAAGAATAGGACCCAGAACAGACCTTTGTGGCACACAGCTTGGAACCTGTCTCTGCTCAGAATACTCGCCATTAACAATAACTCTCTGATGTCTATGCTTCAGCCAGCTTGAAATCCACTGAACTATCCAGGGATTAAGTCCAATAAACTTCTTTTATTTCTTCTACTTAAATTCTAGTAAAATACAGTTCCATTATGCAGCAAAATACTTTCAGTTCTTTTAGATGGCAAACCAGGTCATTTATCTTTCTAATTAATTCACTGACTGCTAGAAAGCATCATTTAATCTTTAAGCCGGTTTCTGCTGATTAAAAAGGCAATAGAAAGGCAATAAATCACACAATAGAAAACTCACTTATCAGAGAGTGACGGCAAAACGCCATGTTGGCTGGATTACAAATTTGACAAAAGCAGCTCTGCTTCCACCCGATTCTGGACATGATTCAATTGATTAATTAATTAACTTACGCTCTAAAATGCATCTCAAAACTTCTTCCCACCAAGTTCTTCCATCCTTCTCTGCACTCTTCTGAATTTTGGATCTATCCATCTGGGATCTTGGTAGCTCAAGCTGTCTGAAGATACATCTGTCTGCATACTTTCATTTGAAGGCTGCTCTACTATCTCAGCCTCCTCCTCACTTAAATTTTCTTCATCTCCTAAATGAGGTAAATTGACAGTTCCCATTTCACCTTCATCCTCTGAGTCTGAACATTCCAAAGGCTGACAGGGAGCACACGCAACACTAATCATAAAATTTATGCCAAAGAACATATTTCTTCATCCTTTGATTAGTAGAACATACTGATGTTCTATAAAGTACTAAATATACTTTTTCAGAATTCTAACATTTCCAAGAGCCAGTCTTTACTGTCTGCAATAATTGGAATATTACTTTTCTAATTTGTCTTCATTATTTTTCTTCCCAAACCAAACCTATAACTAGTATAACCATATAATCAAATTCCAGACTTTTGGTAAATAATTCAACATCACACCTTTAATGTTGAGATAGTTTCCCATAAATCTATTAATGTCTATTAAAATACTCTTCCAGAAATGTAGTGCCTAAAGATTTCATATAGTTTAAGGAGCCCTCGGATTTTTTTTTATCTTCAATAGAAAAAAATTGATACACTTAAGTGCATTGTTTGGAGAGACCAATATACTTTAAATAGATAGATTTTGATAAATCAACTTTAAATACCATTGTAATGAATATAATACAGGTAGTCCTTGTTTAACAAATCATAGTTGGGATCGGCAATTTGCTCATTAAATGAAACAGTCTTAAGGGAAGGCTTGTGATACTGTTCATAGCCAAAAATAGTGTATTTATTTCCGCATCTCTACTTCGCGGAAATTCGACTTTCACAGGCAGTCTCGGAACGCATCCCCCGCGGAAATTGAGGGAACACTGTATTACCTTTTTTCTTAATACATATGTTTGAATACTGTAGTTTTACATCTTTTTTAAATGTAAAAAAATGACTAACTTTCAATTTCTTTTAAAGAACATGACAGCGATGATGATTCATATGAAGTACTGGATTTAACAGAATATGCAAGGCGTCATCATTGGTGGAATCGTGTATTTGGCAGAAATTCTGGACCTATTGTAGAAAAGTATTCTGTAGCCACTCAGATTGTAATGGGTGGTATAACAGGCTGGTGAGAACAAATTACTTTGACATTCTATTTGGCACATTTATTTTATATATAAGTTGTCCTTAATTTACAACAGTTTGTTAAGTGACCATTCAAAATTACAGTGTCACTAAAAAAAAGGAACTTGTGACTATTATTTACATTTACCACTATTGCAGATCCCTGTGCTCACATCAAAATTCAGATACTTGGCAAGTGACTCGTATTTATCACAGTTGCAGTGTCCTGTGGTCACATAATCATCTTTTGTGACCTCCTGACAAGCAGAGTCAATGGGGAAGCCAGATTCATTTAACAACCATTAACAACAGTGATTCACTTAACATCTGGCAAGAAGGGTCATAAAATGTGGTTGTAAATTGAGGATTATCTCTACTTAATCTGCTTTTTAAAAAATTGATTTATGCTAAATGTGTTGTATTTTTTTTTATTAAATAACCTATTGTCTGCTGAACTATAAAACTATTAAGTCAATAGAAGCAAAATGATTTTTCAATAATTCATATAAGTAATTTGCTAAAATTTCTTCAAAATGTTTTTGTTGTGATTTTTGAAAAGAAAATGAATATAAATAATGAGGGTAGATATGTAGGTTAATTTTAGTTATCAGAAACTGAATATATGCAAGAAGCTGAAAAATGATTCTCCCGGAAATAAAAGCTAATGTTAAAGAATAATTTATTTTAAAAGTGCATTGTAATTGGGCTGAAAGAGATTGAACAAATATATTCAACACTGGAGTATTTGGTAGAGTGATGAATAGTTTATATTTGACAGCATCTTCATTGTATATTCTTATGGATAGCACATTCTCCTTAAAGATTGTGCAAGATTCAAGGCATGAAGTTACAGAAAGCTGTATGATCATATTTATTTTAAAAAAGCAGGTTCTGAGTGCATTTTAACATGACTTAATCTCTTATGTTTCTCTGTAATTTCTGTCATTACTTTGTCTGCCTTGTCAGCATGCTTACATATTTCCTGTACTTTTCGCATTTAATATAACACCATATATTTATTCAATTCAATTCAATTTATTAGATTTGTATGCCGCCCCTCTCCGAAGACTCGGGGTGGCTTTATTTATTGCCCATTGTCTTATGAATGCTTATTTGAAAGTAAGTGTACAGTAAGTCTACACACTTATTGAATTTCTCTCTTTTTCTTAAGGTGTGCAGGATTTTTGTTTCAGAAGGTTGGAAAACTTGCAGCAACTGCAGTAGGTGGTGGCTTTCTTTTGCTACAGGTAGGCAGTTGTTATTATTCTGAAGATAGAAATTCAAATAAATGTCAGTTAAGTGTTTTGCATATAGAAAAGGAAATGTAACTTAAAGAAATAGGTTAAACAGAGGAATTTGAACTCATGGGAGACCAGGGGTTCAAATTCCGCCTTAAGCATGAAAGCCAAGCTGGGTGACCTTGGGTTAGTCATTTTTTCTCAGCCCAACCCATAAAACATAGCTATTGTGAGAAAACTGGGGGAGGAAGGACTATACATATGTTCACTGCTTTGAGTTATTTGTAAAAATAATAAAGGCTATATACAAATAAATAAAATATTTAAGGGGATTCTGTAAGCAGATTTTCAGAAGTGTTTAAATTATTTTTAAAATAGAAAATAAAAATAATAAGCAAATAATTAACAACCAAACACATGAACTGACTTAAGGAATTTAAATCATTTTACATATTCCCAATCTGTCATAGAGTTCACCCAATTCCTTAAAGTGTGCTTGATTGGCTTTTAAATAAAAGTTAAAGTGTGTTCATAAGGAGAACAATCCTATTTCAGATTAAGAGTCTGATACATGTTATTTTGTCTAGGGAGATAGGTAATGTGAAATGTGCATCTTCGGGGACCTCTCGCAAGGTCTTCATCATGGCTGATTGGATCTCTTCTATTGACGAAAAATGGGTTCCTTTCAGGGCTGGGAACAAAAAGAAGCCTGCTGGGGCGACGTCAGGACTATGGGGGGAGGGCAGCGTTGGCACCTGGTATTTGGCCAGGAACTCGCGGACTCGTAGTGTGTTGTGGCAAGGTGCATTTTTCATCCATAGAAGAGATCCAATCAGCCATGACTAAGACCTTGCGAGAGGTCTCCAAAGACGCCTTCCGGGGTGCGTACCAGTCATGGCAGAGTCACTGGAAAAAATGTGTAGAGGCCCAAGGACCGTTCTTTGAAGAATTTTAAGTGTTTGTGCAAATCTGTTCAATAAATTACTTTTTAAAAAATTGCATTATTTTTGGAATGCACCCTGTAAATTTATAGTCTGCCAATCTTATATACCGTACATGACTGAGGGTGGCTGATACATATTTGGGGATCAAACTGGGGTCAAAAGTGGTATCATTGAACTCGCCCCATTTCCCCTGCTACAGAAGAAGTAGAGAAAGTGGAGCATGATATGAATAGAACTTTCTATGGATGGTCTGAAATATTTATTGCATATATCTGAGGTGGGTTTTTTCCCCCCTACTTCTGTCTTGATTGACAGAGTTATCATTTCCTGAGGTCCCTCAGCCTGCTCACAAGCAAGAATAGGTGTGCTTATTTAGTCTAAGACTCTTTATATCCAGACAATCTTTTATTTTGCTCAATGCAGATATTTTATTCCTTGTATTCTTAACATTCTTAAAACTCTTTTATCATCCTAGATAGCTAGCCATAGTGGTTACATACAGATTGACTGGAAAAGAGTTGAAAAAGATGTAAATAAAGCAAAAAAGCAGCTAAAAAAACGTGCAAACAAAGCAGCACCAGAAATCAACACATTAATTGAAGAGGTAAAATACGTATTATTGATTTTACATATTGATTTTGTGAAATTTCTTGATATATGGATGGATGGCCCGTTCAGGGGAAAAATGTTTAACCCCGATATTCTGTTCGTGGAAGTGTCACACTTGTACTGTTCCCAGATCAATATGACCTGGACTGAAAAAGGTTCATTTTAGCTACTTAAACTTGGCTTTCTTGAAAACTTTTTTCGTTGGGATACTAATTAGAACATTTCTGAACACAATGAAATGAAAATTGAAATGAAAAAATTAATGCTTTTTAAATTTTGCTCATAAAAGCGCCCCCACCCCGTTTTTGTGCAATTTTGTTCATTTTTATCTAGATTAGGCTGCCAGTTCCAACTTTTTAATAACTTTTTGCATTGGATTATTAGTTTGAACATTTCTGAACATAATGAAATGAAAAATGAACTGAAAAAATTGATGCTTATTGATTTGGCATTGATATACTAAAATGAACATTCCTGATCATAAAAAAATGAAAAAAATCAGGAATGTTCAATTTAGTATATCAATGCCAGAGGTATAAAAATATTTGGGATTTGAAGCCTAAAAAAATATAAACTGAAAAAATTGCACACAGGCAGGGGGGGGGCTTTCTGAGCAAAATAAACAAATAAGCATCATTTTTTTTTCATTTCAATTTTCATTTGGTTGTGATCAGAAATGTTCAGTTTAGTATTCCAACGCCTACGTTTTAAAAAATATTTGGAATTTGGAGCCTAAAAAAATACAAAGTGAAAATGATTGCACACAGCCGGGGTGGGAGTGGGGATTTTCTGAGAAAAATAAATAAGCATAAATTTTTTCATTTCATGTTTATTTTTCTTATGATCAGGAATGTTCACGTTAGTATATCAATGCCAAAGGTATTAAAAATATTTGGGATTTGGAGCCTAAAAAACAGTATAAAGTGAACATGATTGCTCACAGCCCGGGGGGGGGGGGGGGAGGCCCTTTTTCTGAGCAAAATAGATAAATAAGCATCAATTTTTTTCATTTCAATTTTCATTTGGTTGTGATCAGAAATGTTCAATTTAGTATTCCAACGCCTACGTTTTTAAAAATATTTGGAATTTGGAGCCTAAAAAAATACAAAGTGAAAATGATTGCACACAGCCGGGGTGGGAGTGGGGATTTTCTGAGAAAAATAAATAAGCATCAATTTTTTCATTTCATGTTTATTTTTCTTATGATCAGGAATGTTCACTTTAGTATATCAATGCCAAAGGTATTAAAAATATTTGGGATTTGGAGCCTAAAAAAATATAAAGTGAACATGATTGCACACAGCCCGGGGGGGGGGGGGGGCTTTTTCTGAGCAAAATAGATAAATAAGCATCAATTTTTTTCATTTCATTTTTATTTTTCTCATGATCAGGAATGTTCAACTTAGTATACCAATGCCAAGATTTTAAAAAAAATTTGGAATTTGGAGCCTAAAATATATATAAATTGAAAAAAATTGCACAGAGCCGTGGGGGAGGAGGACTTTTCTGAGCAAAATAAACAACTAAGCATTAATTTTTTTTCATTTCATTTCTATTTTTTATTATCAGGAATGTTCAATTTAGTACAGTATATCAATGCCAAAGATATTAAAAATATTTGGGATTTGTAGCCTAAAAAAATATAAAGTGAAAATCATTGTGTATAGCCGGGGGAGGGGGCTTTTTCTGAGCAAAATAAACAACTAAGCATTATTTTTTCCATTTCATTTCATTTTTATTTTTTTTTATGATCAGGGATGTTCAAACTAGTAATCCAATGCAAAAAGTTATTTAAAAAATTGGAACTGGCAGCCTAATCTAGATAAAAATGAACAAAATTGCACACAGATGGGGGAGGGGCTTTTCTGAGCAAAATAAACAAATAAGCATTCATTTTTCCTTTCATTGTGTTAAAAATGTTCAAATTAGTATCCCAGCCAAAAAAAGTTTTTAAAAAACCCAAATTTAAGTAGCTAAAATAAACCTTTTTTTGTCCCGGTCATATTGACCCAGGAACAGTACAAGTTTTACTTTTTTTGCCCAGCAAATCTAAGCCCCTCCCCATCAAAAAAAAAATACTCATAGAAAGAACCCCTCAAATGTCGCATTGCCATCTATTCATGTTGGTTTCAGATATGCAGGGAAATTTTTTTACAGGGTCTCAAACTTTGTTTTGGGTCAGATACGACCCGAACAGAACCGCAGGGTTTTAATAAATCTCCAACATGTTGTGTCTCATATGGCCTAGCTTTCCTCTGAACTTGTCCAAAACAAGTTGCTGCTTCCCTGAAATATTTGACTATTGATAAGAACCTTAACTGTTGTTGTTTCCTTTATTCTAATATGATTCAGTTAGCTGGGTGTTTTATAGTGTGCATGTGTGTTATGCTATACATTATTTTACCATTTTTGCCTACCATCCAGGAATCTTCTTTTTTAGGTGAAGAATTGTATAGAATATTTAAAAACATATTTTAGAAATGCATTAGCTTTAGACTACAAAATCTTGCATTATAATCAATTTTATAATCTTAACTTGCTATATACCTCTACTTTTAGTGTAACAGGTTAGTAGAAGTATACTTATACAGTTTTTATTTAGGAGTTATTTCAATCATTTATGCTAGAATTAAAGCATTGTTGAATTACAGGGAAAGAAACAAGAATGCTAAGCTTTTATTTTCTAGTTTCTCAATCCCCTGAAGAGCTTTTTAATAGTAATCATAAATAATAATATAATACATTATTATTATAAGTTATAAAATTCTAAAATAAATTGCTTTTTGCCAAAGCAGATTTTGCATTAACATGTCTCTAACAAAGATTTGAAGAATCTGAAGAATGAATAACAGATATTAAAAAAACAAAATTGGAGGGCTTTTTTAGTGAATTAGGATAATCATAATATATATGTAATGCCCCCAAATATATGCTCTTAGAATCCTAATTTTTTTCTTCAAGCTTTTAAAAAAATGATATATACAGTGATCCCTCGAGTATCGCGAGGGTTACGTTCCAAGACCCCTCGCGATACTCGATTTTTCACGATATAGTGGTGCGGAAGTAAAAACACCATCTGCGCATGCGCACCCTTTTTCCATGGCCGCGCATGTGCAGATGGTGGAGTTTGCGTGGGCGGCGGGGAAGACCCAGGGAAGGTTTCTTCGGCCGCCCAGCAGCTGATCTGCTCGGCAGCGCCGCAGCAGCGAGGAGCCGAAGATCGGGGTTTCCCCGCCGCCCACGCAAAGGGGAAACCCCGATCTTCGGCTCCTCGCTGCTGTGGCGCTGCCGAGCAGATCAGCTGCTGGGCGGCCGAAGAAACCTTCCCTGGGTCTTCCCTGCCGCCCATGCAAAGGGGAAACCCCGATCTTCGGCTCCTCGCTGCTGCCCGCCCGCCGCTCGCCCGCCGCTCGAGAGCAAGAGGGGGAGAGATAGAGAAAGAGAGAGAAGGAAAGAAAGAGATGAGAGAGGGAGGAAGACAGTGTGAGAGAGGAAGAAGCAAGAGAGAAAGAGAGAGAGAAAGAAAGATGAGAAAGGAAGAGAGTGACATCATCGGGTGGGAAAAATCGCGATATAGCGTTTCGCGAAGATCGAGATCGCGAAAATCGAGGGATCACTGTATATAGATGATATTATTCCTTTACCCACAGTTTGGCACATGCAGGCCCTTGTTATTCACAATAAATATTTTTGCATCTCCACAGTTTAGGACTTGTTTTGTATTATTTTATGTATAAATTACATTTTTCAATTAGTACTGTTATTTATTATAACTTGTACCTGATCCAGATGATATTGTCATCCAAAACCCCTGGCGATGCATAAACCAGAATATCTCCGGGACTGCCTTCTGCCGCAAAAATCCCAACGACCAGTTAGGTCCCACAGAGTTTGTCTTCTTCGGGTCCCGTCGACTAAACAATGTCGTCTGGCGGGACCCAGGGGAAGAACCTTCTCTGTGGCGGCCCCGACCCTCTGGAACCAGCTCCCCCCCCCGAGATTAGGATTGCCCCCCCCCTCCTTGCCTTTCATAAACTCCTTAAAGCCCACCTCTGCCGTCAGGCATGGGGGAATTGAGATTTCTCCCCCAGGCCTATATAATTTTTGTATGGTATATTTGTGTGTATGTCTTGTTTTTAAATAAGGGGTTTTTAGATATTTTTAAATACAGTGGTACCTCGAGATACGAGTTTAATTCGTTCCGGACCTGGGCTCTTAAGTCGAGCAGCTCTTATCTCGAACGACTTTTCCCCATAGGAATTAATGTAAATAATTTTAATTGGTTCCAGCCCTCAAAAAACTCACAAAGTTAGTCTAAATTATGCAGAAAGACATGTTTTTAATGAAGAAATGTACATGTACATATAAATGAATAATGAAGTTTCTTTCACTTAACTTGTAAACTTTCTTAAACTTTTAAATTTACATATGTTCAACTTCTCTGCCACCCAATCCTGTAGGACAGAGGTCCCCAACCCTTTTTGCACCAGGGACCGGCTTTAAGCGATGAAGAGAGGAATGGGTGAATGAATGGACGGAGGGTGGGAAGGAAGGAAGGAAAGAGGGAAGGGACAGGAACAGAGGAAGGAAGCAAGGAAACTTATGAAAGGGGAGAGTAAGAGAGGAATGAGTGAAGGGAGGGAGGGAGGGAAGAAGGTGGGAAGGAGAAAGAAAAGAAGAAATAGAGGAAGGGAAGGTAAAAGAGAGAAAGAAAAAGAGCAAGAAAGAAAGAAAGAAAGAAAGGGGGAAGGGACAGGAACAGAGGAAGGAAGCAAGGAAACTTATGAAAGGGGAGAGTAAGAGAGGAATGAGTGAAGGGAGGGAGGGAGGGAAGAAGGTGGGAAGGAGAAAGAAAAGAAGAAATAGAGGAAGGGAAGGTAAAAGAGAGAAAGAAAAAGAGCAAGAAAGAAAGCTGCAAGCACCCCCCCGAGCCCCCCAGGCCGGCTGCAACCTTTTAAAACACGCGCGCCGCTTCGCAGCTGTCTCCTGAAGCCGAACGCGGAAGTTAGCATTTGGCTTCAGGAGACAGCTCCTTGGCGCTTGTATCTCGAATTTGGGCTTGTAAGTAGAACAAAAATATCTCTCCCCTCCCAGCTCTTATCTCGAGTTGCTCTTAAGTAGAGCAGCTCTTATGTCGGGGTTCCACTGTATTAGATTTGTTATTGTACATTGTTTTTATTATTGCTGTGAGCCGCACCGAGTCTATGGAGAGGGGAGGCATACAAATCTAATAAATAATAATAATAATAATAATAATAATAATAATAATAATAATAATAATAAAAAAAAAACACATTTGGATTGTCCAAATGTCTAATGGATCCAAATGGTTTTTAGTTGGTGTTGTACTGGAAGGCCTTATGGGATTCAGGATTGCAGATATCATCTTGCAATGCTTCACTTAAATGGAGTTGAAGACAATGGTAATAGGAAAGGGGAAGTGAGTCAGTTATCTCTGGTTCAGAGAATTCTGTGTGTATTTATTATTTATTTATTTATTTATTTATTGGATTTGTATGCCGCCCCTCTCCGTAGACTTGGGGTGGCTAACAACAGTAATAAAAACAGCATATAACAATCCAATATTAAAACAGTTAAAAACCCTTATTATAAAACCAAACATACATACAGATATACCATGCATAAAATTGTAAAGGCCTAGGGGGAAAGAGTATCTCAGTTTCCCCATGCCTGGCGGCAGAGGTGGGTTTTAACAAGCTTACGAAAGGCAAGGAGGGTGGGGGCAATTCTAATATCTGGGGGGAGTTGGTTCCAGAGGGCCGGGGCCGCCACAGAGAAGGCTCTTCTCCTGGGTCCCCCCAAGCGACATTGTTTAGTTGACGGGACCCGGAGAAGACCCACTCTGTGGGACCTAACTGGTCGCTGGGATTCATGCAGCAGAAGGTGATCCCTGAGATAATCTGGTCCGGTGCCATGAAGGGCTTTATAGGTCATAACCAACACTTTGAATTGTGACCAGAAACTAATCGGCAACCAATGCAGACTGCGGAGTGTTGGTGTAACATGGGCATATTTGGGAAAGCCCATGATTGCTCTCGCAGCTGAATTCTGCACGACCTGAAGTTTCTGAACACTTTTCAAAGATAGCCCCATGTAGAGAGCATTACAGTAGTCGAGCCTCGAGGTGATGAGGGCATGAGTGACTCCCGGTCCAAATAGGGCCGCAACTGGTGCATCAGGCGAATCTGGGCAAACGCCCCCCTCGCCACAGCCAAAAGATGTTTCTCTAATGTGAGCTGTGGATCGAGGAGGATGCCCAAGTTGCAGACCCTCTCTGAGGGGGTCAGTGATTCCCCTCCCCCCCAGGGTGATGGACGGACGAATGGAATTGTCCTTGGGAGGCAAAACCCATAGCCACTCCGTCTTATCAGGGTTGAGTTTGAGTTTGCTCTTCTCTCTCCTGTTCACTTTGCTGGGTGAGATCATTTGATAGTTCAGGGTATGCTATGCCATCATATCCTGCTGATGCTCAATCACTACCCCTGTAGGTAGGGAAAATGCTATTGATGTCCTTTCTGGTACTTGAAGACCGGAGATTGGAAGGCACAGAACAAACTCTAGCCATGCCCAGTCAAAGGTACATCAGTGTTCTTACTGGAAGATGGGCACTATCCCTGAAGAAGCAGATTCAGAATGTGATTCTTCTAGTGTCACAGCTTTTGTTAGTACAGCAGATGGGAGCTGTGAATTGAAGGGTCTTTGCCCAGCACTGACAAGTGCACCAGTTACATCATTACTTGGCAGAAGAGATACATTTGCACTATTCTTGCCAGCAGGTTAGATTATTGCAAGGTACTTTGTAATAGTCTAACCTCCTTTTAAATATAATTCAGGGACAATAATTCTTACAGAATCCAGTGGTCTATGTAATACTGGCACTTGCTGCCCAAATATATTACACTTTTTGCTTTGGGCGCTGTACTAGGTACAGTTAGCTTCTGTGTGCAATTTAAGAAGATTGTTTGACCTAACAAAAGCCTTTATATTTTGGCACATGGGTAATTTACAGGGCTGCTTGTGCCAATCAGACTCAGACTCATCAGTTAGGTCATTCATGGAGAAAGTATTTATAGTATTTCTAGTGTCCCACTTTGGAGGATAAAAGGAGCTATTTCTTGATAGCAAGGCCAGTTATATGCTACAATCTTTCTGTGAAAATCAAACTGATACCCTCACTAATTTTAGTCAGAAAGATACTGATACAAAACTATCCCAGTGGCATTCTAATTAAATTGGGTCATTTCTTTTATTTGGCAGATTTTATGTTTTGATTTTATGCTAATGTTATTTTCACTGCTTTTCTTTATATCATGTTAACTGCTAAGAATCGCTTGATTATGGGAAGATATAAATGTGATAAGCGTGGTGCTGTCATGGAATAAAGCAATAATTGATACAAAAACATAAATTATTGAAGGCATTTCTAAACTGAAATGTTCATGATGATAAATATGTTAGTGCTTTTAAAAAGTTAAGCAATTCATCTTCAGAGAACAGGAGCCTGGACAAAAAGCTCTTAAGAGGGCCCTGACTCTGCTATATGTAGTATAATAAAATAATCCAGCCCTGATGTAACATTATTAAGAGACAAAAGCAGAGTAAGAAAAGTGTATTAAAATATAAACAAGAGCATACTGGTCATGAATAAAATGAAATGTTAGATTGCCCACTTGATAGGCTGCTACTATAATCCAAGTCTGACACATTCAGGACATTAAACAAGAAATGCTCAGAGATTTATTCCAAGGAAATGGCATGTTTTAGGGGATTGTGGGCTTTTTATTTTTGGATTTTTGTTTTTTAATAAAAAGCTTTTAAGTTGATATATTGCTCGGGCTTCCAATAGCTCAGAAGTGACAACCTTGGAACACAAAGTGATAAATCTCATCATCGGTTCAAGGTTAACTCAGCCTTCCATCCTTCCAAGGTGGGTAAAATGAGGACCCGGATTGTGGGAGCAATAGCCTAGCTCTGTTAAAAAAGTGCTATTGCTAACATATTGTAAGCCACCCTGAGTCTAAGGAGAAGGGCAGCATAAAAATCGAATAAATTAATTTTTTTTTTAAAAAAAATCAATCAAATAAATAAATATATAAATAAAATGGGAAATGGGTGGGGATGAGATGATCATAGTATCGGAATACAATAACCTATATCATATTATGTTCTGTTTAAGACAGTGGGAGCACATCCAATTTGAAATCATATTACAGTGATCCCTCGAGTATCGCGAGGGTTACGTTCCAAGACCCCTCGCGATACTCGATTTTTCGCAATATAGTGGTGCGGAAGTAAAAACACCATCTGCGCATGCGCGCCTTTCTCCATGGCCGCGCGTGCGCAGATGGTGTTTTTACTTCCGCACCTGGGAAGACCCAGGGAAGGTTCCTTCCGCCGCCCAGCAGCTGATCTGCTCGGCAGCGCCGCAGCAGCGAGGAGCCGAAGATTGGGGTTTCCCCGCCGCCCACGCAAAGGGGAAACCCCGATCTTCGGCTCCTCGCTGCTGCCGCGGCCGCCGCTTGTCCGCCGCCTGCCTGCCCGCCGCTTGTCCGCCCGCCGCCTGTCCGCCGCCTGCCTGCCTGCCGCTTGTCCACCCGCCGCTTGTCCGCCGCCTGCCTGCCCGCCTGCCCACCGCTTGTCCGCCGGCCGCTTGTCCCCTGCCTGCCCGCCCGCCCGCCGCTTGTCCGCCCGCCGTTTGTCCACCGCTTGCCTGCCCGCCACTTGTCCGCCCGCCACTTGTCCGCCCGCCGCTTGTCTGCCGCCTCGCTTGTCCGCCCGCCGCTTGTCCGCCGCCTGCCTGCTTGCAGCAGCAGCGAGCAGACGAAGATCGGGGTTTCCCCGCCGCCCACGCAAAGGGGAAACCCCGGCTCCTCGCTGATGCGCCCGCCCGCCCGCCAGCAAGAGGGGGAGAGATAGAGAAAGAGAGAGAAGGAAAGAAAGAAAGAGATGAGAGAGGGAGGAAGATAGTGTGAGAGAGGAAGAAGCAAGATAGAGAAAGAGAGAGAGAAAGAAAGATGAGAAAGGAAGGAAGAGAGTGACGTCATCGGGTGGAAAAATCGCGATATAGCGTTTCGCGAAGATCGAGATCGCGAAGATCGAGGGATCACTGTATAGCAGTTATTAAAAAAAACACCACATTATTATT
Source organism: Erythrolamprus reginae (assembly GCF_031021105.1). Classification (NCBI taxonomy): domain Eukaryota; kingdom Metazoa; phylum Chordata; class Lepidosauria; order Squamata; family Dipsadidae; genus Erythrolamprus; species Erythrolamprus reginae. Next base: position 66,877,012 of record NC_091953.1, read on the forward strand.
ATCCACAGAAGGGACAAACAAATCTGAAAGTTGCCAGTATGTATGTAGGATTGAATTCAGAATTCAGAATTTGGAATATAAATTCAGAACACATAATGAAATGTGTCAAGAGAGTAATAAGGGAGCTAACACTTGTGAAGAATTCTTACTGGCAGGAAGAATGATTGAAGAATTGAGTTATTTCATGAAACTGAGAACAATTCTGAGATTAATGCTGAAATCACTGAATCTGCAGTTTGGAGATGTATCTCAGACGGCTAGTATTATAAATAATATATTTTAAAATAATAATAGATTTGTCTAAAGGGACCTCACTATCAAGCAAAAAAGCTCTGTTTTGAAAATTTAGAGAATGTATTAATGTTCTGGATTTTGATTTATGTCATAAACTACTATTTTAAGTTGTCTATTAGAAACTTTCCTTCATTGGCCTCCCAGAAAGAAGTTAAGGTATTGTAGTATAACTATCTAATCAGTGCTAATATCACTTAAAAAGGCCAAGAGCTGGATTTTTTATCACATTTTATATCAAATTTGAGAAATAATGGAATTTAGTGAAAGAAATGTGTTAAGCCTATTGAAAGCTAATTATTTGTGTTTTAATGTGTGTTTATTTTGTTTTTAATTAAATTCAGCAACTTGTAGCAACTGTTCCAAAATAACTAACAAAAATAATGTTGGATGGAAAGTTTGAAAAAAAAAACATTAGAAAGATCCTCTTGGATCAGGGGTTGTCGATGTCTGAAATGAATAACTAAAGAGAATAGCATGATCTTTTTATATAACTAAGTGTTCATTGGTTAGCATCCAATGCATTTATACAATCTGCCATAATCCTCTTTCGTTTTCAGTCAACAGAATTTCTTAAACAGAACATCGTGGTGTCTGGTGGGTTTCTCGGAGGCTTTTTGTTGGGTCTTGCATCTTAAGGACATGACTTTCATCATTCTGCTGACCTAACCATGGTAAAGATGAATGACAGCGATGCACAGATCTTTTTTGTCTTCCCTGAATCTCCTGAGCAAGAAGGATAGAGTTACCAGATACATCGGAGCATTTTATGTCTTAGGCTTTACCTCCTTATGCTTACCTGAAGGAGATTTCCTGAAAATTCTGTTGTGCATTCAGTATCATTCCCAAAGGAAAAAAGACTAATTCTCATAATGTTTTCATTTTCCTTTACAGTTTATATTGAATATGGGTTTTTTGTTCTGCATTTTTCATTTTAGAGTTTATATTTATTATATAAAATTATCTCATACTGTAGTTAATAATGTTATGCCAAACATGTAGAATATTGTATTTTCAGTGCAGGGCTAGCCGCTTTTTTTTGAAATCACAACATACTAACAATTTGTACATGTTTTTTTTTTTTTGCAACGATGAAATAATAAGCAGCTATGAACCCATTAAAGAGTAAAATAACAGCAGATCTTTGCTGTTTTATATTTTCATTTTTTTCGCAACTTGGGATTGTATTATGAATCTGCATTCAAGCAGCCTATATGAGATGCAAACCATAATCTTCTTGATTCTGGACTACAAAATACTATTCATACTTTCAATGCTTCAGTATCATCACTGCATAATGGTACCTTTGAGTTAATAGATTAAAAAGTACATGCAATTATACTGCTGAGGAAAAGAAATTCATATTAGGAGAACAGTTTTATAACCCATATAAGGAAATATCAATAGCATGCAAGCTTTTGAATACCAAGTATTCTCAGGTTCCAGAAGAGCATTAGGAGAACGAAAGCTTTGTGCACTTTAATTTGTGGTATATGATCAGGACCTCGCAAAGGGAATATATATACACGATGCAACAAGCTTGTGTGGAAACATCAGGTGTATCTTTCCCAACAAAGATGGAAATTTCAGTTGTACTGTGACTGGATTTATTATTTTAACAATATGGCCCGATGAATTTTGGTGCCAGTTTTTTGGAGGGTACCTTCAAATTGAGAAATTTTGTAGACAGATAATTTTTTTGGCCTGCATAGAATGGGGTTTGTGATCGTCTCTTTTTGTTGGCTTGCATTTTATATTTATGTTTAACATTTGCCATAGCATCCTATACATCAACCCACATTTTCTTTACATTCGACATCCATTCTTGTACCACTACACTATCTGGCTGTGAATGCGGACATTCCGGGATGGGTACAAATTCCATCCCAGTAACAATGTGGAATGGAGTATATCCGGTGCTACTGTGAACTGTGTTGTTATAGGTAATTTTTGTGAATGTGAGCAAATAAGCCCTATTATCTTGGTGAGTCACCTGATGTACTGTTGCACCATTGCATTAGCTTGTTTCCCAGCACTGTTGGTGGGGGACTGAAAAATGGAGCTTAATCCCTATGAAGATCCAATCCTGAGTACAAATTGTCATCAGAACTTTGTGGTGAATTGGACCCCTTGGTCTGAAATTATCCTCCTAAGTACTCCATGCAGCCAGTATATGTGCTTAATAAGCAGGCTAGCCAACTTCTGGGCAGATGGCAACCCTGGATAAGCAATGAAATGGGCTTGTTTAGAGAACAGATCGATTACGGTCCAAATCATGTTACCGCAGCTGTTAGGGAGGTTTACAATGAAATCCATAGCAATATTGTTGTTACTGATTGTAAGAAGCCCAGTAGTTTACCCAGTTGCTTCATTGTAGTGCAGGTTACGCAACTTTGCACATAGGACTCAATGTCCTTTTCAACCCCAGAGCCACTAAATGGTTAACTAAATGAAAGGTTTTGAGGAATCCAAAGTGACCGGCTGTCTGCACATCATGACACTTGCATAGCACCTCAAGCCACACAGCTTCGGGGACATATAATTTGTTCCCTTTCCAGGCCAACTCTTCCCTTAAACTGAGACTGGCGGAATTGGTTTGGTACCACTATCAGTCACCAAAGCTTTCTTAATGTCCCCCACTAAGTTGGTTACACAGGTCTACAAAAATATTTTTTGCAATCATCACAGTTGATCTTGTACTTTTCTGAATCATTTTTTTGTTCTGATTTCAAAAATGTATATACCATACATACTCGAGTATAAGTCGAGTTTTTCAGCCCCAAAAATGTGCTGAAAAATCTGACCTCGACTTATACTGGAGTCACTGACAGCGCTTGGGTGCTGCGCTGGCCTGAGCACTGGCAGGGACTCTTCAGACGCTCCCCTCTGGCATCTTGCAAGTGCGCAAATTATTTTTCTCTGAAGGGACCATTCTCCGTATTGAAAGAGCGAGTCCAGCAGTCACGTGGGTTGCTCACTGTCCAATCCGCATAGGACGGAGCCTAGTCTTTTAAAAGATTGCTGGATCCACCCCTTCCCCAGAATTCGCTCGGTCCTGCAATCGGCAGGACATGTGGTGGCTCAGCTCTTCTCAATAACACCTTCCCTCTTCATTTCCGTCTTCAATCTCAGCTAAGTAAAAATTTGCAATTGCCTTTACTTAGAAGCTTGCCTTCTCGCGCCAGCTTTACTGGGCTCGGCGCCAAAGGGAGAAACCGTGGCATGGCTACTGCCACAAATTTCGCAATCGCCTTGCTCGTGCTGCTGCCGGATTGCAGTTATGATAAATCTACTCGGCTAGGAGGTTTTTTACCGGCGAGCTAAAAATAGAAAAAAAAGGCTCTTTTTCCTCCAGCGGTGTGGGACACTAACAAGCGCTCTTGTTCATCTCCTGGACTTTAGTTGCCCCTCCTTTCCGCAAATTCGGTGGAACGGTTTATTTCTTGGTGCGAAGACCCTCAGCGCCCAGTTATTTTGGCACTTGCGGATCGCCCACACGCGTCCCGTTTGACACCATTAAGTTCACCGTGTGGCCCTGGAGTAGACTGAGACCCTCAGGCTTTTTCTCCCTGGCTAGGCCTCCAAACCAGTGTGCCTTGGTTTATTATTTAAAATTAGTGGGGCCTGCCCCTCTGTACTCACTGACACGAACTCTGGTACCGTCCAGATTGTCTTTGAGCTGCAGACGCTCCTGGGCCTAGGAGCTTGGGGGTCCCCTTCCTCTTGAGAACATTGCCCATTTATAGCTTCTCCCATCTTTTGGCCCAAGTCTTGTACCTGTAATTTGTTCAGGCCATGACTTCGTTTCCCAAGAGAGGCACTTCTAAGGGTCCCAGAGAGGATAGGCCTACTGGTGATGAAATTGACACCATCCCCCAGGCCTCTTCCTCCTCTTCCTCGGGAGCCCCTCCAATGGCTAGAGCCACTAGGGTTGAGAAGAGACGGGACCAAGCTCTTCAAAAAATTCATGAGAGATCGGCTGAACGTTTAAGAGTGCAGGCACAAGTGCACGTTAGCCGCTCTGACCCTCCAGAGGCTTCAAAATTGCCTCCCTCTGGTGTCCCTGTGCTTTCTCTGGATGAGCCAAACCTAAACAGACCCCAACCTAACCTATGGGGTTTAGGTCCAGAGGAGCCAGATATTATGATGGAAGATCCCTCCGAGCCAGATCCATCCCAGGCGTTCAGGGTATCTCCCTCACTACCTGTTACTATTACTAACATTCCTCTGGAGCTTCAAACTATGGATGAGAATGATGATGTGGACGTAGAGGACAAGGATGACCCTTTCCAATGCCTGTCAGAAGATGAGGAATCACAGATCAAGATTCCATCTCCTGCTGCAATCTTTCCTTTTCAACTGTTCAAATCTCTTTTATTCAAGGCAAGAGTTGCCACAGGCTTAGCTAGTCAGGATAAACCATCTGATCCTTCAACAGCTCCACCTGAGGAGAGCCTGCCATATTTTATGGAGGAACAAGAAGACAATGAGATCATCCCCATGCCGAAATTGTTCAAAGATCCTCTGCTCAAGCAGTGGGACCATCCATCTTACAGTTCTAATCCCACCTCTAAAGACAAGAAGTTATATAAGCTTTCTCCGTCTTATGAAGACCTTCTTGTCTGTCCCAAAGCTGATGGACCAGTAAAGATTCTACACTCTGTGGCTGCTATGCCTAATGAAGCAGAAGAAGTGTTAAAGCCCGAAGATAAACGTTTAGAGCAAATGCTCAAAAACTGTTTCTTCGCTGATACCTGGGCTATTAAAAGTGCAGCAGCAGCAGCATTCTTTTCCAGAACCATTCTCTTGTGGCTTCAACAGCTCCAGCAGCATATCCCCCCCTGATGACCTACGGGGTCAACAGTACTTCAATAAGGTATTTGCAGCGGCCCAATATGTAGCAATCATCAAGATTTGCAGCAAAGTCGGTAGCGGCCTCAGCAACAGCCAGAAGACTTATATGGCTTTACCCCTGGCAGGCGAGAGTGAGGCAAAAAGGGCAGCTTGCCATGGGTCCTTTGAAGAGCAACCTCTTATTTGCTGACCTCTTGGACCCCCTTCTAACATTGACCGCTGACAAAAAGAAAGTTTTAGGGCCCACCAACAAGAAGGCCATCAAAACTCAGCCTTTTTGACGCCTCAATCGTCAACAAGATCAGGGGTTTGCTTTTCAGAGGAACCCAGGTCAGTATACCTCTCATTTTCACTCCCAAGCAGACAGGAACACCAGGGGCAGAGGATCTCGCTTTCAAAGAGGTTCTTCCTCTTCCAGAGCTTCTAGAAAGCCCAGATGGTAATCTCCATTCTACTCCCATTGGGGGGCATCTTGCTTGGTTCACTTCCAGCTGGCGCTGTTCCTGTAAGGATCCCTGGCTTATCTCTACTGTGGAATGGGGGCTCCAGTTAGAGTTTATCTCCATGCCCCCTAAGCATTTCATCTCATTCCCATCTCCTAGATCTCCTTCATCTCGTCTTCGAATGGAGGAAGCAATTCAACACCTGTTGTCCATCAGGGCTATCCAACCAGTTCCCTCTTCCCAAAGAGGTCTTGGCTTCTACTCCATCTTTCTCATGGTTCCTAAGACCTCCGGAGGCTGGAGGGCCATTCTAGACTTTAAGAGATTAAGTCAATTCATTAAATATAGAAAATTTAAGATGCATTCCTTATCATCCATCCTAGCCTCTATTCATCCTGGAGATTTCATGGTTTTCCTGGATCTTACGGAAGCCTACCTCCACATCCCTATTGCTAAGGGCCACAGGCAATTCCTTCGCTTCGCCTTCCAGGGCAAGCATTATCAGTATAGGGCTATGCCTTTTGGGCTGTCCTCGGCTCCTCGAATCTTTACTAAGCTCCTAGGCGCCTTGGCAGCCCACATCCGGGCCACGCCCATCCATATTTTGTGCTATTTAGATGACATATTAATTCATGGTCCCTCTAAAGAAGGCACCTGTTCATACCTCAAAATTGCCATGTCTATCCTACAGGATCATGGTTTTTCTATTAATTTCAAGAAAAGTCAACTCCATCCTTCCACCCCTATTCAGCACCTGGGAGCAATTATAAATTCAGATCTCCCAGGTCTTCCTTTCTACTGATCAGTATCAAAGAGCTTATCTCTCAGATAAAGTCTCAAAGAAGGACTACCATCATCACCCTGTCTTCCCTACTGGGAAAGATGGTGTCCTGCATTGGCTCCCATGGGCTCGCCTCCACGCCAGGGATCTCCAATGGCTTCTGTTACCATTCCAGAGATCGGGGAACAGCAACTCGGCACGTCTCATCACCGTTCCGATTACCGTATTAAGGTCCCTCCTGTGGTGGACTTCCTCCGCCCTGGACAAGGGATCCCCCTTCAGGAGTCCAGAACAGTTCACCATCACCACGGATGCCAGCCTGACAGGCTGGGGGCCCCATGCGCAAGGTCTGATAGCCCAAGGCACGTGGTCAGCGGAGGAGTCATCCAGACCCATCAATTGGCTGGAATTGAGAGCAGTGTCGTTAGCCCTCAAACAATTCGAACCACACATCATCAATCAACATGTCCTGATTCTCACGGGCAATATGGCCTCAAAGAGCCCTATCTGCAGACAAGGGGGCACCAGGTCCAAGGCTCTGATGCAGGAAGCCCAGAAATTGGGTCTCTGGGCAGAGAGACATCTTCAGTCCTTATGGACCAACCACATCTCGGGAGTTCTCAATGTGCAGGCAGACTGGCTCTCCCGGTCAACTCTGGATCCAGGAGAGTGGAGCCTCCATCTGGTCCTATTCCAACAGATCTGGCTCAGATTGGGTCACCCATCGCTAGACCTATTTGCGACTGCGACCAACACTCAACTCCCTCGGTTCTATTCCAGGTTTCCATCCCTGGGAGCGGAGGCAACAAATGCACTCAGAACTCCTAGGCCTCGAGTGCTGCTTTACACTTTTCCTCCAATACCAATTCTCCTAGATGTAATCCACAAGATCATCCTCGAGAAGGCCCAGGTGACTCTGGCTCGCAAACCTGCAATGTCTGTCCTTTCAGGACCCCTGGCGACCAGTGTTCCCTCTAATTTTTTTGGGGGGTGAGCGGAAAAGCATAGTATAAAGAAAGAAAGAAAGAAAGAAAGAAAGAAAGAAAGAAAGAAAGAAAGAAAGAAAGAAAGAAAGAAAGAAAGAAAGTGTGGGCGTACACTATCACACATGAGCGAGTTCTTGCATCCATAATTCTATCCTTTCTATGTCTCCCTCCCTCTTTCCTCCCTCCCTCTTTCCTTTCTATCGCTCCCTCCCGCTTTCCTTTCTATCGCTCCCTCCTCTTTCCTCCCTCCCTCTTTCCTTTCTATGTCTCCCTCCCTCTTTCCTTTCTCCCTCTTTTCTTTCTATCTCTCCCTCCCTCTTTCCTTTCTCCCTCTTTTCTTTCTATCTCTCCCTCCCTTTCCTCCCTACCTCTTTCCTTTCTATCCCTCCCTCTTTCCTTTCTATCTTTCTCTCCCCCTGCCTTTCTCCAAGCCCTTCCTTTTCCCTCTCCCTATCTAACTACCCCCTCTCCCTCCTTTCTATCTCTCCCTCCCCCTTTCTCTCTCCCTTCCTTCATATTTCTTTCCCTCTCTCTCTCCATCCTTCTTCTTTTCTCCCTTCCTTCCTTCCTTCCTCTTTTTTGCTCTTTCTCTCTACCTCCTTCCCTCCCTCTATGTCTTTCCCTCTCCCTCCTTCCCCCTCTCTTTCTCTCTCTCTTGCTTTCTTTCCCTCTCTCTCTTGCTTTCTCTCTCATTCTCTCTCCCCTCCTTTGTCTCTCTCTTTCTCTCTCGTTCACCACACCAGCAACAGAGAGAAAAAGAGAGAGAGAGAGACGGAGAGAGAGTGGAGGGCACCGTTGTCTTCGCCTCCGCCTGGCTCTGCAGCTAAGAGGCAGAAACCATCAACCCCCTCGCCCTCCCAGGTGTCTGCAGCGCCCGGGACTGTGTGGCTTTGCGCCATGAAGAAAAAATGGCTCCAGCAGCAGAGAAAAGTCGGCCGGGCTTCGGGAACGCCTGCCCTGCCTCTACTACAGCCCCCTTGCTGGAAGTCTGGGATGAAAGCACTCCCAGTGAAGGGGCTGCGAGAGGGACGGGGCGGGCATTCCCAAAACGGACGGAGAAAGCCCTCTCTCGCAGCAAAAGTGCTCCCAGCCAGGGGGCTGCGAGAGAGGGCTTTCTCCGTCCGTTTCGGGAAAGCCCGCCCCGCCTCTTTCGCAGCCCCCTGGCTGGGAGCGCTTTCGTCCCGAGGAGCTGAAGCCGCCACAGCCGCCGTGAGAGAAGTCGCGCCCCAAGGCAGGGGGTGGCGGAGGAGGAGAGGGGACAGATCGGGCAGGCGGGGGGCAGAGCCGAGAGGCCAGGAGCATGAGGGGGCCGGAGGCACCATGGGGAGGCAGGAGCGGCCGCGGCTCTCTTCTACTGCCCGTGCCTCCCTGGATAGGGGGATAGGGAGCGTGCAACCGAGGAAAAGGGTGCGCAGGGGGGGTATTTTGGAGCACGCATGTGCTCACGCACACAGCTTACAGGGAACGGTGATTACAGCCAGTGTTTCCTGTAAGCTGTGCGCATGCGCGCATGCCCCAAAATACCGCCCTGATCACCCTTTACCACGGGTGCGCGCTCCCCATCCCCCTGCCAGCCCGCGGGGGCGGGGAAGTGCCGTCAGTAGAAGGGAAGGGAGCCACGGCTGCGCCTGCCTCCCCACAGTGCCTCCGGCCCCCTCGTGCCCCTGGCTTCTCGGCCCTGCCCCCCGCCTGCCCGATCCGCCCCCTCTCCTCCGCCGCCTTCTGCCTTGGGGTGCGACTTCTTCCGCGGCGGCTGCGGCTTCTCGGGAAGAAAGCGCTCCCAGCCAGGGGGCTGCGAGAGAGGGCTTTCTCCGTGCGCTTTGGGAATGCCCGCCCCACCCCTCTCACAGCCCCTTCGCTGGGAGCGCTTTCGTCCCAAACTTCCAGCAAGGGGGCTGCAGTAGAGGCAGGGCAGGCGTTCCCGAAGTGCTCGGGGAAAGCGCTCTCGCAGCCCCCTTGCCGTCGGTGCCTCCGTTCCGGAGCTCCGCCTCACAGCTGATCACCCTGCCACCGCCCCACGGCTACTGCCCAATGCCGCTGCTGAGAGAAAGAGAGAAAGGGGGGGAGAGAGAGATAGCAAGAGAGAGAAGAGAAAGAAAGCAATAGAGAGAGAGAAAGAAAAGAGAAAGAGAGGGATGAAAGGGGGGGAGAGATAGCAAGAGAGAAGAGAAAGAAAGCAAGAGAGATAGAAAGAGTGAGAGCGAAAGAAAGCAATATAGAGAAAGAAAATGAGAAAGAGAGAGAGAGAGAAAGGGGGAGAGAGAAAGACAGAGAAATGACTCTTGATTTAAAGCATATGGTAAAAAGCACCCAAATAATAACAGAGGGGAAAAAAACCCAGCCGTTTGTGTGTGTGTGTATGTGTGTGAACTCTTGAACCATTTCCAATAGCTCACCTGTTATTGGAAATGGTTCAAGAGTTCACACACACACACACACACACACACACAAGGGGGGAGGAGACAGGGATGGAAAAAGATAGTAATAAAATAGATTTTGGTTTTGTTTTATTAATTTCTTTTAATAAAAAAAGAAGGGAATTTTTTTCTTATTTATTTATTTATTCTTCTATGCCGCCCAGTCCCAAAGGGACTGTCGCTCAGACACTATACTTTTCCGCCCACACCGAAAAAAAATTAGAGGGAACATTGATTACAGCTAATGTATCCCGGACCTCCCGCTGCAGCTCCGTTCCCAACCGGAAGTCTTACCACATTATTAGTAAGCAGGATTTTATTCTGACACTCCAAACTTGCAATCAAGTGAATAATAGTCCCAACAGTAAGCACCTTCTCATCCGGATGAACTGGGAGCACTGAATACAGATGGATTTGGGATCACTGTGCAAAACCAGGGACCTTATATATTAATTCAAAGTTCTAGTCTTTTACCATAGACCCACAAGGAAAAAGTAATCAGAATTCCAGTTTATAACTCGTTCCCAACTATTTTGCTACATTTTCATTAGCATGCACTAGTCACTGCAAAGAGCCTAGCCACTGCAGTACTATATCTAGGATGTTTTTTAATAGATTGTGATAATGGGCTACCTTCATTGTTTTCTTTTGTTTTTCTCTAGACTAATGATTTGGATTTTTTGCACTAAAGGCAAGAAAAATAAACTCTTGCAGGACCACTCAATACTCATCTTTCTTATTCTTCCAACAGTGCCAGAAAGCTGTAGAAACTATTCACTGAAGAGCTGTTTCCATTTTTAATTACTTAGCAGTGACTGTATGAGCAGAAGTACTCAGGGTTACTCTAATCTTGAAACATTTTCCAGATTTTAGAAATCCACCAACATTTTTCAGAAATTATTTTTGTTTATTATGCCAATACAGTAATACCTTGTCTTACGAATTTAATTGGTTCCCGGAGGAGGTTCGTAAGGCGAAAGGCTCGTAAGACGAAACAATGTTTCCCATAGGAAACAATATAAAATCAATTAATGCGTGCAAGAAAACCCCCCGCAAAAATGGTGCTCTGCTGGGCGCCGCCGCCCGGCTGTCACCTTTTGAAACAGCCGGGCGCTTCTCAGCGTTCTCCTGAATGCTGAACCCAGACATTTGGCAAAAGTTCGGGTTCAGGTTCGGGTGCCCGCCGAGAAACCCCGCCACCCGGCTGTCGCCTTTTGAAACAGCCGGGGGGCTTCTCGTCGTCCTCCCGAACCCGAACGCCAAACCCGAACTTTTGCTGAACTTCTGGGTTCAGTGTTTGGGAGGCCGTCGAGAAGCCCTGCCGCCCGGCTATCGCCTTTTGAAACAGCTGGGGGCTTCTCGGCATTCTCCTGAACGCTGAACCCGGAAGTTCGGGTATGGCGTTTGGGTTCAGGAGAACGCCGAGAAGCCCCATCGCCCGGCTGTCAGCTTTGCAAAAGAGCCGCGGAGCTGTCGGCTGGTCGGCAGGCTCAAACAGAGGTGGGGAATCCCAATAGGGAACTTTGCCGTCACGGAGACATCCTTCCTGGCCAGCTGAAACGGGGCTTCTCGGTGGCCTCCCGAATGCCGAACCCGGAAGTTCGGCAAAAGTTCAGGTATGGCGTTCAGGTTCAGGAGGACGCCAAGAAGCCCCCCGGCTGTTTCAAAAGGCGACAGCTGGGCGGCGGGGCTTCTCGGCGGCCACCCAAACCTGAACTTTTGCCAAACTTCCGGGTTCGGCATTCAGGCGGCGGGTTCGTAAGGTGGAAAAAGTTTGTAAGAAGAGGAAAAAAAATTCCGAACTCCGGGTTCGTAAGGCGGAAAAAGTTCATAAGAAGAGGCAAAAAATTTCTGAAGCCCGGGTTCATGTCTCGGAAAGTTCGTATGACGAGGGGTTTGTATCACAAGGTACTACTGTATATATTTATTTAGTTTTAGCAAGACTTTAGTTTTCTTGACAAACCTCTTTTATAGATTAAGAAAAACCAGGTAAAAAGTATCTTGGTTTTGGCAAGCAGCATAACTAAGACAAATCAGTCTTGTTTCTAAATGAACTCTAGTCATCAAATCAATTTGATGCTTTCTTTTTTTTACTAATCTTCAAGTAATTCCTATTACTACATTTTAAACCTAAAGCATAAAGAAAGTTCTCGAATTTGATTAAACTCAATTGAAGATAAAGTGATTAGTTTGGCAAAGATTCAAGCTTTTTAATTTAATTGGATTGTACATTGAGTAAAAATCAGGTTATTTTTTTTTACAATAGATAGGAAATCTATTTTATTAATGACCATTATTTTCTTTAAAAAGAATGTTTTATTTAGCAAAAGATAAGTCATTGCAATTTCAATCACAAATTTTTATTAGAACTGCAAACTATAGACTTTTGGTTCATTGGATATGATTGACATATTATAAATGACATTGCTAAATGGAATATAAATTAATGTCTGATACATTTTTTTCTTAGGAAACAAAATGTAGTAATGAGATCAATCTTACATGAACCCAATTAGTTACATTTAGCGATTACAGATTTCTATTCATTGTGCAAAAATTGTTCACATATTTAGTATGGAAGCTTTGCTAAAATAAAGGGGCATTGGGATGACCAATGTTTGATGACTTATGTTTCTCTATTTACATCTGTTGCTTTAAAAACCAAAACAGTCACTCTAAAAGTGTGACTTATAGCAATTTTACTTTAATCACTTAAGATGACAACTATTTCCTACAGAATAATTTCACTTAAATTCTTCATGATTTGGATTTAGGAAAGAAATATCACTAATGCCTAACAACAGAAGGTTATTGTTGAACCACCAGTTAAGAGTCCTCCGAGTCCTTGGAGAGGGGCAGCATGCAAATATAATAAATTAAATTAAATTAAGAAATCTTAATGGTCAGGTTAAATCCATAAGCCACATAGGAAGGGATAGTCTACCATTGTAATTGTTGGTTTCCCGAAAACCTGGAATTTCAGACGTAAGCAAGTTTTAAAGCTATAAGTCCTGTTTCACTATTAAGATAAATTTTATATATATAAATTTTCCAATTGTTTTAAACACCTTTAACTAGTGTTATATATTCCCTACACCAGTGTTGGTGAACTTTTTAGAGACTGAGGGCCCAAATTGCAACCGCAAACCCACTTATTTATCACAAAGTTCTAACACGGCAATTTAACCTGAATACTGAGGGTTTAGTTTAGAAAAAACAACTCATACATTAACATCTTTTGTCTTAAAAGAAAGACACAATAACAGAACAATGTTCCATTGACCACCAGTTTTTGACCTGCTCTTAAAAAGGCATCTGAGTGCATTTCCTACCTTTGATTCACCTCCGCTGTACATGCATTGGAGTTACTTCTTGGGGAATTTGCATAAATAAGAAGTGGAGGTGTAGCACACATTTCCCATACACAGGAGGTGTGCAGACCTTGATCATCCACACAAGCTGTCTTTTTCCCATTAGCAGGAGCCCAGGTTTGTTCTATGAACAGAAGCCAATACAAACTTCCCTCTGACAATCCCATTTAATGTATTGATTAAAGCAACTCCCATCACCAGAATAAGGAAACAGCAAGCGTATAAGCACCTTCCAACACAATGGATACCCACACAACTTTGTCAAAAATTGGCTTACCACCAAATCCATTTGTTTTGGCCTGCCGGCAGCTTGTGCAACTGGCAGTGATGCCGGCAGTGAAGAAGCTGATGTGGTGATGTCCCAGTGGCCTGTGCAACTGGCACCCAAGTCGGTTAGTGAGGAGGCTGGAGAAGACCCTGTGCCAGAGGCGGAGATTCAGCCAGGGTCTCCAGAAGCTTCCTTCAGTGACAAGGAAGAAGAGTAGGAGCCTATTCTCAATGCATGGACAAGAAGAGCTGCCAAAAGGCAGGAATGGTTCCTTAGGAGGAGGAGAAAGGGTGAAAAAAATTGGCCACTCCTCTAGTCTCTTTAAGGGATGATGACAAAGGAAGCAACTTTCATTCATATTCCTTCATGCCTTGACTCTGATTGACTCTTGTTCTCTCTCTTGGCATTTTTCCTGCAAAGTGCTTCTGGGCATTTTGCCAACCACCGTAAGCTTGCTGATATCTACAAGACTGTTTACTCAGCCTTGAGTTGTTATTTTGTGGACTCATGCTGGCTATTAATGAAGTTGAATTAACAGCCAATGTTTAGAAAAGACTGCTTTAAACTGAATTTGTGTTAGCGACTACTAAGAAAATTCATTAGTAGTCCTTAATTAGTAAAGTTAGATTTGTACAGACATTGTATGTGCTGCATTCGTTGCGGTCCGTAGCTGGGGCAGAACATGACCACAGCAAACCAACACAAGCTGTGAACAAAATGACAAACACTGGCAGGGTCTCTTCTTGGCCCCGGGTCAAAAAAACAGGAATTCAGCATCCAGGGACACACATACCTACTGGCTTGCTTTTTTGCTTCCACAATATGGTTTGCAAAAATAAAAATTTGCCTGAATCCACATCTTTAAAATGAACAAGGCTGCAAACTCAATTTGCTCAGGTTCTCCTTGGTGATGGAAGTGGCCAGTTCCCCTTATTAACATAGTTGTGTGAATCACCAGAAAGAAAGAAAAAATAAATCCAATGGGCTTTACTAGCCCAATATTTGTTTATGGTTTTGAGTTCCTGGAAATCTCAGAAAATCTGCTTCATTTGGATAACCCGAGGACTGCTGAACCTGTTATTGAGAAATTCAATCAGGTTCCTGCCTACCACGGGCATTGCATGCATCCAGGGATCATTTCAACCATTTCAGCCACTTTGCACTCATCTTTCCAACACACGCTGCTCCCTTCTGGAACTGAAAAGAGCAGCTTGACTCCACTTCCCCTTTCCAAGCAGAAAAGGTGGTCTCAGTCCAGGCTTTCTCTCCTCCCACCCCCAGAGATGGTTCCCCAGGACTGATGGTGCAGTGTCCACCTACTGAGGTTTGTCTTCAATCCCCAAGATCATTAGTCTGGCTTTAGACCCCAATGCAGCAGTGCTGTCTTCCCATAATCCACTCTCCCAAACTGGGCTCTGTGTTAAGGTGATGGCATGCATACCAACAGAGATGGCTCCAAGTGCCCCCTCCGGCATGTATGCCATAGGTTTGCCACCACTGCCCTATACTATGGCTGAGAATTGAGCTAGAGTTTATTCAGAGATTCATATACAGTGTTCCCTCGATTTTCGCGGGTTCGAACTTCGCGAATAGGCTATACCACGTTTTTTCAAAAAATATTAATTAAAAAATACTTCATGGTTTTTTTTTCTATACCACGGTTTTTCCCACCCAAGGATGTCATACATCATCACCAAACTAATAATTTTTGCAAATAAATAACAAAAAAAAATTTATTGTTAATAAATAACTATGTTTATAAATATCAGGATCATTAAGTGTCTTATTCAATGGTGAGTACCAGTAATAATGGTGAGTAAATGGTTGCTAAGGGAATGGGAAATGGTAATTTAGGGGTTTAAAGTGTTAAGAGAAGGCTTGTGATACTGTCCACAGCCAAAAATGGTGTACAGTGAACCCTCGATCATCGCGAGGGTTCCGTTCCAGGACCCCACGCGATGATCGATATTTAGCGAAGTAGCGGTGCGGAAGTAAAAACACCATCTGCGCGTGCGCAGATGGTGTTTTTGCTTCCACTGCCGCCCGCCCTTCGCCCGCCCACCCCGTTGCTCGCGCCTGGGGTGCGCGCGCGTTTGGGGACTCCCTAGATCCGCTCCCCAGCTGGGGAGCGGATCTAGGGAGTCCCCAAACGCGCGCGCTTTCCCCAGCAACGCGCGCGCGGTGGGGACTCCCTAGATCCGCTCCCCAGCTGGGGAGCGGATCTAGGGAGTCC
This sequence comes from Erythrolamprus reginae, assembly GCF_031021105.1. Lineage (NCBI taxonomy): Eukaryota > Metazoa > Chordata > Lepidosauria > Squamata > Dipsadidae > Erythrolamprus > Erythrolamprus reginae. The sequence continues at coordinate 66,892,656 of NC_091953.1, forward strand.
CCACCCCGCGCGCGTTGCTGGGGAAAGCGCGCGCGTTTGGGGACTCCCTAGATCCGCTCCCCAGCTGGGGAGCGGATCTAGGGAGTCCCCAAACGCGCGCGCTTTCCCCAGCTGGCGCCGCCGCTGGGGTCTTACGGGGGCAAGAGGGGGAAGACCCAGGGAAGCCTCTGCCCGGCGGGGAAACTCCACCATCTATGCATGCGTGGAAGGGCACGCATGCGCAGATGGTGGAGTTTACTTCCTGGTTGAAAACTCGCGAAATAGCCCTTTCGCGATACTTGAACACGCGAAACTCGAGGGTTCACTGTATTTACTTCCGCATCTCTACTTCGCGGAAATTCGACTTTCGCGGGCAGTCTCAGAACGCAACCCCCGCGAAAATCGAGGGAACACTGTAGTAGTGTAAGTGCATTACTAGCTAAACTTTACTGCACTATTAACCAATTGGTTGCTTTCTAGATGTGCTGAATGCAAATTGTTTGGATAAGAATTGAATGGTGAAATGTAAAGTTTACCACAACTGGATGGCACAAAATCATAAACCTCACTTTATTGGCTAGCATCAGATTCTCATCTTTCATGTGTCCCTTACCTCAAAGAGTATGCATTATTAACACCTATTTTCTACTTAAATTAGGTTAAGCTAAAACTGGTGCATCTGTTGTTCTAATCCCTAATCCATTGCTCTAACAAATAGCTGGGTTTTTTTCCTAACCTAACAAATAGCTATTTCCCAAGAATCATCAACATAATGGGTATCCATATGAGGTAGCAAATTGATGGGTTCATGCCAAATCTGGCTTCTATGTTTTTTTTATATATACATGATATCAACCCTGAGTGTAATTATATGCTAAACTATATGGGCTACCTACGGCCATATGTAAGACCTTCACAACTTGCTTATTTCTATTTTCAGCCACAGAAAACTGATTAGCTATTGTGTAACTTAATGTTAGCCCCTATGTTGCTTTCAAGGATAACCTGACATTCTAATTGCAATATTTCCCTTAATGCCTTTTATTGAAACAGCTGGAAAGAAAAGAAATGTTTAATTAAAAATGCAATTGAAAAGCTACCAAGCTTGGCAGATGCAAAAGCTGTGAGATTTTGAGTTGATAGTTTTGTATTAAGAATGCAACTGAGCAGGTCATGCATGTCACAATTAAATTCCAGCCACAGCTAGTCTTCCACACAAACTGCTGTGAGTCATTTTGCATTGACAGTAAATGCTGTTGCATCTTAATTGAATCATTTACTGATTTAATTTGAAATCGACAAGCAAAGAAGCTATTTTGAATAAAACTGTGTAATGGGAAATATGGAGGTGAGATAGGCATTTTTGTCAGTAACACCTCAGTGATTAATCTCTTTTGAAAAACCTTTTCAAACAAAACAAATCGAACATATTAAAGAAATTTCAGTCTTTCCTTGTGACGCTTTACTGGTTTCAGAAATTAAATAATAGATTTCAATTCTAAAATTGTTATTCCAGTCAGTGTTCCCTCTAATTTTTTTTGGGGGGGGGGCGGAAAAGTATAGTGTCTGAGCGGCAGTCCCTTCGGGACTGGGCGGCACGGAAATAATAAATAAACAAATAAACAAACAAACAAACAAACAAACAAACAAATAAAAAACCCACCCTGTTTTGCCTCAGAGAATTTCAAAATAAAATAGTACTGTGTGTCTATAACAGTGAGCTCATAATAGGACAACTCTATCAATATCAAAATGCCACTTAAATAGTTGAGCTAGTTTCAAACTAGATTTTTATTTTCTTTCCCTCTTCCTTACTCCCATTCTTTTTCTTTCTCTTTTTCTTCCTCTCTTTTTTCTATCTGTTTCTCTCTCTTCCTCTCTTCCTCTCTCTCTCCTTCCCTCTCACTCTTTCCCTCTCGGCTTCTGGGCAGGTTTGGAAAACTCTGAGTTGATGATGATTTTTAAGTGAGCGATTGCTCACTGCTCAGCTTAGAGGGAACTATGATTCCAGTACATATTTTTCAGACCAATAATGTCTTCCTTGTTTTCATGGTATGTTATGTACTGGATCCATTATTAACTTGCATCTTTTATTATATGTATGTATGTATGTATGTATGTATGTATGTATGTATGTATGTATGTCACATGTTTTTTTGCTGAATTTGAAAATTAAGGGAGACTAGGATAGCTCTATTTCGGCCTTATTTTGGCCTCATCAGCTAGCCATACCCACTGGGACTTGAATACCCTATTATATATAGGGCACAGGGTGAGTTACCATCAGTATGCTGATGATAGCCAGCTATACATCTCCACCTCGTGTCCACTTAGTGAAGCAGTGGAGGTAATGTGCTGGTGTCTGGAGGCTGTCAGGGGCTATCATGGCTCAGACTCAACCCCGACAAGACGGAGTGGCTGTAGGTTTTGCCTCCCAGGGACAATTCCATCTGTCCATCCATCACCCTGTGAGGGGGAGTCCTTATCCCCCTCGGAGAGGTTCTGCAACTTGGGATTCCTCCATGGTCCACAGCTAAGCTTAGAAGACCATCTCTTGGCTGTGGTGAGGGGGACATTTGCACAGGTATGCCTTGTGCACCAGTTGCAGCACTATTTGGATAGGGAGTCACTTCTCACAGTCACTCATGCCCTTATCACCTCAAGGTTCGATTACTGCAATGCTCTCTACATGGAGCTGCCTTTGAAGACTTTGAAGACTTCAGCAACAGAGTAATCAATGCCTGGAATGCACTACCTGACTCTGTGGTTTCTACTCCAAACCCCCAAACCTTTAATCTTAGACTATCTACAATTTACCTCTCCCCCTTTCTAAGAGGTCTGTAAGGGGCGTGCGTAAGCGCACCATTGTACCTACTGTCCCTGTCCTATTGTCTTTGTTACTTTTTATCATTACTTATCTAATGTTTTATTTGTACAAATTACCACTCTATAATTGTTTGACAAACAAACAAACAAATAGTGTAAAAGTGCTGAAAATCTTTTTTAAAATATATGGTGGATGGGGAGGCAGATTAGCCACTTCAGTCAAATGGGTTTGTTTCATGTAACTTGAATGTCTGATAGAGCTTTGGTCACTTTCTTTTAGTTTTCTTCTATCTAATGGTTCTCCAGACAAAGTCTCCACATTATGAAGGGCAGTTTTAGCCAAATTTCCTATTGAAATGTATTTAAACATAAGTAGTTCAGGTTGGTAGTTGGGCTGTTGGTTTGAACTCCAAGCTTGGCAATTTGGTTGTAAAGTTTTCATCATCATTCAAGGAGATATTTTCAGTGCGCTTTGAGTTATGCTCGTCTGTCAGATCACTGGTCTTTAAATACCTTTTTGTGTCATGCAAATTAGTGTAGGTGTTGTTTGTTCGGCTACTTCTGGGTCAAAGTCTGACTTTGGACTATTAGATTGGTTGGCTGTTGTTACTGATGCATGGTTTTGGTTTTAAGTGTCATATGTGTTATGTAAATTAGTGTTGCTAGTTTGAATACTGCTGAATCCCAGTCTGGTTTTGGTCTGTTTGAATGGCTGGTTGCTACTGAGACATGGTCCGATTTCTTGTGAGATGCTAACTTGCGATTTTTGTTCTTGCTTAGTGGGGTGCCTGTTTGTTCATTTTAAATGCTATCTTTGGGATCATGATTGATGCAGTTCTTTCGTTCTCAGTGATTGGTAGACTGGATCAGTGTCAATATGTCTGTTTATAGATGGAAAACCAGGTGTTGAGGAATTTTCTTTCTCTCCTTGATTTCGCCTGGATTACAACAGTTATGGGTTAAGTGTACATTCCAAAAGGCAAGGTTGTGCCTACCCATCTCCAGACCAGACCTACTGTTGATTACATACATTCTCATCTGGTCAAAGCTTGTGAAAAGATAATTCTGATTACTATTTCAATAGGTTTCTACCACTTTTTTGAAGTGAATTTCTTTCCTAGGAAGATGGATCTCATGTACTTTGACAGAACTCAGTCTGATAGGCAGCAAGTTTACAGGCCAGAATGTAGAGGATATCAATAATACACACAAGGGCATCGTGAAAATCAAACTAGTTCGGAGACATCATATTTAGGTTATATAACCCTGGATGACCCCTAAATGGCATTAAGAAACTTTCTGCATCTCTTGATAATCATCTAGTAATCATCTGAATTTTCAATGCAGATAATTATTAACATAATATATTAATAGAATATATATTACATTACGCTATATTACCTATATACAAGTAGTCCTCAACTTACCACCACAATTGGAACAGGATATCTGCATACAAGGTATTTGTTAAGTAATCATGCCTGATTTTTTTCCCCCAAATACAGATTTTATTTTTCTCCAACATAGGATAAAAAACAGTACATAAGTACAAACACTAAAACCATGCTTAAAATAAAACATATATAATTTTTTTCTTTTTCTATTAATCATTCAATGGAGGCTTATCTTTCTTCCATTGAAAAAACATTCTATAGAACTTATATAATATTATCAAATGAGAAAACCTCAAAAGAGAAATGAATAGATTGATTTTGAAAATGAAAGATAAACAAGATTCTGATTATTATAAAATTTGGGGGAAGTTTTATGACTGGATGGAATATTAAAATATAAATGAATATTAATAGTTATTTTGGGGAAAGATGAGATGTGAAAATTGAATTAAGATATTGTTAGCCAGATGGCAAGATAAGAATTGGTGGTAGCACAATATAATGATATGACACAAATTTACTTATTAATAAGAATTTAAACATATAGAATTTTCTAATATAGTTTATGTGATACATGATAAGAAGTATTTTTTTGTATTTCAGATATACAGTATATAGAACCTCTAGTAATTACAGGATAAATTGATACTGGATTAAATAATCTAATATAGAAGTGAAAGCTTGAACTAAGATTGGCATAATAGAGAGTTTGATATTCTTTATACTGATGTAATGTAATGTAATTTTAGTGTAATCATGCCTGATTTAATGACCTTTTTTGCCATAGTTAAGCAAATCACTGCAGTTATTAATGGAACCAAGGAATTGTTAAATAAATCTGGCTTTCACTATTTACTTTCCTTATCAGAACCAGTTGGGAAGATTGCAAATGGCAACCACATGATCCCAGGGTGTTGCCACTGTCATAAATATATGCTGATTGCCAAACACACAAATTTGGATCATACACTCCTGGGAATGCTGCAACAGTTGTAAGTGCAAAAAATGGTTGTAAATAGTTTTTCAGTGTCATTTTAACTTTGAACAGTCATTAAATGAATGATTGTAAAGACTACCTGTATACCTCAAATAGTGTGCTTCCTTATCATAGCAGGAATGGGGTGATTATTTTCCTAGTGGAAGATAAGCAAAGAATAACAGAAATGTGTGCTAGTAATGTCACCCAAGGTCACCAGAGCTACCCTGACAAAGCATGCAGGGACCTATATCAAGCCAGCAGCAATATAGGAAAATGCTGGAGACACGAAATCATTTTTGTGACAATGGCAAAGGCATCATTTTATATTGCACTGACGAAGGCAATGGAAAACTGCAGTATACCAAGAAGACCTCATAGAATGACATTATAAAGTAATTGAAACTTTATAGTGCCTGATGATGGGTTCCTAAGCTAGATGTCACTCAACAAACTACTGAAGAATTTCTGGGATCTTTTGAAAATTTTCAATGCAGTTGTGTGTCCCAATGCCTTTGGTGAGGGAGATCTGTAAAAACCTCGGAACAGCACCAATCCCTCCCTCTTAATTAAAGTTAGCTATTCTGGAGGATATCAGTTGTCTAGACTAAACAACAGGGTGGGCCAGTCACACTTCTTTAGCCCAACCCACTTCACAGGATTGTTGTGTGGAAAATCGGAGGAGGAAACAGTATTATGTATGTTTGCTTTCTTGAGTTTCTTATAAGATGATAAAGATATGATAATTATCTAATAAATAAATAACAAGAATAACATAAGCCACCCTGAGTCCTTTGGGATTGGGCGGCATAGAAGTCAAATAAATAAATAATAAACTCTGCAGTCTAAAGACAGGGTTAGCTTTCTTGTTTTAGCAATGAACTGTGGCCACGTTGCTCATACATAAAATGGAATTTGTTACATATTCAACAAACTTTAACATAAACAGGGATGATTAGTGCAGCCATTCTAACAAATTCAGGTTAAAGTGACAAATTGAGCTTCAAAATTCCTCACCTAAGTCCATCACTTAAATATATTAAAACAATTGAGAAGATTTGAGGTTGGACTGAAGATATCATAATGAGATATCATAATAATGATATCCTGTGCTGAGCAAACCTGTGTTCCTTCACTACTGGGCATTCATATTTATTTATTTATTTATTTTTGTCCAATACACAATACATATTGAAGAGAATAGACATGAAGTATTATATATACAGAAAAGATATAAAAATAGAGGAGAAGATATATGAAATGAAGAAAAGATATATGATATATGAGATAAGGAGAGACAATTGGACAGGGGACGAAAGGCACACTTGTGCACTTTTGTACGCCCCTTACTGACCTCTTAGGAACCTGGAGAGGTCAATCGTGGATAGTCTAAGGGAGAAATGTTGGCGGTTAGGAGTTCACACTACGGAGTCCGGTAATGAGTTCCACGCTTCGACAACTCGATTGCTAAAGTCATATTTTTTACAGTCAAGCCTGTGACTGATGGACATTATTGTTGAAAACCTGTGCTTGTTCCAGTTGCAATGGATTCTTTAAAATGCTTATTTTAAAAAAAACAAAACCCATTATATAACACCAAAATTAGTTTAATTAGTTATTATAAAATAGCTGAGTTCTAATTTAGCATTTAGACTCAAACAGATATGTAATCTTAGCCTTTTTAGCCACATAAAATTATTCAACTATAAAAGGTCCTTGAGCATGTAACATTTATATCTATCTATGAGCCCTGTGGATTTCTCTTGCAATTCCTCTGATCATAATGACTTGAAGCCCATTTTTATGCACATTTACTCCAATGAAAATCCTACAGTGTTCAATAAGATTAACTCATGTGTATATAGAAATGCAGTCATGAAAGCTGAAAATTATGGCAACATACTACAATAAACAATTATTCAATAATGTTTTGTCACATTTTAACATTTCTCCATTCAAATGTCATGCTATTTTCTCCTCAGATATAAGACAATTTTTACAATACTTAGTACGTAATGCACAGCACTTAATACATTGCTCCTGTTTTATTTAACAATTGAAGGGAACAAAATCAAGTACTGTATGTTAAGATTTTACCATGCATTAACTTGTTTCATTTAACAGGAATAATTAGCCTGAAGGATTCTGTTCTGTTTAAATGTAGCATAGCTAAAGCAATTAGCATAGAATCCAAAGCTATCGGTTTTTTTTAAAAAAAAATCAATCTAATGTTTTTGTTTGGAATAAATGTAAAACAAGGCTCTCTATGAAATTGCATCTTTGGTTGTCACCTCAGGAAGTTTTTTTTAAAGAAAAGAAATGGTGGTGATGTGTGGCAACATTCTATCTTTAAACTCTGGTGACTCTAAATTAAAGTTGAGGGGGAAACTGGAATCAGAAAGTTATGTTTGCCATTGTTTTACATACCAACAACTGAAGAAAGATTTAAATTGGATAAAAACAGTTATGGGTTTGATTTTGTTAAAAATGAATTGGAAATCTTACTGTGTAAAAGGGATAAACACATTATTGCTCAAGATTTTAAAAATGTTATTGAAATTGAGTTTGGAAAGTGAACTTGTAAAACATTGTTTGATTCGTGGGCAAGGGATTTTATGTATAATGTGATACTTAAACAATGGGAAAATATGTGGACGAAGAGTTTAAAATTTACACAAAACCATAATTTAAAAGAAAAAAAATTATATGATATATCGCTGGTATCTAACACAAGATAAGGCATCTAAAATGTATAAAGGTATGTTAAATAAATGTTGGAAGTTTAAAAATAAAGAAGGGACTTTTTATCATTTCTGATGGACATGTGATAAACAAAGAAATTTTGGAGCAAGATTCATATTTTTATACAGAAAATTCTGAAAATGAAGATAAAGATGCAATCAGAAACTTTTCTTTTGGGTCTAATGGAAAATAACTTGCAGAAAAATAGCTGTTATTTTTGCTGCATAGCAATATGTTGACAGCAGCAAGAATATTGTGCACAAAAATTGATGGACACTTCGATTCCCACCATGGATAAATGGCTGCAGAAGCTGATGGAATTGGCAGAAATGGGTAAATTGATTATTTTGATTAAAGAAAAGAATATATCTACCTTTGTTCCCACATGGTGACTGCTTCTGAACTCTGTGTTTGAGGTGGAAAAAATGAAACTCTGATTTTGGGTTTTACTGATTAAATAGATAGATGGTTATAGAAATGGCTAGTTTATATTATTATGAAAACACAAAAAGTTGTGATTTTATGTCAATGCCTTATTTACTGCAACAGAAGAAGTCGGAAGTCTATACCTTTTTTCTGTTTTCCAACCTTTTCTCACTTCTCTCCCCCCCCTTTCCTATTTATTTTTGTATTTTGTATCTTATAACCTAGTACATGTTTAAAACTTGAAATCTAGTGTTTTTGCATTAGAGGCTTTGTGAAGGTTTGCAACATAAATGTGAAGGGGAGGAAAAGCTAGTTCCCAAATTTTACCCTGATGACCTTTGGACAAAAATTCAAAGAGAATCCTGATTAGTGAAAGTTTATTAACATTCATAAAACATCAAAGCAAGCTGTCATATCTAATCATGCTCTAAAGCTAAAGATTCTCTCTCTCTCCCTCCCTTCCCCCCCCTCTCTGCAGTTCTATTTCTGAACCATTTCGTTGATTTTTTAATTTATTTTTTAATTTAATTTATTTTTGTCCAGTATGTATACAGAGATATAACAATGTTTATATACAATACTAGCGAGAGAGAAAGACATTAGGACAGGGGATGGAAGGCACGCTGGTGGACTTATGCACAGCCTTTACTTAACTCTAACCTAACCCTTACTTAACTCTAACTTAGCCCTTACTTAACCCTTAACTCTAGCACTCTAATATACTGTTGGAGAACAGTGAATGCCCTCTCAGTATGACTGAAGCACAAAAAACTATTTTCTGTATTAAGCAGATGTGGAATGACATGGGGGAATTCAGATTGTATGTTGATCCCAACTGGAAAAATAAAGAGAGCTCTTTTTATTTGTTAAAAAATACAGTGGTCCCTCGACCATCGCGAGGGTTCCGTTCCAGGACCCCAAGCGATGATCGATTTTTCGCGAAGTAGCGGTGCGAAAGTAAAAACACCATCTGCGCATGCGCAGATGGTGTTTTTACTTCCACCGCCGCCCGCCCTTCGCCCGCCCACCCCGTTGCTCGCGCCTGGGGTTTCCCCGCGCGCGTGCCGCCCGCCCGCCCACGCTGTTGCTGGGGCCGCTTCCCAGCTGGGAAGCGGAGCTTGGAAGCGGAGCTGGGGTTTCCCCAAGCGCACGCGCACCGCCCGCCCGCCCACGCTGTTGCTGGGGCTGCTTCCCAGCTGGGAAGCGGAGCTTGGATGTCCCCAAGCGCGCGCTCGTTGCTGGGGCCGCTTCCCAGCTGGGAAGCAGAGCTTGGAAGCGGAGCTGGGGTTTCCACAAGTGCGCGCGCACCGCCCGCCCGCCCACGCTGTTGCTGGGGCCGCTTCCCAGCTGGGAAGCGGAGCTGGGGTTTCCCCAAGCGCGCGCGCACCGCCCGCCCGCCCACGCCGTTGCTCGCGCCGCCGTACCGGGGCAAGAAGGGGAAGACCCAGGGAAGCCGCCCAGGGAAACTCCACCATCTACGCATGCGTGGCCATAGAAAAAAGGCACGCATGCGCAGATGGTGGAGTTTACTTCTGGGTTGAAAACTAGCGATATAGCCCTTTCGCGATGCTCGAGGACGCGAAACTCGAGGGTTCACTGTATATTCAAACCATTAGATATGGTTATGATTCTTAAAAATGGCATGCCATTTTATGAGTTTATGGAGCAAGCAACTGAGGCAATCTTCCCCAAACTATTACTCCTGCTGGGATGTTAGACTTTAGCTCCTGTAGTTCTTAACCATTAATTGAAATCCAACATATTCAGCTGGAGAAATCTAGTTTAATACATGCTAACAAAACAATATATACTAACAAAAGATTTGAAAAACAACAAGGGACCACATTTTAATTAATTTTTTTCAAACTGGAAATTGTTTAATGGTATTTACAGATAAAAGGAATGTAGCATCCCAATAACTATACAATGCTTTCTAAATTAATATGTTACAGCTGCCTAGATTTAAAGAGAAAAGATCACTGGAAAGGTTAGCAAATCCTTAAAGAAACTGTATCTTTTCCATGTTTGTCATAGACAATACCAGGAAAAGGCATTTGCTTTAAGGATATGCTGATAGGTATGATGCATGCACCCGCACATGCTGTATAAAAATAGTATTCTTCAAAACTGATTTCAAACTTCATACTTCACCCATTCTAAAAGTAAAGTTTTAAACTCTATTGGTAAGAATTTGTGTCTAGAGAGGTTCTCTAAATAATTATAATAATAGCAATGGCAATAGCAATAACACTTATACATAGCACCATAATGCACAATAGCACTATTGGAGTGGTTTACAATGTCAGCATATTGCCCCCAACCATCAGGGTTCTCTTACTGAAGACTGAGTCAACCTTGAGCTGTTCAGGATCGAACTCCAAAAGCTGCATAAAGAATTGGGTTGTATGGGCATTTTTGTGTTTTCATATTTCTTTTTATATTGTCAACATAAGAGCTATGCATAATTTAAAGGAAAAGAATGTCAAGAAAAAGCTTAACATGCTATGAGGTTCAAACAGAATAATTTGAGCTGTAGGAGAGAAAAATAATGAAATTGAATGACTATAAAATCAATATTATCACGTTGCTTTATTTAAAGCTCAATTTAAGAAGTCCTTTACTTAATACAAAAGAACCTGTTGTTACAACACTCATCATGTCACAAATATCTTTCTCTCTCTCTCTCTCACACACACACTCAGAACAATTTGGCTTTTTTCATTGATCAAATTGCTTCAAAGATTAACAAAAGCATGATAAAAATTAGTCAAACTTTGCAGGGAATCCCTGTACTCTTAATATTTCAACTGGATTAATAGTTTCTGCAAATGCAAAGTCTTCCCACTATCTTTCAAAGTAGACTTTAAAGGTTGTGATGATATGACACTTTACTTCATAAATTTAATTTAGTGAACATAGTAGACAAGTAAGAAACCAGGACAGACACCCAAGAGTGGGAAGAGAAGGGAAGGGAAGGAAATCTTAAGAATGGGAAGGAAGCTGAACTGTTAAGGGGGCAGTTTCAAAAAACATTCCTTGGTTCATAGAAAAGGGAAAGTTTAAAAAAAAACTCAAAATAATCCTGCCTGATTATTAGGTCATGCCTTGTATGACACACACACACCAGCTACACACACAAGGCAAGTGCTACATTACAAAAAGAAGCAATAAGAGGAGATAGCCTTAGTACAGAGCCAGTTTGGTGAAGTAGTTAAGGTACCATGGTAGTAACTGGAAAAATAAGTTCTAATTCTGCTTTAGGCATGAAGCCAACTGGGTGACTTTGAGCCAGTCACTCTCTTTCAGCCCTGTGGCAAACCAGTTCTGAAAACCCTTGCCAAGAAAGCTGCAGGAATTATTCCACACAGGCGCCAGGATCAAAAATTGCCTCAAAGATGCATGAACAGGTACAAATACACAGACACAAATACACATTACACAAAGCTTCTGTATAATAATTTAATTTTTTGGGTAATGGCAGTGCAACTTTAAACTATATTTATTAAGCAATTTATTAAGCAATTTCTGACTGAATACACATGTTTACAGTAATAGTGTAAATTGAAATAAAATAATAAAAGATGATAAAAAGTTGAATCAAACATTCATTTGGAAAATGCTTTTCTTCATTTTATTGCCATTATTTTGTTTCCTGCTCGCTGAGAAATAGGGAACAAGACTGGACTTTTAAATTAATATTCCTTTGGTAGTTTTTTACATTAAAGAAAATGCTATAAATTGTGTTTCAACTGTCTTTCCTCAAGACTAAAAGTATCTTTAATAAAACTTGTTTTTAGTCTCCTGGTCATCCTTGTTTCTTTTCTGTGAACTTGTTCCAGATTGTCGGTTTCTTTCTTTGTGGTGTCCAGAAATGTGGAGGAGTTTCATCAATGCAGAATACTATTTAGTGAAATTATTGCTTCCTTGGAAACAAAATTTCTATTGATGTAGTTCAAAATTGCTTTTGCCTGTTGGCAGTGCTAGTTATCTGGCTTAGGGTATATTTAGCTTGTGATGAACTACAGTTCCAAGGTCTTTGTTCTGTCTATAGTTATCATGTACTCTCTATCCTATATCCATAAATCTGGTTTCTTTTAGATATAGTATATGTAGAATTTTGGGTTTGATATATGAAATGTAATTTTAATCCTGTTGTTTTAATTTCTCAAGATCATTCTGAATCTGTGTGTCCTGACCTTTTGAAAGAATGTAGAGATTGCATAATAAGACAATTGAGTTACTGTACATGTAAAATATAACCAATTTTCCTAGAAGCCTAAATAATGCTAATTCCAATTAATTCATTCAATGCATCATTCATACTTGCATCATTACACTTTGCGTTGCTAAACAAAAGGGATTTAGAGGCTAGAGAAATGGAATGTATACATAAATCATGGCTGCAAATGGAGTCTTCTTTTTGTTCCTCTATAAGGCTTAAATTTTACTGTCTTTTATCTTATGATGATATTGGAAAAAAATCCCTCTTTGAACACACTTAACAAATATACTTCTCTGTAGTTTTTGCATTCACTCTTACTATCTTTCTGTGGGTTTAGAAAAGCTGTAGTGTTATAGGCAGTGGCCTATATTTGTTCCAAATGGCTTGGTCCACATATACTCCTTTAATAAAAAAATTCACCACTGTTTCCTTCCTTTATGACTGCAGTTTAAAGATTCATTTGCTGCAAATAAGCATTAATAGTGTAACAAATTATTGAGAGGATGGAGTCTTTAAAGGCTTGAAGAAGCCAGTCTAAGGCAGGATCTGATAAATAAAGAGTGGAATGAACCTGTCCAAGGATTTTACTTGTTTCTTTCAGAAACAAAACCCTTAAAATGCCTTAAATGGATATTATTTGTTGAGTACTTCTGATTTCATAGTATTGAAATTAAAATGTAAAATGGTGTCAAACTCAGGATGAGTATGAGCATGAACACACTATACTCAAGAGTATGAGCAATACCACTGAAGAAGAAGAAATCCAAGAAGAAACAGCTTGGTTGCATAAATATATTTTTTATTTTTTTATTTGTCAAGTATGTATTGGTAGTATACAAAGATATAACACTGTTTACATACATGATATTGATGCTAATAAGAGGGAAACATTAGGACAGAGACATTAGGCACACTGGTGCACTTATGGACACCCCTTACTGACCTCTTAGAAATCATGTGAGGTCAACAATGGATAGTCTAAGGATAAACAAGAATTACGCATGCGTCACAGACAGCTATAGACGCTACTACAGGAGCTCTCCGATATGAAAAATGGAAAAAAGTGGAAAACATCCCCCAAAACATCATAAATCGCCTTTAAAGATAAGCAGAGCTGTATAGCAATTACAGAAGTTCAAAGAGAATCTAAGATTTATGGCTGCAAGGGAAGATGGACTTTCTTTCGCTATCACAAAGTGAGTACAATAAACCTTAACAAAGAAAAAAAATGGCGGAAGGAGGAGATCCTAGCCTCGGGAAAATTGAAGGGAAATTAGATAAATTGCTTCAAATTGTTGGATGCTTTGAAGAAAGATTTCAACAAGTGGAGGGAGTGCTTGGAATCCTTTCCCAAGATATTAAAATCGTTTAAAAAGGAGCAGATGAGTCGGCTGAGAAAATTCAGAAATTAGAGCAACAAGTTAAAAGCCAAGCCAATGAATTTAAGTAATATAATTATAGGCTTACCAATTTGGAGGATCATCAAAGAAATTTACGTTTGCATGGTTTTAGACCAGATTGTGCTCCATGCTTGAAATTAGCTGAAGCACTTTTTGATTGGATGAAAACGAACAGCGTTCAAATTGTTTTTGATGACATAGAACGCATTCATTGGGGTGCTCCATTTAGAAACCCAGAGAGACATTGTTATGGTCTTGGCCAGTGAGAAGAAAGCTGAAATGATTTATAAGTATTTGAAAAGTTATGTTGGCCGCCCTGAGTCTTTGGAAAGGGGCAGCATATGAATCTAATAAATAATAATAATAATAATAATAATAATAATAATAATTAATCAAGATGGAAAAGAGATAAGAGTCCTCAGAGATCTCTCCTGGGAAACCTTGAAAGAGAGAGCTGCTTTACGCCCAATGTCAAGCCGTTTATATCAAGGTGGAGTAAAGTTTACCTGGACTTTTCTGGCTGCTATTTTGGTGTTCCAGGAAAATAAGATGTTCAAGGCATGATTATTGGAGGAGAGGAAGGTACTTTTGAATCAACTGGGTATTGAGTTCAGAGAAAGCGGAGCATTTGGAGAGCCACAAGGAGCAGAAGGAGAAGAAAATTATTCCAGCGGTCCTACACTGGCTTACTTGAAGGCCTTTTAGTCAGGCCACCCATTCCAACCACTTATCCCCCCAACCCTCCAGGGTAGCCACATCCCTTCACTAGCATGCCTTCCAGTTCCATTTTCCTCTGCCACATGCAGGGCAACTAAAATAGTCTTTGGGACTATAGTTCAGACTTTAAATTTTGTGAGATTTTATTTTTAAGAAGTTGGAAGGTCTGAACTAGTTTTTTTAACCATGGTCCCATGGATTATTTATTTATTTATTTATTGGATTTGTATGCCGCCCCCCTCCGAAGACTCGGAGCGGCTCACAACAGGAATACAAATACAAATCCAATGATTAAAAAAGCAAAACAGTTAAAAACTCTTGATTTAAAAACACTAATACAATCCAAACAAACCATACATAAAACCGAGCGGCCGAGGGGAATCAATTTCCCCATGCCTGGTGGCAAAGGTGGGTTTTTAGGAGTTTGCAAAAGGCAAGGAGGGTGGGGGCAGTCCTAATATCTGAGGGTAGTTGATTCCAGAGGGTTGGGGCTGCCACAGAGAAGGCTCTTCCCCTGGGTCCCGCCAGACGGCATTGTTTTGTCGACAGGACTCGGAGAAGGCCAACTCTGTGGGACCTAATCGGTTGCTGGGATTCATGCGGCAGAAGGCAGTCCTGAAGGTATTCTGGTCCGATGCCATGAATGGCTTTATAGGTCATAACCAACACTTTGAATTGTGACCATAAACTGATCGGCAACCAATGCAGACTGCGGAGTGTTGATGTGACATGGGCATATCTGGGAAAGTCCATCATTGCTCTTGCAGCTGCATTCTGCACGATCTGAACTTTCCGAACACTCTTCAAAGGTAGCCCCATGTAGAGAGCGTTACAGTAGTCGAGCCTCGAGGTGATGAGGGCATGAGTGACTGTGAGCAGTGACTCCTGGTCTAGGTAGGGCCACAACTGTTGCACCAGGCGAACATGGGCAGACCCTCTCCGAGGGGCTCAGTGATTCCTCCCCCAGGGTAATGGAGGGACAAAGGGAATTGTCGTTAGGAGGCAAAATCCACAGCCGCTCCGTCTTGTCAGGATTGAGTTTGAGCCCGTTGACACCCATCCAGACCCCAACAGCCTCCAGGCACCGGCACATCACTTCCACTGCTTTGTTGATTGGACATGGGGTGGAGATACCTCACCCCATGCCCAATCAACAAAACAGTGGAGACACCTCACCCCAAGCTCTGGATGATCTCGCCCAGCAGTTTCATGTAGATATTAAATAGCAGGGGGGAGAGGACCATCCCCTGAGGTATCCCACAAGGGAAAGACCTAGATGTTGACCTCTGACCCCCCACTAACACCGACTGTGACCGACCAGAGAGGTAGGAGGAGAACCACTGAAGAACAGTGCCTCCCACTCCCAACCCCTCCAGCTGGCACAGAAGGATACCATGGTCGATGGTATCGAAAGCTGCTGAGAGGTCAAGGAGCACCAGGACAGAGGATAAACCCCTGTCCTGGGCCCACCAGAGATCATCCATCAATGCGACCAAAGCAGTTTCCTTGCTGTAGCCGGGCCTGAATCCTGACTGTTGAGGGCCTAGATAATCGGCTTCCTCCAAGGACCGCTGGAGCTGGAGCGCCACCACCTTCTCAACAACCCCATATAGGAAGGTTGGAGACTGGACAATAGTTGTTGAGAATGGCTTGGTCCAGGGAAGGCTTCTTGAGGAGGGGGCACACAAGTGCCTCCTTGTAGGGATCCGGAAAGGACCCCCTCTCCAAAGAAGCATTGACAATCTCCTGGACCCAGCTCTGTGTCACTTCCCTGCTGGCTGAAACCAGCCAGGAGGGACATGGATCCAGGAAACAGGTGGCGGAACTCACAGCTCCAATGGCCTTGTCCACTTCATCAGGTGTAGTAAAAAGTAATCAGGATTACTTTTCTTCCCCTGCATATACACCAGAGAATGGAGAACAAAGCTGGAAAGCAGGTTGGTGAAGAGATGTGGCTGCCTTGGTTGGGTTGGGGGGTGGGAGACCTTTTGTGTGTGTGTGTGAGAGAGAGAGAGAGGGAGAGGGAGAGAGAGAGAGAGAACATTGCTGCCAGCCCTGGATAACTCTCCAAGGGTGGATCAGATCTCTCTTGCGTTCCCAAGAACGATTGGCAGGAAATTTGGGGAGCGGGATTTTCTTGCAGACTGTCCTGTCTTTGGGATCACAGCACAAACATACATCCAGGGGTGAGCTCCACCCGGAAGTGGCGGGAACACTGCTCTGGTAGCAGAAACGGAGCTGCATGCACAGCTCCATTACGTCGGCCATGCACGTACCGTGCATGCACAACCAGGGCTATTCTGGTAAAAGTCACTGGGTTTTTTGCTTCCGCACATGCGTAGAAGAAAAGAAACTGGCAATTTTTGCAGAAATCTCGCTGACGGAAGGATATTTTGGTTGCTGCACATGCGCAGCCAAATCTCACCACGGCGCCTAGAGCAGCTGGAGCCATCAGCAACAACAGCCGGCCCACGCTCCAGTCGCATGGTCTGCTCTCTGCTCTCCCACGCTGCAGGCATCTCTTGGCGCATGCAGTGATGGCGCCCTGAGCAAATTGTGGGCTTCGGAAGCTGTTGCTTTCAAAACATATGCGACTTCCTGTGGTCCCCTCATTCATGCATGCCACAACCCCCAACTGCCTGTTTTCAGCTTGGCAAGCCTCCCAGACCAAAAATGGGCTGCAGGGGGGCCACCAGAACCCGGAAAAGTGAAATCCCCCCCCAGCCTGCCAAGAAGAAGCCAGCGCAGCTCCCTCTCTTAACCCATCTCCTAAGGGAGCGCCCTTGCTTCCTGGCTGGCACATCTCTTAGAGATATTCCTTGGGTATGGACTCTGCTCTGTACCAAAAGAACTGGAGGGCGGGATTTCTTGCTTGTGCCTGGGATTCTGGAGGAGAAATCTCCCTCCCCTTTCCAGCCACCACGAACAAGCAGTTCTGCCCCTGCTTCTTTCTTGCAGCACTGTAGCCCTTTTCATTCTGCTGCTTGTGCCAGGGATTCTGGAGGAGAAATCCCCCCTTCAGCACCAAGAACAAGCAGTGTTGCTGCTGCTTCTCTTCTGGGGTGCCTGAGCCAGCCAAGTACAATATCTTAAATATCTGGGGACAGCAATTTCACTACATTTCCCCTAATGCAATATCTTAAATATTTGGGGATATCTGGGGACCACAGATGCACATCGCTGTGGGCTGGGACCATGCAAGAAGCCCACTTGGGTGAGGAGGGAGGATACCCCCGGCCAGCTGGCCGGTCCTGGCTGACAGCTCTGGTCTCTTAGGAAGAGACAGACAGGATCCCATCTCTGTGTCTTTGAGCACATTCTTCACATGCATGCATGCCAGATACCAGGCAATTGGCACTGCACATGCGCACACCAGAAACAGGAAGATGCTTACCACGTGACCGCTCTTTTGGTTTGGGAAGACCACCTGGCTGGTACACCAGAACCCGGAAGACCAATGGGTGATGTCTCTGCCTTCCCGGAGAGACGGTTCGGCATGCCATTTCTAGTACGCATGCCACAGGTTCACCATTACAGTTATAGAGTCTAGAATCTAGAATCTGCTTTACTAAGCCAACTGTCTCCTAACCAGGTGCATGATTTTCAAGAACCCAAGTGCCTGGGCATGGATATCATGGTTATGAGTAATGATCTGATCAAGTCAGAACTCTGGGTCTACACCTCCTCAGTTCAATGTCTACCACTGCAGCGGTCTAGTATCATTTATATGGTTAGGGAGGTCCTAGTCTATACACACCCAGTGCAGTTCTTTGTCAGGGCCCTCTTTGAAGTGGTATATGAGCAGTTGTTCAGGTCAATACCGTAACTTTCCAGCAACACTTTTCTTCTGAAGCAAAAACTTCAGAAGAGAAGGATTTAGGGGTAGTGATTTCTGACAGTCTCAAAATGGGTGAACAGTGCAATCAGGCGGTAGGGAAAGCAAGTAGGATGCTTGGCTGCATAGCTAGAGATATAACAAGCAGGAAGAGGGAGATTATGATCCCGCTATATAGAATGCTGGTTCAGTTCTGGAGACCATTTGGAATACTGTGTTCAGTTCTGGAGACCTCACCTACAAAAAGATATTGACAAAATTGAACGGATCCAAAGACGGGCTACAACAATGGTGGAAGGTCTTAAGCATAAAATGTATCAGGAAAGACTTAATGAACTCAATCTGTATAGTCTGGAGGACAGAAGGAAAAGGGGGGACATGATCGAAACATTTAAATATGCTAAAGGGTTAAATAAGGTCCAGGAGGGAAGTGTTTTTAATAGGAAAGTGAACACAAGAACAAGGGGACACAATCTGAAGTTAGTTGGGGGAAAGATCAAAAGCAACATGAGAAAATATTATTTTACTGAAAGAGTAGTAGATCCTTGGAACAAACTTCCAGCAGACGTGGTAGATAAATCCACAGTAACTGAATTTAAACATGCCTGGGATAAACATATATCCATCCTAAGATAAAATACAGAAAATAGTATAAGGGCAGACTAGATGGACCAGGAGGTCTTTTTCTGCCGTCAGACTTCTATGTTTCCATGTAACACTCCAGAACTCCCAAACATACTACTTAACTGGCCGGTCCCTCTGTTTGAAGCCTCGTATCTTGCCTTTGCCTGCTGGGCTTGCATCTCATATTTGAATTTGGAGCATAGTTTCTCCAGGAAAAATCCACACAATCCCCCAACTCTGATGCATCCTCGTCATGGAAGCTTGCCACCCACTCTGCAGGCTCCCTTTCCAAGTTATTGGCTACTGCATTCACCATCCCTATTGGGTAGGCAAAGCCATAGCGATCCACATGAGCCAGTACCTGGTTCAGGAAGAAGGCCAGATAGAGGCACCCAATAACCAAGTTGCTAACTAGGAATTGGGGGATAGGATCATTGGTATGGTCTAGGACCTCCAGGGATTTGCCACAGCCATCCCACTGGGCTCGCCACTTCAGATGACCAAAGAGCTGGATTGGCTGGTGAGGCTACTACAAGTGAACTTGGCCTCCGACGGATGAGGGGTGGTTCGATTGCATGGGTCATAGTCTCCACCAGTGGCTCCAGCTGACACTTCTCCTTCAGCCTCTCCACCGAGTCTTATTCATCCTCCCAGGGTGACTGGGTAGGCAGCCACATACAGTAACTGTTCTTGGAGAGGGCGGCATACAAATCTAATTAAAAATAATAATAATAATAATAATTATTATTATTATTATTATACTGTAAGCGTAACTAATATACTGCTCAAAAAATAAAGGGAACACTTAAACAGCACAATATAACTCCACATAAATCAAACTTCTGTGAAATCAAACTGTCCACTTAGGAAGCAACACTGATTGACAATCAATTTCACATGCTGTTGTGCATGTTCAGCTTTGTACAGAACAAAGTATTCAATGAGAATATTTCATTCATTCAGATCTAGGATGTGTTATTTGAGTGTTTCCTTTATTTTTTTGAGCAGTATATAATAAAAGGGTTACCTGTTGTTATGTCAGTAAAAACGTCTATTTAATTAATTTGTGTTCTGGGATGGCAACAATCCCTTGGGTATGATGCACGATGAAAAAGGAAGAAAGCCCTTTCCTCGCAGTCCCCTAGATGGAACTTCGCATACCTCAACAGCAAAGCGCGATCCAACAACCCGCGTAGGTTTTGCTGCAGTGTCTTGTGTCTGCAGGGGGCAGCATAGAGCAGGGGCGAAACGAACGCATTATTCCCCGCCACCCTATGTGACGTCAGATGAGGGTCTCCAGGCAACTGGACTCCAAACAGCGAGGCTGCGCTTCCTTCGGCCTTGGTAGCGCGGAGGGCGATCAGCCAGGTTCGGGCAGCAACACCAGCCCTGAGGCGGCCGGGGGGCGCGGCAGGCAGGACCGGCACAACTATGGCGCTACCGCTCCTGCCCGGGAACTCTTTCAACAGGAATGTAAGTAATGTTGAGTAAGATCCAGGGGCCACCGGAAACACTCTAAATTTAGGTTTAAGGCATGTTTTGCGTGGATACCTATGCACGTGTGTAAACTTCGTTCGTGAAACTAATTCTAAATGCCCAATAACTGCCGTCCAACCAGAGAAATAATCTGTTCCCTTCAGAAGGCAGGCTCAAACTCTGTCTTTGATCGGGTCTCAGATTATTTATAGTATTCGTCAATGTGGTATAATCCCGGTTTGCTTCCTGGACCTGCACCATCTGGGTAAAGAAAAGACTAAACCTGATTATTGGGAATCCTTGCTAGAAATATGGGTGACCAAACAGGAGCTCTGCACCCAGATGACAGAGGAGGTGGATGAATGAATCAGGTTTTTTTATTTTCACTCTTCTTTCCTGGCTAAAATTGGTAGAATAATGTGTGTGTGTGTGTGTGTGTACGCATATGTCTGCATACGCAAATGTTTCAGAAGTGCAGCAGCATGCCTTCCATCCCCTGTCCTAATGTTTCTCTCTTACTAGTATAATGTATATAAACATTGTTATATCTTTGTATACTACCAATACTACTTGACAAAACAAAATAATAAATAAATAAATTGATAGATTTTGCCTCTTGCATCAGCAGCACTCTATAATTTTAGTAGTTTTTAAGTCACTGTTGTGTGTGTGTTTGTATGTGGGTGAGAGAGAGAGAGAGAGAGAGAGAGAGAGAGAGAGAGATATCATTAAAACATATATGTATGTTTTCACAGTATATCCATTTACATTGTTATTAACAGAAGTAGCACTTTAAATCTGTAAAGTCAGGTCTGTGTTTTGTTACATGATAAATATTGGCGTTGATTCTTGTAAAACTAAGGCACAGTATTGGATGGATTCTTAACATTATGCACTCTTGCCTCACCTTTAACCTGCTACTCAGGTTCCTTCAGTTTTATGGATTTGAACTATTATTGTATAAATTATTTTGTATATTTAAAACTTTTTAAAATAATTGTCTTCTATTTATTTTGATTGCAGCTAGGAAAAGAAAAGTTCCATAAGTCTCAACATTGGAGTTACTGCAATAAGGTTTCTATGTTGGTGGGAGAAGACAAGCCTGGAGTAGGAGGAGAACCTTTGCTTGGACAAAAACTAAAACCAAAGTATAGTGTATTTCCTAGAGGTGTTGGAAGTGATGCACCTTCATGGGTAGCATTTGATAAACAGGTAACTGATTTGTTTTTTCACACTGATCTGCTGTTTTTTGTTTATTTGTTTTCATTTGCAGTAATTAATTGGATCCTAAAATAAGTTAATTGAAAAAAATGAAAGAAGAAAATTTATTGAGAGAGACAGATTGACCATTGCACATAAAATGGGATGAAGTGGAGAAATTTCTCATGAGGAAGAGAATAGTTCGGAACTGGTGGAAGTCTGCTATTGAGTTATTGCTAGTCAGGTTGCTAGACAAATTCTATGCTATTGGGCTACACACACAAAGCATTTTGGAGGTTGGACAACATGTAGAAGTGCCTGTGGGAACAGTTAGAAGTCAAATCTTCTAGAGCTCTTCAACAGTTTTGAATTATGCATAAATAACGTCTAGTGTCTCTCTCTCTCTGTGTTGCTCACGTCATTTATATAATTAGAGAACTGTACACTAACCTTGCAAACTGTTAGATAAAATTTAGCAGATTTATTCAGATGAAAAAAATGCCATCCAATTGACCAGAGATTCTTCTTACTTGCTTCATCTCTGCTATTGATTTATTCTACTGAATTTGTAAACAAATCAGAGTTGTTATCCTAGATACGCTATGTGCAAAAGCACAATTGGGATAGCTTTGCTGTTTTATAGATTTTATGAATTTTATAAATATTAGTTGTAGCTCCAGTGTTTTGACTGTAAAGTTCTGACATAAAGTAATCTAAATTATAAATTTAGAAAATCTCACAGTACCATGAATACATTTAGTACTTTAGAAATCGACTGTCTCTCAGCCTCTAATTCCTCATCTAGAAAATTAAGATAATATTGCTTTAATTTGCAAGATTATTGTGAGGTTACTTAATAGTCTATCACAAATCATATTTCTGTACCTTCACACACTAGCCTGGATGATTGAAAACAGACTGTTAGGCTTCATGTGATTAGCAAGTCCTCTGATCCAGGATTGCCAAGCACAGTTTAATCCAATTTGCTGTCTAACTTTTCAGAGCTTGCTGCAATCACACACACTAATGACAGACTACTAGAAACAATGAAAAAGGGCTATCATCCGCCTGTCCATGCTTCTTTCCAAAATGTGTTTGGTTGACCATGTATTACACAGAATGTTGGACAAAATAAGCCTTCAGCCAGATCATGTGGGTCTTTTTATTTTTTTCTATAGACAGAAGTATTCCATTTGTAACCCAGCATTTAAGAGAGTGTATCATGTGAAATGCTCACATACTATTCTTTTTACTCCTAATTTTATCTTTTCAAAGTATACAAATAGAAGGATTATAATGATTAGAGAAAGGTTTGCATTCCATGTGTAATAATAATACATAAAATGATTATCTTAGTTTTCTGTTTGTGTAATGCTTGCCACACAATTGTAATGTTTGCAGCATCATTTACAAACTAGTTCAGCCAAAGTGCTTTGAAGTTAAATCATTTCCCAGCTTGAAAAAAAACCTTGTAGGACAGAATTCATATAAATCCAAATTACTTGCCTGTGGATTAGGATATTAAATAGTTAAGTCATAAATGGGACAATTTATGCTTAGAAATGTTCCTTATAAAGCATGTTCATTAAACTGTGTTATCCAAGCAAGCCAAGCATAATGCAGTTTTCTGGAGTGCTCCCAGGATTTAGCTAATCTCCATTCTCCTTGTCTCCGACCATGTTTTTTTCTCCTTGATATAGAATTTCTATTAATTTTATTGAAAAAGAGAGAATAAACATACATGCCAAACACCTGGGAGACGGGGTTTAATTGTTTCCAAAAGTATATACAGTGGTACCTCTACTTAAGAACTTAATTCGTTCCGTGACCAGGTTCTTAAGTAGAAAAGTTTGTAAGTAGAAGCAGTTTTTCCCATAGGAATCAATATAAAAGCAAATAATGCGTGCAAACCAATTAGGAAAGAAATAAAAGCTTGGAATTTGAGTGGGAGGAGGAGGAGGAGGAAGAAGAGGAGGAGGACAGTTGCTGCTGAAAGAAGAAGGTGAGGTGAGGAGAATCAAAAAAATCCAAAACTTTAAGGCTTAAAAAGAAAAAGGAGAGACTCTGAGACGGCGAGGAGGAGCACGCACCTCCCATACACCCAGACAGAGTGACATTCAACAGAGTTCCTTTAAAATTTGTATAATTTATGTTGTGTCCCTGACAATTAAAAAAAGTTCTTGACATGGGAATTTTCTGTTGATTTTACTCCTTCCTTCCTTCCTTCCTTCCTTCCTTCCTTCCTTCCTTCCTCCCTCCCTCCCTCCCTCCCTCCCTTCCTCCCTCCCTCCCTCCCTGTAATAGATTGTCATTCTTAGTTTGTTGAGCTATTTTATTTGTGACATAGCTAAATGTAAGAATCTGAATAAGTAATCAATTGTATAATCAAATCTGTTCCAGTGTTATGATTCTATAAGTGATCAATGCAACTAATTAAAGTATCTCCATAATAAATACAATATAATATAGTTCTTTGTTAGAATCCAACTTTTCCACTGTATGTGTGTATGTATGTGTGTACACACCGGTACTGTATACATATGCATGAACTGTGTGTGTGTGTGCAGCAGCAGCAGCAGCAGCAGTAGTAGTAGTATTGATTTTGTCTATTTCTGCTTTTATGTAGGTATTGTCTTTTAGTGCTTATTTTGATGAAGAAGTTCCTGACAAAAATCAAGAGCTGTATAGAATAAGACATTGTAGAATATATTTCTATCTTGAAGATGACACAATTCAGGTTGTTGAACCCCAAGTGAAGAATAGTGGAATTCCTCAAGGTATTTTATATCTTTTTTATTACAAATGTTTTAACAGAATAGATCTTGGGATCTTGGGCGGTCTCCTACAGGGCATGTTCCAAAAGTAATGCAATTATTTTTTCAAAAAGTAATTTATTGAACAGATTTGTACAAACACTTAAAATTCTTCAAAGTACTGTCCTTGGGCCTCTACACATTTTTTCCAGTGACTCTGCCATGACCAGTATGTGCCCTCAGGGACCTCTCACAAGGTCTTAATCACGACTGATTAGATCTCTTCAATGGATGAAAAACGGGTTCCTTTCAGGGCTGGGAACAAAAAGAAGTCTGCTGGGGCGACGTCAAATTTAGTGGTATAGGCCACTATTTGTTGCAAATATATCGTATAGCCGTGATAGTGAACCTATGCCATGCATGCCATAGGTGGCATGCAGAGCCCTCTCTGCGGGCATGTGAGCTTTCTCCCCAGCTCGGTTCCGCCACACACATGCACGCGCCTCTTGCTAGCCAGCAGATTTTTGGGTCTCTGCCATGCATGGGTGGGGTGCACGTGGGGGTGGGACTGCTCATGCCTGCACACATCGGGTTGCATACAAATGTGTTGGGAGAGGCGGGCTGTGCAGGGGATGCGTGCACACATTGCATTATGGGTGTGCCCGTGCACACTTTCAGCACTCGGCACCAAAAAGATTAGCAATCACAGGTATATAGTTTCCCAATATAATTTTGCGATGGTCCTGTGATTGTATTGTAGAAGTGGTATTTCATACAAATTCTAATTGTGTTTTGAATCCGAAAGAGTTTACATTTCCTTCAACTTTGAGAGTTAACAGTTTAAAGTTGATGACATATTATCAATAAAAATATTACATTATGCTAAAGGAAATCCTTTTTTCATCCAGTTATAATGAAGAAAACCACTTGTTTATTTGCTTTTAGTTTTTAGTATAAGGTTTATAGTAATATTTCTGAGTTTTAATATAGCTGTAACACCACCTTGTACAATAGATAAAAAAAATTAATGAAGCATCAATCAGAAGGAGAAGTCTGTTGGTGGTTGAGGAGATCCCAGCAATTATGATTGCAGTATTCATCCCATGTTTTGTATTTTCTTTCCTAACCTTAACTCTAACCCTAACTTAATATCAGTTCATTTTTATGGTTTTGCTAAAGACAATGTGCTAGAATCTGAGACACTGTGGATTCTAGTTCTTTAGGTCCAAAAGGATATGGTGACTTAGGGTCTATCGCTGTCCCTCAGTTCTAGGGAAAAGGTAATGGCAAAGTACACCTGAAAAATGTTGCCAAGAAAACTGCATGGTTCATGCACTTGTTAAAATCAGCACTGATTTAAAGATGCATACTATAGATACAAAATGAGAGGGTTGTATTTTAGTCCATTTGCTGAGCTTTTGGTATAATTGTGTTTGAATGCATTTTGAGAGAAAATTGTTCAGCTAAGGATAGTTTTCTGGAACAAGTTTATAGGTGGTCTACTAATTTCAGAGTTTGATATGATTGCAGAAAAACTGAAATCTGTATTGTGGTTTTATGTGTGTAAATAAATACCATTGAATGAAGTAAGATTTGCTTTTAAATAAATATGCAGAGGAAGTTAACCATTAAAAGGCAAGACACCATATTTGGGGCACTAGCTAAATATAAAAAACAAATCCATCAAGAAATCAGAAGACATAACTTTAAAAAAAATTAGCCTTACCTGGTAAAACAACTATGGCCAGAAAGCACAGATTTATAGTGATATTTATTGGATTTTTAAGAAAACAATTTTTTAAAAGAAATATGTAGTACAGGTAGTCCTCAATTTATGACCAAAGTTGAGCCCAAAATTTCTGTTGCTAAGGAAGACATTTGTTAAGTGAAGATTGTCCCATTTTATGACTTTTCTGCCACAGCTGTTAAGTGAATCACTGTAGTTTTTAACTTTGTAACATGGTTGTTAAGTGAATCTAGCTACCCCATTGACTTTGCTTGTCCAAAGGTTGCAAAAAGTCATCATATAATCCAGGAACACTGCAGCTGTCATAAATATGAGTCAGTTGCCAAGTGTTAGAACTTGATCACATGACCGTGAGGATTCTGCAACAGTCAAGTATGAAAAATGGTCTAAAGTCACTTTTTTCAATGCTGTGATGACTTTGAATTGTCACTACATGAAATATTGTAAGTCAAAATCTACCTGCATTGCGTTGTCATATGCTCCTTTTTGAAGACTTGCTTATCCCAAACTACTGATACTCAGATTTGCAATAGTAACAATGGAGTGTGGAAAATGTGTAAATCTGCTCTCCTTTGAAGCCAGGAAAGAAACAGAGAGTCATTTCCATTTTCTTCCATGTTATATAACCATTAAAAATATATTAGACTGATTTAAAAATAGAAATATCCTTTTATACTTATTCTTTCCCAGCAACATGTTTCTCTATGTGCTATAGGAAAGTACAGTTTGGAATTATAACTAAAATTCCATCTCCAGTTAATTATCATTTCACCAGAAAATAAATCATTCCTGAAATATGGAAGTATAATATATGTTTCCATGTTATACTTAAAAACTCTGTTTTATGATAACTCTTTTCTATAAAAATACTGTACTGTATATATATTATTAATTTACCAGAATAATATAACTTTTATGCATGCTTACCTACTCTAACTGCATTTCATGGACTTAAAAGGGTATGGGTATTGGCTATATTCCATGAGTTCTAGAATGATATACAAAGGTGAAGAAAGGGAGGTGAAAGGTAAGTTTTGGTTTATAACTATTATTTCAGCAGAGGTAGGGATAATTCTTGCTCAGGACAGAATCCTGGATAACATTTTTATAGACTATGCAACACATATGAATCCCATTCATAAATACAACTAGACTTCACGGGGAGAGAGCTAAGAGGTTCTTCTATGTATACTCATGGTATCATTTTTTTAAAAAAGTATCCTTCCACTACTTATTTTATTATATACTGAATCTTTTCCAGGAATTTTTATCCTTTCTCTTAAATCGTTTCAAACTTTTGGTAACTATTTGATCTGAATTTCATAGTATTGTGCTTTAAAGATAGTCATGATAAATAGTAATATGCTATTAAATATTTATTTTAATATGTTCTCTATATCTTCCCCTAATCTCCCCTAAGATATTAACCACAATACCAATTCTCCAAATAATTCTTCGGACAATTTAAGGGATGTGATAAGGACTTGCTGTTATTGAGGCAGATAAGAATTATTATCTCTTTCTGATAAAGGGATTCAAGGGGGCTCCAACTGCATTGGAAAAACATAGTTAAAGTCATACAATTTAATTATAAACCAAACAAAATTGCATTAGAGAAACATAGTACAACTTACAACCACAATTGAGTCCAAAATTTCTGTTACTAAGCAAGACATTTGTTAAAGGAGTTTTGCCCCATTTTACAATATTTTCTTGCCACAGTGAATCAATGCAGTTGTTAAGTTAGTAACACAGTTATTAAGTGAATCTGGATTTCCCATTGACTTTGCTTATCAAAAGATCACCAAAGGTGACCACATGACCTCGGGATACTGCAACTGTCATAAATATGAGTCAGTTGTCAGGTGTCTCAATATTGATCAAGTGACCATTGGGATGTTGCAACAGTTGTAAGTATGAAAAATGGTCATAAATCACATCGAACCTTTAAAGAGTCATTAAACAAAATGTTATAAGTTGAGGGTAATCTCAAACAAGGAATGCTAAAATATCGGTAATTGTTTGAAACATTACATCTTTACCTAGTAAGCTACTGGAATTAGAAGCACAAAATTTTGTAAGTTGCATTCAGAATTCTGAATGCATATAGAAATAATATATCAAGGAACAAGTCCTGATATACTATTTTCTGAGATTTTCTGAGAGAAATTCTCAGATACAAATTTAAAGTGGCCCAGGCCAAAGACCGCTGTTTAAATTGATGTTTAAATTCACCCTATTTAATATTTCAGACAACATTTCTGTTACTATGTACTATTTTGAGATTTCATATGAATAATGTTAATACAAAGTTCCAGTTTGGAGTAAGTTATATTAATTGTGTTTTTCTTCAACATAGGAACACTTCTTAGGCGCCATCGGATTCCACTCCCGCCTCCTAATGAAGATCAGTTTTATACTGTTGATTATTTCAACCTTGACACTGATGTCATTTTTTATGGCCAAAGATATAAAATTATAGACTGTGATCAGTTCACTAAAAATTTCTTGAGAAAAATGGGAGTCAAAGTAAATCCCCCATTGGAACGTCCAGATGATCCATATACAAAAGGACGCCAGAAGGTTAGATGAAAGAATGGTTGACAAAACTATTGTTTATAGGGTAAAATTAAGAAGAGTTTGTACATAACAAACAAGGAAAATTTCATGTTGGGGAAAAATATCTTAAAGAATCCTTCTTAAGAAGAGATCTTATAATAATAACCCATATTTTATTACATTTCTCATATTGGTTGGTATATATTCCTTATTAGATACTTATTTTCTCAGAACATGACCAGAAAGTATAGCTTAACATTTTGTTTGCCATCACTATAATTCAGTGCTTCTCAAATAGTGGAGCAGGCCTTCTGGGGGGAGTGGGTGCTGAGTGATGCCAAGGGGGGCATGTGTGACCCCAGGGAATATGCATGGTCCCTCTCAATTGATTCCCCGAAAACAGGCTCCACTGAGTTCTGTGGGACTTACTCCCAGGTAAGGGGGTAGTGCACCCTTCCCCAGCCAATAGTTTGCTTGAAGCTTATAGTAAGTAAAATAATAAATATTAACACTAAAATTCCATTGGGGCCCAGATCAGAGAGTTGGGGGAGGTGTGAAATGTTTACTTCTTCCTAGGGGAGGCATAACAGAAAATAATTGAGAAGCAATGCTATAAATAGTGCTATAAATTTGGTGCTTGTATCAATGAGTAAACCAGATTAAATTGGCAGTCTCTTCATGCATTGTGCATGGTTTTCAAACAATATCCAGGATGTGTTGGATAGCACTGTTCCTTCTAGTGTGCGTGGGCAAACGGCCACACAGGCAAAAACCAAATGCTGCACAGGGTTTTCAAACCTCGTGCAGTGGAGCCAGAGCCGTTTCTCCCCACCTGACAGCTGATCTGCCCCTCCCAAGCTGTCGGCTGGGGAGAAACCCCTGTGGGCTCTCTGCCTCAGGCCGAACTTCTCCGCCCCACCATGTGCCAGGGGGGGAGGAAGCTGAGTGCTCCGCCGCGAGCTTTGAAGAGAAAGGCGGAGGGAAGGTGAGGCAAGAGCTCTGGTTTGGGCAGCGCCACAGGAGTGTGTTCATGTGTGTATCCTGTGGGGGGAAAAGGGGCGGTTGTTCCCATTGCTCAGGTGACAGCGCTGCCCAAACTGCTCTTACCTCGCCCTCCCTCCGCCTTTCTTTTTAAAGCTTGCGCTCAACCTCCACCCCCAGAGGCACATTACCCCACCCCAAAGAAAACGGCTCTTTGCATGCTGGGGAGGCGGACTCTGCCGCTGCCACCGCAGCCGCACCCTCAACTGGAAGAGAGCCTGCCTCTCGCACGCCTCCCTCCGGGTCCTGTAGCCCCTGCTTCTGGATTACCACGAAAGAAAGAAAAAGGGAGAGGAAAGAGAGAAAAACAGAAATGAAGGTGAGAGAAATGAGAGCAAAAAGGGAGGAGAAACAAATGAGAGAGAGAAGGTGGGGGAGAGGGATAGGTACACAGAAATTAGAGAGACCTGGAAGGAGAGAATGAGGGAGAGGGAAAAGACAGAGAAAGAAAGAAAAGGGAAAGAGAAGTGGAGAGGAAGGAAGGCGGGAAGAAGGAAGGAGAAATGGAGGGAAGAAGGAAGGAAGGAGGAAGAATGAAATGAATGGAGGGACAGAGGAAGGAAGGACTTTTTTTGGGGGGGGGGTTAATTCCCCCCCCCTCAACGTACATTCAAACAATAGTGTGTCATCTAATTTTCCATGAATAAAATGTGGTATTTTGTTAGTAACTAATATCAATCATCAAAAGAGTTGCAAAAGTTTTTGTTCGAATTTTGTCATCCAATTACATTTTCTTTTAATTATTTTCCCTCCTTAATGTTCCTTCAAAAAGTACAATACCAGTTATATTTCTACCTTATTAAACATTATGCTAAAGTGCTGCCTTCTTTCTTTATACATTTTTATAGCCAATCAGATGTTAACAAAGGAATTAAAAACAAAACATAAACATATATGAATTTCAGACTTCATCCCCCCCTCTAAATAGCACATTTACCTAATCCCAAATTTAAAAATTATTTCAACCCATCTAACATTTAGCCAATTAATACTTATCTACATTTCTTACTTAAATACTGTATTAATCTTAAATTTCAGTCAATTTGAGAAAAGAAAAAAAGGGGAAAAAATCTAAATATTCTCTATTTTCAATCAATTAAAAATCATTAACATCATTAATCTCCCCAACAATTCTAAATTCAATTCTATGCATTAATCCTAATCAGTATCAGCTACTACATATCTTATTATAATCAATACTTCTAACTTTATTAAAACAGATCAACAATTCCTAAATTCATATATATAAATAGAAAAAATAATTAAAATT
Organism: Erythrolamprus reginae; assembly: GCF_031021105.1. NCBI lineage: Eukaryota > Metazoa > Chordata > Lepidosauria > Squamata > Dipsadidae > Erythrolamprus > Erythrolamprus reginae. The sequence continues at coordinate 66,923,843 of NC_091953.1, forward strand.
AAAAAAGAGCAAACAAAACAATACTCCAAGCTTAATCAACCCTTCTCAAACTCCAATTTCTTTAATCTGAGCAGAACTTTGAACTGAACCTTTTTATTTTTTATTTTTTTTGTATCCCCTTTTAATCCCCTTTTCTGTTTTTTTTTTCTTTCTATTCTTCCTTCTAGGAAGGAAGGACTTTGTTAGAAAAATAAAGGGGTTATTGGATCAAAATTTGGACCCTTGATAACTGGTCTGTAGTAATGATGGTGGCAATGTCCAAGGGTTATGTGAACATCTTTTGGGATCTTCTGACAAGCAACTGCAGGGATTCACTTAACGACTGTGGCAAGAAAGGTGGTAAAGTGAGGCAGAACTCACTTAATAACTGTCTTACTCAGGACATAGAAACATTGGCCTCCATTGGGGTCAGAACAGAAGTCGAGGATTATCTGTCTGAGCAGTGCACTCTTTTAGAAGCAGATCAGGAGTCTATTTTGAAGCTCCACATAAAACATCTATCATTCATTGACCGTTCAAAGTTGCAACGGCTCTGAAAAAAATGACTTATGCCCCCTTTTCACACTTACAACCTTCACAGCAGCCCCACAATCGTGTGATCAAAATTTGGCCACCGTTTCATATTTATAACCGTTGCTATGTCTTGAGGTCATGTGACTCCCTTTTGCGACCATCTCACAAGCAAAGACAATAGGGGAGGGGGGCAGAGAAGCCAGATTTGCTTAACGATGAGGTTTCTAATGATCCACGGCCAGGCATGAAAATGTGCCGCTCAGACATTATAGTTTTCCGTTCATACGAAAAAAAATTAGAGGGACCATTGTTGGATAGAATATAAAATCTCTTGCCTTCTCTCATTTGCAATTGACCAAGGATGTTAGTGTTCAAAAGTTCTTCAGATAATAATGTCCCTTTAATACTTTTTAAAATACTGTTTAAAAGAAACTTATTAATGTACTATAAATGTTTATTTAACTTTATTTGACTGAAGGGCCCATTTTTCAACACATATCAGCATAGTAAGCATAATAGCAAGCCTATCTTCAGTTGCAGCAGTAATGATTTTATTTCTCTGATAAAAGACACTGATTGAATCTTTCTAGTCTACTTTTTCTTTGAGAATTTTCAAATAACACCCATCAGTTATGTAGCTTGCAGCTTGTTGTCTGACAGCTGACTGTTTCAAGATACTGTTACTCTGTCCATTTTGTATTTAATATTTCATTATGTGTCTTGGTCATTTATTTATGTACCTGGGCAGCAGAAATGTCTGGCAACATCAAGGGCAACTGAGTGGACCTTTTAAAATAGCAGTGTTCACCTCCATGTAAGGGAGGGGGTTAGAAAAGGTATCTAAACACTGTCTGCCCCTCAATAACATCTGGATAGTTAATCGTAACTAGCAGATAATTCCCTTAACAGTCAAGAATCAAGGAGGGGGAATCAAAACTCATTTTTGGAGCCTGGAACATACATTGTTGGGTAGAGACAAGGTGACATGGCCTTTAAGACAAACAGTGCTCATATCAGCCCAATTTTGCTATTATAGCATTGGCATTGCTGCACTCAGTGAGACTAGGCTGGCAGATGAGGGTTCAGCAAAGTTGAAAAGTTGCAAGTGGGGTTTTTTTTGGAAAAGGAAAATAGACTGACAACAGCACTCACAGAATAGATTTTTCAATCAAAACTGCTTTGCTGAAGAACTCTACCCACTGGAATAAATGAATTCCTCACGAAGTTCCACTTTTCTCTCAGCAAATCCTGGTATGTAATTATTGTCAGCACTTATTTACCAACTCTCACCAACACATTTGAAGACAAGAAAGCTGAATCAAATTATTTGAATAAGCTTTGACAATGATAAATTCATCATTTTGGGTAATTTCAACACTAGGTTGAGGATAACAACTGGGACAGATTCTTTGTGAGATTTATTATAGGAGAAAATGTGGGGCAGTTTCTATTAAAGAGAAACGGAAGGAAAATAGGCACAGGAGATAAATTTTAAAAAAGGTAAGAGCTGAAGGTTTTTCTCTAGTAAGACCTATTGCCTAAAACCGAGTAGCTGTTAGAATAGAATAGAAGAGAATAGAATTTTTAATGGCCAAGTGTGATTGGACACACAAGGAATTTGTCTTGGTGCATATGCTCTCCCCGTACATAAAATAAAATATACATTTGTCAAGAATCATGTGGTACAACACTTAATGATTGTCATAGGGGTCAAATAGGCAATGAAGAAGCAATATTAATAAAAATCTTAGGATATAAGCAACAAGTTACAGTCATACAGTCAACATGGGAGGAAGTGGGTCATATGAATGATGAGAAAAACTAGTAGAATAGAAGTGCAGATTTAGTAGAAAATTTGACAGTGTTGAGGGAATTATTTGTTTAGTAGAGTGATGGCGTTCGGAAAAAAAACTGTTCTTGTGTCTAGTTGTCTTGGTGTGCAGTGCTCTTTAGCGACGTTTTGAGGGTAGGAGTTGAAACAGTTTGTTCAGTGAAGTTGATACAAAAATTGTAAGAGTAATTCGCATATGTAAGATACTCTGCTGAATGTTTATAATTACTTTGTAAAATGTAACACAGTGCAACAGAATTCCCATTAGATGAATCTGCCCAAATGTTGTGTTCTTGTATGTATCCTTTTCATTTAAATTCTAATCTTGCTGATACTTTTAAACATTTTGGCAGTTGTTTTATTGTTCTGAGAGGGATTGTAAAATATGTAATATATTCAAAGCTGCTTGGTTTTAAAGCCTGGGACTTCATAATAAACATAAAATAATAGCTACCCTAAGGAGAGATTTCATGAAATAAATCAACTGAATAGATATTTGTTGGCCTACCCTAACCTAGTGAAAACCCTTGATGCCATTTATCACAAACCTAGCTACACTTTACTAGAATGAATGTGCGGAATGTTTATAGTTTATCTTGTAATACATGTTTAATAATAATAATAATAAATTTTATTTACGGTCAAAGACCATCAATATAATATTAAGAATAATTAAAAGGAAAAAAACAGGAAACAGGACTTTTTGACTGAGCAACCAAGATTGACCCATTATAACTATACAAGAGATGTACATATCTTGCTATGAAGGCACACATTTGCGATGAATCCCCGCTGCTGCTGCGCAGAATCTGGCCACCTGTGCCGTAATCCTGGCCTGCTCATCCCCAAGCAACCACCGGAGATAGGCAATGTCCGAGCGGCCAGGATATCCCTCAATAAGTGGTAGAATATGCTTTCTCCTAATGTCAGTGTAAAAAGGAGCATCTCAGGAGCATGTGTCCCTCAGTCTCCACCTCTCCTGAGCCACAAGGGTGAAATCTTTCAGTGGCTGGAGTTCCCTTGTACTTGCCGTAATAGCACTACAGCCTTTTACATAGATTTTTAATTAGGATTCTTCTAAAGGTAACTACACCATGATAACTGTCAGATTAATACCAGTTTCTGTTATCATTTGTCCTTTCCTACATTGCATAACAATTTGCAAAAGACAAATGAATGGAATAAAACTGATGGAAAAGAGTAGACTGCCTTTATGTTGTCCCAAGATGTTTTTTCAAGAGGCAACTGGAGTTTTTTTATTTTTCTTTGAGGACATTTTACTTCTCATCCAAGAAGCTTCTTCAGCTCTGACTGGGTGGTGGGGAGTGGGAGCTGAAGAAGCTTCTTGGATGAGAAGTAAAACGTCCTCAAAGAAAAACAAGAAAGTCCAGTTGCCTCTTGGAAAAAGCACCTTTGGGACAACCATAACTTGGATGACTGAGAATCTCCATAGATACTCCTTTATGTTAAAGAATTGCAGATAAGGAGCAATATAACAAGTGGCTGAATTCTGCGGTGATCATAATAAATGCCAAGAGATTATGAATTAATTTCTGAAAGCCATTATTAAGAATAGTGATAGTGGATTTAATCTAAGATTAAATTTTAGATAAAAATATTATGAATTATTCCTAATTAAACTATAACCAACAAACTAAAAAAGCAGTTGTTAGGGCATTGAAATAATTGTTATGTATATCATTTCTTTTTTTGTCAGGGACAGGATCAGTCGCTGATTGAAAGGCTATGCTGAACTTTAACTACCGAGAGCTTGCACATATGTACACATGTCTTTACTCAGTTTCATACACACATATTTATACTTCTGTGATGCTTGCTAGTTTTTTCATAATTATATTTCAATCTTAACAAAGGGTGGAAACTCTGCTTCCTAAATGTTTAGAACAAGATACAAAGATGTTTTACACACATCTTATAAATGCCACAAATCTGGAAATTGATGTTCATAATTGCTTACTGTTCTAGTTTCTGGTAGAATTTTAGCTATTACAAATAACTTTTACTAAATGCAGTATTTCATAAACAAAGAAACTCCATCTTTATTCTCTTCCTTCCGTATTCAAAATACACTTCATACTAGCACATTTCTTGTTCTCCCGTTATCTCTCCTAATTACATTCCTTTTGCTTTCCTGCCAGCCCCCTCAGCTCACCAAGATTTATGTACTCACAGCATGATTCAAAAACAGCAGAAATGACTATAAAATAACACAGAATGAGTTTGCTTGCTTGGGAGCTGAACGGGAACACCTTCCATTTTTGTTCTACAACATTGAAACGCCACCCTTCTTCCCCCCCCCCTGACCCCCTGACGTACCAAATACATCACTCCAATATTTAACCCATTCCTCCCCTTAATATCTTCTTCCAAATACCTGTTCCTTACGTTTTTGGACCCTTCTAAATTTAGGATTGACCCAGCGAACGTCTGATTCTTCCTCGCTAGATTCTGGACTCATAGCAACATACTGTGGCTAGCCTCCCACCTGTTCTACTACCTGTAACCCCGGGCCCACCACTAATTCATAAACACTGTCTGTATCAGAGTCCTCAAGTTCTTCATCATCCTCCAACTGACCAGGAGTATGTACAACACTTACTAGGATGGTTATATATTGCTGTTAATAGTTTCTCCCTCTTTCTTGCTCCAAACACCATGATAGTTTTTTTATCATGCAATTGTCAGCCCAGTTCCTTATTTTTAAAATAATCGTGCTTGCATGATTAAAAGAGCACATATACTTTTTTGTTTAACTAGCTTTTTATTTCTTTATTTTCATAACGGTCTCATTGTATAGATTAAACTAAGAGATATTGAATTGTCGAAAGCAGTTCAATATGGCCCTATTAGAGCATCTAGCTTCTACTATTCAATTGTCCAAGGCTGTGTTGCTTCATAATAAAATGAAACTTTCATTCTTTCACTATAGTGATGTATTAAACCATAGGGTTATGGTTACAAAGTGTAGTTTGGGTTGATATATAAATCTACAGTGCTCTGATAGTGGACTCCTATGTTGGAAAGGGGCTTGAACTAGAAAATCTTAAGGTTTTTCCCAGTCTTATACTCCGTGATCATTTTATTAATATTTTCAAGTCTAGAATATTATGGTTGTTCAATCATTGTTTGTGGATTATAGGATAATAGGCTAACACCACTTTATGCCTTTCTATCTGCCTTTTTGCCTTTTCCCTCCTTGATTCCAGCACCCCCTCCCACCTCCTCTTCAGTGATGTCATAATATCTAAGATTAGTGTTCTGAAGAGACAGGGATGTTAATCCTGTTTCCTTTAGATGTTTATTGCTTGCTTCCTTCACTCTACTCACATTTCACTAATTTGATTTTGAAATCAAATTCAGGTTTCAAATTGAAGGTACCGTAATATCATTTACACTGTTTCTGGAGTATTTGTATTGACTTTCTAACTTTGTCAATGAACAATTTGGTCTCTTCAAATTTTTATCTGTTCTCTTTTCCCTCGTTGCTGCTATTTCTTCAGACCATTTTCTTGCATTCAAAAAAAGCATTCTCATTACCTCCAATTATTCACCTAATGTGTTTTCCAATACAATTAATTATTTTGTGTCTGAACCTTCCTTCTAAGTGTATTCTAGCAAGTTACTAATACTGAAATAATGCTAATGGATATATTTTGAGAACAGAACCATTTTATTTTATTTTATAGGCATAATATAGTAAGCTACTGGTATTAAATAATACTAAATGGTTCATTTTGAGAACAAGAACCAATTCCTATTTGGACAAGAAACTTTATAATACCACTTCAGAACATGAAAAAGAATGATTACAAAATGAAGAAAGTATATACAAAAAATGTGATTGTGTATTGATATGGATGGGGCGCAATGGATTGAAACTAAAACCAGGCAAGACCGAGTGGCTCTAGGTTTAGGGTTCATTGGCTCAGGAGAATTGCCACCTTTGGTGTTGGATAGGTTGACACTACCCCAAACAGATCCTGTGCATAATCTGGGAGTTCTCCTGGACTCAACTCCTACTCAAAAAGCAGATGGTGGCCGTGGCCAGGAAGGTCTTTGCACAACTGCGGGTTATGCTCCAGTTACATCCTTTCCTGGACCAACAATCCCTACTCACAATCACTCATGCCCTAATCACTTTCCATCTTGACTATTGCAATGAGTTCTACATGGGGCTGCCCTTGAAGAACATCTGAAGCTCCAATTGGTACAAAATGCAGTGGCCCACATAGCTTTGTGCCTACCCCAGTGTGTACATGTATCACACCTCCTGCAGGAGCTGCATTGGCTCCGGGTACAATTCAAGGTGTTGGTTGTCACCTTTAAAGCCCTTCATGGCTTGGGTTCAGGTTATCTGAGGGACCGTTTTTTGCCGGTCACATCTACCAGACCCATCAGAGTGGGGAGGCAGGGAATGTTGCGGGTCCCATTCCCGAGGCCTAGGGAGATATACTGGTGGGACCCAGAAGAAGGACTTCCGTGATGGGTCCTTCTCTCTCTCATTCCCCAGAGATTAGAATGGCCCCCACTTTAACACTCTTCCGGAAGGTGCTGAAGACCTGGTTCTACCAGCAGGCCTGGAAACACAAAGCAGGATAGAGTCCATTAACCCTGCTCCTCTGCTCGGGTCTATATGACCAGAAATGAAATTTGAGACCCTGTAGATTATTTGTCACGAGGATCTGAAACTTGTTATTAATTGACTTTTCCTCATTTGAGAGGTTCTTATTATGAGTTTTCGTTTTGTTTAGTTTTTGCTACACGCTGATTGTTACATTTTATTACACCCAAAACAGTACAAGTTTATAGTAAATGCGAACACAACAGCAGGGTTTAATGGTTTGTGTGATGTGCTGTAGCTGAAGTAGGGGGTGATTTTATTTTATTATGTTACATTAATTTATTTGATTCTTTATTAGTTTTATTGTTTTAAATGAGGTTTTATATTCTGGAAGCCGCCTTGAGTCACCATGTGTGAATAGGCAGCAATATAAATTCAATCAGTCAATCAGTCAATCAATCAATCAATCAATCAATCGATAAACATATGTCCATTTTTACATGTAAAACTTCATAAAAAGAAGAAAATTGAAACCTTGATATTTAGGCTCACTGTTGAAATTGTTCCTGGATGATTACTAAATATAGCATATACTGTACTGTATTTTATTTGCTATAACAAAGTTGAAATGTGTATTACTGTATACTAAAATAAAATGTATGGGAAACAAGTATTTTATTAGAAAAAAAGTATGGTTTTCGCTATGAAGACAGGTCCTATGGGACATTTTAAAAGTTAGTAGCACATTGTGATTTGTATGTTCATAACAATAGAAATTTTTAAAAGAACCATTTTTCTTTTCTGATCTGCAGTTGATAGATAGTATGACACCATTGCGTCCCTATGAGCGCTTTGATACACTTCGCCAGTTTCTGGAACATGAGGGACATGTTTTACGTTTTTACGGTGTTTGGGATGACACTGAAACAATGTTTGGGGACCTTCGAGAAGTGGTGCTACATTATTTTTTGGCTGATGATACAATGGAAATAAAAGAAGTGGTACCTATAAATTCTGGTCGGGATGCTGTACCTTTATTCCTCAATAGACAGAAACTACCAAAGGTAAATGTATATGTGAAAAATATGATTTGATATTTGGCAGGGTTGGAATGCATTTATACATTTGTTTCATTAGCAGTCTTTTTCAATGAAATATATATGTAGTTGAATGGACATAAAATGTAGCTTTTATGTGAAACAGACATTTATTACCTTATAACATTTCAGATGCAGGTAGTTCTTGACTTCTTATTACAATTGGGACAGGAATCTTGATGGTTGAGTGAAGTGAGACATGGTTGGACCACTTTGCTGAACAACTGCAATTCTGGCACTCATATTTGTAATTGTTAAGTGATCTCATGAGTCATTAAGTGAATGGAATCCCAACTAAATAGCACTAGTTGCTTCAGAGGGGGTGGGAAAAACACCTGGACATCCAATGTAGACTAAGGATAAGATGGCGTGTTGCAGCACATGCAATTCTGCCGTGGCCTGGGATGCCATCTGGCCTTGGATAGAGCCCATCAGGATACATAAAGATTTTTATATATTTGCATAGATTTACATAGGTAGCTTAAGGGCGTTGCAATGTCCCAGCAGTTGTAAGTGTGGCCAAGCTGCTGAATTTTGATCACATGATCATGAGGACACTGCAACAGCTGTAACTTCAGGCATGGGTCATAATTCCATTCAATTAGCACCAGTGTAATTTCAAACAGTTGCTGAATGAATCGTCATATATCAAACACTCTTTATACTAGATAATCCTGGCTGCTCTCTTTAGTTAGTCTGGTAATTACATATATTAATAGCCTGTATCTTTTACCTGAACCCCAGTTTGCTCCAGTTGGAATATATCAGCCTGGTACAATTACAGATCGAACAGTCTTGAATGTGTTTGGAGGGCTAGTTGGGAATAAAGGTCGTTATATTCTGGATAATCGTAAGGTAAGCTATTTTAGACAATTACAGTTTACAAAGATCACTATATTTAAATTGTCTTTCTATGACTGTTATTTGAATAAGCAGGTTGGGTGAAAATGTAAATTGGAAGATGATGTATAACTGGACCAGTGCCCAATAACTGCCTTCAGCCCAACCTATCCAGATGTTGGGGATTTCGTGGGGGGGAGGACACTCATGATCAGGGATTGACAGATGGATAAATGAGTGGATGATGAATGGATGGATGTATGACAGGTTTCAAGGCTCTTTCTCAGGATTGCTGGAAGCAACAGCACATGTCCTGGACTCGGACTGAGTCGATGGGGGAGAGTGTAGAATGGAGGGCACTATTTGTGCTTTCATGGACTCAGTCCTGATTGGCTGTGGACGAGGTCGGCCCATTCTTGGAGGCTAACCTCTCCTACCATGGAGAATGTTGTATACCGGAGCTGCTTCTAATTTTATATCAACATCCTTAGTGACATGAACAGAAATAAGATCAGAAAATAGCCAAAACTCGTAAAAATCAGATATAGATCAAACATTTGAATTCTTGGGAAGGCATCATCTTTGATTCATTTGGCTTTAACAGTAAAATAGAAAAAGAAAGCACTTTTTCAACACAGAATTCTGGATGAAATAAAGCAGGAAAAGAAAATCGTAACAGAAAGACCTTTGCCTAAGATTCTGAAAACCTATTGCTAATCAGAAGAGTGATTAATTAAGCATCATCAGTGCATTATTTGATGTAATATACTGTATAATAAGGCAATGTTCTTTGTTTGCCTTGTCTGCTTTGTATTTTCTCAATGGGTAGGGCCTGGAATTCCTAGAAGTTTTTGAAAGTATGGCTGGTAATTTTTGATACAGGGAGTCCTAAATTTACACCCATGATTCAGACCAGAATTTCTGTTGTTAAGCAAGGCAGTTGTCAAGTGAGTCTCCTCCAGTTTTATAGCCGCAGTTGTCAAGCCAATCATGTTGTTAAGTGAACCATGGTTTGTATAAGCAAATCCTGCTTCCCCTATTAAGTTTTCCTATCTTTAGCTGGCTGGGAAAGGTCATAATGTCCAATCGCATACACCTGGGGACACTGCAACCATAAATACTTGCCAAGTGTCTACATCTTTACTGACTGTTTACGGAACCGCCGTCTACCTCATACTACCCTATGACCAATAAGGACACACAGAGTTGGCCTTCTTCAGGTCCCATCTGCCAATTAGTGTCAGTTGGTGGGACCTTGGGGAAGGGCCTTTCTCTATGGTCGCTTCGACGCTATGGAACCAACTGCCCCCGGAGGTTTGTGTTATCCCCACTCTGCCAGTCTTCCGGAAAGCCGTTAAAACCTGGCTTTTCCGGTGGGCCTGGGACCATGAGTGAGTGAGTGTATGGATGGATGGATTTTTTAGGATTATAATGCATTTTATACTGTTTTATTGTATTTCTTATTCCTATGTATTTCATATTATTGGTACAGTATTTATTTTCAGTACTGTAAGCCACCCAGAGTTCAATGGAATTGGGTGGCAGATAAATGCCATAAATAAACAAATAATGTAATACAAAAATATAATATCATATGAAAAGATATTTCTCAAACTGAAGTTTCTCAAGAAACTTTTCAAAATAAAATAACTGATATAACCTTTAGTGTATACATTTTTCTTCTCCCCACTCCCCAATTATTAGACAGGAGCAGTGTATCAGGAATTTTATAAAGACTGTGACCTGAGAATAGGAGCAACAATCAATGTTTGGGGAAGAAAAATAATTCTCTGTGATTGTGATGAATTTTCCAAAGAATATTATAAGACAAAGTATGGAGTCAGTAAGTAAAAATTCTAATATTTTAATTTTAAATTGGACATTTGTCAAGTTTGGCTTTTTTAATCCATTGAGAACCTTTATTATTGTAATGCACATTTTAGCAATAACATCTTTATAGATGTTATTGAATAACAGTTTAAGATGAATGCTTTTATTAATATCTTTGTATGGCAAAAATTCTGTCATATCTGAATACCTTGGATTTCATGTACTTTTATTTCTAGTTATATCCCCCAGAAATTGTCAAAGGTTGCTACCAAATTAAAACTAATAAGATAGAAGAAAAATATGAATGGAGAATAATCATGTTTAATAGTAAATTAAAAATAAATAAAATGAAATAACTTAGACCAGGGATGTCAAACTCAATTTCATTGAGGGCTGTATCAGCATTATGTTTGCCCTCAAAGGGCCAGTTGCGTGTAAGTATGAGAACTCACAGTGGCCAGATGGGTGTGACTGGGTAGGTATAGCTGGGTGGTCACAGCAGAGTCACCGCAACTAGGTGGGCATGGCTGGGTGTGGCTGGCTCAACCCCCCTCACTGGGTGTGGCTGACCAGGGATGGCTAGCTTGGGACAAAACAAGTTGTAATGACTAACTCAACACGGGGAAAATTTGCTGCCTTTCAAAGCTCCTTGCCTCCCTAAACTGCTGGCAGCCAAGTGTGTGCATGCATGCTCACACACGCACCCCCTCCGCACTCTATGTTTGGGGGGTTTTACCTATAGAGAAAGGAGAGGGACTTCTCCCCAAGCCCAGGCAGGATGGGCAGTTTGCAATCTCAGATGTGGATAAAAGTCTCCAAGCTTAGAATGGTGTGTATGTGCGTGCATGTGTACAACACTATAAAGGAGACATTCTTCCCCCAATCACAGACATCAGTGGCATTTTCTGTTTGGTGACCCCTCCAATGTTCCCTCTAATTTTTTTCCGATGTGGGCGGAAAAGTATAGTGTCTGAGCAGCAGTCCCCTTGGGACTGGGTAGCATATAAATAGATAGATAGATAGATAGATAGATAGATAGATAGATAGATAGATAGGAAAGAAAGAAAGAAAGAAAGATCCCTTCTTTTTTATTAAAAGAAATTAATAATTAAAAAAACCCAAAATCCATTACTATTAAAACTAAAACAACCAGCAAAACCAAAAACATAACTATTAATAAAAACAGGTGAGGGCTGGGATTTTTTCCCCTCTGTTATTATTTAAGTGCTTTTACCATATGCTTTAAATCAAGTCACTTCTCTCTTTGTTTCTCTCTCTTTCCTGTCATTCTCTGCCTCAATCATTTTCTCATTTCTCTTTTTCTCTCCCCTTTTTTCTATCATTTCTCTCTCTCTCTTCCTTCCACTCTCATCTCTCTCTCTCTCTCTTTCTTCCTCTCTCTTTCTCTCCCTCTCTTGCTCTCTCTCTCTTTTTCTCACTCTCTTGTTTTCTTTCTCTCTCTCTTGCTTTCTCTCTCTCACTCTTTCTCTCTTGTTTTCTTTCTCTCACTCTTTCTCTTGTTCTCTCTCTCTTGCTACCTCTTTCTCTCCCCCCTCTTTCATTCTCTCTCTCTCACTTTCTCTCTATCTTGCTCTGTCTGTTGCTCTCACTCTCTCGTTCTCTCTCCGTTCTTCTCACAGTGGAGGCTGGCGAAGGTGATTTTCAATGTCGGGCGCACGGGTGCGCGCGCTCGCCATCCCCCTGCCAGCTTGCTCGGAACATTCAAAATAAGAAAAACCTTCACTGGCAACATTGAAAATCACCTTCGCTGACCTCCGCTGTGAGAACACCTGCCCCGCCTCTCTTGCAGCCCCCTCGCTGACAGCCCGGGACAAAAGCGCTCTCAGCGAAGGGACTGCAAGAGGGGCGGGTGTTCCCGCTCTGGGAGGAGCCGCACCCCAAGGCGGGAAGCAGAGGAGGAGAAAGAGAGGTGGATCGGGTGGGTGGGCGGGGGGCAGCGGCGAGAAGCCAGGGGTGCGAGGGGGCCGGAGGCGCGGGGGGGGGCGGGGGCGGCCATGGCTCCTTGCGCGTCCTTGGAAAAGGGTGCACGGGGGGTGTTTTGGGGTGCGCGAAACAGAGGCACCCTCCCAGCTACTACATGTAGGAACTCAGAGGAGAAAGTTTGTAGGAAGCAATTTCCTACAAGTCCAACTTCTGCCTTGACAGATCTCTGGAGAGCAAGAGAAGGTGTGGGGCAACGCTTCCCTGTCCTGCACAAGAGAGGCTGTCCCCTCTCAAAAGGGAATCCCCATTTCTAATCATGTATGGTAAGAATACTGGCTTGTTGGGGCAGTCTTCCCTCATGAAGCTCCCCCGCAAGCCCCTCCTCTTCTCTAGAGATCTGTGTCAATGCAGAAGTTGGGCTTGGAGGAAACATCCTGCAAACCTTTTCCTCCGCACTTCCACATGCAGCAGCAGCAGCAACCTATGCTTCCTGTGAGGGGAAGTCAAGGTTGGGAGGGGGGATCCAGAGGTCTCCAGTGGAGGAAGGTGAAACCAGGGTAGGCATCAAAGTCTTGTTCACCAAAGGAGCCTCATTGTCACTCTCAGGCCACACAAAGGACCTCCTACAGCAGCGCAGGCTGCTTGGCGCTCTGCAGCAGAGGGCAAGTGCCCAATCTGGACCTCAAGCTTCTGGGGAACTGGGACACAGAAACCCAGACCCATTCTGCTTCCCCAAGCCGCATTTACCTCCTCCTTGAGGTTGTTGCTGATGTGTTCTCTCTCCTTGGCCAGATTGCTCATGGTGGGTGCAGGATGGCAAAGTGCATAAATAAGAGAGATGCCCACTCCCTCTCCATTCAAGGAGACCCGGCTTTGTAAGCAAAACATCTTCAGCAATAGAATGTGAGATCACCAGGAGAGACCAGGAGAAAAGGGCAAGGGGATGACGAAAGGGCAGCAGTGCTGCTGGTGGCTAAGTGCTAAGGCAGGACTTTCCCCCAGACCCTCCCTCCTTATCATTCCAATCTTCTTCCTCCCTCCCTCCCTTCTTCCTTCCATGCCCAGAAAGGGCTGAAGGGAGGGGGAGAGGGTGGCAAAGCTGCCAGTGGCCATACTTTTCTCACACAGGAGTGGGATGGGTGGGCTGCATGGCTGCACTGACAAGCGAGCCATGGAGGCAGCAAAGACACTGGAGGCTGCTGCTGAGCTGCTGCTGGCCCTGGGCTGATCTACATCAACTTCGTGGTGACCCACCCAGGCCCCTGTGGGGCTACCCTGGATTCCAGCCCCCTTGTGCTTGCCATCTGCTGGGCTGGGCTGGGGTCAAGGCAGCAGGAGGCAGACCCTTGCTGTCTCCAGGTGGCCCCAGTTCTAACGACATCACAGGCCAGCTGTGGCCCATGGGCCTTGTGTTTGCATGTCTGCTTTAGGTCAGTGGGCAGCCCATAGACTCTGTGGTCCCTAAGTCTGCTCAAGAGCAATCCATTGAAATAATTTACTGTGGCAAGGTTTTTGATATTTTTTATGATAATAAAAAAGACCAATTCTGGAATACAGCTCATCTGTCTGGAACCTGCACTGCATATCAGACATTAATACAATCGAAAGAGTCCAGAAATACTTCATAAATAGAGTCCTTCACTCCTCCGCTCGCAACAAAATACCTCATTCCACCAGACTTGAAATACTGAAATTAGACAATTTACAACTATGTTGCCTCCAATCTGATCTAAATGTAGTTCATAAAATCATATACCAAAATGTCCTGCCTGTTAATGACTACTTCGCCTTCAACCGTAGCAATACACAAGCACGTAATAGATTTAAACTAAATGTAAACCACCTCAAACTCGACTGCAGAAAATACTACTTCAGTAATAGAGTGATCAATGCTTGGAATGTGGTTTCCTCCCCATACCCCAAAAACTTTAATCTTAGATTGTCTAAGGGGCATGCATAAGCACACCACTCTGCCTACCATCAGTGCCCTATTGTCCTCTTTTATCATTTTTTAAAACTTACATTATGTTTATACAAGCTACTACTATTCTGTACATGTTTGACAAATAAATAAGTAAAAATTATTTGCAGTATGCATATCAAGCCATTTAATACTGAAACTTGCAAATACAGTGATACCTCATCTTACGAACTTAATTGGTTGTAAGGTAAAAAGTTTGTAAGATGAAACAATGTTTCCCATAGGAATCAATGGAAAAGCGATTAATGCGTGAAAGCCTAAAACTCACCCCTTTTGCCAGCTGAAGCGCCTGTTTTTGCGCTGCTGGGATTCCCCTGAGGCTCCCCTCCATGTGAAATCCTACCTCTGGACTTCCGTGTTTTTGTGATGCTGCAGGGGAATCCCAGCAGTGCAAAAACGGGTGCTTCGCTGACAACGGAAGTCCGGAGGTGGGGTTTCCCAGTTAGGGGAGCCTCAGCGAAATTGCAGCATTGCAAAAACAGGGAAGTCCTTTAAACCCCACCTCCGGACTTCCGTGTTTTTGTGATGCTGCGATTTCGCTGAGGCTCCCCTTGCTGGGAAACCCCACCTCTGGACTTCCATTGCCAGTGAAGTGCCTGTTTTTGCATTGCTGGGATTCTCTTGCAGCATTGCAAAAACACAGAAGCCTCAGGGGAATCCCAGCAGCGCAAAAACGGGCGCTTCGCTGGCAACAGAAGTCCGGAGGCGGGGCATCCCAATGGCGGCAGCTTGGGTTTGTAAGGTGAAAATAGTTTGGAAGAAGAGGCAAAAAAAATCTTGTTTGTATCTCGAAAAGTTTGTATGACGAGGGGTTTGTAAGACGAGGTATCACTGTATGTTCAAAAATAAAGAGTTGTCCTGCCCACTCCAATAACATGACCAGCTCTCCCCAGGAGTGCTTTAATTGATTAAATAAATAAATGCAGCTTCCAAGGAGAAAAAGTTTTAAGTAATGGGTGTTCTGCTCCAAACATGGACTTGAATTTTGATTCCTATTACTTTACTCTTCAGATGAAGTAAGAATTACCCAGCCTTCTTTAACTGATTCACTTTTTTGTTTATTCAATGTTAGACAAACTGGTGTCTGAATATCAGATTATATCAGATTGTAATGAAACTTGGCCATGGGAACTCCATTAAAGAAACAACAGCTATTGCAAAACCTAAGTTCAAGTCCTTTAAGTTTGAAATGATTTCTCTTGGAGAGTTAAATGTGAATTTAAATAGTCTGCTGCATTGAAAATTATCTATAAGAGTAAGCTATTTGAGCCTACTAATCTCTGCATTTTATGATTTCTACTGGACACTTACCAGCTGAAAAGAATGCGTGGTTGCTTGAGAAAAAGGTTTATTTTCACATCCCGCCCTGCAGCAATACTTCTGAGAGAATGAGAAAAACAACAGAAGCAGTTACTTGTTATTTATTAGAATCTGCAGACCAGAGCAACAAAATACTCAAGTAAATGAGTAAAATAAATGCATTTGAGAGATTAACACAAAGAATTGCTTTCAGTTTCAAGCTGAGCTTCTTGTGATCTGCAGTTGCTGGTGCAATGGAAGTAGAAGAACTGGCTTTCTATTTTTACAATGGTTCTCTTGGAAGAGGAACCATTTAAATGTTCCTGTTAGCCCATCTTCAAGAAGTGCACTAGGTGGCACTGTTGGAATGCGAGGAAGATCTTAATCAGCAAACTATTTGTTATGCAAGTCCTGAAATTCAGATTAGGTAACAAGATAACTGCACATGAGAAAAGTTTTTGTCCTCAAGGAACATATCCCATTTAATGTTTCGGATATGTTATTATGTTATTCCCCTTTGGTGTAAACAACATAATGCAGAGAAAATAAAAAGCAGTAAGCAAAAGAAATTGAGGTCAGTAGATAAGAAAAGAGAAAAAAGAGCTCTTAACTAAATTTAATTTATATCAGTCCTGTTCAGTATAACTTCACATCTTTCAGTCATAGGAAGCTATTCTTATTTCACTGTATTCATTTACTGATTCGTGCAGTGCCTTTTGTTTGTCAGGTTTCTAACCTCTCTCAGTCTACGTCAACTCTATTTAATAACCATTCAGTTGAGCTCAATGAGAATAAATTGGTGTACCAATGTACAGTAATGTAATATTAGGGCAGGATGGTTACATGTAAATTATAAACTGGAGTAAAATGTTACGAAATATATCATAGTTATGAAATTATTACAGGTAAACTTTAATGATTTGTATTTATATTTAAAAAGACTAAAACAATCTAAAACTGTAATGATATGAATAAAGGTCCAACTTCTAGAATAACATAGTTATTGTTAGTAATATATAAGTTTTTCCTGTTTATAAAAAAATAGCAATAGCATCTAGATTTATATACTGTTTCATAGTGCTTTGTAGCCCTCTCCAAGCAGTTTAAACAGTCAGCATATTGCCCCGAGGTAATATGTACAGGAAGCAAAGGGAACTGCAATGATGATATGCAGGGAAAAATCTTTACAAAAAATCCTGTTTAGAGAAATGTCTTATTCTTAAATATATATTTATCTTATGAGTTTTCTGAAAAACAAGGAAATTACATCTATAGATGTATGATATATATAAAATGTAAGTGCTAATATTGAGGAACCAATCTGAAATAAGTTGATTTGCTACTTGTGTTTCACAGAAGATTTTACTCCAATTCCATACAAGACAGCACCTTCTCTGAAAATAGAAAGAATTATTCCTCCGTACAGTGGTTTTGGATCTGAAGAAGACTCTCTTTGCTCTTGCCTTAGCTTACTTCCTAAACCTCCCCAAAAGGACTTCAAGAAATTCATGGAAAAAGACAGGTATTTGAATAAAAGTGATATTCAGAAACTTTTTTTCTCCATTTGAATGAGAGATAGGGAGATATGGTCATTTTTTTTCATAATGTCAATACCCGTTTGTATTTATTTATTTATTGGACTATTTATTTATTGGACTGTATGCCACCCCTATTCTTCTCCCATATTGACAAAAGGGCAAGCTCCTAAAAAACCACCTATGTTGCCAGACTTGGGGAAGTTGATATGCCCCTTAGCTAATACGATTTATGTATGGTTTGTTTGGGTTGTATGATTAATTTTTTATGATAAGGGATTTAATCTGCTTTTAATATTGGATTTGTACATTATGTATTGTGTTGTGAGCCGTCCCGAGTCTTCGGAGAGGAGCGGCATACAAATCTAATAAATAATATAATAATAATAATAATAATAATAATAATAATAATAATAATAATAATAATTTCTTTTCGGTAGACAACAGAACCTATTAACAATGTTTTGATCTCCTAATATTGATCTTCTAATATAATTTCATTAATCTCAAATATGCATAAGAAAATTCTAAGAATCATCATAGTCCATTTATCTTTTTTGGCCTCTGCTCTGTAATCGTTTATATATCCTATACAGTGGTACCTCTACTTACAAACTTAATTTGTTCCGTGATCAGGTTCTTAAGTAGAAAAGTTTGTAAGAAGAAATTTTTCCCATAGGAATCAAAGTAAAAGGAAATAATGCATGCGATTGGGGAAACCACAGGGAAGGTGGAGGCCCTCTTTCCTCCCAGGAGATTCCTAGAGAGACCTCATGGAGATTTCTCCCTGCCTTTTCTGGCCCTGTTTCCTCCAGGAGATTCCTAGAGAGGCCTCACTGAGGCTTCTCCCTGCCTTTTCTTATTACAGTTTCGGAGGCTCGGGTTTTTTAAGTGGAAAATGGTTCTTGAGAAGAGGCAAAAAAATCCTGAACACCTGGTTCTTATCTAGAAAAGTTCGTAAGTAGAGGTGTTCTTAGGTAGAGGTACCACTGTATTATACTCTATTATACAACATAGTCTGGGATTTACAAAGCAATTTTTGGAATTAGGACATCTGGGTCATTATATACTGCATGGGTAAATTTTGTGAATTATTGGAGAAAACCTTGCTATGGAATTTCCCCTTTGAATTATTTCCTTATAGAGGACAATTACAAATCAGTATGGTTCATGACTATCTCCCCAAAACTTCAGTATCTTGGCTTCTCCAGGAAACATTCTTAATAATGGAATATGACTGTGCACTTAGTGCATTTAAACAACATATCAAAGATTGGAGGCCCAGCAAGATCAGTCTTCTCTTCCTAGGAATATATTTTGAGCGACCAAACTCCACTTTTCAAATATATTTATATTATGTATGTATGTATGTATGTATGTATGTATGTATGTATGTATGTATGTATGTATTTATTTATTTATTTAATTCGATTTTTATACTGTCCTTCTCCTTAGACTCAGGACGGCTTACAACATGTTAGCAATAGCACTTTTTAACAGAGCCAGCATATTGCCCCCACAATCCGGGTCCTCATTTTACCCACCTCTTAAGGATGGAAGGCTGAGTCAACCTTGAGCCGGTAATGAGATTTAAACTGCTGATTTACAGATCTACAGTCAGCTTCATTGGCCTGCAGTATTGCACTCTACCTGCTGCACCACCCTGGCTCATGTAACTGTCCCTAAACTCTAAAGGGCACTAATTTTAGTATACTGCAATGTACTTCCCACAGCGGTTTTGGAGGGCCAAGATTGAATTAATATAAATCCTGACTATGGGATGTTATTTTACAAATTGAATTTTTTTGTTTCTCCAGATAAAGAGAAAATGAAATAATTTTGAAAATCTTCTGTTTTTTCAGACAAGGCCTTGAAAGCAATATTTTGCGGTTCCTTGCACAATATATTACTTCTGATCCCATCGATAAGGATCGGAAGTTCATTATTTATTATTTTCTAAGTGATGACACAATATCAGTGTTTGAACCTCCCCAAAGGAATACAGGTAAGATAATAATTATGTTACAAGCAACTCTGATAACGAAGAGTATAGAGATTGTCCTTTACTTATAACTATGATTGGGGCTGAATTTCTGTAAGTAAGTGATTCAGTCTAAGGCAGTGGTTCTCAACTTGTGGGCCAGGACCCCTTTGGGGGTCAAATGACCATTTCACGGGGGTCGCCTGAGACCCTGGGAAAAAGCAAATTTCTCCTGGTATTAGGAACTAAAGCTTCTATTCTGGCATCTATTCTGGCACTCTTTAGAGCAGGGGTCCCCAAACTTTTTACACAGGGGGCCAGTTTACTGTCCCTCAGACAGTTGGAGGGCCGGACTATAAAAAAAACCCCTATGAACAAATCCCTATGCACACTGCACATATCTTATTTAAAGTAAAAAACAAAATGGGAACAAATACAATATTTAAAATAAGAAGTAATTAAGTAATAAAGTAATTTATACATTTTTATTAACAAGTAAATTTAAACTTAAATCAAGAAACTCCCTCCATTTCTCCTTCCTTCCTTCCCTCCCTCCTCTCTACTTCTCTCTTCCCTCTCTTTTCTTCCTTCTCTCTCATTTGTTTCATTTTCCTCTCCCTCGTTTTCTCTCCATAATTTTCTCATTTTTCTCTTTCTCTTTTTCTCTCTTTCACTCTTTCCATCTATCCCCCTTTCTCTCTCCCTCTTTCTCTCTCTGTCCCTCTTTCTCTCTCTTCTCTTTCTTTCTCTGTCTCTTTCACTCACTCTTTCTCTCTCCCTCTTTGTATCTCTCCCTCTTCCTTTCTCTCTCCCTCTTTTGCCCTCTTTCTCTTGCTTTCTTTCTCTCTCCCTATTTCTATCTCTCCCTCTCTCCCTCTCTCTCTCCCTCCCTCCCTCTCCCTCTTTCTTTCTCACTCTATTTCTATCCCTCTTTCTCCCTCTCTATCTCTCCCTCTTTCTCTCTCTCTCACTTTCTCTCTATCTTGCTTTCTCTCTCTCTCCCCTCCTTTTTCTCTCTCTCTCTCTCATACACCACGCTGGCAACAGAGAGAGAAAGAGAGAGCGGAGCGCGGCTTGCCAGTCCACGGCCCCCTGGATGAGCAGCTCTGCATGGCCCCAGCACTGGACTTCGCTGTTGCCCCCGCCGCCTCTCCAGCTAACCCCCTGAATTCACCCGAACGGAGGCGGCGGCGGTTTCAAAGGACCAACATACGTCCACCCCTTCGCCCTCCATGGTGCCCAGCGCCCAGCCCCGCGTAGCGTGCTCGAACTCTTCCTGCAGGAACGGGTGGTGGGGTGGAAGTGGTTGGACTTATCTACATGCGCGCTTGCTGATTGGGAAGAGGGGAAAAAAATCTGCACCTCCAAAGAGGGGAGGGGGGGGAAGAAAGAAAAAAAGAGTTCCAACTTGGCGGAAGGCGGAGGGGAGAACTGAGCGTGCTGCAGCAAGTTTGCTTGGCTTTCTGGGACTGTGGAGTGGTGGAGGGGGAGAAAAAAAAGCCCCAGAAAGCCAAGCAAACTTGCTGCAGCACGCTCAGTTCTCCCCTCCTGCCTTCCGCCAAGTTAGAGCTCTTTTTTCTTTCTCCCCCCCCTCCCCTCTTTGGAACAGGGGCGGAGGCAACGGCGGAGTCCGGCACTGGGGCCATGCGGAGCCGCTCATCCAGGGGGGCGTGGACCGGCAAGCTGCCCTCCGCTCTCTCTCTTTCTCTCTTTGTTGCCGGCGTGGTATATGAGAGAGAAAGAGAGAGAACGGAGGGCGACTTGCCAGTCCACGCCCCCCTGGATGAGCGGCCCTGCATGTCCCCAGCGCCGGGCTCCGCTGTTGCCTCCGCCCCCGTTCAGCTCTGCAGCTGAGAGGCAGTAGCCACGTTCACTCCTCCACCTCCCGGTAATGCGCCCGAGGAACGGGTGGTGGGGCGGCGCAAAGGGGCAAATGTTTCTGTGTGAGGTGGTCACACATGCAGCTTAGAAGGAACAATGCCGGCGTGGCCACCTCGCCGCTGTCACAGCCCTTCCCGGCAGAGCCCTCCCCAACAGCTCCGGCTGCCAGCGCACAGCTCTGCTCGCCTGAAGCCTGGTGTTGGGGCTGGAGAGGGGGCTTCGGGCTCTCGGCTTCAGTGGCCGCCATTGAGCCGTTGTTTTCGCGGCGGTTGCCCTGCGCTTTTTAAATGCGCCGCTTTCCTGCGCTGCTTTCTCGGGCAGCTGGCTTTACTGGCCAGTGCAGGGTGGCTGCTACGAGAACAACAACGACGCCATGGCGTCCGCTGATGCCGAGAGCTGTCAAAGTGGCCCTGAAGGGGGACAGGGCGGTCCCGACCGCCTGTGTCAGCGGAGAGGTGTGCTTGCCTTGTGGAGGGGGGGAGGCGATGGAGGTCAGGGGTTTTCAAGCAGCTGCCTCTCCCCCCCCCACTCAATGGACAGTTTTTCAATTGCCATCGCCTTTTCCTGAATTTCGCATCCACTCATCGCGGAGGTGAAGGGGAGGAGGTGGAGAGGCAAGGAGGCGGGGAGGAAAGCGGGCCTGCAATTGGCTAATTTATTTCTTGCCTTTAGGGAGAGGAACTTTTGCTGCTCTGCCATAGGGCAGCAACAGTTTCTCTCCCTAAAGGCGAGAAATAAATTGGCCAATTGCAGGCCCGCTTTACTCCCCGCCTCCTTGCCTCTCCACCTTCTCCTCGCTCAGCAGCCGACCACGGTGAGTGGACAGGAGATTCGGGAGCTTATTATATTGATCAGTAAAATCTCGTGAGCCGCCCTGGGCCGGTTAAAAGACCTCATCGGGCCGCATCCGGCCCGCGGGCCGTAGTTTGGGGACCGCTGCTTTAGAGTCATCGGCAAATAGGCAAACCTTCCCTACCAAACCTTCCCCTATGTCCCTCACAAACATATTAAAAAGAATAGGACCCAGAACAGACCCTTGTGGCACACCACTTGTTACCTGTCTCTGCTCAGAATACTCGCCATTAACAATAACTCTCTGATGTCTACGCTTCAGCCAGCCTGTCTCTGCTCAGAAAACTTGCCATTAACAATAACTCTCAGATGTCTTCGCTTCAGCCAGTTCAACGGATTTGCAGCTGGCTGAAGCGTAGACATCAGAGAGTTATTGTTAATGCGAGTATTCTGAGCAGAGACTGGTTACAAGCGGTGTGCCACAAGGGTCTGTTCTGGGTCCTATTCTTTTTAATATGTTTGTGAGTGACATAGGGGAAGGTTTGGTAGGGAAGGTTTGCCTATTTGCCGATGACTCTAAAGTGTGCAATAGGGTTGATATTCCTGGAGGCGTCTGTAATATGGTAAATGATTTAGCTTTACTAGATAAATGCTCAAAGCAATGGAAACTGCAGTTTAATGTTTCCAAATGTAAAATAATGCACTTGGGGAAAAGGAATCCTCAATCTGAGTATTGTATTGGCAGTTCTGTGTTAGCAAAAACTTCAGAAGAAAAGGATTTAGGGGTAGTGATTTCTGACAGTCTCAAAATGGGTGAACAGTGCAGTCAGGCGGTAGGGAAAGCAAGTAGGATGCTTGGCTGCATAGCTAGAGGTATAACAAGCAGGAAGAGGGAGATTATGATCCCGCTATATAGAGTGCTAGTGAGACCACATTTGGAATACTGTGTTCAGTTCTGGAGACCTCACCTACAAAAAGATATTGACAAAATTGAATGGGTCCAAAAACGGGCTACAAGAATGGTGGAAGGTCTTAAGCATAAAATGTTTCAGGAAAGACTTAATGAACTCAATCTGTATAGTCTGGAGAACAGAAGGAAAATGGGGGACATGATCGAAACATTTAAATATGTTAAAGGGTTAAATAAGGTCCAGGAGGGAAGTGTTTTTAATAGGAAAGTGAACACAAGAACAAGGGGACACAATCTGAAGTTAGTTGGGGGAAAGATCAAAAGCAACATGAGAAAATATTATTTGACTGAAAGAGTAGTAGATCCTTGGAACAAACTTCCAGCAGACGTGGTAGATAAATCCACAGTAACTGAATTTAAACATGCCTGGGATAAACATATATCCATCCTAAGATAAAATACAGAAAATAGTATAAGGGCAGACTAGATGGACCATGAAGTCTTTTTCTGCCGTCAGATTTCTATATTTCTATGTTTCTATCTTGGAACATATTTTTACAATCTGACCAATCAGGCGTTTACATCTCTCTGACCTTCCTGCCAATCAACTCAAAGCTCTGTTGGGAGAATTGGTGCTAGACTTATGGTTGGGGGTCAGCACAACACGAGAAACTGCATTAAGGCGTTGCGGCCTTAAATTGAGAACCACTGGTCTAAGGCATTAATGCATTACTTAGCAAAACAAATCCCTGCAATTCTTGTTGTCCTTGTTAACTGAATCCCACAATTGTTATAGTCGATATAAAAGTCTACACATCCCTGTTAAAATGTCAGTTTTTGAGATGTAAAAGAAAATATCAGACCAATATAAATCACTTCAGATTTTGTCCACTTTTAATATAACATGCAAGCCATATAAGTTAGTTGAAAAAGAAACTGGAAATGGTTTTTTTAGGGGCAATAAAATAAAAATAGAAAATTTAAATAATATGATTGCATAATTGTGGATACCCTCTTATAAATAGGAATGTTTTTGATAGTATGTGAGCTCTTATTATTTGGTCATATCTGTTTTGATGGTTTTTGGGGAATGATATTTTATCATATGTAGATATATTGGTACCATATTTTTTGGAGTATAAGATGCACCAGAGTATAAGATGCACCTTAGTTTTTTGGGAGGATAATAGGGGGAAAATCTGCCTACTAGATATTCATCTGGCTAGCATCCTTAGTCTGGTCAGCTTCAGCACATTATTTTAGCCCCTGGTCAGGGCTTAAAAAAAACCTTATTCGGAGAGATTAACAATGAAGAAGCTTGCAAGCTGGTAAGAGTTGGGAACCTTATTAGCATCTGGTTAAAGCTGAAAAGAAACATTCGGGGCAAGTAGAACAATGAAAAAAAGCCCGCAAAGACTTTGGACTGGAAAAACATTTTTCACAGAGAATAACAATGAAAGAGCTTGCAAGGAAAGAGCTGGTAAGATTGTTAGCATCTAATTAGAGCTGGGAAAAAAGCTTTTAAAAAAACTACATTGAGTATAAAATATGCCCAAATTTCCAGCCTCTTTTAGGGAGGAAAAAGGTGTGTCTTATTCTCCTAAAAATACGGTAAATATTTTCAAGTTAAAGATGTCGAAGATATATTACATCATTTATTTCAAAATCATGGAATCTGACAATGGGTGGTAAACATCAGGCATAGAAATAGTAAAGAGAATTATATTCAATGACAGAAAATGTATTGTCCCAAATACCAAAGGCTGGTTTCAAGAAATCTGTAACATTAATTTTTGAAAGGGCTGTTTTTTCTATTAATTAATGACACAATGCATTCCTTTGGCACAGATTTCATAATATCTTACAAACACATATATAGTATGTATAATCTGGCACCATGTTATTAAATTTAATATTAATTTTCCATTTCTTATTTTCTTCTTTTTGTTATATTTTTGTTTGGATATTACAACTTTTATTTATTGGGTATGTGTATTGATTTCTATTTCTTTTACATCGTAAAAAAAATTATAAAATAAAATTCAAATAATTTGAGTTAATATTTTCCTAATTTCTTATGAATCCAATCTGTTGTAATCCTAGTTTCTCCCAAAGGGATGGTATGATTCTCAGTTGCTATGAACACTTCTAAAAATTGTGAGTTTGATCATTGTGAAATAAAAGAAGAATGTCGTTTGATTATGTTAATATCATGAATAAAGCAGAAAATCTGGGGCAAAGAGGAAATGAATGTTAATTATTCTTAGGTAGGCTTGTCTATGGAAAATTCAATGTGAGTGAGTGAAATATGAGTCTTGTTTTATTTTCATGTGTATTTTATGACTTGCATTCAAAAGATCTAGTCTGCTTATGGTTTTCTCATAGGAGTAATTGGTGGGAAATTCTTGGAAAGAAGTCGCATTAAAAAGCCTGGGCAAGAACTTTATAAAAGTGAGCCATCTGAATACTACACAGCTAAGGACCTGTTTGTTGGTGCCAAAGTGTGTTTCCATGGCCACGTCCTTCTTTTGGTGGATGCTGATGAATATGCTTTCAACTATATGGAGAAGCATGCAAATGAGGCAAGCTATGTTTGCTAATCCTTATTTGTCTTTGAATGCATATGTGGTTTTATTATCTTGCCTAAATAAGGGCAGCTCTGAAGATCTGTGTTTATATGTTGAAGATCAAAACAGTCATCATTGTTTTATTTTGTAAAAAAAAAAGCTCTATGAGTAATGCATGCTACATTGCGAGTTTGATAAATACCATGGAGTTTATTTTGTGCCTGATGACTGAAGTTTACAGATTGATTTTTCATAATGTTCTAATCCTACCTTTGTTTTAAGAACAGAATAATAGTAGTAACAAAAAGGGAATTACTGATAAGGCCTGTCCTGTACCAGTTTATTTCCCATTCAAAATATAAAAGAGCTAAAGCTAATCAAACAAAATCCCTAGTTATATTTGATTATTGTTAGGACTGCTTGTTTGCTATAGTATTCATGTAAAGACTATTGGATAAAGAACAGCTAAACAATGAAAAGATAAAACTAGTCTGATGAAAAAATTGGCAGACTTGTATTTTTTTTTACTTTTTAATTTTAATCTAGAAACTAAACAATATATATCATTTCTATTTGATGCTTATAAGTATTCTGTTGAAGTAGACATATTTTAATAGCCATATGTTATGATAACATTTTCCCAAGTTAGAAAAAGAATTTACAATGCTATTGTGCAAATATATAAAAGTGAAAATAAGCAATACTAAAATTCATATTCATTTCAAACATTTTAGAGATCATGCTATAATTGTTGCCTAACATCATAGATCTGATGTGAGTTAGCTTTTTTCTTGAATGCAAATTAGATGCAGGAAAAAATGATATTTTACTTTTAAAAACCATTACCATTTATTTGTTTTTGCCAATTATTAGTATTAATGCACAACGAATGTTTTTAGATTTTCTCACTCACTGGAAATTATTGGCATTTTTAGTAGGAAAACGTTGCATATCACTGGTAAGCAAAGTAATCAAGTACAAGTCATTGCATGACACTAGGAAGCAGAGTAATCAAGTCTTACAAAGATTAGTTTAATTTCTTAAATTTAAAATTTAAAGTTAAATTATATCATAACACAGTTTCATAGTTTCTTCACCATACGGGAGTGCTATATCTAATCCTGTTCTGGTTAACAGCGGTGTACCCCAATGCAGCATACTAGGACCATACTCTATATAAATATGCTGAAATTGTACTTGACAGAACTGGCATCATGGGATCAGTCCAAGTTCTGTGCAAGTTGTTTGTTCTGTTCAGTTCTTTAATTTATGGTTTTTGTTTTCTGCATTCTAGCAATGAATTTTTTATATTACCAATCTGACAAATAATCTTTTTTTCAAGGTAATATCACCTTGGTATGTTTTGCTCTCTTAATTCATCATAGAACAAGCCAAGAGTTATAAAGATACTAAATTTTCTTCCCCAAAACCCTTTTTTTTTTTGGGGGGGGGGAAAGCTTCAAGCTGGTTTTTGATTCCTAATAACTAGTCCATGCAATTTTCCTGAAAACGAAAATTTCCAAATGATTTGCCATTGCCTCCTTTCTAGTATTGACAAGAGTGGCTGGCCCAAAATTCCCCAGCTGGTTTCATGCCTAAAATAGGATTAGAAGCAATGCTCTTCCACTTTCTAGCCTGATTAACCTCTCCACTAAATCGGCTCTCCGCTAATACTATTATCCATGCTAAAACTCAGGAAAGAGCAGTGTTGAGATAGAGATTGAAACTGCTAGCTTTCCATATTAGAAAACTGGGAAAGTACATGTGCAATCTGACAGCACATGATTCTGAAATAAATCCTGGAATTTTTAATAAGTGGTAAATTAGAATGTAATTCAATAGATATATGTCATAAGGAAAAAAATAATTTGGTGTCATTAGAATTCAGTCTTGCACCATGCAGTATTAGGTTAACTTAAGGATACAGCAAAATTGATCTTTAACCTCCCTCATTTTTTTCTAGTATCCTATGGCTAATATCAACGAAATCCTGAACAAATTGAAAGTTATAGGGGAACCTCGGTCAAGAGAGATTAAACAGATTTTTGCAGCCACTGATCCTCAGAGCACTTACATGATTGATTATGATGACTTCAGGTAAGATTCTGAGCATCCAAACAAATAGCAATTTAATTCATTTAAATTTTAATATGGCGTATGTGAATTCAGCTGAAAGAGTGATTGACCCAAACTTACAGCTGGCTTTCATGACTGAAGCAGGTCTTGAACTCATGGTCTCCTTGTTTCTAGCTGGGTATTTTAACCACTAAAGTAAACTGGTTCTCTTGTTAATTAATTTTGTGAGAGTCACTTGTTTGTGAAGGGAGAGAAATAGAGGGAGAGAATTTAACTAGCTATAGATGTTCTCTGTTGCACGGGCCACAAAAACTAGTACAAAGTACTATATTTTCGGAGTATAGGACACACCTTTTTACTCCCTAAAAGAGGCTGAAAATTTGGGTGAGACTTATAGTCTGAATGTAGTTCCCCCCACCCGAAGCTTTTTTTCCAGCCCTAACTAGGTGCTAATGATCTTCCCAGCTTTTACTTTGCAGGCTTTTTCATTGTTACTCTGTTTGAAGAATGTTTTTCCAACCCTAAGTTTTTGCAGGCTTTTTTTCATTGCTCTACTTGCTCTGAAGAAGTTTCCTTCTAGCCCTAATGAGTTGCTAACAATGTTCTTAACTCTTATTAGCTTGCAAGCTCTTTCATTGTTACTCTCTCCAAATAATATTTTTCCAGTCTTTGCAGGCTTTTCATTGCTCTACTTGCTCCAAATAAGTTTCTTTCCAGCCCTAATGAGGTGCTATCTATCCTCAAATGTGCACAATCTAAATATCAATAGATAATATATAGTTTAGAATTTCAAATTTAACTTAGGTGGATTGTGCAAATTTAAGTGTTATTCTTTGTTTATTAAACATACATCTTTATATTTATTTACATATTGTAATTCCATAGATCTTATCAATATTATGAAAAGCAATCCTAAACTGAGTAGGTAAATGTTCAGAAATTAACATATTGACATGATTTCCCCCCCCACCTCATTATTTTATGAAACTCATGGAGATAAACAGCGTAATGTGCAGCAAAAGATAGTCAATACTAATTTCAGCAGTATTTCATTTTAGGTAATTTTAGACCAGATTAATGCCTGGCAGTTTATGGACTATAATATTCTTTTGAATGGTTTCACACTTGAGTTGAGCTTTAGAAATGGAGTATTATGGCTCCTTTAATCCTATCTGGAAGATGAATCTCAAAAATTCTGGGATTTTTGCTGGGCCCTGTGATCCTTAGTTGTACAGTATTTGTTTTCTGTGCTGTTTAATATCTGTGTTAAACCATTAGAAATGACCTATAAAATTTTTGCTGCAGTGCTATTAATATGAAGATTTCAAATGGTTGTGTATATACTCTTAGGAAAGTGAAAAAGTGGTGGTAGTTAGGGGATAGATATGAACAGGCTAAAGTTTAATTGGGATAAAGAAGTATTTCAAATAAGGAAATAATTTGATAGAGGGATTCAATTACTATTGGATGGTGTAATACAATTTGGAGCATCCATCAGTTTAGGCTTATATTTCAACTGTGATTTTAGTTAAGAGAAATGGAATTCATCCCAGTAATATAGTCTGTAAACATATTTTTTAATTCAAAAAGTTCAGTTTATACACAATTTAGAATTTTGTGAATTTGTTTATGTTGGGACTAAAGAGTCAGATTGTATTATACTAATTCAGTACCAGATACATCAGTTGACAGTACATTTCAAGGCACTATTAAAATGCTAGTACTGTACAGTACTTTCTTAAAAGGCCCGAAATTATTAGACTGAGGTTAGTTAAATGTCCACACAAAAATCCGCTTCTGTTACTTGTTTACCTTCAGAACCCATGTTTATTAAAATTAATAGAGTTGAGAGGGATGTCAGTAAAATAAGTATTTTCCAATAGAATTTCTTTCCTTCGTTATCAGTTATTGCTTATAACAGCTTTTAAAGCATTGTTGCTCTCTATGCTTTGAGGTCTGAATCTTTCTCAAAGAAAATTAATCAGTGTGCTCCCTTATCTGAATGAAAAGCTAGTGTGAAAATTTTAGTTCAATAATATATTAATTATGAATATTATTTTTGAGCAATACTACATACTCCCTCATTTGGCATTTTAAGATAAAAACAGTTTTTAAAATTATTAATTCTAATCCAATTTGTCTTTGGAAAATTCAGTGATAAGATTAAGAACTGAAATGAATAAATATATAGTAAGTAAATAAGTAAGTAAGTAAGTAAGTAAGTAAGTAAGTAAGTAAGTAAACAAACAACTAGCTAGAAAGAAAGAAGGAAAGAAAGAAAGAAAGAAAGAAAGAAACTACTATAGAGTACAGTGGTACCTCGAGATACAAGTTTAATTCGTTCCGGACCTGCGCTCTTAAGTCGAGCAGCTCTTATCTCGAACGACTTTTCCCCATAGGAATTAATGTAAATAATTTTAATTGGTTCCAGCCCTCAAAAAACTCACAAAGTTAGTCTAAATTATGCAAAAAGACATTGCAAGAATAAATGTAACTTTACTTATTAATAAGATGATAAGCTGAGAGCTTTCCTTCCCTTCCTCTTTTTACCCAAAACAATCAACATGGCAAACTTTTATTTTTATTCATTAAACTGTAGTTATTTATTCAACTTCACTGCCACCCAATCCTGTAGAGGGAGGAAAGAAGGGAGGAAGGAAAAGGAAAGCAAGAAATGGAGGGAGGAAAGGAAGGAAGGAAAGAAAGGAAGGAAGGAAGGAAGAAAGGAAGGAAGAAAGAAAGGGTGAAGGGACAGGAACAGAGGAAGGAAGCAAGGAAACTTATGAAAGGGGAGAGTAACTTCACTGCCACCCAATCCTGTAGAGGGAGGAAAGAAGAGAGGAAGGAAAAGGAAAGCAAGAAATAGAGGAAGGGAAGGTAAAAGAGAGAAAGAAAAAGAGCAAGAAAGAAAGCAAGCAAGAGAGAAAGAAAGAAAATGAAAGAGAAATAAAAATAGAGAGGGAGAATGAAAGAAATGGAAGGAGGGAAGGAAGGAGAGAAAGCAAGAGAAAGAAAGAAAGCAAGAGAAAGAAAGAAAGCAAGAAAGAGAAAGAAAGAAAGAAAGAAAGAGAAAGAAAAAAGAATGAAAGAGCAAGAGAGCAAGAGAGAAAAAGAAAGAGAGAAAGAAAGAAAGAAAGAAAGAAAGAAAGGCAACTTCAAAGAAAGGCTCACTGAGCATCTCTCACTCTCTCTCTCTTTCTATCCCTCTCTCTTTCTCTCCCCCCTCTCCCCCCCTTTCCCTCTCTCTTTCTCTCTCTCCCTCTCTCTTTCTCTCCCCCCTCTCCCTCTCCCCCCCAGGCTGGCAGCGATGTTTTAAAACAGCCGCGCCGTTTGCGAGCTAACTCCTGAGGTGCGGAAGTTCGCCTTTGGCGGTTGGGCCACTCGGAATGTGAAATTCAAAACAGCGTTCGGATCCCCCCACCCCCAGCAGAAGCCAAGGACCCCCAGAGTGGGGCGGCAGGGGAGGCGACCGCCTCTCCACTCACCAAGTGCCGAGATACGAGCTGAGAAGAGCCGGGCTGGCTTACTTTCCTTCCTTCCCACGCTGATGCAGAGCCACTCGAACAAAGCGTCATGCCCCCCTGACGCTTTTGGCGGCAAAAGAGCCCAGCGTCGCTTCGGAAGCCGCCGAAAGCATCAGAGGGGCGCGACGCTTTGTTCGAGTGGCTCTGCATCAGCGCGGGAAGGAAGGAAAGTAAGCCAGCCCGGCTCTTCTCGGCTCGTATCGCGGAGAGGGGCGGCATACAAATCCAAGTAATAAATAAAATAAAATAAAAAAATGTCTCTCCTCTCCCAGCTCTTATCTCGAGTAGCTCTTAAGTCGAGCAGCTCTTATGTCGGGGTTCCACTGTACATCTAATTCCATCAACACTGGCAGAGCAAGTATTATGCTGTACATATATAGGGAGAAAGCCCCAAGCACTGATGATGTTACCTACTCAGGTAATGAAATTTCTGCAAACAAACAACAAAGCTCTTAGAACAGCTAGAATGCCACAAATAAATGCATACTTTTTTCTGTTGCTAAGTGCTTCCTTGTTTGCAGAAAAACAGTTTTAAGTGCTATTGTGATACACATAATATAGACATTTTCCGCTCCACTATAGAATTAGATTTTCTTTCATTTCTGCTGGCATTAGAAAGAGCTGATTACAAACTTAATTGGTTCCGGGATGAGGTTCTTAAGGTGAAAAGTTTGTAAGATGAAACAATGTTTCCCATTGGAATCAATGGAAAAGCAATTAATGCGTGCAAGCCCAAAATTCACCCCTTTTGCCAGCCGAAGCACCCGTTTTTGCACTGCTGGGATTCCCCTGAGGCTCCCCTCCATGGGAAACCCCACCTCCGGACTTCTGTGTTTTTGCAATGCTGTAGGGGAATCCCAGCACGGGAATCCCAGCATTGCAAAAATGAGCACTTCACTGGCAACGGAAGTCCGGAGGTGGGTTTTCCCAGCGAAGGGAGCATCAGTGAACTCGCAGCATCGCAAAAACACCAAAGTCCTCGAAACCCCACCTCCGGACCTCTGTGTTTTTGCGATGCTGCGATTTCATTGAGGCTCCCCTCGCTGGGAAAACCCACCTCCAGACTTCCGTTTTTTGCGCTGTTGGGATTCCCCTGCAGCATCACAAAAACATGGAAGTCTGGAGGTGGTGTTTCCCATGGAGGGGAGCCTCGGGGTAATCCCAGCAGCGCAAAAACGAGCGCTTCCCAGCAGTGGTGGTGGGTTTGTAAGGTGAAAATAGTTTGTAAGAAGAGGCAAAAAAATCTTAAACCCCGGGTTTGTATCTCGAAAAGTTTGTATGATGAGGCGTTTGTAAGATGAGGTATCACTGTATATATATTTATATATATATATATATATATATATAACTCAAGAAATGCTGGTGGACAGATGGATGGATTAATGTTTTAATTTACTTTTCCTTTTTAGAAATGTGTTATTGAATATCTCAGATGGATCATTATCAGAACATGAAATTATGACTATTGGGCGATATTACAGTCTAAGACAGGAGAATGAAATGGATGCCACTTATCTTCTGGCAGTATCCCAGGAAAATCTCAAGAAAAATAACTTTGAAAATTTTGGCCAGCTGTTGGCAGCCTTGGCATACAGTGATCGGGAAAAGTAAGACCTTTTTCTAACATCAAATCTGCATAGTTTAATTCTTATTAACCCAAATCTAGTAAAATAGAGCTGACTTTCCTCTCATGTCAAGTCAATGTGTGTGATGGAAAGTCTAAGCCTTCTACTCTATATGTCAGAGGATTTACACTGGAAATAGCTTTTCTCCATGTCAGCCTTTCTGTCATGGGAGAAGTGAACAGAAATTAACTCTCACTCCTACCTTCCTTTCCATTTAAATTGGGTATCATGCATTACAAAGAACTAATAGAGAAATTGTCAGAAGCACAATTACAATGGGATAATCAGCCTTCCTTCATTGTACTTCATCACTTAGCCTAAGTAATTAGACAAAACAATTGTCAATGGATACCCTGTGGGCATGTAAGACATATATGCACAATATAAGACCTCCATTAACTGTAAATCATTTGGATTTATGAATACTCTGATTTAGATAACTGAAGGGGTGGGGTTTTTTTGCTTTATATTGAACCAAATCAAAACCTGAGATTTGATTTCAAGTATCTTTAATATGCTAAAGGGGCATGGAGTAGTAGTTACAACTTTCTTACCTTTCTAGTATGCTTTAAAATTTTTGTTTTTCTAAATATCATATAGCATGAATATGATCTGGATCTTAATGCTGTTAACAAATCATATAACAAAAAAGTTCAATCAATATAAAGCTATAGATTTTAAAGAGAAGATAAATATAAATTTGTTGGTTCAGTTACATGGGTGTTAGTGTCTTAGCGCAGCAGCCCCCAACCTCTTGAGCACACAGGACCAGTTCCGTGGAGAAAGGCTGTGGACCAGAGAGGACATGGTTTCACCTGCTGCCTACATCCCATGGATGGGGCTTCATTTGTTTGCCTGGACCAGTTTCTGGCATGCTGTGGACTGGGGCCAGTCCACAACTGGGATTGAAGACCCTTGTCTTAGAAGGTAAAATTCTTTAGCAAGGAAGAAGGATGAGGAAGGTGGCTCCTCAGCTATGAACTGAAGGTACCCACCTACCCCGCCAACAAATACATCACAGAAGCGATGATGTATTGTTCATTAATGCCTGAACTGGGGATGGGAGAATGGGAGGAGCTTTGGCAGGAGGTTGTTGGTGAGGGAGCCAAGTGGCTGCTTGGTGAAAGGAGTGCAAAAGTACAGGAACATCAATTTTATCTAGGGCTCAAAACCTTCTTTAAAGACAAAAGAAATAGCTGGCACATTTGGACCAATTTTCATTTTCATTTTCCATCCTTTTTACCTTCCTTTCTAGCACAATTCTAAATATTCTTTTAAACCATCCTTCATGGTTTGTTCTTTATTCTAATTTTAAAATAAATAGAAAGTCATTACTTTTGTTTGTGCAGATGCGGACTGCTGGCCAGTGACAAGTGCAGGACAGTTTGCAAATCCTTCAGGCTACCATTAGCAGATGATCTTCTACGTGCTTTACTGGCTGCGTAAGTCATAATTCCAATGTAATAATTGGTATGGATAAGAGTTAAAAAAAGTTTTTTCCTTTCTGAGAGCCACATTCTTTTTTTTGATAATTTATTTATTTATTTATTGGATTTGTATATGTACCAGATGCTATTTCAGGACCATCTCTTTTTCTTTCTATCTGTCCATTAACCCCTTTCTCATCTCTCTGTAGCTATTGGGATCAGGATACAGGGCTAAACTACTTAAATTGAGATTTTCTTTTCTAAATACACAAGAATAAGCCAAAAACCACATAACATTTTATTGACCTTAATATAAATACTTCAGGCACAATTTTTTGGATTTGATGCTGAAGTAATTCTACTGTAAACTAATAATCATTATTTGGAATTTGAAAAGAGGCACGACTGTCTCTTTTAGTAAGCCATAGGTTTCCAAGGGTACTTGCTCCTATCCTCCAGTTATGAGAATCCTACCTTGTCTTAATCTATTCAGCAAGATACATCTAAATCTTCTTGTCAAAGGTGAGTCACTTCAGCACCACTCTACGAAAAAAAGTTTTAAAATGTGAAAATAGCAAGAATTGAAATATATGTTTGTCTTGAAGAGATTTTAGCATGGTAACTTCATATTCTTCATATCCAGATGTTCAGCCTTTAAACAACAATAGATGATTATGTTGAAAAGGGGAGAAAAAGAAATAATAAGGGAAAACAATAGTCCACACTTAGTTATATATTAATTGTTTGAGAAGGGTTTCCAAATACACATAAAAACTGGTCCCATGATTTTCAGGAATTTATATTTACGTCTTATAGAAACTAGCAGGGCAATCAAAATTTAAGACAAAACAGTGGTGCTACCATTTATATCTCCTTCAATCATAGATCTGTGGGAGAGACTTTTGTATGCTTGTGGGGTTCAGTTCAGTCCAGTCTTTTAAATCAGAAATTAATGGGGAAGATGAAGAATCTGCTATATATCTAGAAAAAAATTTCAAGTGATGCAAATTTCTTTCCAAATCTGAGAGACAGTCACAGCCAGTTTAGGAAATAGTAGAAAAATATGTAAAACCCCTTTTTTCCTTAAGTGAGAATGGAATTACTGATCATGTCATCCCTTTAATTAAAATCCCTTTTAATACTGAGAAAAATTATTAAACCTATTCAGCTTGGCTGAAATGGCAATCTGCGAGCAATTCTGCCCTTTGTATTGTTTGTATTCTAATGTTTCTCCCCAGAGATTCTTTTGCATATTAATGCTATTTTCATTTTGACTACAGCCTTATATCTCTGCTTAATATTTTTTATTATTCAGATGAGTCATGTGTGTCCATTGCACTTCAATATGTTAGCAATGTTGAAACAAATGAGAATATTGTTTAGAAAATGTGCTGTTAACACAGCTGCTTCAGAAGAAAATATGCAATGTAGAAACAGCTTGAATGAAAAAGATGCCTCATTATTTAACTTGAACTATTTATGTTGAAATTAATGCAAGTACTAAAGCTATATATCTGTCACTGCCTGTTATTTTGAGCACACTACTTGCAAATATGTAGTGGGGGATATTCAACTCTTCAAAGCAACCCAATTTGGGTTAAAATATCCAGTTTGGGTATTATTCATTCAGAACACCAAAGGGCTGTGATGTATGAGATAACTGTTGGCTTGTTACATTTCAGAAACCTCTTTTCCACACTGTGTGCTAGTGGATATAAGCATATCAGGTGATGTGTATTTTGTAATGAGGGAGGGTTACACACTTATATCAAGGTGTGCATATTTATTAGGCAGCTTCTTTTCCTCAGGCAAAATGTGCCAAAAAAGAGATACAATTGACTCTCAAAAATTGTAAAAAGTTTTTCAGAGAGATGCAGCACTCTTGAAATTGATAAGATATTGGGGCGTGATCACAGGCCCATCAAATGTGTTGAGAAAAAACAATGCACATTAACCGCCAAAGATTTGAGAAGAATCAAACATAAAGCTACCAGGAACACATTATTATCCAGTGCTGTCATATTCCAGAATTGCAACCTACCTGGAGTGCCCAGAATACAAGGTGTTCAATGCTTAGAGATATGGCCAAGATAAGGAAAGCTGAAATCCAATCACCACTGAACAAAATACATAAGTTGAAATGCAAGACTGAGCCAAGAAATAGGATATCTGAAAACAGATTTTTCAAAGGTTTTATGAACTGATGAGATCAGAGTGACTCTTGACGGACCAGATGGATGGGCCCATGGCTGGATCAGAAATGGGCATAGAGCTCCACTTCGACTGAAGACGCCAACAAAGTAGAGATGGGGTACTTGTATGGGCTGGTATTATTAAAGATGAACTAGTTGGACCTTTTCAGGTTGAAGATTGGCTCAAAATCAACTTCCAAATAACTAGCAGTTTTTAGAAGACACTTTCTTCGAGCAGTGATACAGGAAAACGTCTATATCTTTCAAAAAAACCTATGATTTTTATGCAGGACACTGCTCATTCACTTACATGCATCAAAGTACTCCACTATGTGGCTAACTACTAAAGGCCTTAAGGATGAAAGAATGATATGTTCTCTTTCCTCACCTGACCTAAACTGGATTGAGCAGTGGTGGCTTGCTACCGGTATGGTCCAGTTCTACAAACCAGTAGTGATGGTGGCAGGAGGCTCCTCCCACCCACCTCGGACACTTCTGTGTATGGCCACCAGTATCACCGGTTAATGACAGGATATTGAGAACTTATGGGTCCTTCTTAAATGCGAGATTGATGGTGAAAGAAACAGTACACCTCTCTGAACATTGCCTGGGACACTGATTACTGCTGCACTAAAAGTTGCTCATCAGCAGATCAATAAAGTGACACTCCCTGAGTAGAAGACTTATGGCTGTTATTAAAAAGAAGAGTGGCTATATTGGCTACTGATTTTTTTTTAATGCTGTAAATGTTTGAGAGCTGAGAGCATATGCACCAAGACAAATTCCTTGTGTGTCCAATCACACTTGACCAACAAAATTCTATTCTATTCTATTTGTACAAGATGAGTTGTTTGTTTATTATACTTACTTTAACCGATGCAAATAAATGAGTGAGATGGGGAAATTTTCATTTTTCATAATAATTCTGCATACTAATAGTTCCCCAAATATTGTATACATACGTACTGTATATTCTCCTAAGAAAGCCAAAACCTCGCTTTTACTTTCTCAAATATTCAGGTTTGTGGTTTATTAACATTTTTATTGATCGAGAGCACTGTAGTTGTTCAATAATAAAATCAATCCTCCCAAATACAACTTGCCTAATTATTGTGCACACTGTGTAGAACCACAGATGACAGAACACTAAGTTTAGCCCAAGAGAATGCTTTCTTATACAAGATGGAGAAAATATTAGTAAAATAGCTGTAGTAGTCTTTTAAGTATCTCTATAGTAAAGTGGTTATTAAAGGATTACCAAAGTGCGTAAATGTTAGAATTCTAAGGAGTCCTATTATATGTAAAATATGGAAAATTGCAGCTTTATTTCTAGCTCTCAAATCACAGCATCATTGGAAATTATGTTAGAAGTCATAATTCAAATCTGAGACCACACATTACTTGCAGAAGAAGGAAGTTTTTTAGCTAGGACTAAACCATAATTGGATTTGAGATTCTTCTCTAAAAATTAATTTTAGCCCATATTTTAATTGGAAAGACTTTATAGGAGCTTCCACAGAGGAAAATCCAATGGATTTATGTACAGAAGTAGTGTTAATATAGGGTCATTCTGAGTGAAGTGGTTCCTACTTTACCATCTCAGATTTTGATGAAATTTGGCACATAGTTTCTTTATGATATAAAACTATGCTTTTTGAGATATGAACCTGGGGTTCGGAAATTTTTTGTCTCTTACGAACTTTTTTTCACCTTACGAACCCGCCGCCCGAACGCCGAACCCAGAAGTTCGGCAAAAGTTCGGGTTCGGCATTCGGGTTTGTAAGGCCGCTGAGAAGCGCCGCCGCCTGGCTGTCGCCTTTTGACACAGCCGGGGGGCTTCTCGGCATTCTCCCGAATGCCGAACCCGAACATTTGCCGAACTTCCGGATTTGGTGTTTGGGAGGCTGTCGAGAAGCCCCGCTGCCTGGCTGTTGCCTTTTGAAACAGCCGGGGGGCTTCTTGGTGTTCTCCTGAATGCCGAACCCGGACGTTCGGCAAACGTTTCGGGTTTGGGAGGCCGCTGAGAAGCCCTGCCGCCCGGCTGTCACCTTGCCAGAAGAGCCATGGAGCTGTCTGCTGGTCAGGAGGCTCAAACGGAGGTGGAGAATCCCAATAGGGAATTCCAAGGGCGGAGCTTTAACGTCACAAAGACGTCCTTCCTGGTCGGCCAAAATGTGGACTCCAGGAAGGACGTCTCCGTGATGTCAAAGCTCCGCCCATGGAATTCCCTATTGGGATTCCCCACCTCCGTTTGAGCCTCCCGACCAGCCGACAGCTGCACGGCTCTTCTGGCAAGGTGGTGGGGCTTCTCGGCGGCCTCCCGAATGCCGAACCCGGAAGTTCGGCAAAAGTTCAGGTTCGGCGTTTGGGAGAATGCTGAGAAGCCCCCCAGATGTTTCAAAAGGTGGCAACCGGGCGCCGCCGCTCAGTAGAGCGCCGTTTTTGCGATTTTTTTTTTTGCTTGCACGCATTAATTGATTTTACATTGTTTCATCTCTCGAACTTTTCGCCTTACGAACCTCCTGGAACCAATTAAGTTCGTAAGATGAGGTATTACTGTATATTGTTTTCATTTTGGTGTCTCTTCATAAAAGGATTGCAATAATCTCAACTGTTTGCGGGTAGCCAGTGATTTCTGCAAGTGCAGTAAAAGTGATTCTTTTTTCAATAAGTAGCATTTTTAAAAAATAAAGAACACAAGATATTATAGGACTGTGTTAAAAAATATTTAAAAACAGGAATGTTTGCTAGGAAATGGAAGGATGAGGCCAGGTTTCAAATAAATGTTCGAAAAAGTGGGTTTTGTCAGTATTGTTGCATAATAAACAGGCCCATTGATGTTTCTAATGGCTGTATAAGTCAGTTAGTGCTTTAAACATGCATTGGTCCATGATGGCTAGTCGCCAAGAGGTCATGCCCGATACCCAGGCATGTCCAGCCATGGGTGGGGCACTTGGAACAGGTTCCCAAGCCTGAAGGTGGTCATCTTACATGGGGTTCCCAAGCCTCTTTTGGGTGTCTTTGCCTAGGTTCCCAAGCCTAAAGGAACTGTCTTAATGCTTCCCAAGCTATAGTAAAACATCAGTGCTGCAGAAACAAGAATTTTTTTTGGTAATTTATACTGTTGTCCAAGTGCTGTAGTTGCTGGTACTGAAAGAACTGCTAGGATATGCTGTTCAGGAATCTAACATGAATAGGGGAGTTCATATGAATTCACTGGCCTCTGCGGCCAGTGGATCTAAGAAGGCGGTTGGATCTAAGAAGGCGGTTGACGGCAAGGGGGTCCACCCTCCTTGTCGAATATACCGAAGCGTCGATTGCTGCAGCGTGAAGCCCGACACCCGTCTGACATGGAGGCCTCTTATGTTGCCTGTCGAGCGTTGCCGAGCAATGGAGCCGGCCATTTTGGGAGAGGTTGATTAGGGTGGGAAGAGCGACATTAGTTCCCGCCCGTTTTTTCACTCAGAAGGAGGGCCGGCAGCCTCTGTTAGTGTGCGGAGCCCCGTACATCTCCATGGCAACAACAACAACGGCCATTTTGTAGCAAACTAAATCGCAGGCTCATAGGCATGCATGGGGACCTGGCCTGGTTTCCATGGCAACGGGGATCGGCCCTTAAAGTAAGGAGCGCAAGCGCGTGTTTCAGTGACGTCATGCAGGGTGATTTCACTCCCCTGCAGTCTTATTCTGCCTGGTGATATGCAGGCGCATTGGGAGAAAGCATTCACTTTGGCCTCATACTTCTAGCGGCGCTCGGTGCAGGCAAAGGATACTGTCAAGTGGAACGTACTTTGGCTAAATTTCTGTGAGTGTGTACCGGTGACAATGGCAGATCCATCTACACTCACTGGGGAGGAGGCTACCTTGATCTCTAGACCTCCTACCCCCAAAGAGAAAGCCCAAAAATCCAAGTCTTCCCAGAGCTCTTCCCTCAAGGAAGCGGAAAGAAGAATTAAGGCCCTTGAAAAGCAATTAGAGGCCTCACAGAGGCAAATGGGGCCGCCAGCTTCCCAGTCAGGGCCAACTCACACTTTCGAGCCTACTCCACTGCCAGCCTCCCCCATGATATACACCGGGGTAGTAGGCTCGGCGACAGAAAGGGATTGGTCCCCTGATCGTTCCTCACAACTGGCACCCTCACCTATGCCCGAGGCCTGTAATTTGAGACAACAAGCGCTTCTGCTGTCTCATTATGGGCCAACGCAGCCTGCCACCTTTACCCCAACAGCGGCTGGCTTGCGAACCTCTCAGGATTCGTGGCAGAATATGCCTCAGGCCCTGCAGGACCTGATTGCTAATGCATATTCCCAAGGCTTGGCAACAACAGCACATCAATACGCTCAGACAGCACCCGCCCCAACAAGATTCTGGGAACCCTGGATGCCTCCTACCTCTCATTCCTTAGAGGGATCAATGGAGGAGGATAGGCCTAACGGACTTTTCTAGTGAACCTGACGATGACATGTCTGGGGACGATCAACCACCGGATCAACCAGTGTTTACAGGAATCTTTAAGACATCTCTATTCAAGGTCCTGCTCAACAAGGCAAGACTGACCATTGACCAGGCTGGGGAGGGGAAACAAGCAGACACAGCTACATTGGCTCCCCCAGTTGGGGGACTGTTTGTAATATCCACACAGGAGACGGTACACATCCCGTCATCACATCTGTTCCTGGAAAATATTAAACGCCCCTGGGGTAACCCAGCGGCTGTGCAGGGCCCTTCTAATTTGGACCACAAACTTTACACCTTTGACCAGGAAATGGAGGACCTGCTATGTTTCCCAGCCGTGGATAAGCCAGTTACCAGCTTAGTATCCAATGCCCTGGTCCCATCTGA
Source organism: Erythrolamprus reginae (assembly GCF_031021105.1). Lineage (NCBI taxonomy): Eukaryota > Metazoa > Chordata > Lepidosauria > Squamata > Dipsadidae > Erythrolamprus > Erythrolamprus reginae. The sequence goes on from NC_091953.1 coordinate 66,965,112, forward strand.
ATCACCGGAGGGTCTCAGGGCAGAGGACAAGAAAGCAGAAAACGTGGTGCATAAAATGCACCAGATGGCAGCGTGGGCTGTTCGCGCCGCCTTCGCGGCCTCGTTCTTTAACAGGGCCACTATGTTATGGATTCAGGAAATGCAGTCCAGGGTGAATCCTGAGGATGGGCGCCTGCGACAAGACCTCAACAAGCTCCTAGCGGCCACAGAATTTTCGGCGGATGCCACTGTCAACGCGGCAAAGTTCGCCTCTAGAGCCATGGCCTGCTCGGTGTCTTCCGGTAGACTCATCTGGCTTTGCAACTGGCAGGCGGATGTGAAGTCAAAGTGGAGCCTGGCATCATTACCATTAAAGGGAGAAAAACTCTTTGAGGACATTCTGGATGATGTCCTGATCGAGGATAAGGACAAGAAAAAAGTGATGCCAAGGAGCAACAGGAGACAGGACAGGCACTTTACCCCCTTTCAAAGACGTCAGCCCTTTTGTTCGGAGCCCTCCTCGACAAGTACCCAGACTTCGAGGCCATTTCTTCAGGGCTCCTTCAACCAAGTAAATTACCGGTCAGACAGACCATTCTTCTCAGACTGCAACAAAACTTACCAGGGACGTCGCCCTTTCAGAGGAGCAAACAGAGGGTTTAGGAAGACCAAGTGACTCAGTAACCAACAGCCCCCTAGGGGGCAAGCTGCAGAACTTTGCAGGTGCATGGGAATCCATGTCTTCAGACGCTTGGGCACTTACCACAGTTGCTCGGGGTCTGCAGATAGAATTCTTTCGTCATCCACCTCAATGTTTCCTCCCGTGTCCTCTTGTATCAGACACTCAGAAAGGGACTCTCCTATATTGAGAGGTCTCTCATTTATTGGAAATCGGGGCCATAGAGGAAGTTCCCTCAGACCAACAAGGCAGGGGATTTTACTTGGTGATATTCCTGGTCCCAAAATCTTCAGGAGGAGTCAGACTCATTCTGAACTTACGCCAGCTGAACTTTTATGTCAAATACAGGAGGTTCAAAATGCATTCGCTCAGGCCCATCCTCTCCTCGATTCGACACAAGGATTTCCTGACATCTATAGATTTAAAGGAGGCATATCTTCACGTGCCCATTTTTCCGGCCCACAGACAATTCTTAAGATTCTGCTTAGATGGATATCACTACCAGTACAGGGCAATGCTGTTAGGACTATCCTCAGCCCCAAGGACATTCACAAAGCTGTTGGACATCCTCACAGCCAGCCTCAGGTACCAGTCGGTGCATCTCATGGCGTACCTGGACGATATCATTGTGCTGTCCAGGACTCCAGACCAAGCACGCCGAGACCTGCACCTAACTGTACAGACCCTTCAGGATCATGGCTTCACGATCAACTGGGACAAAAGTCATCTGGTTCCAACCACACGACTAGCGCATCTGGGCATGACCATAGACACAAACCTAGGTATGGTCTTCTTGTCTCAGGTGCGGCAGGCCAACATCTGAAAGCTACTGAAGTTGCTGGAAAAACAACAGTACCCTCAACTAGCCTTTCTGTCCAGGCTCCTGGATACTTTGGTTTCTTGCATAGACATTCTTCCATGGGCACGCCACCACTTACCACTTCAATGGTTTTTTCTACCATTTCAGAAAATGAAATCCAGCCACACATGCAGGACAGTAGCTTTCAGTGCCAGACTAAGGAGGTCCCTGCAATGGTGGGCATCCCCAGCATTGGAACGGGGCTCCCCATTTTTGGGTCAGAACCAGCTGACCATAACGACGGATGCCAGTTTGAGGGGATGGGGAGCTCACTTTTCTTCTCAAATGTCTCAAGGACTATGGGACCCTCGAGACCTACGGGACATAAATATCAATTTTCTAGAGCTCAAAGCAGTCTCACTAGTCCTCCACAGTTTCGCCCATTTAGTACAGGGGCAGCATGTTTTGATCTTAACCGACAATATTGCAACACGTTCCCACATCAACCAACAAGGGGGAACGAGGTCCCGGAGGTTGATGAGGGAGTCGGAACTGCTGTTTTGGTGGGCAGAATCCAATTTAGCCTCTCTGTCAGCAGAGCATATATCCAGAACAGCGAACATCTGTGCAGACCTGCTGAGTCGGGAGACTCTAGACCAGGCGGAATGGCAGTTGGACCCCAGGATTTTCCAAGAGATAGCCTGGCGGTTCGGAACCCTGATAATGGACCTGTTCGCCACCTGTTCGCCACCTGCCAGAACATGCTTCGTCTCCCGTTTTCCATCTCTGGGAGCAGAAGGGGTGAATGCACTGCATCTCCAGTGGCCTCCAGGACTTCTCTATGCCTTCCTGCCTACCTGCATCATCCAGAAGGTAATCAGGAAGATTCTGAAGGAGAGTGCGGAGGTTCTACTGGTAGCTCCATACTGGCCACGTTGAATATGGTTCGCGGACTTGAAGGACCTTTCAGTAGCGCCCTGCTGAAGGATTCCAGACCACCGGATCTCCCTCAGCCAGGGGTCAATGATCCATCCCGAGCCACAATGATTACAACTGACCATGTGGCACTTGAGGTGGACCGCCTGAGATGCCAGCTATTACCAGACGCGGTCATAGATACTATGCAAGCCACCCGCAGACCTTCCACCAAGCGTATCTATCAGACCACGTGGTCAGCCTTTTGCGACTTCTGCAGACAACAGAAGGTGGATCCACAAATGGCTTCACCTCTCATAGTACTAACGTTTCTTCAAGCAGGCCTGGACAAAGGTCTGGCCCCCAACATGCTGCGTAGACATGTAGCAGCATTGTCTACCATAATTGTAAAGGACCACTATCATCCCCTTACAAGACATCCATGGATTAAGGATTTTCTAAGAGGAGCTTCTAACATCAGACTGCCGACAGTCCATCGATATCCCTCTTGGGATTTGACTCTGGTTTTACAAGCCTTGACAGGACCTCCCTTCGAGCCTTTACGCACAATTCCTCTGTGCTTCTTAACAATTAAGACCGCATTCCTGGTCGCGATCACCTCGGCCAGAAGTGTTTTGGAAATATCAGCACTATCAGTCAGACCGGACCTCTGTCGGTTTCACTCAGATAGCGTCGGGCTGAGACTGGATCCCGCCTTTGTCCCTAAAATAAACTCCTGGTTTCATAGGGCACAGGAAATTATTTTACCAGACTTTTGCACACATGGAACTCACCCCTCAGAATTGAGGTGGCATAAAATAGATGTTTGAAGGGTGTTGAAGATTTACGTTCGTAGGACTCAGCCCTTCAGAACATCGGAAGTGCTATTCGTATCCTTCTTATCCAGAGCCTTGGGTACCAAGGCCTCGTCCATGACCATTAGCCGCTGGCTACGAGATTGCATAACAGAGGCATACAGAGTAGAGAACTGTCACATTCCAGGAGGTATAATGGGTCATTCTACCCATAGCGCGGCCACGTCGGCTGCTTGGAGGACCCAAGCATCTCTTGAGGACATTTGTAGGGCCCCGTCTACATTCATACGACACTATCGGATTGACTCGTTTGCTTCCTCAGAAGCGGCCTTTGGGAGGCGCGTGTTACAAAGGGTGTGTGCATCCTCACCGCCACTGGTCCAGCCGTCTCCCTCTTTTTGATTAAGCTTGGGTATATCCCACGTTGGACTCTCCTTGCAAGTGCATTGGAGAAGGACCATTGAACTTACCTGAATGGTCTTCTCGATGCACTGCAAACCCACCCGGCTCTGGGACCAGGGCGACAGTTATTTGAGGTCTTTGAACCATTTAGTTCTTAGTGGTTTCTGTTCAATAAAATTGTTATCTTTAATTTACTGCTCCTTCATTTATATTAGACTGGAGGGCTAGGGGGCGGTGCCTATCTTATATTTAAATTAAACTCAGTCCCTTCCAATGAGACTTGAGAATAACCCACGTTGGACTCTCCTTGCAGTGCATCGAGAAGACCATTCAGGTAAGTTCAATGGTCCTTTTGTTCCGTGAAAGATAAGACTCAATATCTTAGCTCTGAACATAGGATGACACTTTGAATATAAAGATTTATTGAAGTTTTTTATTTATAGGGTTTTATTTTATCATAGGAAATATTATTTATCTGAAATGCCTAATGAGTACTAAAATGCTAGTGAAAAAAATTTAGGGACTTCACCATAGTGTTAAATGGATAATTTTTGCAATTTGCTGCATATTCAACACTTACACATCTGGTCATGAGCATTAAAAAGAGGACCACTTTAAACTCCCTACTGAGTGGCTAGAAAGTTAGAAGAGCTAAAATCACAGAATGAAAAAAATTATCTCTGTTCTCTAAACCAGTAATCAAATAATTTTATCCAAAGAGAATTATGATAAATGTAATGAATATTTAATATGAGTCCTTTGTATAGATAATATAGAGGAATACAACATAACTTGTATTTCTCTCTGTGTGCATATATAAGTGTGCGTATATATAAAATCTATCCATCTTTTTCCTTCCTTCCTTCCTCCCTTCCTCCCTTCCTTCCTTCCTTCCTTCCTTCCGTCCGTCCGTCTTTCCTTTCTCTTGAATGAATGAATTCCACAATGGGACAATTTTACAATTACAAAACCCATGTTTAATTTGTTATATAAAAGCTAAACTTTCTCTGAATTAAATTTTATACATGTTTTAAGCTGAAAATAATCTACAAATTTCATATTGTGAAATATAAAATGGGCCACAGGAATGTATTACATCTGAAACAAAACCAATAATTCAATTGTCATGGTTATTTGATAGTAATTAAGGAAGAGGGCCTACAGAGTTTCCCACAATCTTATAGCATGTTTATTGGAATATTTTTTTAAAAATTTGATCCAACAACTTGAAAATTGGAGTACTGTATGTTCCCAGTTATTTCCTGAATTATACAATAGCACTTTTACAGCAGTGGAATGAATATGCACTGTTTGTTCAGATGTTGAGTGTAAAAGAAGTTTTTTTAACACAGAAAGTCTATCTCTGTGTGCTGCAGTTGTTATTTTTAACTAATACTATAACAACATTTATTTCTTTAGCTTTAGGCATCTTACTCCTACTTTTTGTTTATCTGAGCCAAACAAGTACTGCAAATGGAAAAAGCTAAAAATCTATTAACCCTGCTGTTCTGTTCGAAAAAAGTTACAAATCTTCTGTTCGGGTCACATACGACCTGGACCGAAAACTCTTCATTTGAGGTGCTTATTTTGGTCAATTTGAAAACTTTTTTCACTTGGAAAGTAGTCTGAACATTTCTGCATACAATGATATGAAAATTGAAATGAAAAAAGTAAATTTTATTGGTTTATTTTGCGGATATAATGCACCCACCCACCCCCGTTTTTGTGAATTTTTTTCAATTTGTGGATAGTTTTGCTTGCAAAATCCATTCTATTTTACTAAAGTTGGTGTGGGATTGGTAGCTTGAACATTTCTGAACATAATGATATGAAAATTGAACTGGAAAAATTGATGCATATTGGTTTATTTTGTTGATGAAATGCATGCCCCCCGTTTTTTTGAAATAGTCTTCACTTTATGGATAGTTTTGCTAGCAAAATACATTCTATTTTACTAAAGTTGCTGTGGGATTTGTAGCTTGAACATTTCTGAACATAATGATATGAAAATTGAACTGGAAAAAATGATACATATTGGTTTATTTTGCACATAAATGGCCCCCCATGCTTATACTCAAATAGGCTTATACTCAAGTAGGCTTATACTCGAGTACAAGACAATATGGTTTTATATTCAAAAATAAACCAATAAGAATCATTTTTTTCAGTTCATTTCTATTTTTCTTATGTTCAGGATTGTTTCAAAAGGATATTCCAAATATTTCTAGCCAAATATGTATAAAAAGTGACAATAATGGCACACAGCAAGGCCGAGGGGGGGTGGCCCTTTTGTGGCAAAAATAAACCAATAAGAACCATTTTTTTCAGTTCATTTATATTTTTCTTATGTTCAGGACTGTTCAATTTAGTATATCAAACCTTTTGGGGGAAAATTCCTTAGGGATTTGTAGCCTTAAAAAATAGAAATTGACACGAAATTCAGAAAGGATGGGGGGAGGGGCTTTTTGATCAAAATAAAAGTATAAGTCTTAATTTTTCCAGTTCAATTTTCATATCATTATGTTCATAAATGTTCAAACTAGTTTTCCAGTTGAAAAAGTTTTCAAAAAGACCAAATTCAAGTACCTAAAAAAAATCATTTTGGTCCGGGTCTATATGACCCGAACAGACTAAACGTGACTTTTTTTTTGCCCAGAAAAATTTTTTTCCCCCACCCCCACAAATATTTTTTTGATGATCAGCATTGTTAAATTGAGTAAATGAATGCCTAAGATTTTAAAGAATATTTCGGATTTGGAGCATAAAAAAATAAAAAGTGAAAATGGTTGCAAGCAGCCAAAGGGGGGGGGGCTTATTTCTGATGTTAAAAAACCAGTAAGAATCATTTTTTTCAGTTCCTTTATATTTTTATTATATTCAGAAATGTTCAAGCTACCAATCCCACACCAACTTTAGTAAAATAGAATGGATTTTGCAAGCAAAACTATCCATAAATTGAAAAGAATTCACAAAAACGGGGGGGGGCATGCATTATATCAGCAAAAAAACCCAATAGGATTTACTTTTTTCATTTCAATTTTCATATCATTGTGTGCAGAAATGTTCAGACTACTTTCCAAGTGAAAAAAGTTTTCAAATTGACCAAACATAAGCACTTCAAATGAAGAGTTTTCGGTCCGGGTCGTATGTGACCCGAACTGAAGATTTGTAACTTTTTTTGCCCAGCAAAAACTAAGCCCCCCACCCACCCCAAAAAAAATTCTCATAGAGAGAACCCCTGAAATGATGAAAAGTCATGAAATTTCAAGTTTCAGATATGCAGGGAAAATGTTTTACAGGGGACTCAAACTTGGCTTCGGGTCACATAGGACCCGAACAGAACAGCAGGGTTTTTAATAAAATTGCAGATTGTTAACCTAATGTAGCAATCCAATATTTCTCTATAAGGCGATTGCCCTTGTCTTATACTGAAAGAATACATGTTATTTCAAGGCACACATGTAAAACTGGTTTAATACGAGTTGATTTTTATTTAGTGTATTTGCTATTTAAACAAAGGTTTGGGAATTATTGTCTTTTCAGATTTAGTCTTTTAAAATATGGCCATTTATTGGCTCAGTATTTCTGTGTAATAAGTAATTGTTTTTCACAAATGGGAAGAATAAAAGTAATAATGTAAAACATGTTCATGGCAGTTGACCAGCTTTCCCATCAGCAAACAAAATCAGGAATATTACTTGAGTCAGTTCAAAGACCACTACCATAATTTACTTCATTTTGATTTTATTGCTTTTCATTATTATTATAATACAGAACTGATATTTCAGTCTTTCTTAAGTAAAAGGAGAATTCTACCATAAAAATAAATTTCAGTCCAGTCCTTGTGGTTGAATGACTTAAAGAAACACTCTATGAACGTGCCTCTCAAGTATCAGTTGCCTCACTGACAGACCAGTCCTCTCTTGTGACAGCTAAGTTCTGAGGCTATGGGCCTATGCCAACATGGTGCTTTGCCAGTTAAATCGGGAATAACAAATCATCCAAGAAATAATAAAAGAATTAAGCAAGTCTGTTTTAAAATTGGGAGTTGCTTTTACAATCGTGTACATACATAATGAACATTTGTTTGCTTAAAAGACATGAGTGAACGCAGGCTAAAACATGAGTCTCTTTTTTCTCCTTACATTGCTTCTTTTTCATGAGTTCCAGCTATACCCCAAATATATTTTCCTTATTTATTACATCAAAATAAACAATAGGTTAAACCAAACGATAGATGGAGAGCCAAATAATGAAAATATGCACACAATCTTTATTTAGGTGTGAAGATTGCAAAGAACAAGTAAATTATAAGAAGTTGGTTGATGGGCTGAACTGGAGAGACCACCCAATTCCAGCTTTCCAAACCATCCTGACGCCATTACAGGTAAAGTAAAATTTATTTATTTTATTTAATTTTTATTTATTTATTTGTCATACAAATATAGTATTGTGTTGTTGTAAGTTTAACATAATATAAGTATAAGTGAGTCTTGAGTAGTTTATGAAAGACAGGGAGGGTGGGGGCAGTTCTAATCTCTGGGGGGAGTGGAGTTGATTCCAGAGGGCCGGGGCCACTACAGAGAAGGCTCTTCCCCTGGGGCCCGCCAAACGACATTGTTTAGTCGACGGGACCGGGATTCCTCTGAGGCTCCCCTCCATGTGAAACCCCACTTCTGGACTTCCATTTTTTTGTGATGCTGCAGGGGAATCCCAGCAGGGGAATCCCAGCAGCGCCAAAACGGGGGCTTCGCTGTCAACGGAAGTCCGGAGGTGGGGTTTCCCAGCGAGGGGAGTTTCGAGGACTTCGGTATTTTTCCGATGCTGCAATTTCACTGATGCTCCCTTCGTTGGGAAGCCCCACCTCTGGACCTCTGTTGCCAGTGAAGCGCTCGTTTTTGCAATGCTGGGATTCCCCTGCAGCATCGCAAAAACACAGAAGTCTGGAGGTGGGGTTTCCCATGGAGGGGAGACTCAGGGGAATCCCAGCAGCGCAAAAACGGGCGCTCTGGCTGGCAAAAGGGGTGAATTTTGGGCTTGCACGCATTAATCGCTTTTCCATTGATTCCTATGGGAAATATTGTTTCGTCTTACAAACTTTTCACCTTAAGAACCTCATCCTGGAACCAATTAAGTTTGTAATAATAATAATAATAATAATAATAATAATAATAATAATAATAATAATAATAATAATAATAATTTATTAGATTTGTATGCCGCCCCTCTCCGAAGACATGAGGCGGCTCACAACAATAATAAAAAACAATATTATAGCGAAACAAATCTAATATTAAAAAAGAAGCATATAAAACCCTATCATATTTAAAAACCAAACAACACATACATACCAAACATAAAATATAAAGAGCCTAGGGGAAAGGTGTCTCAACTCCCCCATGCCTGGCGGTATAGGTGGGTGTTGTGTAATTTACGAAAGACAAGGAGGGTGGGGGCAGTTCTAATCTCTGGGGGGAGTTGATTCCAGAGGGCCGGGGCCACTACAGAGAAGGATCTTCCCCTGGGGCCCGCCAAATGACATTGTTTAGTCGACGGGACCTGGAGAAGGCCAACTCTGTGGGACCTTATCGGTTGCTGGGATTCGTGTGGTAGCAGGCGGTTCCGGAGGTATTCTGGTCCAATGCCATGTAGGGCTTTAAAGGTCATAACCAACACTTTGAATTGTGACCGGAAACTGATCGGCAGCCAATGCAGGCCACGGAGTGTTGTAGAAATGTGGGTGAATCTGGGAAGTCCCACGATGGCTCTCGCGGCCGCGTTCTGCACGATCTGAAGTTTCCAAACACTTTTCAAAGGTAGCCCCATGTAGAGAGCGTTGCAGTAATCGAACCTCGAGGTGATGAGGGCATGAGCGACTGTGAGCAATGACTCCCTGTCCAAATAGGGCCGCAACTGGTGCACCAGGTGAACCTGAGCAAACGCCCTCCTCGCCACAGCCGAAAGATGATGTTCCAATGTCAGCTGTGGATCGAGGAGGACGCCCAAGTTGCAAACCCTCTCTGAGGGGGTCAGTAGTTCTCCCCCAGGGTGATGGATGGACAGATGGAATTGTCCATGGGAGGCAAGACCCACAGCCACTTGTCTGGGTTGAGTTTGAGTTTGTTGACACCTATCCAGGCCCCAACAGCCTCCAGGCATCGGCACATCACTTCCACTGCTTCGTTGACTGGACATGGGGTGGAGATGTATAACTGGGTATCATTGGCATATTGATGATACCTCACCCCATGCCCTTGGATGATCTCACCCAGAAGTTTCATGTAGATATTGAATAGCAGGGGGGAGAGGACCAACCCCTGAGGCACGCCACAAGGGAGAGACCTAGAGGTCGACCTCTGACCCCCCACTAACACCGACTGTGACTGACCAGAGAGGTAGGAGGAGAACCACTGGAGAACAGTGCCTCCCAGTCCCAACCCCTCCAGCCGGCACAGAAGGATACCATGGTCGATGGTATCGAAAGCCGCTGAGAGGTCAAGAAGCACCGGGACAAGGGACAAGCCCTTGTCCCGGGCCCGCCAGAGATCATCCATCAACGCGACCAAAGCAGTTTCCGTGCTGTAGCCGGGCCTGAATCCAGACTGTTGAGGACCTAGATAATCGGCTTCTTCCAAGGACCGCTGGAGTTGGAGCACCACCACCTTCTCAACAACCTTCCCCATAAAGGGACGGTTGGAGACTGGACGGTAGTTATCAAGCATGGCTGGGTCCAGGGAAGGCTTCTTGAGGAAGGGGTGCACAAGTGCCTCCTTATAAGGGGCTGGAAAGGACCCTCTCCCCAAGGAGGCATTGACAATATTCTGGACCCAGCTCTGTGTCACCTCTCGGCTGGCCGAAACCAGCCAAAACCCAAGAGGAACATGAATCCAGTAGACAGGTGGCGGAACTCACAGCTCCAATGGCCTTGTCCACTTCATCAGGTGTCACCAAGTCAAACTCCTCCCAAACAGATGGACAAAGACGTTTAGCCCCAGTCACCTCGACTGACTCATTATCAGCCGATACTGCTATGCAATTGGAGTCGAGGTCCGCCCGGATCCAAGCGACTTTATCAGCGAAAAACAAGTTAAATTCCTCGGCACTGCCCTGCAAGGGCTCCCCAACTCCCCCCTGATTTAGAAGGGAGCGAGTCACCCTAAACAGAGCGGCCGGGCGGGATTCCGTTGATACAATCAAGGCGGCATCTTGCCTCCTTGAGCGCCACTTTGTAGGTCTTAATAAAAATTCTTACAAGTGTTCGATCGTATTCAGACTTACTCTTCCTCCATCACTTCTCTAGACGTCTCTTCTGGCATTTCAACTCCTGGAGCTCCTCGTTGAACCATGGAGCTCTACGGGGTCTAGTGCCACAGAGAGGTCGCAATGGCGCAATTCAGTCAAGAGCCTCCACTGCAGCCTTGTTCCAGGCCTCAGCAAGAGACTCTGCTGAGCTGTGGACAAGTGAATCTGGTAAAACCCCAAGCACCCTCTGAAAGCCCTCAGGGTCCATCAGGCATCTGGGGCGGAACCTCCTAATCGGAGATCAAGAGTTTATACAAATAATGGAGAAAGAAATGAACTTCTTTTTCAAGGAGAATTTTTAAAAGATGAGGCTTCATTACAAAATGTGTAGGATACAGTAAAAACATATATCCAAACACCTATACAGCAAAAGAGAAAAAGGAAAAGAGGCAAACACAAAAGAGATTAGCAGAAGAACATAAATGACTGGAAACAGAGTTACAGAAAGAACCGCAAAAAAAGAAATTAAAATAAAACAAATGGAAATGTTAAAACATAAACTCAATTTCATGGAAACAGAAGAACTAGCACAAAAGATTTAAAAAAGCAAAACAAAATTGCTTGGAAAGTGCCAACACACCCGGAAGATGTAAACTGAAAAAAGAAAAGAAGAAATTGATATAGATCTTGCTAGATGTAAAGGGAATCCTTCACTATCAAAATGAAAAATAAAAATAAAATAATCCAGAATTACCAATGAGGGGTTGCTGGCTGGATGTGGGGGAGATGCCATTCCACTAGCAGAAATGGAGCTGCATGTGCAGCTCCAGCTGACCGGCAGCCAGGCACACATGGCCGGCATGAAATTTGCTTCCTGCACATGCACAGGAAGTGAAATATCACTTAGCGCACACATCTGCGAGATTTTGGAAAGGTCCAGGTCCAGCTACAGCAGCGGTGCCAAGCTCCAGCTGCCTGACCTTTTCTCCTACACTGCATGCCATTTTCTCAGAGTAGCAATGCCCCCCTGAATGAGTCAGCAGCTGGTTTGAACCCTTGTGGCTTTCAGGAGCAGAGCGCTGGAAGCTTGGCTTGGCGGTGTTGAGCTTGCCTAGGCTACGCTGACAATGAATGGCTACTGCTAGTGCTACTCGGAGGGCAAGGGGAGCAGAGCCCCTACATTGAGTGAGGTCTTCCCTCCTCCAGCCTACTTTTGCACAAGTGAGACCTCCGGCTGCCCCCCCTCGTTCCAAAAGGTTGTGTCTACTACTAACTCCGCACCTGGAGGTCGCACTTGTGCAAATGTAGGCCACTTTTGCTGGACCTGGACGTCCTCTCCCCAGCGCTGTGCTCCTGAAATCCTGGAGTGGCTTGTGGAAATTTCTGGCGATTTCTTTGCTTCTGCTCATATGCGGAAGCAAAAATATCACCGGAAATTGGTGAAATGTCCCATGCGTGGGATTCGGCTTCTGCGCATACGCAGGAAGCCAAAGCATGCACATGTACCCCTGCCCCCACTCACCACCAGGAGCATTCCAATACCACCAGGATGGGCAGCCCTTCACTGAGAATTACTTTGAAAAACTATATAATCAAGAGAAAGAAGGAAAAAATAAAATAATATTTGGAGGAAGCTGAATTACCCAAATTACCTGAAAAAGTGAAGGTTATGTTAAATGAAAAGATAAAAATGATGGAACTAACAGAATTTGTAAATTAAATTAGATTTAGAGAAATGAAAAAGCCTGCAGCTATCTTTGATAGGAAGAATAGCTACAATGAAAATGAACGTTTTGCCAAGACTGTTGTTTTTATTCCAAACAATTGCAATAAAGTTAGAATTTAAAAAAAAACTAAACAAAATGATACTAAAATATATTTGGCAAAGGAAAAAAAGCAAGAATAAGACTGAAACTACCACAAGATACTAAACTGAAAGGGGGCCTTGCTTGCTAGACTGGGAGCTATATTACCAGGCCTCTGCACTTGTCTGGGTGAAAGAATTGGGTAAACTTTTGAAGCATAAGAGACTATTAATTTTGGAGGGACAGGATCTCTAACTGGAGTAGTATGCCTTTTTATGGTATGGGAAATTTTTAAAGGCATCTTGTTAGAAATGCATACTATTAGTATGGAGAAAAATTAAAGAAAGATACAGTACTTTATACTCTGGCTTTTCATGATGGAGGCACTGATTCATCTGAATGTGATTAATATTGGAAAAAATGTACAATCAAGATACGAGAAAGATGCAAGAATGTACGGTTCCTATAAATACCAACAGAACTAGATCAGATATTACTAGGGACAGATGAAAAATTAATTTAAAAATGTATAGCTACTTACTGAGTATTAAAATGGAAGAAGAGCAAGTGAAAGAAACAATGATAATATGGGCTAAAAACTTTGGTTACTCAATAGAACTAGAAAAATGGCAGAAATTGTAAGGTAGAAACTGCAAATTAACTATATCAATGGCCTATAAGGAAAATCTATACAAAATGTTTTATAGATGGCATTTACCACCAGCGAGGCTAGCAAAAATATTTGAAAACTTATCAGCTAAATATTGGAAGTGTGATCAGATACCAGGTTCATATTATCATATGTTGTGGATATAGACATCCCCAAATGAAAAAGAAAATGGACTAAAATACACACTTAGTTACATAAAAATGATAAAACAAGACATATAATAATAATAATAATAATAATAATAATAATAATAATAATAATTTATTAGATTTGTATGTCGCCCCTCTCCGAAGACTCGGGAAATATTTCTGCTGGGGATACTACTAGCACACTGTAATAAAGGGAATACATATCCAATTTTGCACGTAGTAAGAGGAGCAAGAACAGTACATATTTGCACAACAATGAAAAAATGAAGAGCTCCCAATGGATGAAAGTACAATTTAAAAAAATGTTAGAATGTGCTGAGATGGATAGATTGATACAAGATAAAAGAAAAGGAAGAAACAGAATACTTTTTAATATGGGATATATTTTACCAATGGTAAACTGACAAAACCAGAGATTAGAATTTAAAAAGAATTCAAAGAGATAACAAAAAATTGTATTGAAAATATTATAAGATGGACAAACTAGTTGTTTTATTACTTTATGATTAATATTGATATGTTTATTTAAATTACTAGTATGATTATGGTTATTGTGGTACCTTTACTCATTTATGCCCAGACAACGTGGTGTTCAGATAGCCATGGCATTTTTTATGTTTTTAAAGAAAAATATGTACCAATGAAACATTATTTAATTATTGCATTTAGAAACTGCACAGAGGAACTATGCAAGGAGGAAATAAAAATCATACTGTTTCCAAATTAAACATTGTCTCACCCAGTTATTTAATAAGATGCATTATACTTTAAAATGGAACATACATAATAACGTGCCTTCCTTACTAATATTTCTAAAGGGAATTCTATCGGATGTCTTCTGTTTTCATGTTAATTTTTCTTGGATGGAAATCAGATTGAGATTGAGATTAGATTGAGAAATCCCAACCCCCTCACACAATCATTAAGAAGATTGGCCACTGTCGCTTCCCTGAGCAGGCTGAAGAAATATACAGATAGTAATGATGTCAGGGAATTTCGCAGCTGGTGTCCAAATGAGACGTTGAAACAAACTTGTAGTTTTATGTAATTAAATATATTTTGCATCTATATTTACATCAAATAAGATAGACACAGAACAACATACAGAGTACACAGAAGAAAAAAAACCGGAAAAAGGGGAAAAAACCCTCAATTTGGAGAGCACTGAAAATTACAATGCAAATATATGGTGTATTGTTTTGATAGATACAAAAACTGCAATGCTTGCTAGTATTCAACACCATTTTTAGTTACTTTCCATTTCACTTTGTAGTTCTAAACCTTTTTATCCTTTGCTTATGCTTTCAGTATGAAGATGGATGGAGTGGGGAGCCACCAGCACTTCCAGTGAAAAAAATAAAATACCTACCATTAATAGAAGATGTCTTTGGCAGCAAAGATTAGCCTTAGTCCATACATTGTACTTCTTATGGATAAACATTGCAACTTTCACTTTTGGACAGTTAATGCATATTTTTATTTAAACAAAATAAAAGAATCACAGCTACTGATTTTTGGGGGGGATGTAAGTTTTATTTTTTATTTTATTGTAGAAATATTATTCATATACTTTGTAATTCTTTGAAATGTTTATACCATATATTCAGTATAATAATTTAAATTTATTGCCTTTATTTTCAATTCTTACATATGGAATGGATGCTATATAACTTTTGTTCCTTTGCACTTGAACAATCAAGCTGTTACCCTTTGTTTTTTCAAGAAAGTCATTACAAATTTTGGGATTAAAGCCTGGCCCTTTAAGAATTGCATAGGAGAGAAAAATTGACCAGAATCTCCCACTCTTAACATTTTAAGTGTTATTAATAAGTAGTTGCAGTTTAACTTCCACATGAAAAGGAACAGGAAGGTACATTTCCATGTCAAAGCTAAATAATAGTTTGAATGACTCCAGATTACCATCAGGCTTGTTCTACTATTATAAGATTTTTTTTTTTCAAAATTCCAAACTGATAGTTAAAAATAACCAAAGGAAAGTAAAAGAAATATCAAGAATAAAAATCTATTGATAGCAGGTCTTAGGCATGTGCTTTGTACAGATGTGGAGTGCTCATGCAGTAAGTTTAATAAAATGTAAAGCATGTTTTGTTCTTACCTGTCTCATGACAAAAGCAACTACCGGTATCATTCTTCATTCTATTTCGTTAATATAGGCTAATGTCTCTCTTAAATATAAGTGTATGTATGTATTTATATGAGAGATGGATGTGTTTAATAATGCGGGCAGTCCTCTTACAAGTGTGGTACAGTTCTGTTTAGCCAGATTTTGTTTGGAGGACAGATTTTGTTTTGATATTCTTAAATACTATCTCAGGAAAAACATTTACATGAGTGATATAATTAATAACAAATTTATTATTCTACGTGGAACTTTCCTATGTTTGTTATAGCACAGTAGTCTGGAAATAGTGAGACATGCATAATCCTTTCCCCCATTTCTTTCTAGCATATTTTAGAATACCAAATAATTCTCCCTTGTTGGAAAAGAATTTGAATAGCTTTATTAATGACTAAAATAAATTTGTAATAAAAATCATAAATTCCTTTAACTTTTGTCTTAACATTTTCCCACTTTCTCACAGGAATGAATGTCTTTGCCTTAAATATGGACATCATCAGCAATCTGAACAAAAAGTTTTTAATACAAGATATTTTCTTTTTCTTTGGGAAAAGGAAAGTGATTTGTGAAATAATTGAAAAGAGTGTTTTTTAAAAAATACATCACAATTCAGAAACATCAATACACTTTGTAATAGTTCATGACTTTATTGCTCCAAACAGGAATGCGCCAAGAATTTCTCATATAGAAATACAGAATATTTATAATATCCCTAAACTTAACAGAAAAGAATGACAGAGTTGGAGTCCCCTGCTCAAGCAGGAGAACCCTATACCATTCTATACAAATGGCTGTCCATTCTGTTCTTTAAAACCTCCAGTGATGGAGCACCTACAACTTCTGAAGGCAAGCCATTACACTGATTAATTGTTCTAACGGTCATGGCATTTCTCCTTAGTTCTAGGTTGGTTCTCTCCTTCATTAGTTTTCATCCATTGCTTCTCGTCCTGCCTTCTGGTGATTTGGAAAGTAAATTGACCCTTTCTTCTTTATAGCAAATGGGGCATCCTTTCAAGTCTTCTCTACTTGGATGTGTGATTTAAAGTATAAAGTTGAAATACATTTTTATTTACTGTAATTTTGTTCCAGTTCAAACTCTTCAGGTTTTTATATTCTAAGAACAGAATATGTATTCCCAGGAAATTATGCAAATGGATCCAAATGCTTTAAATACCAGCAAACGTTGTTTTAAGTCTTCTAACTTACTTGGCAAACCTTTTGAGAGATCCCAGTCTGAAAATAGTGAAATGAATACATTGACATGGATGAGATTTCCCTTTATGTATATCAATAGCGGCACTAACCAACTCCTGGTCTATTTAACAAAGTACTGTCTCTTATATGACATTAGAAATACAACAAAAATTGGTATGATTAAAAGTTAGTCAACATTTACAGGCAACAGTGAACAATGATTCCTACTATTAAAATTAGCAGATATATGTTTATTGCTTTATTCAGCAGAATGCTATTTGTGGGTCTATGCTGTCTTTGGATGTTTGGTGATTCAACAGGGCAAAGAATATGCAGACTGCTGAATAGGGATGTAACTCCTGGTCAACATTTCTGTTACCTGGGGATCATAAGTATTTGTTGCAAAAATGTGTATGTTGTCTGATTCAGTAGAGTCTGTGGCAATCCTATATTGACAAGAATGGAACATTTAGAATGTAGGCAGGGGAGGAAACGTTGCTTCATCAGGCTAACAGCCCATCTAGTCCAGCATTTTGCATCACATTGAACAACTACAGGGAACCACAACACAAATAAATCATTGATTATCCTTAGATGATGCTGTCAATGAGTGTAGAGTGCAGTAAATGTTCTGACCTAGGTGTTCCCAAACCCCAATTAGAATCCTTGTGCCGACAAAAAAACCCTCTTTTTATTAAGTTACTATGAATTTCTCTCATTCACATCCAACAAAGTTTTTCATGAGAGTACAGTAATACCCCGGTTATTGCGTCCCCGACCATTGTGAACAGGGTAATTTGCGATTTTTCAACCCGGAAGTCAAAACACCATCTGCGCATGTGTGCCCTTTTTTTCTATGGGCACGCATGCGTAGATGGCGCCCGGCAGATCAGCTGCTGGGCGGCTTCCCTGGGTCTTCCCCCTCTTGCTGGCGGAAGGGCGAGCAGCGGGCATCAGCAAGGAATTTCCCCACCGCCCACGCAAACTCCTCGCTGCCGCCCGCCCTTCGCCCGCCCACGCCGTTCATTCTCGCCACTTTCGAGCTGAGTCCCGGAGCGAATTCGCTCCGGGACTCAGCTCGAAAGCGGCGACAGCCAGCGCGGAGAAGCCGTTCGCTGGCGCTGGCTGTCGGCGCTTTTGAGCTGAGTCCCGGAGCGAATTCGCTCCGGGACTCAGCTCAAAAGCACCGACAGCCAGCGCCAGCGAACGGCTTCTCCGCGCTGGCTGTCGCCGCTTTCGAGCTGAGTCCCGGAGCGAATTCGCTCCGGGACTCAGCTCGAAAGCGGCGACAGCCAGCGCGGCGCGGCTGTTTTAAAATGTCGCCGCCGGCATGGGGGGCTTGCCAGCACCCCCCGGACCCCCAACCCGGGTTTGGGGGGCTGCTAGGAAGCCCCCCATGCCGGCGGCGACATTTTAAAACAGCCGCGCCGCCCCCAATCTTCGGCTCCTCGCTAGCGCTGCGGGAGTAAAAACACCATCTGCACATGCGCAGATGGTGTTTTTACTTCCGCAGCGCTACTTCGCGAAAACCCGCTCGTTGCGGGGGGTCCTGGAACGGAACCCTCGCAACGAGCGGGGGATCACTGTATTTACAGTCACAGACCTTATCTGGCTTGGAGAGCTGCAAGGCCAATCTCTTCAAAACTTGGCAAGAGTCTGAGATTCACAAACCAATTAAGCAAACTAATTGTCTCCTGCGAACTGCCCTCCCCGTTTGCTTCTCTTTTATTCCCTGTGGGAGAGGCCATTCATAATCCACCTGTGGCCTTATTTCCAAGTCAACCCTTGTTTCTCAGCTCCAGCTGTTTGTCTCACTGATGTCTGATGTCCAAAGGCAACTGATAACTGTCAGACTGCCTGGTCCCATCTCTGCCTCCGATCAGACCATTTGTAAGAGCCATCCCCAGATTCCAGTTCTGGCCCATGTTCTTCCCCAACCTCCTCACTGTCCGAATCTGCTGCCAGTTCTGCTGGCGGGTCACAACAGTAATGATTAATCAAATTCATAGCAATTGACAGTATAATCCTCCATGATTTGATTTGATAAATTTATATAGCTACCAAACTCATGAAACATAAATCTAGGCAGAATACAATATATTCATAGTTATAATCATGATATGAATAACAAAAAGGATAAAAAACAAAGTGAGAACACAATCATTTAGCATCACATAACAGTCTTGCAGGCTCACCATGTCTGATGAAACCCAAATGAAGTCTTAAAACTCTTCCAGAAAGTAAATGGGTGGGTCCAACTTTACCACAGGGAGAATGATGTTGCAGAAAATGGGGGAGGGGGCTACAGCAGTAAAAACATGCCATCTGGGTCAGGGAAGGGCTGCCCATCGCCAGCACTACTGGTGCACTCCTGGCGGCATGCAAAGGTATGCTCACATCCAGCATGTGTCGTCAGGTCACAGCGCATATGTTGACGTAATATTCTGCTTCCTGTGCATGTATATGCACAGAAGCTGAATCTTGCGCAGGGACGTGCGTACATGTGAGATTTGGCTGATTTTCTGTGATTTCTTTGCTTCCATGTAAAAAAACCTGCAGAAAATCAACAAAATCTCACACAAGATTTGGCTTCCTGTGCATGTACAGAAGCCGAATCTCACGCTGATGTGCATGCCCACCCCACTGGTCAGCTGGAACTGCGTGCATAGTTCGATTTTTCCCACCACATGTGTGCACCTGATTGTACCGGCTGCAGCCCAATACTGATCTGTGTATATGTGTATAGGCAGGATTTGCAGCATAATCCTCATAAATAAGTTACTACTTATTTAGCCACACGAATCCCAGCGACCGATTAGGTCCCAAAGAGTTGGCCTTCTCCGGGTCGCGTCGACTAAACAATGTCGTTTGGTGGGTCCCAGGGGAAGAGCCTTCTCTGTGGCGGCCCTGAGCCTCTGGAACCAGCTCCCCCCTGAGATTAGAACTGCCCCCACCCTTCTTGCCTTTCGTAAACTCCTTAAAACCCACCTTTGCCGTCAGGCATGGGGGAATTGAGACATCTCCCCCGGCCTATACAATTCATGTATGGTATGTTTGTGTGTATGTCTGCTTTAATAACGGGGTTTTTTAAAATGTTTTTAAATTATTAGATTTGTCTTGAATTGTTTTATTGTTGTTGTGAGCCACCCCGAGTCTGCGGAGAGCAGCGGCATACAAATCTAATAAATAAATAAATAATACTAAGAGTATTTCAGTTGGCCAAAGTACATTTAAACTGGAGGGATAAAAACCCAATAGTATTAATATCCAATATTTTATTACATTAATTATTTTATTACATTTATATTCTACTGCAATTTAAAAACCTGTCCAAGTTTCAATGAATGGGCCCTAACTTTAATATCATAGAGAAGAAAAGATTCTCCATATGTTGAATCTCAGTAGATTCAGAAATAGACAAAGAGCATCGCAAGTGTAAAAAATGCAAACTTTATTGGTGAAAAATCCAAAACCAAAAGAAGCAACTTATCCTAACTTATCCTAACTAAGCCTAAACCTATCCTAAATGTATGCTAATTTATTTTACGCAGCACCTTTTTATAATAATCTGTTCTCTATGACCTAATGCAGCTAATACACATGCACAGTTCTACATGATGCTGTAATTCATGAGCCTGCCAATATCATAGATAACGCTGCAGGTATAGCAATAGAAGTTTACAGGAAACGTGTGAGAAGCTAGGTAAAAGAATGTGTTAAACGTGTGAGAAGCTAGGTAAAAGAATGTGTTTAATGGTGCCAGTCAGTACTCCCATCTTTTCTCATGATCTCATATAATACTGTGTGTTTCTGAGAAAATGAACTTTCCCTGAACTTTCCAGGCCTACCCAGAAGTCCGTAACTGCAAAGCCTGAATGAAATACATGCTAACATACTAACAGCATAATGTGAATTAATAAGCATCCCATGTGCGATCTCTGGCATATCTGGACATGCGCATCCATATGACCTTTGACCTACACAAGGAATACTACATCCATATTTTCCATACTGACTGTAACTATACAGTATATACTTTCATAAATTACTGTTCCAAGCTGATAACCACTATTATACTCTTTCTACATTCTACTGTTTCTGCCCCATAAATATTTGACTAAGCTATCCGAAACGAAAAGTCTTTAAAAGGGTGTTATGAACTATAGAGATGGAATGATGGCATATTAGTATAAAATTTTATACTTTTCCCAACCATGGATACATGTTGCTATGCTGGTGCATGGACAAGACATATTCTAAATTCAGATGAGCAATCCAGTATCATATTTGTTAACTCCCTTTTCTTGAGATCTATAATGATTATTTTTCAAAGTTAGGATTGGAAGCCAAAGGTCTCAGTCAAAAGTCCTTTTGGCCAGAAGGTCCAATGCATAGTGAAATAGGTAGATTTTATAAAATTAGAAGGGTAAGAATATTTATTTATTTATTTAATTCTATTTGTATGCCACCCCTCTCCGAGGACTCGGGGCGGCTCACAGCATATATAATAAAACAGAACAATAATATAATGCAATTAGTACTACAATATTAAAAACAATTAAAAAGAGAAGATTAACCTAAAAAATTAACTTATTAACCAAATATTCAGCAATCATACTTAAGGCATTCAGGGGAAGATGTAATAAAATAAGAATAGAATAGATATAATAGAATAGAATAAGAACTTGCACTTACAATCTTAAATTCCTCCCAAAATGGACTGAAAATATTCAGCCCTATCACTTTCTGTGACGACATCACATTTATAGATGACATCCCATATTGGGCTTGGGAGATGGAATGCCATTCATATGCCATCACTGTCCTATCACAACTGATATGCATCAAGAATATAAACATGCTAGCATTGTGAAATTTGATGGGGTCCCACTCGTCATCTTCAGGCTGGTGCTTCTGTCCTTGTCCTCTGCCCTAGAACAAGGACAGAAGCACCAGCCTGAAGATGACGAGTGGGACCTCGTCAAAACGTCACCAGAAATTTCTAAATCCTACATGGGAAGAAACCCGAATATACCAAGACCGTTATGTATATATATATATATATATATACCCACTAAAACCCTCATTGTGTATTGGACAAAATAAATAAATAAAATAAATAAATAATCTTGCAGGAGGGAGGTGACATCTATAGCAGTGTTTCCCAACCTTTTTTGAGCCACGGCACATTATTCATATTTTCAAAATTCTGGAGAATACTGAAGGGGGCGGGGGGCGGGGCTAAAGAAAAGTTTGGACAAAAAAATATCTCTTCCTCCATTTCACTCTATTTCTCCCTCCCTCTTTCTCTCTCTTCCCTCCCTTCTTTCTCTCCATCCCTCTTTCTTTCTTCCTCTCTTTTTTGCTCTTTCTCTCTCCCTCCTTCCCTCCCTCCATGTCTTTCCCTCTCCCTCCTTCCCCCCTCTCTTTCTCTCTTTTGCTTTCTTTCCCTCTCTTTCTCTTGCTTTCTTTCTCTCTCATTCTCTCTCCCCTCCTTTTTCTCTCTCTCTCTTTCTCTCTCGTTCACCACGCCGGCAACAGAGAGAAAAAGAAAGAGAGAGAGAGAGCTGGAGAGAGAATGGAGGGCGCCGTTGTCTTCACCTCCGCCCGCCGGCTCCCCTCGCCCTCCCAGACGTCCCCAGCGCCCGGCCACGCACCGCCTCTCGTTAGCCCGGCCGACTTTTCCCTGCTGCCGTTTTCTCTTCATGGCGCAAAGCCACACAGTCCCGGACTCCTGGATCGCTCGCTTTTCCGGCCAGCAAGCGCGGCGCGGCGCTTTCCTGGGCAGATGGCTTTGCTGACCGGAGAAGCGAGCGATCCGGGAGTCTGGGACTGTGTGGCTTTGTGCCATGAAGAGAAAACGGCAGCAGGGAAAGGTCGGCCGGGCTAACGGGAGGCGGCGCTTGGCCGAGCGCTGGGGACGTCTGGGAGGGCGAGGGGAGCCGGCGGGCGTAGGCGAACACAACGGCGCCCTCCATTCTCTCTCCAGCAGCGGAGGAGAGGGGGCGGATCACGCCCTAAGACAGGAGGCAGCGGCGGCAGAGGAGAGTGGGCGGATCGGGCGGGCAATGGGACAGGGCAGAGAAGCCAGGGGCGCGTTTGGCCAGAGGCACCGTGGGGAGGCACGGGCGGCCGCGGCTCCCTTTACTCCTACTGCCGGACCTCCCCACCCCTGCCTCCTTTTCCCCACCTTCCTTCTTTGGGGCCCAGCAGGAGAGCGCCGGAAACAGCTGCATCGGGCAGTAGCCGGGGGACAGCTGCGAGTGGGAGCTCCAGGTCGGAGGCACTGGCGGTCTGGCACTGGCAGTGCCCCGCCCAGCTGGAGCTTCCTGCGGCACACCTGACCGTGTCTCGCGGCACACTAGTGTGCCGAGGCACACCGGTTGGGAAACGCTGATCTATAGTACATTTTGTATATGTTTTCTCTAAATGCCACTGATTTCGTTAATTTATAATTTATTGACCAGATTGTGTCCCATTTATCTAAATTTACACTGTATCCAAAATTTCTGCTCCAGCTATAGATACTGTTCTTTACTATATAATCTTCCATTTTGTAATTTAATAAATATTTGTACAATTTCGAAATCATTTTTTTTCTTGACCTAGAATTATTTTATCAAGTTCTACTTTTATCCCACTTATTATTTTATCCTCTTGATACTGTGATTTTATTTGAATATATGGTCACCAATCCATTATTATCCCATTTTTTTCTAATTGCTCTATAGTCTTCAATTCTCATCTTCCATCTAATAATTGATAATAATTAATCATTTTATTTAAATCTTTTGTATTGGGATGCATTATAGCCTCCATGCTGGAGAACCATTTTGAGATTTCTGAATAATGTGCTCTTTTGATTCTGGTTCATACTTCACATTGTGGTTAGCTCTGGCCCAGCTCCTGCCCCAAGGAATGTGCAGGTGGATGTGGGGGAAACATCCACATGCTGCAGGCCTGTTTTGCTCCCGATGGACTCTGCCGACGAAGCCTCCTCTGACCAAGGAAGCATGAGTGACAGGGAAGAGGGGAGTTTGGCAGACAGCCCAGGAAGAGATCATCCTTGGATTCTGAACAAGAATTAATAACACATCCACACATGCGTAGAGTGATGCATAGGAGACAACAACTGAAGGATTATTAAAAGAGAAAATGAGGCCACCTGTGGTTGGGTGGGGCTGCTGTAATTAGTGCTACAGATAAAAGTGCAGCTTGGTGTTTCAACCTCATGGCAGTTTATCTGATTCATTGTTTCGTCAAGATCATGATTTTTGTGCTGTTCAAGATTGTGTGTGGACTCTCTGGACTTTAGAATTGGACTCAATTTTCCAGTTATTGGGTGAGCAATTGGATTGCATTTAACCTGTGCCTTGTGTGTACCAGAAAATCCCTTTGACATTTAAAAAGGGAGCTGTTTCTGTTTTTCTGTTTATAAAAACTTTTGGGTTTTCCTTTTATCGTGTGGTGTGTGTCTTCCTGGACTAATTAGTCTGTAATTACGGGTGGTTGAAACACGCCAGCAGAACAGATTGCGGTCTATATAAAAAATTGGTTAAACCCTACAATAATAGATAGAGGTGAAGAAGGAAGGATACTTATAATAAAAATTGAATTCAAACGGAAAAAAATAACATTAATTGTGATATATGCACCCAATAATGACCAAAAAGCTTTTTATAAAAAAATGTATCAAAAAATAATAAAATTTGGGAAAGAAAATATTTGTGTGGTCGGAGACTTCAATGCTATAGCAAACCTTGAAAAAGATTATAGGGGAATGGAAAAAAAGAATTACCAGATGAATTTAACGATATAACAGAAGAATTTAAACTAAAGGATGTATGGAGAGAAATGCATAAAGATGAACAAAAATACACATATTACTCCAATCCACATAAATCATGGTGTAGGTTGGATATGGTATGGATGGACATAGGGCTTCAAAAAGAGATTATAGCAGTTGAAATCGAACCAAATTGTTGGGCGGATCACAATCCAATAAGTTTTACAATTAAAGGAGATCACGGCAAGAGACATAGATGGACAACGAATACTAAAATAATAGAAGAAAATCAATATAAACAATATAAAGATACAGAATTAGATATCTTCCTGGAAAAAATTTGGAATAATGATACATCAATCTAAAACATCTGGGACATGACAAAGGCATTTGTCAGAGGCTTAACAATACATATATGAGTAAAAAGAATAAAAATAAGAATAATCAAACGAGAGAAAATCAGAAGGAATTAGAGGAACTGGAAAATAAGTTGTTAAAAGAGCCAGAAAATGTGAAAATAAAGGATGAAATGGAATGATTAAACACAAAATTAATCTTTTAGTACAGGAGGAGATAGCCCAGAAGATTAAATCCGTAAAACAAAATTATTTTGAACAGGCAAATAAGCCAGGAAGGTGGCTAGCATATAAATTTAAAAAAGAAAGTGAAAAGAAATATATACAACAATTAGAGGATGAAAGGGGAGAGAAACAATTTGATATAGAGGGGGGGGGAAGATAATTAAAAACTACTTTCAAGGACTTTACAAAAAAGATGGGATAGGAGAAGAAGATATAGAATTGTATTTAAATAAGTCTGAAACACCACAAATATCTGAAATTAATATAAATAGAATGGAGAAAGATATATCAATGATAGAGCTTGAAAGAGCAATCAAGAAATAATACAATAATAAAACACCTGGAACAGATGGAATTCCGGTGGAAGAACCCCTAAAAAAATTAATGTTGGTAATGTTAAATGAGATGGGGAAAATCCCTCAATCATGGAAAGAGGGGTTAATTGCTCTAATACCTAAAGATCCGAATCAAAGACATTTAATTAAACAATATAGACCAATAGCATTACTGAATTCTGATTACAAAATATTCGCAACAATATTAGCAGAAAGGTTTAAAATGATTATCAATGAGATAATACATCCGGATCAAAATGGATTTTTACCAAACAGCAATATTAAAAATAATTTAAGAAATATAATAAACATATTAGAGTATTATGAAGTAAATCCTGGGAAAAATTTGGCTTTGGTATTTTTAGATGCAGAAAAAGCTTTCGATAATTTAAATTGGAATTTTTTAATAAAGCAGTTAATAAAGATGAAATTTAAAGAAAAATTTATAAGGGCTATTCAGACAATATATTCCCAACAATCAGCTAAAGTTCTTATCAATGGCGATTTAACAGACAGTATAAATATTGAAAAAGGTGTTCAAGGATGTCCTCTCTCCCCATTAATCTTTGTACTGGCCATATTAACAAAGATTCAATCCAATCATGATATTAAAGGACTGAAAATAAAAGAACAAGAATATAAGATACAGGCATTTGCCGATGACTTAGTATTTAATATAGAAGATCCCATTGAATCTGGTGGAAATTTATTAGAAGAAATAGCTAAATTTGGGGAAATGGCAGGATTAAAAATTAATAAACAGAAGACTAAAATATTGACAAAAAATTTAACAAGTAAAGAAAAGCAAATATTAGAAAATAAACTAGAACTACAAATTGTAAAAAGAGTTAAATATTTAGGTATAAACTTGTCACCAAGGGCAATAACAATTAAAGAAGATAACTATACAGTATTGATCAAGGAAATTTTTAAAAAAATAGAAAAATGGAATAAGCTACCAATTTCCCTTATTGGAAGAATCTCCACAATTAAAATGTCCATCTTACCTAAAATACTATATTTATTCAACTAGCTGGAATCTCATTAGTATTTATATTTTGCGTGTCTATGAATTACTTTGGTCTTACACCAAACTGCACATTTTAATACTCATTTACTTAGTTTAGCTAGAAATCATTTGGAACATATAATTACTTTTTATTTGCCACACTGAGCAGTGTAGTAATAAGCAAACTTGATTACCTAACTATTCATTTCAAACTACAAATCATTTTTAAAACTCTCAATATTGACCCTTGATAGATCTACTTTGAACAACTGTCAAATTTTCCATTTAATTCTACATTTTTGGTGCCGGTTACCAGTGCACGAGTAATTATCCTATGGAAACTGAGTTTCTTTAGGCTTCTTTAATAAGGTTCTTGTTCAAGGCTTTTTGAAAGTCTAGTATAGCACCTATTATGGACCCTTACCTACATGAAACAGGAAGCAAACTCTGGCATCAAAATATCTTTAATATATATTGACTTCTTTTAATGTTCATAATTCAGAACATGGCAGCAACAGGCACATATGCATCAGTCAATTTTCTCAGGAGACTTATCATACTAAATATCAGTTTTAAAAAACAGTGGAATACTAGACAGCTGCCTTTGTTAATGAGACTTATTATATTTGAATGAGATGTCTGGATATATATTTGCAGAGTAACACAGGAGGACTAGATAAGATATCTAAATATATTGTGGCAATTTAATGAACCAAATAAATGATGGAGACACGTTTGTAGAAAACAATAGTTTACTCTCCAGTGCAAAATATCTTCAGTCTTCTATTTGCAGGAATTTTACATCAGCTGTATTCAGCTTACTTACAAGTAGATATTCAACCAATCCAGGTTACAAGTAGATGCTAAACCAATCTGGGTTTCTAGTCACTGTTCCCTGTAAGCTGCGCCCTTGTGTGCGCACACGCTCCAAAATATCCCCCCCCCACACAGCCTTTTCCTCGGGTGCGCGCTCCCCATCCCCCTGCCAGCCCGTGGGGGGGGGCGGGCAGGAAGGGAGGCGCGGGCAGTAGAAGGGCGCCGCGGCCGCCCCTGCCTCTCCATGGTGCCTCTGGCCCCCTCACACTCCTGGCCTCTTGGCCCTGCTGCCCGCCCGCCTGATCCGCCCCCTCTCCTCCTCTGCCGCCTCCTGCCTTGGGCGAGACTTCTCTCGCGGCGGCGGCGGCTTCGGCTTCTCAGGACAAAAGCACTCCCAGCCAGGGGGCTGCGAGAGGGGCGGGGTGGGCTTTCCCGAAATGGATGGAGAAAGCCCTCTCTCGCAGCCCCCTGGCTGGGAGCGCTTTCGCTGCGAGAGAGGGCTTTCTCCGTCCATTTTGGGAATGCCCGCCCCTCCCCTCTCGCAGCCCCCTGGCTGGGAGCGCTTTTGTCCCAGACTTCCAGCAAGGGGGCTGCAGTAGAGGCAGGGCAGGCGTTCCTGAAGTGCTCGGAGAAAGCACTCTCGCAGCCCCCTCGCCGCCTCACAGCTGATCACCCTGCCGCCGCCCCAGGGCTACTGCCCAATGCCACTGCTAAGAGAGAGAGAGAAAGGGGGGGAGAGAGAGCTAGCAAGAGAGATAAGAGAAAGAAAGCAATAGAGAGAGAGAAAGAAAACAAGAGAGAAAGAGAGAGAGATGAAAGGGGGAGAGAGAGCTAGCAAGAGAGAGAAGAGAAAGAAAGCAATAAAGAGAGAGAAAGAAAACAAGAGAGAAAGAAAGAGAGAGATGAAAAGGGGGAGAGAGAGCTAGTAAGAGAGAGAAGAGAAAGAAAGCAATAGAGAGAAAGAAAACAAGAGAGAAAGAGAGAGAGAGATGAAAGGGGGAGAGAGAGCTAGCAAGAGAGAGAAGAGAAAGAAAGCAAGAGAGATAGAAAGAAAGAGTCTGAGAGAAAGAAAGCAATAGAGAGAGAGAGAGAGAGAGAGAGAGCAAGAGCAAGAGGGGGACAGAGAAAGAGAGAGAAATGACTCTTGATTTAAAGCATATGGTAAAAAGCACTCAAATAATAAGAGAAAAAAACCCCCAGCCATTTGTTTGTTTGTGTGTGTGTGTGTGTGTGTGTGTGTGAACTCTTGAACCATTTCCAATAGCTCACCTGTTATTGGAAATGGTTCAAGAGTTCACACACACACACACACACACACACACACACACACACACACACACAAGGGAGGAGGAGACAGGGATGGAAAAAGAGAAGATAGTAATAATAGTAATAGATTTTGGTTTTGTTTTATTATTAATTTCTTTTAATAAAAAAGGGAATCTTTTTCTTATTTATTTATTTATTTATTTATTTATACTTCTATGCCATCCAGTCCCAAAGGGACTGTCGCTCAGACACTATACTTTTCCGCCCACACCGAAAAAAAGTTAGAGGGAACATTGTTTCTAGTCGATACTAAACCAATTCAGGGTTCTTTGTATCACTATCACAGATCTACTCAATATCTCATGCTCAAACTGCTCCAAACAACCAACTAACAACCACCATTAACAGCAAACGACCACAAGAATCATGAAGTTGATCTGCATCTTATAATGCTCTGGCCCAATCACATTGCAATTTACACCCAAGGTCTCAGCATTAGCATGCTTACATTCTACCTTTTACCTTATATGTTACTACAATGAAATATCACCCAGGATTGCTATTCCTGACATGAGGATGGTATAATATTGATCTAAATAGTATATTAATAAAATCATAATTTTATCTGCCTGCCTGGGATTTTATTTTATACTACCAGGTGCTGTTGGAATAGTGGCATTAAAGGATCCTTTATGTTTGATCTTTTTAAAAAGCATTTTGTTCATCCTTTCCCTAATGATATGTAAGGAATTAATGCTTGTATTACAAGCCCAAAGTAAAGCAAAGGAAATTGAGGTGATCTTTTCTTTTGGAACTCTGCAAATAATTAGTAATAACATATGCAATAAAATATGCAGTCACAGATTGACAAATGCCCTGATTGGAAAATATTTGTTTAAATTGATTTATTGATTATATCCATCAAGTTATTTTCAACTCTTGGTGAACACATGGTTAGATCATGAATTAGTCTATATATTTAATTTAGCAGTGTTTCTCAAATAGTGGGGCAGACCCCCTGGGGGCATGGAGCAATGCCAAGAGGGAGCGCCTGGGGAATGTGCTTTTTTTTTGCTGTAGGGAGTAGGGTTATTTTTGCACCGAACAATAGCACACAGCATAGAGTAGGAGATATGAAGTGCATATAACAAACCCTTAAGACACACCATGGGGAAAATATTTAACAGGAATGAAAAGAAAGGAGGAGAGAGATGGAGATAATGAGACAAATGTAAATCTCCTGAAAGCTAAGATGAGAAAATATGACAAAGTGTATTTCACTCTTGGCGTCACTGTGACTACAATGGGAGATGAGGAAAGACCTGCATGTTTACTGTGTCTAAAAATGTTGGAAGTGGACAGCATGAAGCCAAATAAATTAAGGTGTCACTTAAACACATTACACCCCAATCATGGTGATAAATCACTTGAGTTTTTTCAGTGAAAATGTGCTGAATATTGCAAACAATCGCCTGGCAGAGAGTTGGGGAGCATGAAATATTTACTTCTTCCTGCGGGGGGGGGGACGTAACAGAAAATAATTGAGAAACACTGCACTAAAGGAAGGGAATCCTGTGTTGAGTGATTTTCTTATTTCTTTTTAATCACATTTTTAGAGTTTCTCAGCTTGACAGAATGAGCACATCTTAAAAGAAAATCCAGTTAAAATCATCTAGTAAGATGACCAAATCAGAATAAAAAGAATGGAAATCAAAAAGAACAAAACCTGATTGTGCAAAACACACCCCAAAACAACACCTCATCTCAAGGACCTGGGGAAGAAGCTTGTTTAACAGAGCAATGTGAACTTATGTGATGGGGTTGGGAGAAAAGCTTTCCAAAAGGTGGGTGCCACTATGAAGAAGGCATGCCTCTTGGATTGTTACATGAATTGTTATAAGAATGGGACCCAGAACATGTGCTGTTTGACAGATCCTACCGGTTAGGTAGAGACATTGGGAGAAAGGTAACCAGAACCAAGGATTATTAACTGAATCTACCAGAATTACAGGGGTGACAGAACAAACAGATCCTTTACCTTTTGGACTAATCTCTTAATTAGTGAGACAATACAAAGCATGTGTACTTGCAAGGCTTTTGGTGAACTGCAATAATTGGTTTTCAGCTATTTCTGCATGAATAAAGAGACAGGTGATGACAGCTGCGAAAACAACTGTGTAGGCCAGGGCTGTCAAATTTGTGGTCCACAGGCTATGTGCTGCCCACGCCCACACTTGGTTTGGAGAAGCGGAAAAAGTCACAATATGTCACGTGATGCCACCATGACAATACAAATTTCACACCCCTCATGTAGGCCTTGCAAAAGATTTACCTGCTTTAATGATTAGACAAAATGAACATTATCCATTCTGTCTCATATTGCATATGCAAATTTATAAAATATTAAAAATTACCAAACTTTTCATGGTTTAAATTTAGTTTTTCCAGAACACCCAGAAACTGTTTCTAAGGCTGTGCCAGGTTAACCAATTTTTTTCATCTAATCTCCTTTTTATTCTTAAAGCACTTCTTGTTCCAGTAATCTTGGAGCAATGTATTTTAGAATTGGTAGGCTACAGGTTGAAATATTTTGCACACCTCCAGGTTTTACTTACATCCATGCTGTTTTTCTCTTCCCTTTCCACTCTTTTTAAGTGTATCTTTTAGAAAGAATTGTGAAGTTTGGGGCAGGAAATGCCCCCCCCTCCCTTCTTAAGCTGTTCTGGGTATTTTTCAGGCTGAAAAGCAATGAATGTTTCCAGTAAATACATAAATAAATTCTATACAGCTAGCAAATCCATGATAAGTTGATATTCACCCCAAATACCAAATAAATTGGTGGATTCCTCTCCAATTAACTTCGCTGATACTGGAACAAGAGTGTTTGATTATTTAATTTCTTGAGGCAAAACTTTATTCTGGAAATGTTATACTTCCAAAGAATCTTTCTAAACTGATTGGCATTTATGTTGGCAAAAACTTTTGTGGACAGGCATAATAGTATCTAATTTTAAGGTGTCCCCACCCCCAGATTTTAGAATTTCATTTGAAGCCAAACATTTTTCAACCTAGAGGAGAAAAAAGTAGGAGAAACCCTTCTTACCTACAGGTAAAGAATAAATCAAAATAAAACCGCAATTAGCATGTTCTTTCTCAACTTTTTTTTTTGGAATCATGTTTATGTTGGGAAATCTGCACTTATTCCTTCTGGGCAAATTAAAACCAGCTGAAAAACATTTATTCAAATGTTTCACCATATACTTTATTTAGTCAGAGATAAAAGTTTTATTTCAGTACCATTAAACACTTTTTTCAAAGAAAGCACATGACAGAAAACTTGTTATAATGCAGATCATGTTTTGTACCCTTAAGTTGGATTTCTAGAATTTATGGAACTATTTGCTTGCCTCTCAGGAGAGAATAGATTTGCTTTATTAAAGCTGGCTTCTATCGAAGAATAAATAAACCTTCTCTCTGGCAAATAGGATTTCCTAATATCCATAAAGCTCAACTCTAAGCATGTAACTGAGTATGTCCTACAGTTTTCATTGGGATTTATTCTTTAGAAAATATGCATAATGTTATGGCTTTCATTATTTCTTGTGGAAAGTGCTGAATCTTTTGAAGATATCCTTACAAAAGTGGGCTCTATTGATATTGTACACCCTGAATAAATCTCTCTATCCAGGACTACATAATAATAATATTAATAATACTAATACTAACAACAACAAAAACAACAACAAGAGAGTTGGAAGGGGCCTTGGAGGTATTCTACTCCAACCCCCTGCTTAGGCAGGAAACCCTACACTAGGTCAGACAAATGGTTATCCAACATCTTAAAAACTTCCAATGTCGGAGCATGCACAATTTCTGGAGGCAAGTTGCTCCTCTGATTAATTGTTCTGCCAGGAAATTTCTCCCTAGTCCAAAGTTACTTCTCTCCTTGTTTAGTTTTCACCCATTGCTTCTTGTTCTACCCTCGGGTGCTTTGGAGAATAATTTGACTCCCTCCTCTTTGTGGCAACCCCTGAGATATTAGAACACTGCTATCATACCTCCCCTGGTCCTTTTCATTAAATTAGACATACCCAGTTGCTCATATGTTTTAGCCTTCAGGCCCCTAATAATTTTTGTTGCTCTTCTCTGCACCCTTTCAAGAGTCTCAATTTTTAAAATCAAATTAGCATCATGACCAAATAAAATTTGATCAAATTCTGTTTTTTTGCAGATTAATACCTTCTGTTTTAACATCTTTTTCAAACCTCAGTTGTAACTGTACATACATAAACGAAGCCACTTTTATACCTTGTTTTCCCAACTCTTGCAGTGATTTTAACTTCAATGATTGTGTAATTATAAATGCATGCCATCCTATTTGTAAGTCATATCCAATAGTCTTTTATTTCTAAGAAAGGTCCAATCTTTTATCCATGTCATTGCCGCTGCTTGGCAATAAAACTCCCAGTTCTGAAGCCCAAATCTTACTCTTTCTCTAACATCTTATAGGTTTTTAAAGCTGATTGTCGCTCTTTTCCCTTGCCATATAAATTTAGTTGTCATTTTGTTTAGCTCATTAAAGAAAGTCTTATCAATTTTGATTGGAATTGTAGAGAATAAAAATAATAGTCTTGGTAATATGTTCATCTTAATTAAAGCTATTCTGCCCATCAGTGATAACTGAAGAGTCTTCCATTTTTCTAAATCTTTCTCAATCTGCTTTTTAAGTTTTACATAGTTATTTTCTTTAAGTGATGAACATCTGTTAGTTGGATTCCCAAATATTTTACTTCTTGTACCATCGGAACATTCAGCTGTCTTTTTAACTGCAATTTCTGTTTTTCAGTTATATTCTTTGTGATCAATTTAGTTTTATCTTTATTAATCTTTAGTCCTGCTACTTCTCCATATCTTTGAATTTGTGTTAGAAGTTTCAAGCCTGAAATTGATGGATTTTCAAGTATAAAAACCAGATAGTCAGCAAAGGCTTGCAATTTATATTCTTGGTCCCTTATCTTAAGTCATGAGATCTCAGAGACAGATCTAATATTTCTATTTAAAAACATCAACACCATTTTTTCTCAGGATGTTGTTATTTAGTCAGAATCCTCTTTTTATATCTATTTTCCTTATTTGTCTTATAGTCCAAATCTGCTTCTATTATCGCATTAAAGTCGCCTATTAAACAAATACTTTTGTAGTTTAATTCATTAATTTTCTTGTGTAACTTTGAATAAAAAGGTTCTTGGTTGTCATTTGGGACATATATTGCTACCAATAATACCTTTTGGTTATTAATTCTTATCTCAACTATCAATATCCTGCCATCATCATCCGAATATATGTAATTAGAATAAATTTTCTTCTCTTTTAGCTTGATCAATCAAATTAGCATAAAGTTCTCCAAAAGACTTGTTTTCTAAAAATATCTTGTGTCGAGTTTTAATATGAACTTCCTGGAGGCATATTATATCAAGATTCAATTTTTAAGTTTATTGAAAACATATTTCTCTTATTTGCTGAATTAAGTCCATTGACATTTATCAAAATCCATTTAAGCTCTTCATCCATCTTTAATTATATCTGTTTCTTATATTAAGGCTTTTGCCTCTCTCGTTATCACCCTTTTTCTTTGTTCTTTACTGTCCATCAGAAAAAGCTGTTCTGCAATTGTCATCAATTCTTGTTCTTATAAAACCTCTACTCCTACTGTTGCCTCAGCCAGTAAGTATTCTTCACTCAATTCTTTTAGTCCTTTTTCTCCAGGAGCTGATTCTTTTGCCCTCTCCATCACTTGCATCTCATTTTCTCCTTCCTCAGTTTATTTATTTTATTTTATTTATTTATTTTATTTTATTTCTCATACAAATATTGTATTGTATTGTATGTTTAACATAACATAAGTATAAAGTAGAAATAGAAAAATACATTAGGACAGGAACGGTAGGCACAAAGGTGCACTTATGCATGCTATGATCTCTCATCTTGAACAGACAATTCAAGAAACCCAAGGCTACTGTGCCCATTTAGATGACCTTGGAGATTCCTTAACAGTAAAACAGAAACAGCTGCATGATAAATACATAGATGATCTTCTTATATATAGAGAAGAATTAAAAGGACTCAGAGAAATTCAAATGAATATTTTAAGAAGTGAGTTCGCAGTTTTTTTGAAGGATAAGGTGGTTTCTTTGCAGCCATTTTGTGCTCCAATCAGCCAATAATAATCCAATCAGGTAATAACCCAAAATCTGGGTATACAAACCTGGTGTTAAAAACACCCAATAAAAATCAAAATCCAAAACAATAAAAATAAGAATTAAAAAATTAAAAACTTAAAATCTAGTAATAATCTAAATAATCTATAAAAAACTGGTGATCAGACAATTAAAAATTAAAACCAATACAAATAATAAAAATGATTTTTTTAAAATAGGAAAATATTCAGCTAATAATCCAGAAATGGGTAAAGTTACCTGGCGTTCTCAAGAACACCTGATAAAAATAAATCCAATCCAAAAAAATATTGTAAAAACAAAAAAGAAAGATAGAACACCAATCTTGAAGTAATCCAGAAAGTGGATGAACAAACCCAGCACTCGAAGCAGTGCCTGATAAAGTAATCCAATCAACAATAAAACAGAAAAAGATTTAAAATATAAAAAATTGGTTAAAAAAGAAAAAGAGAAACAAAAATAGTATAAAAATATTAGAGTATTCTCTAATATTTTAAAATTAAAGAGTAATAAAAACATTAAATAATTTACTTAAATTTAAAAAGCCTTAAAAATACCATAAATAAGAGCTAAAGCTTAAATCAAAAAAAAAAGAAAGAAAGAAAGAAAAAACCCCTCTTCCCAAGAGAATATTTCAAAACTATAACATGTGATTCTCAAGAGAGAAAAGGGAATGTCTCTTATTAAATTTATTATTCAGGAAGCCTAAACTAAAAAAAAATGTATACGTATATTTCCCAAAAAATTAAAGAAAAGCTTTAAATTTGCAACAATAACAAGTCAGTCTGATAGTGTTGATAGTGTTGCACATGTTCTCAAGGCCAGATGAATGGAAACATCCCCATGCTAGAATATCTTCAAAGAAAAAACATTTTTTTCCATAGTCCACTAGATGGCAATATTTTAAAAACTCCTATAAAGGAAAAAAAAATTCCCAAAAAATCTTTAAAAGTCTTTTAAAAATACAATGCAATCCAGCCATAATTATATTTCAGTATTCTTCTCAGTCCAAAATAATATAGATTTCAGTATTCTTCTCAGTCCAAAATAATATAGATTTGAAATGTTGCTTAACACTTTCTATCTTTAAAGTCCACCAAAAATCAGACCGGCGCTTCAATTATAGCATACAGGAGAGGTGCCAATATACAATGCTATCCCTTCCTCTTCTTTGAAGTGCTGCTATCTTCTGCTGTCTTCTGGGTTTTCAATGTCAATGTTCTTAACATGTTTCAAATCTCTTTTCAAATTGCATTATCAAATATGTTTTCAAACAATTCAGTCAGTTCCATCTTGAATACTTTTTTCCTTCCAGGCCATAGCTAACACCCTCCTTTCTCATAGAGAACAAATGTGAAGGCCAAGCAGATAAGATATGCTTCCAAACAATGTCAACATATTTACACAGATTGGCTGCTATGTTTCCTCCGACCACAGGATGGTACTAAATAAGAAATTTATTCAAATCTTCCAGTATTTATAGAATTCCTCTTCCTTTAATGCATGTAAATGGGGGGGGGGGGAAAGAATAGCCTCCACAGCGAGAATTCAAGGGATCCCAATTCAAAAAGACAAATTCAAAAATAGTTAAGAATCTTAAAAATCCAATCTTGGGCACTTGCTACTTTCAAAAGCCTTTGCCATTCATCTCATCATGAGGACAGCTGCTTCCTGTTCCATTTCCAGCTGTTTTAGCTTTATTGAAATCAAATCGAGAAAACAAATTCCAAAATCTCTTTCGACCGCTTTCACTCACTAGCAACAGATTTAAATCTCTTCTTTCTTCTGTAAGTACTCCTCCAGCTCTTTCCAGATGTTACCGATCATCTTTCCATTCTGGCGTTGCATTGTCTCTGTGGCTGTGTCGGCTCAGGCATGGCTGCCTGGCCGGCTTCACACCACAGCCAGTGCGAGACTGGGTCTGTTCGTCTGGTGGGGCATGCTAACCCCTACCAGACTCCTGGTAGCATCCCATGCATCACCTTCCCTTCAGGAAAGATCCAATCTCGTCCAAAAGGACCAGAACCCCCAGACAGTGGGGATTCAGAGCCCTTCCAAGGGGGAGGAAAGGCTCCTTGCTGCCGCGGCCATCAAACCCTGCCCCTCTTCCCCTCCTTCCCTTCCCCCTCCCTGATAGTGTTGGTAGTTTTGCACCTGACTTTGTTATTAAAAATAACAAGTTCTCAAGGCCAGATGAGATGGAAACATTCCCACACCAGAATCTCTTCAAAGAAAAAACAAAAAATGTTTCCATAGTCCACTAGATGGCAATATTTTAAAAACTCCTACAAAGAAAAAAAAAATTCTGAAAAATCTTTTAAAAGTCTTTTAAAAATACAATACAATCCAGTCATAATTATATTTCAGTATTCTTCTCAGTCCAAAGTAATATAGATTTGAAACGTCACTTAACACTTTCCATCTTAAAAGTCAATCAAATTGCATACAGGAGAAGTGCCAATACACAATGCTATCTCTGCTGCTAAATCGGAAACAAAAGTTCCTTCCCTTTTTTAAGTTTAAAAAATGAAAATTAAAGTAACTTCTATTGCATTCACTATTCCCAAAAATGAATTTTAGGTCAAAAAAAAACACAAACTCTCACCAGATGGCATCACTTTTGTTTTTCAAGCCTCTCTGCCACCATATGGCTTCCGAGATTTCAGGTGTCTCAACACCTCTGGCCGGCTAGTGGCCAAGGAACTGGTTGCCAGCAGGATTTTGCAGTATCCTGCGGCTCACCAGGTGTTCCTCTTTTGAATCCGACCCTCCAGGTCGGAAACAATCTCTCAAAGGATCCCCCAAAAGCCGCAGTTTGGCTGGCTAACTTGGAGCTCCTGGGAAAGCCGGCATGTTACCTTGGTTTACAGCTCCACCCCCAATTTGCTGGAATATTGAGTGTAGCACTGTCTGACTCAAGGTCAGTGGCCACCCCATTGTGGTTATCAGGGATTGTTCTTGTATAGTTTTTCTGTGTAATTTTCCCACCTCTTCTTAATCTATTCTGCCTGTTAGGTCCATGCCATTTTGGTTCTTTATCATACCTTTGTATGAAACTTCAATTTTCTTGAAGAGGTTTCTGGTCCTCCCTTTTCTATTGTTTTCTTCTATTTCTTTCATTGTTCATTTAAGAAGGCATTCTTATCTCTTCTAGCTATTCTCTGGACTTCTACATTCAATTGTGTATATCTTTCTCTCTCTCCCTTGACTTTTTCATCCCTTCTTTCCTCTATTTGTAAAGCTTCCTCAGACAGCCATTTTGTTTTCTTGCATTTCTTTTTCTTTGGGATGGCTTAGTTGCTACTTCTTGTACAATGTTGCACTTCTCCATCCATAGGTCTTCAGGTACTCTGTCTATTAGATCTAATTTCTTAAATCTATTTGTCACCTATATTTATCAGGGATATGATTTAGTTCATATCTGAGTGGCCTAGTGCTTTTGCAACAGGAAGCTCATGATCTGAGCCACAGTCAGCTCCTAGTCTTGTTTTTATTGACTGTATAGAGCTTTTTCATCTTTTTTTATTATATATATTTATTATATTTTTCCATTTTTTTTTTAAAAAGTACATAATCACATTTACAGATGAATATACATCATATATACATTCCTATCGACATTGTCTTTTAATTGCTTTTAGATTTCTTAATATTTTATTTCAATGCTTCTTTTAAGTTTCTTTTTTTTGTCCATTGGTACCATTTTGTCCAGGTTTCATAATAGTCCGATTCTTTTGATTAGTAAGCTCCATTATCAATCTGTCCATCTCTGTGCAGTCATATATTTTCTTGATGATCTCATTGTTTTCAGATATTTGCGGATTTTTCCAGTTCTGTGCAAATACAATCCTTACAGCTGTTGTAATATGCAAGCTTAAATATTTTACATTTTTAGAATAGGCACCTCTCATAATATCCAGTAGAAAAAACTCTGGCATATATTCTATTTTTGTATTTGTTATTTGACACAACCAATTATCCCCCCCCCCCCAATATTTTCTTGTCTCTGGACATAACCACCATAGATGAAAGAAGGTGCCTTGAATCTTATTACATTTCCAACACATTGGAGTGTAATTTTTATGCATTTTGGCTAGTCTTTTGGGTGGGAGATGCCAACGGTATAGCATTTTATATTGGTTTTCTTTGTATGTTGTGGATTTTGTTAATTTGATATTTCTCTTCCAAATCTGTTCCCATTCCTCTCTATATATATTATGGCCAACATTTTTCGCCCAGGCAATCATTGTACCTTTGATTATCTCCTCTGGTCTTTCATATTCCATCAGATATTTATATATTTTAGATATTTTTTCTTCCAGGCCTGTCAATAGTTTGTCTAGTGGTTGGGTAGTTCTTTCTATACCTGATTGTTCCATATCCTTTTTATATCTAGATTTAATTTGTAGATATGTGCACCAATCTATATTTATGTTTTGTATTATTAATTCTTCCCTGCTTTTGAGTTTACAGTTCTTATCTAATATTTCTTTATATTTGATTTTTTTTGGTAATTTCTATGTATTTGGGTATATTAGAGCTTCCATTGTGGATATCCAATTTGGTATTGTTATATAATGTTTATGTCTTATCTCTTTCCATGCTTTAGATAAAGATTGTCTGATTAGATGTCTATTAAAGCATTTTGGTATTTTATCTCCTATGTCCCATAAGTAGGCATGCCAACCTTTCTCTAAATCATGGCCTTCCAATTGTAAAATTCATTTATTATCAAGATTGATCCATTCTTTTATCCACATCAATGAAGCTGCTTTATAATACACTTTCCAATCTGGCATTCCGAATCCCCCTCTGTTTTTTATGTCTTGTAAATCTACTATCTTTATTCTCGATTTTTTACCTTGCCATATGAATTTGGATATTATTTTATTTAATTCCGTAAAAAATTTAGAGTTCAATTTTATTGGTATGGTTTGAAATAGGTATAGAAATTTTGGAAGTAAGGTTTGAAATAGGTATAGAAATTTTGGAAGTATGCTCATTTTGATTGATGCCATTCTTCCCATCAATGACAGTTGTAGGTAACTCCATTTTCCTAATTCTACTTTGGTTTGATTTACTAGTTTTATATAATTATCTTCTTTTACTGTTGAGCATCTGTTGGTTAAATTTATTTCTAAATATTTAATTTTTTTCATGCTAGTGAATCCTAATTTAGTTTCTAATTCTTTGGTTTGCTTATTTGTCATATTTTTGGTCATAAATTTTGTTTTTTGTTTGTTGATTTTTAGGCCTGCTATTTCTCCATATTCTTCTATTTTCCCAGTTAAATGCTGCCCTGACTCTAATGGTTCTTCTAAAAAGAAAACTAAGTCATCCGCAAAGGCCTGCAATTTGTATTCCTCTTTTTTTATCTTTGTTCCTTTGATATTGTTGTCTTTACGGATCTTATTTAACAGAGTTTCAAGTACCAGTATAAAAAGTAGGGGAGATAGCGGGCATCCTTGTCTAACTCCTTTATTTGGGACGTTTTTGTTATTCCTTTGTTGACTATTACCTTGGCCTTCTGAGTGGTATATATATATTGTCTAATAGCAGTTCAAATTTAGAACCAAATTTCATTTGCTTTATTAACCTTTTCATATATTGCCAATTCACATTGTCGAAAGCTTTCTGTGCATCCAGAAAGATCATTGCAATTTGTTTATCAGAATGTGCTTCATAATATTCAATTATATCTAATACAATTCTTGTATTATTCCTGATTTGTCTCGATGGTAGTAAACCATTCTGATCGATGTGTATAGTTTTGTTTAGTATTTTCTTTAATCTTTCGGATAATATTGAAGTGAAGATTTTATAATCAGTGTTTAGAAGAGCAATTGGTCTATAGTCGCTGACTTGGTTTGTATTGGCACCTTCTTTTGGTATCATGGTGTTGTATGTCTCTTTCCATGTTTTGGGTATTTTGGCTTCCAACAGTGCTTCGTTGTAAACTTCTAACTGTAGTTGTTCGTTCTATAGTCTTTCCAAAGTGTTTGTAATACTCTCCCAGATAACCATCTGGACCTGGCGATTTGTTACCTTTCTGTCTTTTAATTGCATCTTGAATTCCTATTGGGGTAATCTCTCTATTTAACATTTCCCCATCTTTTTCATTTATTTCCATCACATTATTTCATTGCAAGTATTTATCTATTTTAGTTGTGTCTATTTCCTCTTGTGAATATAATTTCTCATAATATTGTAGAATAATTTCTTCCAGTTTTTGTTCATTATGTTGTAATCTCCCTTCTACATCAGTTAATTGATGTATCATCCTATTTTCCTTTTCTTTTTTAATTTTGTGTGCCAGCCATCTACCTGGTTTGTTTGCATTTTCAAAGAATGTTTGCCTGACTAGCTTGATGTTCTGGCTATATTCTTGTTGGTCTATTAGATTTAGTTCATGTTTATAACCCAATAAAGATTCATATATTTCCTTTTTCTCCGGTAATTCTTGATGTTGCTTTTCTAATTTTTTAATGTTTTCTATTATCATATTATATTCCTTTCTCCTCTTTTTAGTTCTTTCTATGTTATATGCTATAGTAATACCTCTTATGTAGGCCTTAAGAGTATCCCACAAGTTTTGGGTGGTTGTTGCTTGTTTTTGGTTTTCTTCTATAAAAAAATTCAATCTCTTTTGTAATTCTTTCAGTATATTCTTCTTCTAATAATATATGTGGATTTAATCTCCATCTTTTATTATGATTTTTGGTCCCTTTCTAGGTCACAACTAGTGGGTTGTGGTCTGCCCAAACATTTATATCTATTTCGATCATTTCAATGTCTCGTACCATTTCACTATTTGCCCATATCATGTCTATACTTGAATAAGATCCATGTGGTGCTGAGTAGAATGTATATTGGGTTTTTTTTGGGTGCGTTAGCCTCCATAAGTCTGTCATGTTTAATTCTTCTATCATATCTTTAAATGTGTTGGGCAGCGTAGTCCTATTTGTGTTTTTATTTTTATTTTTCCTATAATCTTTATGTTTGTCTATAATTCCATTATAGTCTCCTATTATGCAAATATTTTTATTTTCTAGTGTTAGTATCTTTTCATGCAGTTTCTTATAAAATTCTTTTTGTTTTTTGTTTGGGGCATATATATTTATTAAATTTATTTTCCTTTCATTTAATTTGATTTCTTTATTTCTTTTTTAATATACGTTACTACTCCTTTCTTTTTTTAATTTCCTAGTGATGTATATAATACTCCCAATTTTGTATTCTCTAAGTATTTTTTTTCTGTTTCTTTTATGTGTGTCTGTTGGAGACATATAATGTCCACTTTTTCTTTAATTAATTTTGTATATATTTTTCTTCTTTTCTCTGGGGAATTTAATCCTTTAATGTTTATCAAAATCAATTCAATTTCTTTATTCATTTGTTTAGTTTGTTGTTTCTTTTAGTTGTTTTCCTTCCTTTTGTTTTTACTTGTTACCTTTTGCTGCCGTCTGCATTCTAGTTTTTACTCCCTCCTCTTTTTGGATTTGGTCTCTACCTTCTTTGGATCTTTCCTTTCCTTCCTCTTCCCTCTCTTCCTGTCTGTCTTCTTGGCTTATTCCTTCTAATCTATCCTCACTTTCTGTCTCGGTTATTTCCTTTATACCTTGCAGTTGTTCATTTATTTCATGTGCTCTTTCTAATGTATCTACCTTGATCCTCTTTCCCTCCCAGGTTATTATCATTCCTTCAGGAATGATCCATCTAAAGTTTAAGTGTTTTCTGTTTAGAGTCAATGCCAAAAAATTGTAGTAATTTCTTTGCTCCCTAACTCTTCTAGGTATCTGTTTTAATATGTTGATCTCCCTTTCTTTGTACAGTATAACCAAATCTTCCCTCTTGTGGCCATAAGAATGCTATCTCTTATCTTTTTCCTTGCAAATCTAACATGTATTTCCCTGGGCAGATGGTGACATCGGGCATAATTTGTCTGTATCCTAAAAGCTTCATCTATTTTGTTTTTAACCTCGTTTTTATCTTTTTGGAGTATTTCTCCTATCAATTCCGCTATTCTATCCTCTATATCTTCCTCTCTTGTTTCTATAATATTTTGGAACCTCAGGAAATATGATGTCCTGTCCATTTCTAAATTTATTAATTGATATTCAAGATCTTTCTGAGATTTAATTGTTCTTTGTTCTACTTTTTCTAATTTTTTTTCATTGCATTCTGTCTTGAGTTCTACCATTTTGATTTGATCCTCATGTTTCTTGATATCCCCTCTCATCAATTCCATACTGGTATTTAACTTCAAAATATCTGAGCTTTTTCATCTTTGGCTGCAAAGCATATAGTCAATCTGATTTCTGTATTGACCGTCTGGTGATATCCTTGTGTAGAGTTGTCACTGATTGTTGGAAAATAGTGTTTGCTATAATCATTCTGCCCTTCTTCATTTTGTATTCCAAGGCCTGTTGTTCCAGTTATCTTTTGGCTTTCTACTTTAACATTCCAATCTCCCATGATGATAAGGACATCATTTTTTGGTGTTAATTTTAGAAGATGTTGTAGAACTTCATAGAAACAGTCAACTTCAGTCTC
Organism: Erythrolamprus reginae; assembly: GCF_031021105.1. Taxonomy (NCBI): domain Eukaryota; kingdom Metazoa; phylum Chordata; class Lepidosauria; order Squamata; family Dipsadidae; genus Erythrolamprus; species Erythrolamprus reginae. Next base: position 67,008,483 of record NC_091953.1, read on the forward strand.
TTCAGCACAAGTGGTTGGGGCATAGACTTGGACTACTGTGATGTTAAATGGTTTTCCTTGGATTTGAACTGAGATCATTCTGTCATTTGGAGGATTGTATCCCAGTACTGCTTTTCCTATTCTTTTATTGACTATGAAGGCTGCTCCATTTTTTCTGAGGAATTCTTGCCTGCAGTAGTATAGCTGATGCTCATCTGAACTAAATTCTCCCATTCCTGTCCATTTTAGTTCACTGATTCCTAAGATCTTGATGTTTAGTCTTATCATCTATAAGCAACTATAACATTATTTTATTCATCAAAAGGTATGAATTTAATGAAATGTAGGAAGGGGTATTTATCTGGTTGACCTGTATTTTCTTAGTATTTATTTTGTGTTCCATGAATGAAGAAAGTTTAATGAATACCAGATGACCCTAAATACTAAAAAATAGTGTTTTGTATTTCTTTGCTGCTATCTAGTGGTCATCTAGGTTTTTGTAATCCATATCTGGAAGTCCTAAAATATATAGTGGAAATGAAATAAATTTCCCCTCCAAAACATTTAATCAAGCAAAGATGTTGATAGCAAAGATGTTTAGAGTGTTTAGAGACTCCAAACCTCAGTACACCCATATGACACCTATGCTCTGCGAGTTGCACTGACTTCCTATTATTCTTCAGGCACAATTCAAGGTGTTAGTTATTACCTATAAAGCCCTGTATGGCTCAGGGCCAGACTATTTAGGGGACCTGCTGCATACCTTCCAGAGACCTATAAGAGCACACAGAGTTGGCCTCCTAAAAGTCTTGTCGACTAAGCACTGCAGGTTGGCAGGACCATGGCAGGACCATGGGTGAGGGCCTTCTCTGTTGCTGCCCTGGCTCTATGGAATTAACTCTCCTCCGAGGTCCATACTATTCCCACCCTAATGACTTTCCATGAGGCCACAAAGACCTGGCTTTGCTGGCAGGCCTGGAGGTCATGAATTAACAACTATCATGGCCAAATTGTATGAATGCTATGTATGTATGCTGATTATTTAGTTTATTATGGGTTTTAATATGGATTTTATTATTAGATTATATATCTGACTTCTGTTTAATTGGTTTTTTTTTGGTATTTTATATTGTTGTAAGCCGCCCTGAATCCTTCAGGATTGGGTGGCATAGAAGTCAAATTAAACAAACAAATATATTATTGCTGCTTTACAGCAGTTTCCTATTCATTATTTTATATGAAATTTGCTGGAGCAGAAAGCCAGTAAGATTATAATGCTAACTGGCACCCTATTGCTTATCCTTGATATAAGAAGCTGATCCTTTTTCTTGCAGGGAGCTGAAGGATTTGTGTCACTGTCCATCTGCAGAGCTTAAGATTCAATCTTATAAAAGCTAATAAAGTACAGGATGCCTTCAAAAGTTATAACTTGGCTGAAAATCAAAGTTTTGTTATAGAGATAGTATTCCATAAAGTAATGCATGTTTTCTTATCTTTTCATGAGTAATATGTAACATAATCTTACTCCGCAGTCTGCATTGGTTGCTGATCAATTTCCGGTCACAATTCAAAGTGTTGGTTATGACCTATAAAGCCTTTCATGGCATTGGACCAGAATATCTCCGGGATTGCCTTCTGCCGCACGAATCCCAGTGACCAGTTACATCCCACAGAGTTGGCCTTCTCTGGGTCCCGTCAACTAAACAATGTCGTTTGGTGGGACCCAGGAGAAGAGCCTTCTCTGTGGCAGCCCCGACCCCCTGGAACCAGCTCACCCCGGAGATCAGAACTGCCCCCACCCTCCTTGCCTTTCGTAAAGTTCTTAAGACCCATCTCTGCTGTCAGGCATGGGGGGACTGAGACATCTCCTCCGGGCCTATACAGTTTATACATGTTTGTGTGTATGCTTGCTTTTAATAATGGAAGTTTTAGTGTTTTTTAAATTATTAGATTTGTTCTTACATTGTCTTTGTTATTGTTGTGAGCCGCCCCGAGTCTATTGAGAGGGGTGGCATGCAAATATAATTAATAATAATAATAATAATAATAATAATAATAATAATTATAATAACAACAACAACAATAACATAATACCGCTTATCCATCTTTTCCTATCTCTTAGCAATACTCGAGATATTGGCCTCTCTAGAATAGTTGCAAAAGCTGTCCCTTTCCCAGTTACTAAATAGATTGTAGTTTGATTTTGATAAACTCTCTGGAAGGATGAAAGAGACAAATGTCCTTTCCCACAGATATTATTATTCCATTTAGGTGAATCACAGAATTAACACAACAGTAAAAGGAAATGAAATGTTTGCTGCTCTGTTTTCTAATACCTCCTCCCAGCGATTGTTATTTCCCCAATATATCATATTGATGTGTTACTAGGCATTATATAAATTAGTCAACTAGTTCCATCAATAATTTGTTTTGTTAACCTTTCAAAATGAAAAGTAAAATTGATCATTTGTATCAATGAATTACTTTAAAAAGTAATCAATTGCTGCGTTATTTTAGCAAAGACCAAACCAAACCAAACCAAACCAAACCAAACCAAGAGTTTCAAATTGTGTTCATATTAGTAACTATTAAAGGACAGCCACTTCAGTTTGATGTATTTCTTCCTTGAAAAACCTTTAATGTGTGGATTAGCAGATGATCTAGGTCAACCATGCAATAATGGTTTTATATATGCAGATCTGTACTGAAGAAGGTGATAGGGTTCCTCAGTTTTTGATACATGTGACATTAGATATGATCAATATTACCCATAGAAGTGAGTTTCTTTCTTTCTTGAAATACTATTTATAAAACTGAGTACACATTTTGTTTCTGCATTGCTAACGGCAACAGTATTTGCTGTTTTATTAGTTCTTACCATAGATCCTGAAACCAGAGAAGGGTTACATATTTTTGTGTTGAATCACCCTGGTATATTGAAGGAACATCACAGCTCCTATTTTGCCTCTGGGCCCAACCCAGGGCCTACCACCTCTCACAATACTAGACAATACAATATCAGAAGTAAAGATCTTCAGATTGCTACTTTCTATTCAGTAAAGGGCTACCAATTTTTTTACTACCACACTGTGGGCATGGTTTATGCAGGATGCCCTGCATTTTCTTTCAACATCTTTCAGGGCAAATTGTGTGCTCTGGGATGGAGCTCCATTTTTGCTACCCCATCCGGACAGCAGCCCACCCCTGGTTCTATTATATCTCAAGACCTAAGTGGTCACCTAACATCAATAACGTCATCAAAAAAGCACAACAAAGAATATTCTTTCTGCTCCGAATCAGGGACCTCAAACTGCCCAAGGAGCTGCTGATACAGTTCTACAGAGGAATCATTGAGTCTGTCATCTGCACCTCTATAACTGTCTGGTTTGGTTCTGCAACCCAACAAGACTGACATAGACTGCAGAGGATAATCAGAACTACAGAAAAAACAATTGCTGCCAACCTGTCTTCCATTGAGGACCTGTATACTTCATGAGTCAAAAAGAGAGCTGTGAAAATATTTACTGACCCCTCGCATCCTGGACATAAACTGTTTCAACTCCTACCATAAAAACATCACTACATAGCACTGCACACCAGACAACTAGGCACAAGAACAGTTCCCCCCCCGAACATTATCATTCTGCTAAACAAATAATTCCCTTAACAAATAATTCCCCTTTGTCAAACTATTAACTAAGTCTGCACTATTATTACTACAGTACTAGTTTTTTCTCATCATTCCTATCACCCATTTCCTTCCACTTATGACTGTATGATGAATGATCTCTGGTGGGCCCAGGACAGGGGTTTATCCTCTGTCCTGGTGCTTCTTGACCTCTCAGCGGCTTTCGATACCATCGATCATGGTATCCTTCTGCGCCGGCTGGAGGGGTTGGGAATGGGAGGCACTGTTCTTCAGTGGTTCTCCTCCTATCTCTCTGGCCAGTTGCAGTCGGTGTTAGTGGGGGGTCAGAGGTTGACCACTAGGTCTCTCCCTTGTGGAGTGCCCCCAGGGTCGGTCCTCTCCCCCCTGCTATTCAATATCTACATGAAACTGCTGGGTAAGATCATCCAAGGGCATGGGGTGAGATATCATCAGTACGCTGATGATACCCAGCTTTACATCTCCACCCTATGTCCAGTCAGTGAAGCAGTGGAAGTGATGTGCCGGTGCCTGGAGGCTGTTGGGGTCTAGATGGGTGCCAACAGGCTCAAACTCAACCCTGACAAGACGGAGTGGCTGTGGGTCTTGCCTCCCAAGGACAACTCCATCTGTCCGTCCATTACCCTGGGGGGAGATTATTGACCCCCTCAGAGAGGGTCCACAACTTGGGCATCCTCCTCAACCCACAGCTAACATTAGAGCACCACCTTTTGGCTGTGGCGAGGAGGGTGTTTGTCCAGGTTTGCCTGGTACACCAGTTGAGGCCCTACTTGGACAGGGAGTCACTGCTCACGGTCACTCATGCCCTCATCACCTCGAGGTTCAACTACTGCAATGCTCTCTACATGGGGTTACCTTTGAAGAGTGTTCGGAAACTTCAGATCATGCAGAATGCAGCCGTGAGAGCAATCATGGGCTTCCCAAGGTATGCCCATGTTACACCAACAGTCCACAGTCTGCTTTGGTTGCCGATCAGTTTCCGGTCACAATTCGAAGTGTTGGTTATGACCTATAAAGCCCTATATGGCATCGGACAAGAATACCTTTGGGACTGCCTTCTGCCGCACGAATCCCAGCAATGGATTAAGTCCCACAGAGTTGGCCTTCTCCGGGTCCCATCGATTAAACAATGCTGTCTGGTGGGACCCAGGGGAAGAGCCTTCTCTGTGGTGACCCCAGCCCTCTGGAATCAACTTCCCCCAGAGATTAGGACTGCTCCCACCCTCCTTGCCTTTCGAAAGCTCCTGAAGACCCAGCTATGTCACCAGGCATGTGGAAATTAATATACCTCCAGCTATTAATACTCACAGAGAAGACCACCAACTATAGTTTAAAAAGTTTTATTCACGTTTCTCAGTGGATTTTGTGAGAATAAATTTGGAGGAGAGAAGTGCCATAAATTAAGGCTGTATGTGTTATGAACATTATTTGGGGAAAATATTTTGAAACTTGCGCACTTCTATTAGGTTTTGTAAAGCAATCTGTGTTGGTTTATTTACTTTTGTTTGGTCATCCAAGCTAATCTGAAAAAGATATATCTGCTTTAAAGCTCTGATTCATAAACGAAGTAAACCTTTAGAGCAGCATTATTCAAAGGCAAGCCTGAGCACAGTGATAGTCTTCTGGTACACACACACACACACACACACAAACACGGTGAGAAAGAGTATAATGCCTAAAATTTATTTTGCAATCAGATATAATTCCTGTGGTATAATAGGAAAAAATCGAGTACTCTGATGCACGCAATGCCAAATGCATATTTTGATTTGAAAATTTTATTATTGTCATTAAGCCAGCAAATAAGCAAGCAAGCAGAAAGTCTGAGCAAGAATGCATGACACAGAGAGCCTGAACTGAAATTCAGATAAAATCCTACACCACCTTAAATGACAATTTAAGCATTATGTTTTCTAAGTATGGAGCCCAATCCTGTACAAGTCTATTTAGACATTCCAGATGATAATAAATTAAGCCTAAAATTGAGTTTCTTCAACCTGCAGCTCTCTGGATATGTATCCTGAAGTTCATATGTTTCCTAGATAGCATAGCTATTTACTATGGTGATTGACAATGATAGAAATTATAATCTAACATATTTGGTCGGAACCCAATTGATCAAAGCTGATTTGATCACCTCATATGTAAGTGATCGATATATATTTCATTCTTACTTTATCTGTGTTTGCAGACTTCAGTTCAGAAGTCAGTTTCATGTATTAAAATCAACCTGCATTATATCTGCTTCATAGATCATTACTAACATACCTCTAAAATAGTTACATGTTATAATGACTTTGTTTGCACCACAAGCCTTCCTCCTATATCCAAACAATGTCAAGATGTATTAAATGTGAAAAATCCAGTAGGGACCTTGGCTCCCACTTGGTATTTTGATTCCAACGTCTCCATAAATCATTATGCATAGTTCAATTTATAGACATGAACATCTGCTTATCATATAGCACTTAGGATTGCAGGTGTATTTCACTACTAAAATAAACATTTATTCCTCTCAATTACCCAGGCTAAGGGACATTAGGCAGATGCTAAGGGGAGTTTATGCAAGGAAACATTTCAGATATGAACACATCATAGTTATTCTGTCCATGATTGCCTTCCCCATTCTAGTATCCCCCAGACACTATTGCCATCATTCCTGCAAGCATGGTCATTAGCTGTTGAAGTTGGATGATGGAACTTCTATTCAAATGCATCTGGATGATGACAAATTGAAGAAGGCTGCCTTATGCAGAATGGAAATGGGACTATATGTTGTGACTTGATCCTGCTTTCAAGAAATATCACAAGTCTGAAAGCAAGAGTGAGAAAACAAATCTTGATTTTGCCCCAAAATTAAATAAAGCTCCACCCAACCCACACACAGGGCAGGTAGTTCCAGATCATCTGCCCCAGTCAGAGGATATGACATCAAAAAGTGGATGATACACATCAGTCATGGATTACATATTTGGCATATTTGAACTATCTGTCATTAGAGAATTTTTTGAACTTGCAACTGAGTGTTTGACCATCTACAAGCAATACATAAGCTTGGCTTCTCCTGGGTACTCCAAAAACCAAAATTTCTTATGATGACTTGGGGCATAATTTGCAGAAAATAGCTGGCCAATGCTGGGATTAAAAATGTGGATGGAAAAACTAGTAAAAACTTCAATTCTGTTATACCTAAAAATCCCTGTTTAACTATAGAATTACTGAGCCTTGCTATATTTCCAATCCAATTTATTGCGTTAAATAAGACAGCAACCTTGAAAAACTATCAAGCAAGAAAAGGGCACAACAAAAATAAAAAAATTACATTATTCTGATGTTTCAAAATGAATTATTATTACTGTCAAGACAGTTTACTGAAAAATAAACTCCATCAAAATAAAAATGTATGTGTATATAATGTGTGTATTTATATGAAATTCATTTCTCTATTTGGCACAGAAATTATTTAGATTTGTGAGAAAACTATAAGCAATATTGAAAAGATCCATTTTATTGAAGTCATGTACATTTGAGCCAGCAAGAAATAATGTAGTAACTATGGGTTAAATCAGAGCTATGGTGTGGTGTCATCTGCTTAGACAAAACGAGAGGGGGGGGGAACAGCCAATAGGAAGCAAAAGAAACTGCCTATGTGGGAGAGGTTCCCAGCTGATGTCAAATAAAGCTGGACAGACGTTCAGAGATAGTGTGGAAATAAGGGCAGATTGATGGACTGTGGGATGCTTTCTGGGGCCATATATTTTCTTTTTGGGGAGCCTTGGGAAAGACTCAAGAGAACAATCTCAAAGATAATAATAGTGATAGTAATAGTAATAGTGATTATTAGAGAATATATGTTGCCTGGTGTTGAACTGTGGATTCCTTGGTGCTTGATTGTTTTCTTGCAAACATTTCATTAGCCAACTAGCTCAGTGTTTCCCAAACTTTTTGGAGCCACGGCACATTATTCATATTTTCAAAATCCTGGGGAATATTGAACGGGGGGGGGGGGGGGCTAAAGAAAAATGTGGACAAAAAAAATCTCTCTCTTCCTCCCTTTCGCTCTATTTCTCCCTATTTCTCTCTCTTCCTTCCTTCCATTCTTTCTCTCTCTCCATCCCTCTTTCTTTCTTCCTCTCTTTCTTCCTCTCTTTATCTCTCCCTCCTTCCCTTCCTCTATGTCTTTCTCTCTCCCTTGCTCTCTCTCTCTCTCTCTGTCTCTCTTGCTATCTCTTTCTTGCTTTTTTCTCTCTTTCTTGCTCTCTCTCTCTCTTTCACTGTCTCTTGCTATATGTCTCTTTCTTTCTCTCTCTCTGCCACTCTTGCTATCTCTCTTTCTTTCTCTCTCTCTTTCTCTCTCTCTCTTTCTCTCTCTCTCTGTCTCTCTTGCTATGTCTCTCTTTCTTTCTCTCTCTCTCTGCCTCTCTTGCTATGTCTCTCTTTCTCTCTCTCTTTCACTGTCTTTCTTGCTATGTCTCTCTCTCTCTGTGTCTCTTTCTCTCTCTCTCTCTCTGCCTCTTGCTATGTCTCTCTTTCTTTCTCTCTCTCTCTGCCTCTCTTGCTATATCTCTCTTTCTCTCTCTCTTTCTCTGTCTCTCTTTCTCTCTCTGCCTCTCTTGCTATGTCTCTCTCTCTCCCTGCCTCTCTTGCTATGTCTCTCTTTCTTTCTTTCTCTCTCTCTCTGCCTCTCTTGCTATATCTCTCTTTCTCTCTCTCTTTCTCTGTCTCTCTTTCTCTCTCTGTCTCTCTTGCTATGTCTCTCTTTCTTTCTCTCTCTCTCTGCCTCTCTTGCTATGTCTTTCTCTCTCTCTTTCTGTCTCTCTTTCTCTCTCTCTCTGTGTCTCTCTTGCTAAGTGTCTCTCTCTCACTCTCTCTCTCTGCCTCTCTTGCTATGTCTCTCTCTCTGCCTCTTGCTATGTCTCTTTCTCTCTCTCTCTTGCTATGTCTCTTTCTCTCTCTCTCTTTCTGTCTCTCTTTCTCTCTCTGTCTCTCTTGCTATGTCTCTCTTTCTTTCTTTCTCTCTCTCTGCCTCTCTTTCTCTGTCTCTCTTTCTCTTTCTCTGTCTCTTTCTCTGTCTCTCTTTCTCTGCCTCCCTTGCTATGTCTCTCTTTCTCTCTCTCTCTCTCTTTCTGCCTCTCTTGCTATGTCTCTCTTTCTTTCTCTCTCTCTCTCTTGGCTGACTGTGAGCGGGAGCCCTGACGATGGCAGCTGGACGTGCTGCTGGACGCCGTATATGCCAGCCCCGCAGCGCCAGCATGTACGGCATCCAGCAGCACGTCCAACCGCCACCGTCGGTGCCTCCACCCTGGAGCTCCCTCTCGCCGCCCCCATCTTCCCACGACCGCCTGGGGCCACTGCAGCCGGCACCCTCCCGCTCCCACCGCCAGTGCCCTCCCGCCGGGCCCCAAAGGACACTTGCCGCCGACGCCAGGGAAGCTCCAGCTGGGCGGGGCGCTGCCGGTGCCTCTGAGCTCCCACTCGCAGCTGTCCCCCGGCTCCTGCCCGATGCCCCGGTTTCTGGTGCTCTCCTGCTGGGCCCCAAAGAAGGAAGGCAGGAAAAAGGAGGCACAAAGAATGAAGCTCTCCTTTTTCCTGCCTTCCTTCTTTGGGGCCCAGCAGGAGAGCACCAGAAACCGTGGCAACAGGCAGGAGCCGGGGGACAGCTGCAAGTGGGAGCTCGGAGGCACCGGCAGCGCCCCGCCCAGCTGGAACTTCCCTAGGAGCTTCGCGGCACACCTGACCGTGTCTCGCGGCATACTAGTGTGCCGTGGCACACCGGTTGGGAAACGCTGAACTAGCTAACAGGCAATAATGATGTGGATAAAGAACTGTCTGCATGAAAAAAATCCAAGTTCAGAAAGCATGGAGAACATCAAAAGGATTATTCCAGCTGGGGATAAGATAAAAGGAACTGGGGGGGGGGGGGGAGAGATATTTCAAGAAAATGGGAAACGCAAGCACCTATTGGTGTTGGATCATGTTAGATAAGCCAATGAAAGATAGGGAATGCTGAGCAATGCTGCCTTTATACAATAGTTTTTGTTATACTTCATTTAAAAAAAGTTCTTGGTGAGAGAGGCAGGAGGGAGAGAGATGCGTTAGTAAATGAAACATACAATGTGTATATAGTTCTCATGCACAGGTTATGTTTTATCTGGATTGTGAAGCTTCACACTGAAGAAGATGCATTATCTTGCACAGATAATACTTAAAATTATAAAGGGATAACTGAATGAATACTATCTGCAAAGAAAAGAACTGTTGGTAGTTGTATTTATATTATCTTTTCATTCCTATGCTAGGTTTCTCCATGCATTTCTTCTATGTAGAAAAACAGTTAAATTCTTGGGAGCTAGATGAGAGAGATTCCTTTTTAGTTGTTGTTTTTAATCACTATTTTATATTACATCTATATATTGTAGATGTTCAATATTATGCAGCTTAATGGGGGTGAGTTATTATGCTGTATGCCACCCAGAGAAAGAGATTTGGGTATCTTTAAAAATTATAATTATGGTTGTGGACTTGTGTGTTCTGAGGAAGCTGAGATCTATTCCAGAGGTTCAACCATAGTGGACATGTCTCATCAGAGGAGCAATATAAAGAGTGAACTTCCCATTAAAAAATAATGTGAGATGTAATCTCACCATATTTTGCTCATAACAGATCAGTCATCAACAAGCACTGGACTAGGTGTTGGACATTGGTGACAAAGTACTGTTGGTTGAGCAACCAGAGCCAGCAGCTGCAAAACTATCAGACTGCCAGCCTTAAAAATTATAAGCAAGAAACGACTTGTCAGTAGGGAAAACCAACTTGAAAACCAAAATGGAAAATCCAACTAGAACTGAAAATCACAAGCTTGAGATCAGATGTAGTGATGGGCGAACCAAACCTGCACAATTTGGGTCCGTACCGAATTTTGCGGTGTTCAGTATGCCGAACACGAACCCGAAATTTTTTGAAACTTCGGGCAAAGTTCGGGGTCGCGTTTGGTGTTCGGAGTTTTGATATCACCGGCAGGTTGCTAAGGACGCCAAGATGATCACTTCCTGGGTTCCATGGAATCCAGGAAGTGATCATCTTGGCGTCCTTAGCAACCTGCTGGTGACGTCAAGGCTTCACCCCCGGAATCTCTTCGTGGGAGTGATTCCCCAGCTCCTTCAAAGGGAGGTCTTCATGTAAAAATAAACATTGTTATTTTTACGTGAAAGGACACCGCAGCGGTCCTGCAAGCAAAGGGCGGTCCTTTCACGTAAAAATAAACATGTCTATTTCCACTATGTTATTCTGTTATTCTGATTGCCTAATTATTGACATCACTAGCATACAAAGATTCCAACTAAAATTAGAATGATCAATAATTTAAAGAACAGAGGGCAGAGAAGCTTATATAAATAAATAGGCAAATTTAGATCAGCCAATGTGCAAGGGAAGAAACCATGTTATATCTTATTTGTTAAGCAAACTAAATTATGAATGGAAACAATAGATTTATAAGATATATTTGCTCCCAACTAGTATATTATGTTCACAGAATAGTTTTTATTTCTTGCACCTTTCCATTTTCGGGCCTATTACTTCCTCCCCTTTCTAAATCTCTTCCTCAATATCTTTTTAAAAATTCCTTCTTTTATCATAACCAAAAACCTCTAAAAATGTCTTTAGGTATGTAATCAAACCTGTAATCTTCATCTTCATTACAATATCATTATCATTTTCTTAATAATTGGGATTTCATATATTATTTCAAAACAATTGCTTAAATCAAACTTCCATATGATAAATATTCAGATTTTTCATTTAAAACATATTCCATAAGTTAAAATCATTACTATCTCAATAGGTCACTAAATAACAATTCAGGGTTACTCAATCATTAATTGTAAAATATTTCTTCTACAAGATGATATTTATCTTGTAGGAGAAACCACACTCTCAAAAAAGTAAATATATTCATATTAATTATGTAGAACAAATGATTAATGCCAAAATACATACTATTAGAATGAATTGAAAGGATTTGAATAGATTGGAATAGAATAGATTGGAATTGAGTAAGGTAGGGTAGGGTAAGATAAGACAGGATAGAATAGGACAGGACAGGACAGAACAGGAGATAAGAATAGAGCAGAGTAGAATATAAAGAACAATAGAATGAAGAATTAATGGGACAGAACAGAACAGAGATTGGAATAGAGATTAGAATAGAGCAGAACAGAACAGAATAGAACAATAGAATAGAATAGAATAGAACAGAATAGAGAATGAATAGAACAGAAAGGAGATTGGAATAGAGATTAGAGCAGAACAGAATAGAATATTCATAACTCTCAAAACAAGCTTATATACAAAGAGAAACTCCTGTGTGCTTATTCCCAAATAAATGTACATGAGTTTGCATTCTGAGGCTCATACTGTGGATACTTATTCTGATATTTTCAAGGAGGTTATAGGTTTATAAGGTATTTGAATGAAATTAATCAATGCATTCATTGAGGCCAAAATGCACTCTTGTCCAAAACATTTCAGCTATAATGGCTATTATACAAAGAGGATCAGTGTAAGAATATACCTATATCCTCAGATGAATTATACTGTATATAGGATTATATACTCAGAATTACATCTATCCCATACAAGATAGAAAAATGGGAAACGGCAAAATGTTTGAGAAGGAGAGGTTATCAAAACTGAATGTTGGCTGATGCAGCCTTGGCATATGGAGAAGATTAAAAGAAGGCATGCATACACAAACATAAAAACCAGATATAAACAAAGATAACATTTGTGTTTGCTTTGTGCAGGATGCAAGCACATTCCTAAAAGTAACTGGAGCACCATATTCTATACAACTTTAGAGACACCACCAGTCCAATCAAGACTGTGTGGGTGCAAAAATTGGCTTTCAACTGACGTGTTTTCAATTTTTGCAGAACTGTGTTTTTCTATTCCTGAAACACATCCACTATATAAAATTATTACAGGAGAGCTAATGCAGGACAGGCGATCAGCTGCCATTTCTTGTTTCAGAGCTCTGCAATTAATTTAGAATACCATCTTTGCACAGAGATAAAATCAACTGGAATTTTTCAAGTCTCTAACTAAGATATGCCCAAATCCATTTCCAGTAGCCTAAAGAACCTTGGCTACATTCAATCTGAAGTACTATTGTCTTCTATTGGATGCTGTGTCTTAAAAATAATACCTGAATAATTTCATTATACAATGAAATTTTATGCAAAAGCTTTATATGTGTATTTTTCCTTCCATTGGATTGGAATGTTGCTGTACCAAACGGAACAATTACAATGTTGTGATATATGCCAATCCGTAGATTCCTAAGAATATTAGAGTCTTCAAATGGGTGCAAGTGTTACCAATGTTTAGGATGCTGTGGGAAAAACATCCAAAAGCTAAAAAAACCCCAAACCTGTTAACATTGCATAGCTGCTGCACGTATTTATGCACTTCTGGTGATTCTATCTTTCCATTTCTAACAGCTTATATGTAAGTGTTTATACTTCTGTGTGTAAAATAAAAAGAGTAGTGAGGAAAAAAATTATAGATAAAAATGCTTTTTACATCTAAGATGCAGAATAACAAATGATGGTGAGGCCTAACTTACAGTATACAAACCCTTTCAACAGGCGCCTAGCTCTCCATACAATTATTTTTCTATGATTAATTTTAATTTTTAACTTGAATTACATATTTATTACTTCATTGTTCATAATTTTAATATAATTATTGCACTGGTTGTAACTATTGGTTTCTATACTGGTTAGATTCAGTTGTGTGATATAATCAATGAATAAATATTTATTATACTGAAATTTGAAAATGCAGTGAGTGAGGAATTCTATTCATGAAACAGTGTGGATATAAAGGATTCAATCCTGTTTTTAAACCTGAAATAAAAAGGAAGCATTATTCTATCCCCCATAGTTACCTTCCTTTTCTATGTAAGGACTGGACAGCATGTGCCACCAAACGATGTCTCTTGTATCATGTACCAGATTGTTAACATCTGTTTTAATGTCACGTTAAGCCTTAAGGACAAATTTGTAGATTTAAAGTATCAAATGAATGAATGAATGAATGAATGAATGAATGAATGCTTTCTGTCAGAGTGTTTCATTTTTTTAATGATAATTTGTTTTTTAAATAATTTGAATTTTTATATCAAAAGCATTTGTTTTTGCTTTTTTATATTGTTTATTTTTGGTGTTCAATATCTCATCTGGCCAGAGGCCACCGTTAGCAACAATGAGGAATGCACAATGTATTTTCCAATAGTCTGTGTTTGCATGCTTCCTTTTAACATTAATCAGTTTGCTACTTTGGAGCCTTGATGATAATCTCAGAAATTATATTGAATTTCAAGACAGGCTTTGTTCTCACATTCCATTTAGACAGTTTACACATCAAATCATTGCTAGCTATTTGGGTTTCAGCAAGTTGCTAAACAGTTTATTCAATATCAGATCTCCATGTCTTCTGCAGTTGTTTTCAGTTTTCCATCTTTTCTGCAGTTGTTTGCAGTTTATTTTCCTGCCAAAGAAGCACATTGTGTGTTTCAAAGTGAGCAATAAACATATGAAAGTTTGGCTGAATCTATATTCTGTGAATCAGCTATCTTCTATTCTATTTTTAATTTTGAAACTTGAATATAGTGTATATTGTTTAGGAATAGTGTGCTATCAGATTAACAAACATATAAGCTCATGCTTGTACATTTTATTAAAGAATAATAACTTTCTTCTTTAGATAATTAAAGAATGAAATGGATTTTCTTCGTCAAAGGCAACCAAAGACTTTTGCTAGACCTATAGCAAGAATAAAAACAAATAATTTCAGGGACTCATACATTTTTTTGTTGAAAGCAGGCAAAGTTTGGAATGTTTTTCAAAATGCTCGTTCTAGGTTTCAACAATGGAACAATCACAATACGTTTTATTGAAATTCATAATTTAGCTAGTTTGGAGAGAAACAAATGAAAGCTATAGTGAACCAGAACTGACTCATAAGGGAATTTCACTGAAAGTTACTGAAGAAGTTGCTTTTTGTAGTTTTTATTTCATCATGTTGATTTCTGTGTCTGACTTAGGATATCAAGTCAACCTGGTAGACAGGTTGTAAATTTTGGGGGCTAGATATGATCATTGAGGTGCAAAATTATTTAGTAAATACTTTATCAATAATAATGATCAATAAAGGAGAATATCTCTGAGTTGGTTGTTTTCTTCCAGATATTTCATTACCCAATAGGTAATATCATCAGTGCTGCCTGATGTTACCTAGTTTGGGTAATGAAACATCTGGAAGAAAACATCCAAGCTCAGAGAGCACTAGGACCCTTCAGAATAATTATCACAAGGCATCACTATTAAGAGCATGCTTATGCTACCTCAAATGCTAGATTTCTTTTTAAGGTTCACTGCAACTCAGAATATCTTGAACAATTACTATGATATATTTCAGTAGCAACAAATAATCCAGGGCTTCATTACTGATCTTACATTGCCACTGAGTTTTTGTAGTAACATAGAACCAGGAGTGTCTGCAGGGTATGGTTAAGAAAATCAAGATAATAGTTGCAGCACATCTTATAATCAAGATGAATATTGATTGTACCATTGTGGCTACTACGTTAGCCACCCTTGTGTGCAAACTTTCTTCTTAGGCAGCCAAGGTGACTTATTTATTTATTTTATTTATTTATTGGATTTGTATGCCGCCCCTCTCTGAGGACTCGGGGCGGCTCACAACATGTCAAAAACAATATACCATATACATAACTAAAAATCCAATTAATATAGTAAAAAACTTTAAAAAGTTGACTTTCTTCGACTTCAACAGTAGTAGGAAGAATAAGCTCTTTATCAAGTTGCTTTACCATTCTTCCAATAGCTTAAGGCTTTAATGACTAAACAAAATTCATATAAAATATACTGAAAATTTAAGGGGAACAAGCAAGCAGTTTGATTTGATTTTTCCCTTTCTGTATGGACTGCAGGAGCAATAAATGAATGGTAATATTTATAATAACTTAGGAATCAGTGACTGGCCCTTGGTGTACTGTACAGCTTTCAAAGATCAGGAGAAGTGAATGCAGGCACATAGCTGACAGCTTTGACGTTATTTTCTGAGCATTTCCTTGATAATGATATTATGTTTGTTTCAGACAAAGGTTGTTGCAAATCATGTTTTAGCTACAGTGCAACGAGTAGAATGACAGTCAATGATATATTTTGCATTTTGTAGGATAGGAAACATGTGGATCAGAAAAAAGGTTAAATAAAGACTCATAGAATCCCAAAATATAGTTTGTAGATCCTCCTCCCTTCCAACATTTACCTTTATAAATTTATCAATTTATTTATCAAATAAGGAATTTGTATTGGCTCCAGAAGAATGGGAGAAAGTTGAGATATAAATCCATCATTAGCATCATTATCATTTTAAAAGTACTTTCTTTTCCAATGGTATATAGAAATCCTAGTCAGGAGAAGGATGGATTCATATAAAGATGCATTATCTATGCCAGTGATTTTCAACCTTTGTAGAGCCGCGGCACATTTTTTACATTTACAAAACCATGGGGCACATGGGGGGGGCAGCTAAAAAAAGATTGGACAAAAAAAATTCTCTTCCTCCCTTTCGCTCTATTTCTCCCTCTTTCTCTCCCTCTTTTTCTCTCTCTCCATCCCTCTTTCTCTCTTCCTTCTTTCCTCTTTTTTGCTCTCTTTCTCTCTCCCTCCCTCCCTCCCTCTATGTCTTTCTCTCTCCCACCTTCTCTCTCTCTCTCTTGCTTTCTTTCTCTCTCTTGCCCTCTCTCTTGCTTTCTTTCTCGTTCTCTTTCTCTCTCTTGCTTCCTTTCTCTTGCTTGCTTCCTTGTTTTCTTTCTCTCTTGCTTGCTTTCTCTTTCTCTCTCTTTCTTTCTCTCTCTCTTGTTTTCTTTCTCTGAGCTTCACGGCACACCTGACCATGTCTCGCGGCACACTGGTTGAAAAACACTGATCTATGCGATGGCTTTGGAATTGGCTGCTATGCTGAGTTCTTTTTTTGTAGTCACCTAAATCTAATATATAATCATATGTTAGAAGTGAGTATTAAGTGTATCAAGTCTTTTAACACTCTGTTAGGTGCAGAAACCCTAATAAAAAGCATCAGTGTAGTTATCCACCCTCCACAATGATTGTAAGCTCATCACTTGTCTTGGTAACTGGTTCCCTTATAGAATTGCTCTAACTGTTCAATTATGTATGAAGTATGGGGAGATTTTTAAAAACCCACTCAATTGGAATTTTTCATACTGTAACTGAAATGAACTTAAAACCATTATTTTGTGTCCTGTCCTTTGGAACAATACAGAACAAACCTCAAACTTCTTTTGTGTGCTTTCCTTTCATGTATTTGAAGAATGTAGCCTCTCTAATCAGCAGGACATCATAAATAGGCATAATAAAGCTAGCATGTGAGTTTGCTGCTTCAATGCCCGCTGCAAGGCTGGTCATCCTGTAGTGGTAGTTTTCCCATGAACCTTTTGGCACATGGGATGTTGAGAATGTTTAGAACAAAAGCTGAAGCTCTGGGCTTCCAGGATGGAACTGGCAACCTTGCTTTGATCAGTGCAACTGGACTGGGTCCATAAAGAGAGAAAGGGAGATCAAAAGGAAAACTATGACAAGTTATAATGAAGAGTGATGTAGAGAGCAAGAATTACTTTGATGTTTAAAGATGCATATTGTTCTTTCCATAAACCTTCTATCTGATATCTGAAGTTTGAGGGATCCTGTATATTATTTAAAAATACATACAGTATTTCCTTTCAAAAATATTCATAAAATTCCTTCAAGGGCCAAAACAAATCATGTTTACTTGAGCTAGAATAATGACTCTTCTATTTAGGTTTTTCCTATTTTATGCAGGAATTAAACTCCAGTTTTAATGAATGTGTATGTTGGTATAAAGAAGAATCATGTATTTTATTTATTTAAACTTTTCAGTGTGTCTTCTGTTGAATAATTAGTGGAACAAAAAGCATATTGGGGAAAAGGAACATGAATGTTTAAAAACCTGAGATATCACTAAAATATTTTCTTCAGCCTATAAGGAATATTTATTGGAGTCAGTCATGATCAACAGATTTTGCATGGCTATTCAAGTTAGGTTACAGATTTGAAGGATTAAAGAACAATCAGAAAATCAAATTAAGGACTGACGATGGAGGGGCAAACTGGGAGCACAGACAAACCATAACAATTTGGGTATGAGCAAGAATTTAGGAAGCTCACAAACAAAAGCGAAGTCAGAATCAGATCATGGGGAGAACACACAAAAGGCAAGTTTCAAAAGCAGAAGCAAGGACAGGTCAAGGTGAGAGGAGAAATTGGCCTGGCATCTGAACTGCAAACAAGGATAGCAGCTGTCACGTTGCTTATATACTGTACATCTTGCTTTCCATGTGCTGTTTTATATAACCCAAGGCAACCAAAGAGAAATCAAGAGGTTTTGATCAGTCATAGCACAAGGGCTGTCCAGTTGCAATAGCTAAAGAGTGTTAGTATAAAATAAAAGAATAAATAGACAGTAGGGATGTTTTTTCTCCAGGGGGATACATATCATGACTGCACAGCTTGATTAGAGTCCTTCAATGATGAGATGCAGTAGAAACATAGAAACATAGAAAAAGACTTCATGGTCCATCTAGTCTGCCCTTATACTATTTCTTGTATTTTATCTTAGGATGGATATATGTTTATCCCAGGCAAGTTTAAATTAAGTTACTGTGGATTTACCAACCACGTCTGCTGGAAGTTTGTTCCAAGGATCTACTACTCTTTCAGTAAAATTATATTTTCTCATGTTGCTTCTGATTCCCCCCCCCAACTAACCTCAGATTGTGCCCCCTTGTTCTTGTGTTCACTTTCCTATTAAAAACACTTCTCTCCTGCACTTATTTAACCCTTTAGCATATTTAAATGTTTCGATCATGTCCCCCATTTTCCTTCTGTTCTCCAGACTATACAGATTGAGTTCATTAAGTCTTTCCTGAAACATTTTATGCTTAAGACCTTCCACCATTTTTGTAGCTCGTCTTTGGACCCATTCAATTTCATCAATATCTTTTTGTAGATGAGATCTCCAGAACTGAACACAGTATTCCAAATGTGGTTCCTACTGCCTGACTGCACTGTTCACCCATTTTGAGACTGTCAGAAATCACTACCCCTAAATCCTCTTCTGAAGTTTTTGCTAGCACAGAACTGCCAATACAATATTCAGATTGAGGATTCCTTTTGCCCAAGTGCATTATTTTACATTTGGAAACATTAAACTGCAGTTTCCATTGCTTTGACCACTTATCTAGTAAAGCTAAATCATTTGTCTTATTACAGACGCCTCCAGGAATATCAACCTCATTGCACACTTTAGAGTCATCGGCAAATAGGCAAACCTTCCCTACCAAACCTTCCCCTATGTCACTCACAAAGATATTAAAAAGAATAGGACCCAGAACAGACCCTTGTAGCACACCGCTTGTAACCAGGCTCTGCTCAGAATACTCACCATTAACAACAACCTTCTGATATCTATGCTTCAGCCAACTGCAAATCCAGCCAACTATCCAGGGATTAAGTCCAATCTTCACTAACTTATCTATCAGCTCTTTATGTGGAACCGTATCAAAGGCTTTGCTGAAGTCCAGATAGGCAATATCCATGGCACCACCTTCATCCAACACCTTTGTGACATAGTCAAAGAAATCAATGAGATTAGTCTGACATGATTTGCCCTCAGTAAAGCCATGCTACTTTGGGTCCAATAAGTTATTGGTATTTAGGTGCTGATTTATGAGTAGTCTCTATCATTTTAACTATAACTGATGTCAAACTAACTGGCCTGTAGTTACTATCTTCTTCTCTACTGCCTTTCTTGTGGATAGGCACAACATTGGCCATTCTCCAATCATCAGGAACATATCCTGTTAAAGGATTGGTTAAAGAAATCAGTCAGGGGGGTGGCAATCACATATCTGAGTTCTTTAAGAACTCTCGGGTGGATGCCATCTGGACCCATTGCCTTATTTGTCTTTAATCATTCAAGTTCTTCTAAGACATCAGCCTCTGAGATCACTGGAGCTGAATCCCTACAGCTGGAAGCAATGCTATATCCACCCATGGTATTATATTTTAAGCTGCCTTCTGAGAAAAATGAACAGAAGTAGCTATTGAAATGGTTAGCGACCTCCTTATTCCCATCAATGTATGTATTATTGCCAGTACTAAGCTTCGCGATGCTGCAGTTTTTCTTCTTCCTATCACTAATATATCTGAAAAAGGTTTTATCCCCCTTCTTCACAGATTTGGCAATTTCTTCCTCTTTTGAGGCTTTAGCAGCATATATTATCTGTTTTGCCTCCTTCTGCCTCATTTTATATACCTCTCTGTCAGCTATACTTCCAGACTCTTTATATCTCCTGTAGGCAGACTTTTTTTCATTGACTATAGCCCTTACATCATTGCTAAACCATAGCGGTTTCTTCTTCCTTTTACCTTTAGTTATTTGCCTTGTATACTGTCTAGTGGCTTTTAAGATGACCTTTTTTAATACAGTCCACTGGGCACTTGCTCCTGCCATTTTATTCCTGCCCTTTAATTCATTATTTAAATATTTCCCCATTTTATTGAAATTTGTTTTTCTGAAATCCAATACTTTGGTTGTAGTATAGGATTGCTCACAATCAGTTTTTACATCAAACCACAAACATAGGTGGTTACCTAAATTTTCTCCCACCTTAACCTCTGAAACCCAGTTCCCATTCATAAAAACTAAATCTAGAATATTCTCCCCTCTAATCAGTGTCTTAACCAGCTGTGCCAGAGGTGATCCTGTAAGGGCCTCTACTATATTCTTATTTTTGCATGTAAGGGCACTAGGGATATTCCAGTTAACATCAGGCATGTTGAAATCACCCATAATCACAATATCTCCCTTTTCTGCCATTTGGGTAATTTCATCCACCATCTTGTTGTCATAATCCTCAGATTGCCCTGGAGGCTTTTGGCTTTCCCCAAATCTAATGACAGAACCCTCTTTAGTTTGCATGCAAACCCAGAGAGTCTCCAGCTCTTTACATGTATTTTGAATTAGTGTTGCTTTTAGACTTTCCTTAACATAAATGGCTACTCCACCTCCCCTTCTCTCTACTCTATCCTTCCTATACAATGTATATCCTGGTGTGGGTATTTCTCAATCATTGAAGTCCTTAAAACATGCTTCAGTTATGGCAAGCAGATCCAAATTATCTCTAGATATTATGGCCATTAACTCACAGAGCTTGTTGTTCAAACTTTGAGCATTTGTGCACATAACCCGAAGAACATTATTATCATTATTTGTTTGTCCCTTATCCTCAACAACTACATCTATTTCATTTACAGCTCCCTTTTCAACTGATTTATCCTCGTTGTCCGGGGACAGAAATCATCCACATCGGTTACATCTCTGTCCCCTTTACCTAGTTTAAATGCCTGTCCAAAAAAGTTCCGAACTTTTCACCAAGCACCCGGGTACCTCTGTATGATGGATGCAAACCATCCCTCTTAAACAACTCCCTATTAGACCACCTACTGACATCATGACTTACATATCCAAAATCTTCAGCTTTACACCACTGCCTTAACCACTCATTAAACTCTGCAATACAAGTTGTTTTATTCTCCTGACCACAAACCAGTAACACCTCTGAGAAAGTCACTGAATCTGTTAAGACATTGGAAATCTCTTTTTACTCGATTAACATTTCTCTGGGACAAATCATTTGTGCCAAGATGCACCACCACATCAACATTATTATCTTTACTTACAGCCTTCACAATATTTGTAATCCACCTCCTGTCCTGTCCCTGCTGGCAGTGACCCCTGGGAAACACTTCATCACCCTCATCACATCCTTATTCTGTCCCAAATCAACACCATCCCAAACTTACCTAACCAATTTATTTTTTTAACTTTATGATAATTTGGCTAAAATTTCTTGTCTACATGCACATAATTTAATTCTGATTTTAAAAAATCAGAATATTATGAGGAATGTGAAAAAAGACATAATATGCAACATACCAATATAATATATCCTGATGGTGAAACAGATGAGAACTGTAATTTTACACTTTCTACTTTGTCTACAATAGGTTTACTCATTTTAATTATTGTTATCATTCTCCTCCTCTCTTTCAACTTTTTATTGTGTAAAATGAAATCGTTGTACATAGTAATAAATGCTTTCATTTTTAACTATCACTTCTTTTATACTCAGAACCATGCCATCCAAACACAGAAATGATCATTAGATTTATAATAATCCCATGAGTTACAAAACTAAGAAATATCTTGGGACGTGTGGGGTGGGGGGAGACCCTAACATGCTCAGTGGTGAGAGGGTTGGGGTGAAAAGAGCAACTCAGCTCTTTTATTTGCATAACAAAAACATTTCTCCTTCTGCATCTGCTCCTTTTATATACCAGTATGAATGGTAGGGAAAGATGAATAGAATGAGAAGTGGCTGAACATCTTTGTTACCTATAAATATTCTCTTCAAAGTATTCTTATAATTTAGACTGTCCTTTCATACAGAGGTGTCACATGGCAACCTGTCACAGAGGCTTCCCTGTACTTGTTGCTCTTTCAGTTGCACCAGATCCTGGAAACAAAAGAAGAGGAAAACTTTGTATTTGGAAGGCAACTGAGCTTTCATAATTACTGAGACATCTGTGCAGATGCAATAAATCAGAAAGCCCAGTGGTTTTTCTTTGAGGAGATGGCTTCAAGTCCCTTGTTTGAGGATAACAAAAGAATCAGATTCATCTTCTTCTGGTTCCCAAGGACCAAAGGTTTATTTAAGAAAACACTTCCTGACTTGTCAGGGAAAGCTACAAATTATGCTGGAAATTCACCAGCAAAAGGCAGGGGACAACCTTCACAGAGGTTGTAGCACAATGCAGATGCTTTTACTAAAATGACTATCCCATCAATGTCATTAATATTGAATGGGCATATTTACTTATTTATTATTAGAGTTGGAAGGGACCTTGTATGTCATCTAGTCCAACCTCTTGCTGGTGCAGGAGACCTTATAAATGGCAATCCAATCTCCTCTTGGAAGTCTCTAGTGTTGGAGCATTCACCTTTGAGTGCAAAGTGGATTTTTTTCAATCAGTTGCATAGTGGTACATAGCCAATTCCTTAAGGCTCACAATTATCTACCAGTCAAAGAAGCATTACCTCTTCACTGTTGATGATATTTTGCTCCCTGGATTGATTGATTTATCAAACAAGTATAGAATTGTAGTTTGTATTAACATAACATAAGTAGAAAGTAGTGATAAAAAGGATAATAAGACAGTAGGACAAGGACAGTAGGCTAGTTAGTTTGCTTCTGTCCCTCCCAAAGACTGTCCCTCCCTTCCTGCTACAGGCTACTACTATTTTATCTTTAGAGTTACATTTTCATGAAGCATCTGACAAAATACTTAATATCCAGATTGCCAATCTCAGTACCAGAAGAATATCTTTCATCATTGAGAGCAAAGTAACAAATCTAAGAAGTCAAAGTGTGACTTCTTCTTGTTATAGATATCAGTAGTACCTTGTGATACGAACCCCTCGTCATACGAACTTCTCGAGATACAAACCCGGAGTTCGGAAAATTTTTGCCTCTTCTTACGAATTTTTTTTGCCTTATGAACCTGCCACCCAAATGCCGAACCTGGAAGTTCGGGTTCGGCGTTTGGGTGCATAAGGCCGCCGAGAAGTACCGCCGCCCGGCTGTTGCCTTTTGAAACAGCCGGAGGGTTTCTCGGCGTTCTCCTGAACGCTGAACCCAGAAGTTTGGCAAAAGTTTGGGTTCAGCGTTTGGGTTCGGGAGGCCGCTGAGAAGCCCCGCCACCCGGCTGTCACCTTGCCAGAAGAACCGTGGAGCTGTCGGCCGGTCAGGAGGTTCAAACGGAGGTGGGGAATCCCAAAGGGAATTCCATGGGCGGAGCTTTGACGTCACGAAGACATCTTTCCTGGCCGACCGAAACGTGGACTCCAGGAAGGCTATCTCCATGACGTCCAAGCTCCGCCCATGGAATTCCCTATTGGGATTCCCCACCTCCGTTTGATTCTCCTGACCGGCTAACAGCTCCGCGGCTCTTCTGGCAAGGTGACAGCTGGGCAGCGGGGCTTCTTGGCATTCTCCTGAACCCGAACTTTTGCCGAACTTCCAGGTTCGGCATTCAGGAGAACGCCGAGAAGCCCCCCGGCTGTTTCAAAAGGCGACAGCCAGACGGCGGGGCTTCTCCCGAACCTGAACGCCGAACCCGAACTTCTGCCGAACTTCCAGGTTCGGCATTCAGGGGAATGCTGAGAAGCGCCCAGCTGTTTCAAAAGGTGACAGCTGGACGGCGGCGCCCAGCTGAGCGCCATTTTTGTGATATTTTTTTTTGCTTGCACGCATTAATTTTTTTCACATTGTTTCCTATGGGAAACATTGTTTCATCTTATGAACTTTTTGCCTTACGAACCTCCTCTCGGAAACAATTAAGTTTGTAAGATGAGGTATTACTATTTGGAAATGGAGATTACAGTAGCAATAGCTGGTAATGAACTCTTTAAAGAAGAATATTCCAATTTGTAGCATTAAATAGTCATAAAAGTGTTAATTGTTATCCTCTTAGTTAAAGATATCTGGGTTAATGGGAATGGTTGATGTATATTATTTGCACTGTCCTTGGATCAATTGGTAACTCTGCTGTAATAATTGGCAAATCAGATAGACTGTGGTTAGCTGAACAGAAGTGCTTCAGGACCATATGTTTATTAACTCCCCTCCCCCTAAATAAACAAAATAACATGCATGTGTAATTAATCACTTTTTTAACATTTAACAATTTCAGAGCATATTGCATATGTCTCCAAAAATGGATGATATAGTAGATTGCCAATTTATAAAATGCTGAATGGTGGGTCTGGTCTTTCATAAAAGACACATTTAACTAAGAGGGGTGTGTGTGTGATTGTAGAGAATCTCAAAAACAATCTCTTGTGTTTCTGAAGTTGCATTAATCTAACTTATTTTTCCCCTCTCTCAATTTTTGGAGTTCCATTTCCAAAGAAACGCACTGAAATATATGGTATCACACAGCACTGTTATTATCTGAGAATGCCAGAGACAGGGCCAGGGAACCCCTGGGAGAGGATGGGACAATGGTCAGTAACCTTTAGAGCAGCATGTCTTTTACCGATAATGATGTGAAGAAAGAGACAGGCCCCAAACCATCTTCTTATGCCTATTGAGTTCTTCCATAGTCAGATGAAAATACAGAAAGGACTGCAGAGCTTGATTATTACTTAATGCGAATTCTCTTATCTGATGCTGGTGATTGGCTGAGTTTCTCTTTCTCACGCATATACATGCAAATACACATATAAATGCACACACGTGGGATGAGGAAGCTTGCCATCTATCCGCCATTTAATGTAGCAAAAAGCCTCCTGTTCCAATTAACTAAAATTTCAATCTATTCTTGGAAATTGTTGGGCCTTATTACTGCTGCTAGCACATTCAGGAAAATGCAAAGATAAGTAATGGAACAGCTTGAAAAGATCTATTGCAAAATGATAGCTTCTCTTCTGCTGTGCCTTATTTTTTGTGGGAGGCCAACAAAAGGAGAGCTTTTAGAATAAATCACTATGCATGAACAGAAGTAAAAAAGACATTAGGAAAAAAAACTATTTGGGGTGGGTGGGTTATTTTACCTGAGCACCTCCCCTCCAGATTTACCCATGGTTTGAATAGCCCAACAGTTGGAATGTTTGCCTCCAATTGATGGCAGAGGCTACCAGATCGAATCCCAGTAAGGAAGGGTGTGGCTAGCTGATGAGGCCAGAACAAGGCCAAAATGGGACCATCCTAGTCTCCCTTAATTTTAAAATTCCAGCTAAAAACATTTGATACATACAGAATATAGTTGTCGGCTATGAATAAATTAACTGCCTTGAAATGGTCCTGGGTTGGGCCTAGAGGCAAAAAGGAGCTGTGACGTTCCTTCAATATACCAGGGTGATCCGACATAAAAAAACATATAGCCCCTCCCTGGTACAGAGCTGGACGGGATCAGGTCTGATGGCTCAACTGCTAATTCTCTGCCTTACAAGGCAGAGGCTACCAGATCAAATCCCAGTAAGGAAGGGTGTGGCTAGCTATAACCACTTTCACTTCACCTGTTGCTTTCACTTGCAAAGCTGCAGGAACTTAAAACCATGTTGTAAGTTTCATGGAATGGAAATAAATTTTAGTTCTTGAAGTTTTGATCCTTAACATATTGCCTTTTAATAATGTATTAGTCAGAAAAGATGCTACTAGATTCCTGTTTTTTGGTCATCAGAGACCATCATTCTTCTTCTTTTACAAGAAGAAAAGGAACCATTACATTGTATCCCAGGGGATGGCTGGTTGGAAGAAATGGCTGTCTTAAACCAGCCTAAAACCAAAGTGGTCCACTTACTTTCCTCCCAGCCAATTCAACTATACAGATCAAATTGAAGAATGTTTCCTTTGTTGTGTATGCATGATGCTTACTCATCTACCAGCCATTCCCCTTTTAGAAGAGTCTATTTTTACAGCCTAATTTTCCACTTGTCTTTTGATCTTTTACCACAGAAGAGGCTCAGATATTAACAACACTGTCTAAAGAGACTGTGACAACATGGACTCAGGATGTCTGCCAGTTTGGAAGTCAGGGGCTCCCTGCATAGCAGTTTTGGATAGAAAGATCTGAGCTTCACTTTATAGCTCAGAGTGCAAAGCTTTTATTTTTAATGGATGACACTGAGTTGTGTGAACTGGTACTAATTCTTTGAGCATTACAGTAATATACTGTAGGTCCTGTGTATGGCTAAGGAGCATGTTTCATCTCATGTTACACCAGTCAGTATCAAGGAACAAGAACACAGCATCTAATACACTGGGTGCTTTTTTCATGCTTAGATTTCATCTTATCCAACATTAGAAATGGGTCATTAACATCCTGCCCCTAATACTTCAAGGTTAAGCCAAAATGATTAAGACAATGAATCAACCCAATCAAAAAGGATATGGAGGGGGAAATGATAGCAAAAGAAATGCCCAGCCGGTGATTTACTGCCGGCCAGATTTGCAGCGGGGCCGGAGAAATGCAGTCCCCGGCGTAGCCGCTATCTTGAGAGGCCGGGATCTCATGAGATTTCGCGAGATCCCGGCCATGCCTGTCATCGGCGCCAGCCGATGACCTCGTTGGAGCGTGGCCAGCCAGCCCTTTATAAAGGGCTGTGCTGGCTTCGGGGCCTCCTTTTCACCCCAATGATGAGCAGTTGAACACCCGGCTGGTGTTCACTGAAGATGGACTCATGGCATCGGCCATTTTGCGGGGGGGCAGAAGGGATCGGGCCTTGCCAGCCTGGGCTGCTTTTGGGCTGCTTGGGTTTAATTAGGCTCCACTCTTCCTTCAGGGCAGGCGGACACCCGGCAGTGTTTCGCTGAAGACTCCAGTGGCCATTTTGAGTGGCCTCATGGAGCAGCTATTTTGAAAGGGGCAAGAAGCTCAGGCCTACAGGCTTCGGCTCCCCCCCCTCGCAGGGATCCTTGGGGGCCATTTCAACTTACATTTTAGGGGTCTGGTCCTGTGTGGGCAGCCTGTTTCCCCTTCTCCAGCCTTATCAGGCCTGTGTGGGGTGTGTGTGTGTAGGCCTTCAGGCCTGGTTTCAGGCATCTCTCCCCCTCCATTTATGAGGGGAGGTTTTAGTTCGTAATTAGTCCTCATTAGTCTTTTAGGCATGGCCCCTAAGAAGCAAAAGGCCTTGCCCCCCCACTCCAGAGCCGCCTGCCCAGCTGCGCAGGGTTTTACGGCCCTCAGTCAGGGCTCGGCTAGCTAATGAGGAGGCCCAGAATAGGGCCAGGAGGGTGGGGGGTAGGCCCCGGGACACACCAGCAGGTGACTCATCTTTACCTGCTCATTCCTGGTCTAGGGTGATAGAACGTTTGGACGAGTTGGACGCCAGGTAGCAGTCTGTTTATGGGCTGGGAGGCACAGCCTCTTCAGGTCCTGTGGCTCTTGGCAAACCCCCGAGCAATGCGAAGGCCCAGACCGGGCAGGCTTCATCTCTCATAGCGGCATCTGGAACAGTCTCCGCGGGATCTTCTTCAGGGACACCTGGTACCATGGTGTCAGGTGAGATGGTTATGCAGTCACACTACACACTGCCCCTCCCCTTATCCAGGCAGGTTTTCATACCACCAGCTTCGGGCAGTGGGACCACTAGCTACACTGCGATTTGCCCTGCCCTTACCTGTAATCAGGTTTGAGCTACATCTGCCGCCACTGCTGTGGTGGCCCAGGCCCCCATGGCATCTGCTGCTCCTCCAGCTGGGGCAGGTATGGGGGCCATGGAGGCAGCTACTGTGCCAGATCCTTTGGCTTCCATATGGACTATTGCCATTCCCTGGGGGTTGCCTTCCACCCCCTTGGGCTTCCCTTGCATCCCTCCATTTGGGAGCGAATTTGGAGGGGGGAATATGTGGATTTGTTCTCCCTTCTTAATTGGGAAGTGCCCAAGAAGGACAAGGATGAAGAGGCGAAGACACGAAGACTGACCGGCCAAAAAAGGTCAAGGTAGATAGGTGCTTCAGCTCATGGCTGTACTCCTTTCTGACCTATATGTCAGTGGTCATTGAGAAGGAGCCCATGCGGGCTTTCTCCATGATTAAGTATATTGATCTCATCGCTCGGGCTCACTATGAGTACGAGGCTACTGCATGGTTGCAGTATGATGAGTTTTTCAGGATGCATGTAGCATTCCAACGCACCCTGCCTTGGGACATGGTGATCCCCAATTTATGGTTCCATGCAACTCAGCTTGCTCAGGCTGGGGGTGGTGAGCGCACTGACAGTGGCCACTTTATGAAGGCCAAGCTAGCTGTGACTCCCGCAACTCGCTCTGGGGTTGGGACTGGGGTGAGGACTGCTCCCCCGTCTCCTGATTTCACAGCCAGGGGGACTTGTTTTCGCCCCTCCTGCAGATTTAGACATGCATGTGGGAATTGT
Source organism: Erythrolamprus reginae (assembly GCF_031021105.1). Taxonomy (NCBI): domain Eukaryota; kingdom Metazoa; phylum Chordata; class Lepidosauria; order Squamata; family Dipsadidae; genus Erythrolamprus; species Erythrolamprus reginae. Next base: position 67,037,259 of record NC_091953.1, read on the forward strand.
GAGGGCTCTCACACCACACACGCTTGCCCTAAACCCAAGGGCCCCAAGGATGGGAAGGATGGGGCTGGACTGTCCAAACACCAGCCTCCCCCTGGGGGAAAAGGGCCCCAGCCCAGTTAGGCTGGAAGTGCTAAAAGTTATGCTGAGGGATTATAACCCTCGTAGAAGCGTGGCTGCACTTCTGCAGGGTTTTAGGGAGGGGTTCGGGATACCCTATTTTGGACCTAGGAGGGCCTTCACGTCCAGCAACCTTAAGTCAGTTGTTGGACATGAGGACATGGTTAGATCTAAGATCCAGAAGGAGGTGGCCGAGGGCAGGGTTTTGGGCCCTTTTGCTAGTCCGCCTTCGCCTGCCCTCCGGGTTTCGCCTCTGGGGGTGGTCCCCAAGAAGGCCAGTGGTGAATTTTGGTTGATTCACCACTTGTCCTTCCCTAAAGGGGAGTCAGTGAATGATTACATTCCTGACAAGCTTTGTTCGGTTCACTACACGTCTTTTGACGCGGCAATGGCCATGGTTAGGAAGTGTGGAGTGGGAACCTTGATGGGTAAATACGACATCAAGTCTGCATTCCGGCTCCTTCCCATACACCCGGAAGATTTCGAGCTCTTGGGCTTCCACTTTGAGGGTGGCTATTATGTAGACCGAGCATTGCCTATGGGCTGCTCCATATCTTGCTCCCTATTCGAGAGTTTTAGCACCTTCTTAGAGTGGGGCCTCAGGAGGTGATCCGGTTCGGGTTCGGTGATTCATTACCTTGATGATTTCCTGATGGCTGGGCCTGCACATTCGGAGCAGTGTTTGGCTCTGATGTCGACCTTTGAAGCTCTTTGCGCTCATCTGGGGGTTCCTTTGCCCCCTGAGAAGACCAAAGGCCCCATCACCAGGATTACCTTTCTTGGTATTGAATTGGATTCCGTTGCATAATCTTGCAGATTGCCATTGGAGAAGCTCCTTAAGATTAAGATTGATTGGATCAGGTTCTAGCAAGCTGTAAAGTCACCCTTCACCAACTTCAGGAGTTGGCTGGGTTACTTAATTTTGCCTGCTGGATGGTGGCCCCCGGCAGGGCCTTTTCGTGTCATTTGTATACGGTGATGAAGGGGCTTCGCTTGCCCCACCACCGGATGCACCTGCGTGCTGGGGTCAGGAATGATCTGAGCATATGGCAAGGCTTTTTAGCCCACTTTAATGGTCTGTCCTTTTGGAGGCATGAGCTTCTTTTGGAAGCTGAGTTGCAATTGTGTTCGGATGCTGTTGGGACCCGCAGGTTCGGAGTTATTTTGGGTGACCAGTGGTGCTATTCTATGTGGCCTCTGGACTGGAGGACCTCTTCTATTGTCAAGGATCTTACATTTTTGGAACTCTTCCCCCTAGTGGTGGCTTTAGAGCTCTGGGGGGAACAATTTCGGGACAAGACTGTGCACTTTTGGTGTGACAACCTTGCTGTTGTTCATGTTGTGAATGCCCTGTCTTCTAAGAATGACAGGGTTATGCGACTTGTCCGCCATTTTGTGCATAGGTCTTTGTCCCTGAATACCTTGTTTTTGGCCCACCATGTTCCTGGGCTCGAAAACGAGATGGCTGATGCCTTTTCCCATGGTCAGTTGTCCAGGTTCCAGACGCTGGCTCCATGGGCTTGAGCAGCACCGGAAGCCTTCCCTTGCCATCTGTGGAGCCTGGGTGGGCTCCAGAGCAGTGGAGGATCGAGGCAGGCAGGGCCATGGCCCTCTCACTAGCGCCCAGTACCCCGAGGTCATACCAAAACTCAGTTAAGGGGTTTTGGGAATTTCAGCACTCTAAGGGCTATTTGTACATCTGGCCCATCCCTGTCGATCACCTGATAGAGTTCTGCGTCTTGCTTAGGCAGCACGGACTATCGGTCAAAAATATTAGGACTAGACTTGCGGGCCTGGTATTTCTTTCCAAGGCCTGTGGATTTTCTGATTCCTCTGGAGATTTCCGCATTCGGAAAATGCTAGAAGGGTGGGTTAGGGAGCAACCTGGTCCCTCTGTGGACTGCAGGCAGGCACTGACTTTACAACAGCTCTCCAACATTAACAGTATGTGGAGTAGGCTGTGTGCCTCCATCTATGAAGCCCGCCTTTTTCAGGCAGTGGCAAATGTGATGTTCTTTGGGGCTCTCCGGGTTAGTGAGGCTTTGGCTTCCTCCCATGGAGACAAGTTTAAGTTTAGTTTAAGTTTAAGTTTAATCAGATTTGTATGCCGCCCCTCTCCGCAGACTTTGTGCCTTACAGTTTTTGGACCTTCGGTTCGAAGGCACCAGTGTCTCTCTTTTGGTAAGGCAGTCTAAAACAGATCAGTTAGGTAGGGGGTCTAGGGTAGTGTCCAGGGGCCACCCTTTCCTCATTTTGTAATATGTGAGGAACAGGACAAGGGTATCTTTTTAGTCATTAGGATAGTTCCCCACTCACTCGGTATCAATTTTGGGCGATTATGACCAGGGCATTGGTTCCTATTGGCCTTGACCCTGCCCGGTACGGGACGCACTCGTTCTGTATAGGGGCTGCCATTAGCGCAGCAGTTTCTGGCTTTCTGGGTTCTTGAATTTGGGAGATTGGTCACTGGAGGTCCGCAGCCTATTTGACTTATATTCGACCTGCTGGTTCTGAGGAGCAGGACTCCGTGCATGTTAACCTTTCTCTGCCCTCCTCTAGATAGCCCTCGTGGGGAGAAACCGCCGGCATTGCTGTGCATCCACAGTATGATGTTTTGGGCTGGCTGCTCTGTGGCAAGATCTGCCATGGGGACCCAGCTGTCTTTGGGCCATTGGGTCAACATCGCTTGGCTCGGATGAAGAGGTCTGCGGTGGGAGGGGCTCCTCCCGTTGCTCCTGGGCGGGCGCCACAACATGGTTGCACCCAGGTGGCTGGTCTTGCACCTTGGGGGCAATGACCTGTGTGTGTTAGGCAGCCTGGCATTGATTTGTCAGGCACGCGAAGACCTGCGTGCTCTTCGTCTAGCTTGGCCAGCCACGCAAGTGGTCTGGTCCAAAATCCTTCCACGGATTTTCTGGAGGGACGCCATCTCCCCTAGGGCCATTCACAAGGTCAGGCGAAAGGTTAATAAGGCCATTGGCAAGTTGGTTAGGGAGTTGGGTGGGGTAGTTATTTCCCACCCCAATATTACAATTGATCAGCCCTGGCTTTATCGTGCCGATGGAGTTCACCTGTCAGAACAGGGGAACGCCACCTTCTTACAGGACCTGCAGAGGTCCCTGTGTGAGCTGGCGCAGGTAAGGGGAGATCTGGCCCCTCTCCTTGGCAGGTTAGGGGTGGAAATTGGGAGGTGTTAGCAACTGCATGTTCTCCGTTGGGCATCCTTGGGGATGATTGGCAGACTCTCTCCAAGGGCTCATGGTGGCTTTTAAACCGGCCTGAGTAATTGGGGAGAAGTTGCCTCTGGTCTCACCCATTTCAATTGCCTTTCAGGCATTGGACGGCGAGACCTCCCACATGCGTTGCATGGCTGGGATCCAGGTGAGGGCGTGGTCCCCTTCACCTGGATCAGCATGGAGCTATACCCCAAGTTGCCCAGGAAGTTTTTATTATGTCATTTCCGCCCCAAATGTTCTTAATTGACCACTGCGTGTCTCATTTTAGTTTTGAATTAAATAAGTTTATTTAATTAATAAAAATGACCCAGTTTAAATCCAGCTCTATGTCCATGTTGTTACTCCCCTTCCGCTGCAATTGTTGGCAAGTATGTATTAATGCTTCATGAACAGGCTATTCTATGAGGTTTAGACTTTAATAAAAGAGACTTTCAAGCTAGTGGGGAAAAATTTCAGAATTACAAATCCATGTCTATAAAGGCTTCATGTTAGGCTTGTATGATATGTATTGCCTGATTGACTTCTATAAGCTGACCCATCTTCTCTTTAGCTTCCAAGTCATAAACTGGGGATAAATATTTCAAATACTATACAGTACTGTACCTGATTTTTCACATCTAATTCATCTAATGCATATAAGCATCACCAGAGTTATGTGAAATAAGTTGCTCTTGGTACTGAGATATATTCTGCACAGAGGGCTTCAAACTTTCATGCCTCCCTAACTTGAAGCATTGTATATTTCCATATATTAACATACAATTATTCCTCTCTCCAATGAGAAACCCCTGCAGAACGGAATTGGACTGGTGGAATGTAGTGATTTCTCAGATAACAAGAGCTTCACATTTCTGCAAATTCCCATTTGCTGGTGAATCACTGCTGCTGTGCTGCTGCTGCTGTATGGCTGCAGCTTGCCTGATTGATTGATGGCTGCAATGGCACTTTTCCATCTGACATTCTCTCTCTTTCTCTCCCCCTTGCACTCTCTTCCCACTCACCCACCCCCCTTTTCTCTTGCTTAAACAGCAGCCCTAACTTTTGTGTGTTGCAAATATAAAAGGCAAACCATGTGATAGAGGGGCAGAAGAACAAAAGCATTTGGAAGTAACAAGACCTCATTTTAGCCCTCAGTCTGAAGTGTCCAATAGAAGGGAAGGCACAGTGCATTTTGCAAAAGGTAAGCAAGAATATCACCAAAAGCTTTTGATCAAACAACAATTCTTTCATGTGCTTAATACCACTAGCTGATTTCTTGCAATCTAAGGTTATTTGAATATCTTCTTTGAAGTTTAATAAGCTTTGTTTTAAAGATAGGTAACTTCAGTGCGTACATCTTTTTTATTGCCAGCATGTGTTTGAATTATATATCTGCTGAGGATGTTTATGTACAGTCAGGCAGCAACAGAGAATCTCTTCGCTATCAATGGGTTGTGTTAAATTTATGCTTTTAAACTGCTCTTCATTTGCACAAAACCATTTTGACAGCAGGAAATATTAGAACTGCATGTGAGTTCTGAAAAGAATCAGGATACCTTCAGATCTGCCTCTATATGCCATCATAATGGGACTTTATGATCACAGGCTAAGCATTTACTTTGAAATCAATATTTACTTTTATTGTAACTTATGGATGTTTGTCATCTGCCAGTCATTTGATAGAATGCTTAGAATAATTGGAAACAATGGCAATATTTATTTCAGGTTTTGTCTGTCATCCTTCACAAAGAATAGTTTTTGGTTTTGTATATGAGCATGTGTGTATGTGTGCAGAGGTAGTATAGAGGTCATTAAAAAAACCTTCATTAAATGTCCTGGGAAGTTTTGCCATAGAGTACACAGCACTGGTTATGGATTAGAAATAGATTTAATATGTGCATGTGATTTGTTAAAGGGAGTAAGTAAATCCATTGTGTTTGTCTTGGCTGCAGAACAGAGGAGATATATTGAGCAGTCGGCTTACCCCTTCTGCACAACCATTAATGCAATGTGGATGCCTTTTGGCAGATCAGACTAGAGGATGCTCAACAAAAAAGCAGTTTAAATAATTTGTCAGGTCTTTAATGCTTATTCTTTAGAGAAGTTTCTTCATTTTTTTGATGAGCAGGAGATTGTGCTTCTTTTAAAGAAGAATTACCTTGCTAGATAAAAAAGTCATGGGATTTTACGATAAATATATAACCAATGTTAAAATATGAAAATAACAGAGACCTTAAAGTAAGATAAAATATAGAAAAATCGTCAAATATTATTTTATTAAAAATATAAAGTAACACTAGATGCTGAGATAAAATACTCAGTCAGAGATGAATACTTAAAACTAACAAGTTGACTGTGGGATTAAGAATATTGAAGTTTAATTTTTTTAAAAGGTTGAATTTGAATTGAGAGATTTCTGCTTGTTAGCATGAAGGATGTGAGCAAATTGTTTTAGCATAATGCCAATTTAGAAATCATCACACTAAAGAAAATTCAATGTACATGATGAAAGATTATTTTACAAGTAACATCCCAATCACTATCTGAAATGGGATGCTGTATAAGAAATGCATCAGTCAGAGTCAGCCAAAAATAGAGAGAAAATATACCCTAAATCACTTTAATAAAGTGATTTTTTTCCCCCATTTACATTTGGGACTCTATCCCTCCCTGAATGGAAGATAGCAGAAAATGTGGTTATAAGAGAGGCTATATGGTTTTATTATCTCATTTCCAAAGGATTTCCTCTGGTATTGCCATAAAGCAATACCACTATTAAACCACATGATATAACCAAAACCCATATGCAAAATAATGACCGGTATTTAAGTGGTTGCATGTTTGACAACTTCAACCAAAGATTTACATAATAAAGTACATAGGCTACCAAAGAAATAGACTTCTTTCCATAAAGGAAAGACAAGATTTTTCATAATGGTCATACTTATGTTGGTTTCCACTTAGCAGCTTTATTCCAGTTCTTACTAGAGATGCAGCTGGAGAAGTCTGCTACTGTAACCTGGAGTCTGCTACTATAACCTAGCAATCCTAGGCTACATAAAATTTTGAGGCCCAAAAGCAACATTTTTAGAAAACAACAATTTTTAACTCAAGATAAGGTGCCAAGTCCCCATCACACTACAAACTCCACCCTCTCATATTACCCAAATGTTCTTGACCTTAATCACATCGTCCTCAGTCACAAAGTAATAAATGCATAGTATCCAACATCGGTAAGATTTTCCAGTTTGGATCAAGAGAATTCCCAAATAGCTACGTACAAAGGAATAGGAAATCTAGGTTTTAGATCTCATGGGGACACATTGTTGTAGCAACCTTCTCTACACACACACACACACCATTCCAAGATAGTTACAAAAGTTTCTTTAATTATTATTTTTACTCTAAATATATAGTTGATTCTTTACAAAATGACGTTTATTCCAAGTAAGCAATACTCCAAAACAAATTATGTTTTGTTATGTTAGTTATGCCACCATTTATATACATTTAAAATGCACGTGCCCCAAAATTTGCTATAGCCTATCGGATTTATAAAGCAATTATAAGATGTGGATTTTTGGGGAGTCCAGGAAGAAGAAAAGTGTGTGCTTTACAAATGCTTCATTATACATTGGGCTATGCAGCACTTTGGATATGAGGGAGAAATGGGATTCAAAGAAAAATGGGAGCACCAGAAATGCCTTAATCCAAACATGGCTACATAAGGCAGCCACTTTAGTTCAGGAAAGGTCCATCTGCTTTAAGGTGTTTCTGACAAATGCTACATGTTTCTGAATCACACGCCACTCTTTGTTTCCAAACAGCTGCACAGTCCTACTTCACAAGGCCATTTACACTTAAAGCAATTTGCCAGTCCCACTTTTCTCATCTTTAATCACATTTATTCAAAGACAGTGCTATGTATATCTCACGAAATCAACTTCCTGACTGCCAATGGGGAACTATCTTTGGAGTATTCCGCCATGCATCCTAAGGAACAGATTTCCATGTTCTTTTTAACCCATCAGTGTACTCCACCAACCACTTCTTGAATGCAGCAAAGGATGACACCATCATCTCCCCACTCCCAGCTGATTGCAAATGCACACACACAATGTTTTCCAGCTCAGAGCCAAAACTATAATTTTAGGACAACAAGCTTAACCCCTTTAGTGTAAAGGATCTTCAGAGTTTCATTCTGCTGTAATAACAGCTTTAGCACTGATGGGATATAGTGCTTACATACCTCTCTCCCCTCCTGTGTCTGGACACTGCTCTGTTTTGTTGTTTCTTCCTAGATGGCAAGCTTCTATATTCTCAGCTGGTTGACAACTGCTACTTTTTAAATACAGTAATCCCATATTGATCTAACAATGCCCTTTTAATTCAATGAAATCTCTAGAAACTTTTGCTTTATTCAATCCTTACATCTCTTAGTGGGAACTGTTTTGGTTTCTGCCCAAGCAGGATAAAACATTCTCCCCATTTGCCAAGCTTCCTTATCCTTCCTCTTAAAATAAGTTACAACATAGGAAAGTCACTACTCCCCCCCCCTATGAAACCAAACCATCAATTCTTTCTTCTTACAAGTTTCCCTGGACCTACAAATGGTTTCAAGATCTAATGAGCAATGATAAGGAGAAAGGAAGGGATGTGAAGGCATCTGTGTATGGAAAGCCTGATGCTAGTCAGGTGGAACTATCTTTTTTTTTTTTAAAAAGGTAGGCACTGGTAAAATGTTCTGTGTAACCATTGAGACTTGTCTTTCCTACATATATGAGAAGAGCAAGGATTGGGGAACAGTCAGGCCTTAAGGTGGATAGACCAGCCCTGTGCCCAATGTTTTGTAACCAAAGCTTGAATTTTTGAAGATAGCTTAAAAAACAGCCAGGAATAGCATAGGAACTAAATAATTTAGGGCAATTTGAGCCTGAAACATTTAATATGACTTGGATTACAAAACAGCTTTGAACCAATTTTAGAAACACAAACACCAGCGCATTTGACTAGACAACATTTAGGCTCTCTCTCACTTGGATCTTTCCACCGTAAGAAAATGTTAATGGTGCAGTTAACATAAGATAGCATCTCTTCTTCATATTCGGTTCTTTCTAAAACATGTTTCTGCTGGTGTAAGTTGTCCTTAAAACTTCAGAAGGTTCAGAATCTAAGGGGTTTTTTTTGTTTCACAATAGAGCCAGAATTATGGGGAAGGACAGTCCAAAGACATCATGATAAGGTTGCCCTCTTTTCCTTTACACGGAGTCTAGGGTAGACAGTGGTGGAAGTTGTTCTATTTATTCTTTCAAACAAAAGAGCTAGAAAAAGGATGGTGCTTCTCTTTCCTATGTCTCATGGTCCTGATCCAGAGCCTCGGTGGCACAGTGGTTAGAATGCAGTACTGCAAGCTACTTCTGCTGATCACTGGCTGCCAGCAGTTTGGCAGATCAGATCTCAGTAGGCTCAAGGTTGACTCAGCCTTCCATCCTTCCAAGGTCAGTAAAAGGAGGACCCAGATTGCTGGGGGTAATTTGATTACTCTCTGTAAGCTGCTTAGGGAGGGCTGTAAAGCACTGTGAAGCAGTATATAAGACTAAATGCTATGGTATTACAGGTTCTTTCAATAAAGTAAATAAAATCTGAAATTGAAGCATAGTCTATTCATACCTACCTTTCTGTCTGTCATCTATAGTTATCATTTTATATCATCTTAGTTCAGTGGGAGCGAACATGGATATTTAAGATATGGTGTTACTTAGGCCTAGGAAAGAATTTATTGTAGCAATTCTACTGCCTTTCTTACACTGTGTACACAATAATGCCCAAAAGCCTTTCTGTGGTGAACATGCAATTTTTTTTGCCCCAATGAATTTTATCTCACAATTGTTTATTGGCTGTGGAGACAGAAAATGTCCTTTCATAATTCATGAAAATGGGAAACGAGGCCTTCATTTTCAATTTTCAATGTATATGAAGGGACCACGAGGAGAGAATGTTTTTGCGTGTGTGTGTGTGTGTGAGAGAGAGAGAGAGAGAGAGAAAGAGAGAGAGAGAGAGAAAGACAGACAGACAGAAACAGAGAGAAAGTAAGAATGAGGAAAAAACTTTGTCAGGAAATGTTGGAGAGGGAAGCAGTACAGTGGTACCTCTACTTAATAACGCCTCTACTTAAGAACTTTTTCTAGATAAGAACCAGGGGTTTGAGATTTTTTGGCCTCTTCTTGTTGTGATTCAGCCTGAGGCTCCTCAGGGACCGGCTGGAGCTCTGCCGGATCCATGCCCAGAGGAGGAGGACAGTGACCAGGAGGGGGAGGACCAGGCAGACGGGGGAGAGGAACGTCAGGAAGAGGAGGAGGGAGAGCAGCCTGAGACCCCTGGGGGGGGGCTCTCCCCAGCTAGTAGCCTGGATTCATTGGATGAAGACGCACAGGCTATAATAGACATGAGGCAGAGACGTGCAGCTCAAAGAAGGGGCCAATTAGAACGGTATTTCCATCCCTGAATTGGCAACAACTGGGTTTGGGTGTGGTTCTCCTCAGCAGGGTTGAAAAGGCAGGCCCGCCCTTACAGTCTTGTGGAGAGTTATCAACTGGGAGTCCTGTGACCTTGCTTCGATTCTTGGCGTCTCTGATCTTGGCTTGTGGCCTAGAAGGCTGAAAGACTTGGGGGAGGCGTGGGTTTTATTATCTCCAGTGTTGTTTTTGCCAGCAAGAATTCTGTTTTATTGCCTGGCCTTCGTGAACCCTCTGTGAAGCTTCATAGTGTTCCTGTCTATAAGAACAGTTTTTGTTACCTGTGTTTGCTTCCCAGTATATAAACTGCCTTTGCTTTTTACCAGTGTGTCTGGATACTCTTTTTGGTTGGTGTTGGCGTCTGGGGGGACCCAGACAGAACACTTCTTAAGAACCATTTTCTACTTAAGAACCCAAGCCCAGAAAAATTTTCCAGGAAATTTGAGAGTGGTACGAAGGCCCAGCCAGTTTCCTGCCATTCCCCCTTTAATCCCGGCCATCTTGGGCTTTTCTGAGCTGCCAGAGGAGTCTTTTGGTGGCGCTTAAAAGGCTTTGGCAGTCCAGAGCGAATGAAGCATTTTCCTTTCTCTGCGTGTGGAGAGGGAATAAACCTCTGCCAGCGCTCAGAGAAAAGAAACTCTCCCTTCGCTCTGGGCAGCCACTGTCCACCTTCCTCCTCCTCCTCCCATCCAAATTTTAAGCTTTTATTTCTTTCCAAATGGGTTTGCACACATTATTTGCTTCCTATGGGAAAAATTGCTTCTACTTACAAACTTTTCTACTTAAGAACCTGGTCACGGAACGAATTAAGTTCTTAAGTAGAGGTACCACTGTATTAGTTTTCTAGTGCTTGAATTCTGAACTATACACAGCAAATCTGACTAGTAGGAGGGAAAAATGCAAATGCCAAGATGAGCATCCTGTTGTTGCATTTGAAATAAGTTACTTGATGTATGTATTCAGTCAAGGGAAGATGGCCTTTCATTTGAGCACTGCAATGGCATGCAGATGGTGGGGAAAAAATGGCATGAACAGGTATTCTGGGTAATCTTTGCTTGAAAGGTTAAAAAGCTGCCTTGGGTTCTGAAGCATAACTGAAAACTAATAAACATTAATGTTTCAGAACATTCTAATTATTGCTATGTTAATTGATCATATTCATGTAGCAACCATTTTATTTCATAGATTTTATTTAGTTCTTGCTTTAAAAAAAATCCTGTGGCAGTGAATTTCATAGTGTTGCTTTAAAGATAAAGTGTTTTATCTCACCAATATTCAGTAGATTGCTTCTTATGCCATTTATTATCAGTTCTTGTAAGTTAAGAATAGAGATAGTTAAGGTACTGAATCAATATGAGGCCACAGCACATTAATTTAATTGCCTTTAGGGCCTGATGGTTGTCTAGGATTTGTATAGTTAACTTTCATAACAAAATATAGTTGTGGTTCCTTCCCTGAATTTATTTGCTTGATTCCTTGCACACAATGATGCAGCCTACTTGGAGAGTTTACTATTTTGCATACATCTAAAGGGAGAGAGTGTGTGATTCTGTCGCCTGGTCTGACTTACAATCAGCTGTTATTTCCTTTTTATATGTGTCAGTGTAGAACATATTAAAATTTCTCAGTAACAGCATGATTGGAATCTCTTTGATGCCCCACCTCTAACTTAACAGAACAATGAAACCAGGGTTGTAGTAAGCCTTTGAGCAGCTGGTTGTCTATATATTCTCTCTGTCTCTCCCCCCCACACCCACTCTCGCTTACTTTCTTCTTCTTCTTCATATAATTTAATTCAGTGTAGAATTTGGGAAACACTGACACTGCGACTTCTCTGCTGTATCAGCTCTCATGCCAGGCACTATCATGCTTAATAAATTACAAACCCCAGGTAGTCTTTTTGTCTTATTATTCTCACCGTTCACCAATCAAATGTTCAGGATAATCAAGGAATATGAGCAATCAGGAATAAAGTTATTTTTGTATTATTTTAGGAGTATTGAAATTGAATATTATTTTACTACCAGCAGCAACAAAATTCAATCACGGGGGTGAGGTAGGCTACTAGCAAGGTTTTCAAGCTTATTATAACAGAGGCATAATCTACATTGGCATGGTGAGGTAGCAGAAGGGACCATATTGCCCTTTAGGACAAGCAAGTTCAGCACTGGAGTTAATACCGAGTGTCTAGTCTGGCAAAGGTTGAGCATTCCATGGCAGTGACATACACATCCCTGCTGCAGTGATGAAGCTGTCTATGAATGGGATCTCCAAGGGTGCATTTGTATTCTTAATAGAAATAATAGAGATGTGTGGGTCTTTTATCTACTTGCAATTAAATACTACTCTTTCAGGGAAAATAGGGCTTGCATAAATTGAAAAGATGTAGCTGAAGATTCAGCAAAAAGCAATTCTTTGTTCATTTAAAATGTTTTTAGTTCTAGAAATGATTGGCAATGTTTGTGTGTGTAAGAGAGAGAAAGAGAAAGAGAGAGAGAAGGAGGGAGGGAGGGAGAAGGGAAGGAAAAGGGGAGAGAGGGGGAGAACAGGGAGGTTCTTCTTTATGACTGTATTAAGGTACTATCAACCAGGTCTTGTGTTGGCAGTAAAGTATGTCAGCCTAAACTGTGTTGCCTCCATTGCTGTTCTCTATTCTGTAAAAATGGCAAGGCTGAGAAATGATGCAATACTTATTTACTCATTAAAAGGCAAGATTGATGGCTTCCATTGGATTTACTTCCCCTCCCACCAGTGAAAGGCTACCAACTTTTTTACTACCATGCTGTGGGCGTGGCTTATGCAGGACACCCTGCATTTTCTTTCAACATCTTTCAGTGCAAATTGGGTGCTCTGGGGTAGAGCTCCATTTTTGCTATCCCACTGTTTCCCCCACCCCCTATGTCCGGGCAGCAGCTCACCCCTGCCTCCCACTAACTGTTACCTGATGTCAGGAAGACAACCACTAATCATTATGGGATATGGCAAAGTAGAAGTGAAAGAAATTTAGGTCCAAGCTCAAAATGGCAGTTATCCATATGTCGCATTGCCTAACTGAGAAAGGGGCAGGCATTACAGAGAGGACATCAGGAGAAGCAAGAGGGAATTTTTTGACCTTCTTTGAGCTTCTTATCTGTCAGTTGAACTGCAAAATAATACTAAATCTCTGTTCAGAGACATTCTGGCTGACCAATAAATGGCATGCAGGCTTTGGGTCAAATGAGGATGAATGAACTTTACTCCCAGTAATGCTACAAGAAAATAGTGATTCTGGCAGCAGGTTGTCACCAAGTCCAGGTCTAACTTCATAGATGTTGCTGAGAAACAAGATACTTTTGGGGTTAGAAAGTTATACATGAGGTTTGAAGGCAATTGGTGCAATAAAGTTAAGGTTTAAAAGGATTTCAAAAATGTATTTAAGAAAATTGGGGTTACTGTCCACTCCCTTTGAGTGACTCTGTGTGTCTTAAAAAATAATAAATGTGTACACACACACACACAAACAAACAACAACAAAAAACAATACTCTACCTCCACCCGGCAATAACAATAGATCAGATAAGCCACTTCAGGTTTTCCTGGCCCACTGGCAAAACCAGGTTTTAGGACCTTGTGAAAGAATGTTAAAGTGAGGGCCTATGTAATCTACACATTTCATGAATTTTTAAAGCCTATCAGTAAACAAACGTCTCTCTCTTTGCTATTCCGTTCATACTATAGTAAGGGACAAATGAGGAAGAGCAGAGAAAGAAGTTTATTTATCGACCTATCTATCTCCTCCTCTCTCTCTGATCCATCCATCCATTCATTCATCCATCCATCCATCCATCCATCCATCCATCCATCCATCCATCCATCCATCTATTTATCTTCAACATGGTGCATCTTAATCCACCCAAATGCTGCAATAAGGTGGCCACACATGTCTATCTGGAATGTGGCACAACATTCTGTACCCATATAGGCCTTACCAGCCACCTGTGGATACACCATGGACAGCCCACAACTTGTCAAGGTCCTCTTCAAAAACAATGGACGAACATCATGAAAATCATCATCATCATCTGTCTATGTATCTATTATCTATCCATCCATCCATCCACTTATCCATCCACTTATCCATCTACTTATCCATCCATTTATCCATCCATCCATCCACCCACCCACCATCTCTTTTTTCTCTTTTTATTCTTGATTTTAATTTAAAAGAAGATTTTATATTGAATATATGTTCACTTTCTCTATGTAGTCTCTGTGTGTATATTTATCATACTCTTAAAAGAGTTGCTCAGTAATATCAATGTTTTCTAATTGTTCTACAGTGATCCCTCGGTTAGCGCGGGGGTTACGTTCCAAGACCTCCCGCGCTAACCGATTTCCGCGTTATACTGGATGCGGAAGTAAAAACACCATCTGCGCATGCGCGCCCTTTGTTCCATGGCCGCACAAGCGCAGAAGGTGGAGCGACGCAAGTTCGGAGGCTGGCAATGCAATGGTGATTTTTCCGGGCTCCTCGCCGCTACCCACAGGGCAGCGCTGGCGGCAATGGCAATGGCAACCCTCCCTCCTTCCCTTCTCTCCCTCCCTCCTTCCTTCCTGATTTTGGCCAATCAGCAATCAGTATGACGTCATCGGGTGGGAAAAACCGTGGTGTAGGAAAAAAAACGCGGACTTATTTTTTAATTAATATTTTTTGAAAAACCGCGTTGCAGCGTTTCGCGCTAATCGAGAACGCGCAAATCGAGGGATCACTGTATAAGCTTCTAACTTTTAATTAAAATTAGTCAGTTTCCAGTCACCTAGAAGCCTGTTCAAAGATTTTTTTGGCAATGACTCTGTAGTATCATCACCTAACCCCCAAAACTTTACCTTAGATTATCCACTGTTGACCTCTCTCTATTCCTAAGAGGTCAGTAAGGGGCATGCATAAGTGCCCCTTCCTCTGTCCTAATGTTTCTCTTTTACTAGTATCATGTATATAAATGTTATATCTTTGTATACCACCAATACATACATAAACAATCAAACAAACAAACAAACAAACAAACAAATAAAGATCAATTTTGTGAATTGCTAAACTCTTTTTCATGCAGGCTGATTGTTTACCAAAGGGGAAAGGCTGAAGGCTATGGGAACAATTGGATGTGATTAGGAAACTCAATTCTCTGCAGCATATCTGCAGTATATCTCACTCATGAAGGCAGAGTTGGCTTGATTAATCTTTACACAATGGTGGTGGTGGGGGGACAACTCCTGGGTTCAGGTTTTTCTAAAGCATCAAAGAAATACTAATTATTCATTTTGTAAAAATTACAAATTCTAGCAGAATCTCACTCCCACAGGTAGTTAGAATTTAAAGCTGCTTTGTGAATCAGATTAGAATTTAAAATAATAGCATTTTAGCATTTTATAATAGCAAAATTGGAGATATAGGAAAGCCGAACTTTATTCACCAAAATTAAAATGACTCCCAGCCTTCATAAGTTATGTTCTATTTTCAGATTGTAGAAGATAAAGTTTCTGTAGTTTGAAAATTCCTTTCGTTGTCTAACAAATCTTTATCTCATACAAAACCATTAGTAGTCATTTTTACCACCCCAAAAGATGCTGAAGTAGGAAAGGTCTGTTGCTCACATATAAGAAAAGAGACCAGCATTTGTCAATTGTGTGTTAATGTTGATTATATCCATATTGGATATACTGTATTTGTAAACCCTGATATTGAAATTTCCAAGCTTATTAGACAAAAGTCAGGTTGGTATTCCCCTGGAAATTGTAGATTCAGATGGCTACTATTTTGTTTCTTGAAAAGTTGGTTTTAGCTATGCCTAGGACGACTAGTGAACATCACCCAGTCTCATCCTACTATGAACATTATGGGGTTTTCAATGAAAAAAGTACTGTGTTTTCTAGGGGCATCCCAAGGTCTAATTAATAGTATCCTTAAGGATCATATTATAACATGCTTTAACCCAATGAGCAGGAGGGGGATTTCCAGGATAGAGTCCAAACAAGTCTTGAGTGTACCATTCCTTGCTCCTTATACTGTACTTCTATTCAATAATTATCATGAGACTTGTGGTAGATCATAATTTGTATAATCTTGCACAGATTTTTTTCCTGGCCTCAGTAACTGATTTAAATCTGATTGGGTAAGCTGACTAACATTGATTTCTAGAAAATGTATAGGCACATGATAGTTATTGCAGAATCTACACACAAGAGGAGTCCCCTAATGGGAGTCCCCAATGCTACCATCGATATTTCCATGTGGCTTATGTTATCAAATATGCCAAATAACACCACCTGAGTGACTTTGAACCAGTCCCTCTTTGTCACCCCAACAGGGTTTCACAGGGTTATTGTGACAAAGTTAGGAGGAGGAAGGAGTATCATGTATATCTGTCAAGTAATATAATCATAATACCACCCATAAGAGAAGGTAGTAGAAAAGATGAGAAGGCTGATTCTGATATTCACATTTCTACTAAATGTTTTAATCTTATCCTTCCTATGAAGATTTTGATTGTATCTAGATCCATTCTTCTGCTACACATTCACTTTCTATCTTCAAAACAACTGCACTGGGAAGTTTAAAATAGGATTTGACATTTGGGTGTCCCAAGTCTTTCTTTTTGACCATGAAGAAAGACAAAATAAGTTTACTAGTAACAAGTATCATATTAAGATACCACATTTGACACTATTTTTCCTGGAGATAACTAGTAGGAGGTTATGAAAGAGGTGAAGTGAATCATCAGCAAGACATACTGTAATTTATCCCAAAGTACCTCACAAAGTTGAAACCATAGCCTCGGTGCCCAGTCCTAGCAATTGTTCACTAGAATTTAGGAAAATGGCTTCAAGTAAAATGCTGGCTTCAAGGAAAATACTCCTTTCCCCCTTAAACTTCCTGAAGAAAGGATTGCAGGTGGATTCCATCTTTATGTTGGAAATACTCAATAGCCATGACAGGACAGCCTAAAGACATACGGTAAGCCAAAAGACCCACCCTTCAGTTGTAGACAACTTGATCAGATTCCATGCTTAAACAGAATATTGTTTATACAATCCTAGATTAGTGTTCATAAATTGTAGGCCAAATGTTCAACAGGCTTAAAGCAATTTGGGGTATAGTGTAGCCAGTTTTCCATGCACTTCCATCAGAGAACATCAAACCAAGTGTTGAATTTGGTGTCCATACAAAATTGTGTCAGAGTGGGGAGTGACCCTTTGTTATTTGTTTGGAAATATACTTTATATGGCCTCTATTTTCTCCTTTTTACCTCTGAATGAACCACAGCTGCTTTATTATTTCATTGGGCAATCTACAATTGGCCTATAAAATGAGTTTCAAATGTGCTCAAATCCTTGCCCAACAGCAATACTTAAATGCTTTAATAAGGAAAAAAGAAAAAGGAGAGAGAAATAAACATATAATGTAATTTTTATTTAGTGGCAAATAAAGGAGAAAATCTATTTGGCATGCCTTTTGCTCTTTTCCAAAAGGGAATCATGGGAAATATACTGCTCAAAAAAATAAAGGGAACACTTAAACAACAGAATATAACTCCACATAAATCTAACTTCTGTGAAATCAAACTGTCTACTTAGGAAGCAACATTGATTGACAATCAATTTCATTTCGTTGTCAGCACATTCAACTTTGTACAAAACAAAGTATTCAATGAGAATATTTCATTCATTCAGATCTAGGATGTGCTGTTCCTTTTATTTTTTTGAGCAGTGCATATGAAGATTCATCTGGCTCCTATTGTGTCTATTGCAGGCTGATAAAGTGTAAGTAAACGAAAGGTGGGATTTTCTTCTATGTTGCATCAATTAAATGACTGTGTGGAATCTTTGTTATTCATAAATTCATATTTATCATGAATTTAATTTTGGATTTTGGTAGACGAATATACTTACTGTTGGCTTGTCTCGGTTAGCTAGGCTATGAAACCTTCGACAATACCAAGCAGAGAATTTTAACAGAGCATGGATGTGTGATAAAGCCAAGACACAGACTTAGTTAAATAAGTATTATTTACATATAAACAAAATATAAACAATCAAGAATAAGCACAAAGCAAATACAGAATAATACTTACTGAGCAATTACAAGATTAGCACAAAGCAAAACACAATATAGATAATAAGCACGAAGCTAAAATACAATATAGATAATAAGCATGAAACTAAAATACAATATAGATAAAGCACAAAGCTTATACACAACTCCCCCATCTCTCAGGCAAAAGTGAAAAGGAAATGACCGAGCAAAATAATGAGCTTTTATAGCTTCAGTGAGGAAGTGACGAAACAGCCTTGAATATTAACTCTTCAAGTACAAGTTAACTCTTTCAGTGCACATTAACTCTTTAAGTACAAGTTTGGTACAGGTGTACAATATGCAGTTTACAATGGCAATCCCTAACAACCATGTACCCTGTACTAACACCCTCAAAGATCACTATTCCTGGGCAACATGTGAAGCTGTAGACATGTAAGAGATACATTATGGGTGGATGTTATTCATGTATATGTGTATTCCATGTATGTGTATAGATATATGATGACTTATATATTTCTGGAATTACATGCACCCAATGACTGAATTGTCCCTTCAATAACTGTTTTGGCTTCATGCAGAAATAATTGCATGAAGTTATGGCAATGTGTATATGGATTCAATTGAACCAAATGTAGGAGTTCAGCAGGAAAACATGAGTTGCACATGTTGCACAGAATTTGCACAGCAGACTCTCTGAATTAGTTTCTTTCTTGATAAGAGCCTTAATAGATCCGTACCAGCAGGAGAGACAAAATTTCCTGCCATTCAGATTTGGCAGGCAAAAGTGGGCTGTCTGTTCTGATTCAAGAAGAAATAACAGTGATGTCGTAAGCTACATGCATTTATGGAAGGTTTCTTTTATGCCCTAAAACAGCATTGAAAAAAACATGTTGTGCTATGGAGGAAGAAAAATAAATTAGAAGATCTTTCTCCAATCATATGTATGCCAAATAAATCTGAGTGTCAACTTCAATTTCTAACTCATGCTTCATATTTAGGTGTTTTATGTGTTCCTGAAACTATTTGCAAGAAAAGAAAATGTAATGTCATATATATAATGATGATGTAAAGGAAAAACTGAATTTAGTAATCTTGAACCCAGCATTCTCTGCCAAGTTGTTTATTGAGTTGGGATTTGATGAGAAGCCAAAACTCACTCTTCTAAAAACACTTTATTGTGTTACAAGTTTGTGATTGAATCAAAGCCATTTCTACAGTTAATATACATCAAATATTTATTAAGTTTGTTGCATCTCCCTTTTGAATCTACAGCTAAACAGTTGGACTCTAAAAGGACAACTTGGAGAAATTGTACAGCCAGTGGTGGGTTACTGGCCGGAATGCCTAATCAGGCATGCACGGAAGCAAAAAACCTTGCTGGAACACGGGCGCACTTGTGTTCTCCATGCACAATTTTGCTACCTGTATGGGCGCAGCAAGATAACTCTGCTGAAACTCATCGGACCTCCAGAGCCACGGAGGTGAGCCCGATTAGGCATTCCGGCAGTAGCCCAACCCCATTTTACAGACAGAATAATTGTCTAACCTTCAGTGTCCCAAATCGATAAGATGGAAGAGGACATCCACTACTTTTGTAGTTTGTAATGAGTTTACAGTTTTCCATTATATGCAAAACCATCATATCTGACTGACTGTACCTACAACTTGTTTAATAAAAATAACATCAGCAATACATTTATAAGGGGCAAAAGACTATCTCAGTAATTAGATAAATAAGCTCACTTTGTTTTAAAAATTAGTTTCCTTAAACTAATTAAACAAAAAAATAGCCTTATGTTATTAAACATAAAACATAAAACTTATGTTTTTAATATGAGAGACGGTGATTCCTAATAGGAGAATTAGCCCTCTCTATTTGTAAGGGGAAAATAAGGCGATGCCTGTCAGGCATATGCGCCCTTTCTTGGTATCTACATGTTTAGATTATGTATGTGTGTCAATTTATAAAGGAGACCTATCAATATATAGCTGTATGAGCATAGAGGAGTACATAAAGTAATTAAACCAGATTTCAAAGAAAACCAATATTGATAATAGTTGTTTGTCATTGTTAGCTAGAGATTGTGAGTCTTTTGGGCATGTAACAAAAGGTGGTGTAACAAAGGCAGAAGATGACCTAGGGGAACTTAATGATTGTTTTTGCAAAGATCATCATTCGGCTGCATTCATATTATTATGATTACCCACACAGTTAACCAGATGTTCAGACTGGATTTGACAGTTTTGTTTGCCTATCGAGTCCTTCCCAAGGAACTGAGATAGGCAGATATGGATGCTTGTGGGTGTTACATATATCATGGCAGAATGTAAGCTGTTTCAAGTCTTTTGCATTTGACTGATGTAAATTTGTCAATGTCAATGGTATCCCAATGGTTTTGGGATTGCAGAGAAGGCATCTATCATTATTGGTACTACCTTTGCTTTCTTTTGCCACCGTTCTATTTCTACTTGCAGAAATAGAACTTATACAGTTCTATTTCTACTTATATTTTGTTATCTTTTCCAGTTATTTGTCTTCTGCTGTCTCCAGATACTGCCACATCCTATTACTTTCACTACTACTCTAATATACAAAATGAAAGCAAGAAATGTTACCACACCATACAAAACAATATATAAAAATGGAAAAAAGAGAAAGGAAAACTATTATAATACATGGTGACAGCATATAGAAACATAGAAACATAGAAGACTGACGGCAGAAAAAGACCCCATGGTCCATCTAGTTTGCCCTTTTACTATTTCCTGTATTTTATCTTACAATGGATATATATATCCTGGGAGTCTTGGTGGCACAGTGGTTAGAATGCTCTGCCCACAGTCTAGAGTTCAATCCTGAGTGGCTCAAGGTTGACTCAGCATTCCATCCTTCCAAGGTCGGTAAAATGAGGACCAGATTGCTGGGAGCAATATTCCAGCAAAGAGAGTGCTATAAAACAATATGGAGTGGTATAGATACGTGCTGTTACTATTGCTATATATTAACTCTTATTAAACATGCATGAAGTAACATTGGTCAGTCTTTCCACTAATTCAAGGAATGAATCAATTTGAAGCCCACATTTTCAAGTAGGGAGCAGCAGTAGTTTTTCAGTAAAAGTACAATCAGTCCTGTTCAATATTTTTTGGCCTGATACTTTCCCTACTTAATTATTTAGTACATTTTAAAATGGCTTTTGAAAAAGTTTCAGAAATAGTAGAAGTTGCTGCTATTGACTTTTTCTTTGTTATCTCTCCTTACTTTGCAGCCTTCCTGATTTTCCAGGGGAGAGGACACCTACAGACAAAATCCCCCCATAGGTGTTTCAATGGAATTAAAGTGTGGAAAGCTATGTACGCTGCAGAGTGAAGGTATAATATGGAAGACAGAAGAGTGTCTTCAGTCATCTCATAAAGAGTAGAAGTGCTAGAATAACATGTTCTTGGTAGATGTAGTAGAATAGTTTCCCATCAAACTGAATGAGAAATAGGAATGGTGACGTACAAAAGTGGCATAGCATTCACTTTTACTAAATTGCTGGCATCCTGCATTCCCAACACTTTACTCAGCCAATTTAATTATGACCCATGTCTGCAAGGGTAATGCTGCAGCTTGGCATTTTATTTCTTGATGGCTTCCTGATGCCACACAACACTTTCCCAAGGTTTTTCAGTTTAGTGGCAAGATGGCTTTGCAGCTTTCTTTCTCATTAGAACAGTTTGAAAACAAATTACTATGAAAATGTTCATCAAGCTAAGGATGAGGATAAGGTGAATGGCTAGTTCAGTATTGTGCAGTTGGCTGAAAGAAACACTGTTTAATTTACCCAGATACAATAGCATTTCTGGAATACTGTTTTTAATATTGGATTTGTACTCTGTATATTGCATGTTGTGAGCTGCTCCAAGTCTTCGGGGAGGGGCGGCATAAAATCTGATAAATAATAATAATAATAATAATAATAATAATAATAATAATAATAATAATAATAATAATAATGTCTTTGATGAATACTGTAGGTGCCTTATTTTTCTCTGCATGTCAGTTTGTATACTGTATTAAACTATACTATTTCTAAGAACTGACCTCATGTTCACAAGAAATTAACTCTGTGAACAGAATTTGTGCACTTTCCCCCCTTCCTACTAGAATGTCCAACTTCTAGATTTCTGTTGGAAAAAAAATGTCATTTAACTCTTCCTATTGCCTTCCTTGACTGAGATAAAGAACGTGGGGGAGATACCAAGCAGATGGAACAGAGGATATAGCTCTGTCCTTGAATAATGAAGTCACTGGGGAGAATCTCTTTTCTTGATGGTTGTCTGGACAGCAAGAAATGACAGGTCTTATATGCTAATAGAAATGAATACAATAAGTTTAGTAGTTGAATGGTCGCTGCAAGTTCAGAGCTCTAGTTGATTTATCAAGTGGCTCATGTCTACATATACATATCACTGGATTTACAGTTTATTTAAATTTTACAGATGTACAGTTATCTCTTTATGAATAAACATAAGGTGTTTATTCAGCTTTCAGACTTTCAAAAATTAATTTTTACAACTTGAAATTATTTATATTTCTAGCTCCATCATTTTGTATATTTTCAGCATTCTTGTTTCAGCATTTAACTATTGCATTCTTGTTTTAAAGCAATTAGGAATGTGTTTTATGGTTCTTTTTAAATAGCAACTAATTTTATTGACTATTTCATAATTATTAATTTAAGGCCTGATGTGTTTATATAACACATTTGACTGTATTTGAATAAATTAAGAGAGTTAATTGATAATAGCTGTTCTTTTCTCTCAGGTGGAAAATTTGATTTTTCTCATGGTTGCATATGAAAATAAAGCCTGCTAATAACAGAGTCATATTTACATTTAAGATCAAGATTTTTTTTATCAGATTGTGCATTTATGAATGATTTTTTTAAAACTTTGTTTATAGCTCTATCCTTATATGTATACTTTTTTCATACATTTATTTCCTACTTAATGGATCAGATGCATCATTAGTTCATGGACAGACATGTGTAGACTATTTGCATGAGCAGATGTAAAATCTATTTTCACCTTGCAAACTATACTGCTCAAAAAAATAAAGGGAACACTCAAATAACACATCCTAGATCTGAATGAATGAAATATTCTCATTGAATACTTTGTTCTGTACAAAGTTGAATGTGCACAACAGCATGTGAAATTGATTGTCAATCAGTGTTGCTTCCTAAGTGGACAGTTTGATTTCAGGGAAGTTTGATTTACTTGGAGTTATATTGTGTTGTTTAAGTGTTCCCTTTATTTTTTTGAGCAGCGTATATTATAACCACCAATTCCATGAGCCTCAGTACATTTTAATGGGCACAAGCATGAGTGGGCTGTGACCTATAGACACAAATATATGATTGAGGAACTCATGCTTTTGTAATGAGGCAAGGGAAAGGGAAAAATTCAATTTCACTTGCTCTTGAAGCCAAACCAGCAACTCTGATGAAAAGGCCTTTTATTATGACATGTGGATATATAGGCATTTACATTTAGAAATCACAAGTGCCTTGCTAATTTTCATTAAGCTGGATCCCAGTGGAGAGATTTCATCACCTAAAAAACAGTTCTTCAGGATTAAAAGTTAAAATCCTCTCCACTATAATATCAATAGAAGAGGCCTTAAGCATGACAAGGTTTGACCCTTATTTTCATTATATTTAATTCGGGACAATGGTTTCTCCATAAGTGTTTCTTGGACTACATCAGCACTTTGAAATCCATTGTAATTTATGTGTATTTGTCTCTTGAGGCCATTGTGCTGTTTTCCAGGAGTGTAACTTATTTATTTTTATTCCAGCTATGAAGGAGATGTTTTGATGGATTATAACCTCAGCAAATGTCTAACCCCAAACCAGCAATGACAACTTGGAGACTTAAAACAGCCCCTCTGCTTTCTTGGCAAAAGACTGGGCCTCAGTCTTTAGAGGGCTTCTGATACTTTATCTCCCTCTACTGGTACTCCAAGGATCCTTGGTACATTCACCAAGGATGGGAAATCATGTTATTGCCGCTTCAATTTCCATGCTGTCCCTTCTAGTAATAACAGGAGATACAGGGAGTAAAAAGGATAGTACTTTTATGATTGACACGGACCCAGGGCGATGTATGAGGCATCACTATGTTGATTCTATCAGCCATCCTTTATACAAATGCAGCTCAAAGGTAAGTGTTGCTGGAAACTTCTCAAGCTATATGAAATTACTACAAGCATTACCAAACTTGTAAGGAAGGAGAATTAAATTTTCTAAAACCAAATATTAGCTTAACATAATTGTTTATAAAAATAGGTTAATCCCAGAGTTGTTTTGATATTATGCAAGATTATCAGAAAATGATCTTTTATTACCTGATGTGATGTAAGGATGCGTGCTTCTGTCCACTTCATTTAGAGAAGGAAGCTGAACTAACATTTCAATGAACTTAAGTTCATATAATAGGAGAGAGTTCTAAAATAGCAGACAAATTAAACAAGGGACTGAGTAAATTATGTAATATACATTGCTCTGTTTTCCACAGTGGAAAACAATTATAATGTTCAGGCGAAGCTCTTGTTCTCTTGCATCTGAAGTGATCACTTCTAATGCAGAGTCCTCAAACTTGGCAACTTTAAGACCTATGGACTTCAACTCCCAGAATTCTCCAGCCAGCACAGCTGACTGGAGAATTCTGGAAGTTGAAGTGCATAAGTCTTAAAGTTGCCAAGTTTGAAGACTTCTGGTCTAATGATTGGATTAGCTCAGTGTTGGAGTAAAGTATTTCACTGTCATTGTGGATAATATTTTCTATTATTCAGGAGTAACTGATTCTCTCTCATTCTCTCTCTCCCCTTCCCTCCCTCTCCTTCTCCCCCCTCCCTCCCTCCCATGCACTATATTACTGCAGTGATCAGTTTTCAATTTTAATATATCATTAAAAGTTTTAAAGATAAAGATGACAATTAATGCAAATGAAAATGTAGTAAGAAAAAAAGAAAAATAAATACATTTAAAAACTAAGTATAACAAAGGGAAAAAAACAAAAAATTGAAAAGAAAATGCACAAAGAAGTAGCTTCTTATCTTCTTTACATAAGTTATAAGTACAGTGATACCTCTACCTACAAAATGAACTTTTCTAGATAAGAACTGGATGTTCAAGAGTTTTTTTAATCTCTTCTCAAAAACCATTTTCCACTTACAAACCTGAGCCTCTGAAACTGTAACTGGAAAAGGCAGGGAAGAGCCTTTCTGCAGCCTCTTTAGGAATCTCCTGGGAGGAAACAGGGCCTCCACCATCCCTTTGGTTTCCCCAATCGCACACATTATTTGCTTAAATTGATTCCTATGGGGAAATTGTTTCTTCTTACAAAATTTTCTACTTAAGAACCTGGTCATGGAACGAATTAGATTCGTAAGTAGAGGTACTGATGTACAGTGATAAATTTCCCTCTTACATAGTTACTCTTTTTCCCCACAATCTATCCTATAATTATAAAACCATTGTTTGTTTGTTTATTTATTTATTTATTTATTTGTGGTTTTTTTTGTGCCCCATCTTTATCATTTTTATAAACAACTCAAGGTGGCAAACATAACTAATATTCCTTCCTCCTTCCCCACAACCACCACTCTGTGAAGTGAGTTGGGCTGAATGAAAGGCGCAGTCACCCAGCCAGCTTTTGTGTCTAAAGAGGGACTAGAACTCACACTTTCCTGGTTTCTAGTAGCTTAATCAAACTTTTTATTTCTGTTCTACACAAAAATCCATAAAGGATTTTCAATTTACAATAAACATATCCTTTGTCTAAATCAATTTGATCATCTCAGAAATTTCCATCATCTTCACCAATTATTCCTCCATTGTGGACAATTTTTCCATCTTTGGGCATACAATAATGTCACTGCAGATTTCACATACAAAAGCAAAGTGCCATGACTTTTCCCGCAGTTTCTCTATCAATCCCAAAAGAAAGACTTCCATTCTCAGTTGTATATATTTAAATCTAAAAATTTCTAGCTTTCTTACATGTCCATGAAATGTGATAAACTTTTAGTCAATTTCTCTTGTGGTGTATCCCAACAGTACATAATTTTACAAAAATTCTCTTTAAAAATTAACAGTCTAAATTGTAATCCTTTCAATCACATATTTTCCCCTTCGTCTATCTGTATACTAAAACCAAAATTCCTAGCATACCTTATGATGCATTATTTAAATTTCTGTTTCAAATTTCAATTTAGCAATTACATGTTCACCAATGCACAATTGTACTTCAAATATGGTCTTATTTTGCTCTATAGCATATACAGATGATTGAAAATTTAGACTAATTTAGTGAATTCCTAAATAATGTAGGGAAGGGTGTCAAACTCATGGCCTTATATCTGTTTAGATGTGGCCTGCAGGGCCACCATGGAAACAGGTAAGGACTGGCCCGCAGTGCCTCGGGCAGTGAAAACAGAGCTTGTGAGGTCTGTGCACAGCCTTCCCAATCTCTGTTTTGGATGGCAGAGGATTGCAGGAGGCCATCCCAGCTGAAAACGAAGCTCACAAGGACTGCATGCGCCATCCCCCCTCCAAGCTCCATTTGCGCTGGCAGAGGGTTGCAGGTGGCTGTCCCAGCCAAAAATTTAGCTTCCGAGGGCCAGATGCACCACCCTGAGCTTTGTTTTTGCTGGCAGAATGTTGCAGGAGGCTGTCACAGTTGAAAACAGAGCTTGGGAGCATTTTTTTGCTGGCAGAAATGAGTGACATCATGTTGGCCATGCCCACCCTGGCATACTCCCCCCAGATCAAACACAACCTTGATACAGTTCTCAATGAAATTGAGTTTGACACCCCTGGTGTAGGGGGTCAACTGCTGTAATTTTAATTAACCTAGGTGTATATAAATGGATTCTTCATTGTTATCATTATTTCACCCAAGTATAAAACCTTGACTACTAGGTCAGTGACAATACTAGTCTAGAATCTGAATTTGTATTAGAATTTAGAATCTGAATTTATTTTGTTGTATTCTATGAAGTGACAGATTATGTATCTGATCAAAATACACCATTTTTAATTTGCCATAATAAATTACTTAATTTTTGCAATAGTCAACATTTACAATGTGATTTTCAATTTCACTGTACACATGTTGTGCATTCACAATGAAGGTTTGATTTGATTTTTGATCTCATGATTCCCCTTTCTTTAAGTGGCACATGGTGTAAAATTTTATAGTTGTGAGATTTTGTTGAGTTTCTCTTTCTCTGTGGCATGCTGTAACATCATTCTGCAGCCTCTTTGGTTGCCCATGTCCTGATTGGTGGAGAGGGGAACCCCTTTCAGACAATCCCTCATAAATTTCCCTTTCAAAATTCAATTTAATGTGAAAAGTCAGGACACCCATGCCTTTCAATATGTTCTGTATACAGTATACATAGTGAGAAATCCATCAGCTTTGTTTTTCTTTTGAAAGAAATACCTTTTTATTAAATTGAACGGGAGTGATTAAAATACACTAAAAATATTGATATACCATGCATATGCTTATATAGTTAATACAATATGCAATGCCCATGATATAATATTTAGGATATGAACGTATGTACAAGGAGGACTACTGCATAAATTATAAAATTATGCTACTGTATAAAACTGTATAAAGTTTTATACAGACTTTATAATAGTTCAACAACATAATATAAGACTTCACCAATTTATGAATCGAGATGTAAAAATCATAGTTCTGAGCCCCATATTTTCTATTGGGGTCTTATTTATTTATTTATTTGTTTGTTTGTTTGTTTATTTTGTCCAATGCATAATACACATTGAAGAGAATAGATATCCTTTACAGGAGCAGCTCTGGCACAGCTAGTTAAGACACCAACTAGAGGGGAGAATATTCTAGATTTAGTTTTTACAAATGGGAATTGGGTTTCAGAGGTCAAGGTGGGAGAAAATTTAGGTTGCAGTGACCATCTATGTTTGTGGTTTGATGTAAAAACTGATTGTGAGCAATCCTATACTGCAACCAAAGTATTGGATTTCAGAAAAACAAATTTTAATGCAATGGGGGAATATTTAAATAATGAATTAAAGGGGTGGGATAAAATGGCAGGAGCGAGCACCCAGTGGACTGTATTAAAAAAGGCCATCTTAAAAGCCACAAGACTTTATGTAAAGCAAGTAACTAAAGGTAAAAGGAAGAAGAAACCGCTATGGTTTAGCAATGATGTAAGGGCTATAGTCAATGAAAAAAAGGCTGCCTATAGGAGGTATAAAGAGTCTGGAAGTATAGCTGATAGAGAGGTGTATAAAATGAGACAGAAGGAGGCGAAACAGATAATATATGCTGCTAAAGCCTCAAAAGAGGAAGAAATAGCAAAATCTGTAAAGAAGGGGGATAAAACCTTCTTCAGATATATTAGTGATAGGAAGAAGAAAAACTGCAGCATCACAAAGCTTAGTACTGGGAATAATACATGCATTGATGGGAATAAGGAGATTGCTGACCATTTCAATAGCTACTTCTGTTCAGTTTTCTCAAAAGACACCTTACAAAATAATACTATAGAGGGATATAGCATTGCTTCCAGCTGTAAGGATTCAGCTCCAGTGATCTTAGAAGCCGATGTCTTAGAAGAACTTGAAAGATTAAAGATAAATAAGGCAATGGGTCCAGATGGCATCCACCCCAGAGTTCTTAAAGAACTCAGATCTGTCATTGCTACCCCCCTGACTGATTTGTTTAACCAATCCCTGTTAACAGGAGATGTTCCTGAGGATTGGAGAATGGCCATTGTTGTGCCTATCCACAAGAAGGGCAGTAGAGAAGAAGCTGGTAACTACAGGCCAGTTAGCTTGACATCAGTTTTAGTTAAAATGATGGAGACTCTACTCAAAAAGAGGATAAATCAGCATCTAAAAAACAATAACTTATTGGACCCAAATCAGCATGGCTTTACTGAAGGCAAATCGTGTCAGACTAATCTCATTGAGTTCTTTGACTATGTCACAAAGGTGTTGGATCAAGGTGGTGCCGTGGATATTGCCTATCTGGACTTCAGCAAAGCCTTTGATACGGTTCCACATAAAGAGCTGATAGATAAATTAGTGAAGATTGGACTTAATCCTTGGATAGTTCAGTGGATTTCAAGCTGGCTGAAGCATAGACATCAGAGAGTTATTGTTAATGGCGAGTATTCTGAGCAGAGACAGGTTACAAGCGGTGTGCCACAAGGGTCTGTTCTGGGTCCTATTCTTTTTAATATGTTTGTGAGTGACACAGGGGAAGGTTTGGTAGGGAAGGTTTGCCTATTTGCCGATGACTCTAAAGTGTGCAATAGGGTTGATATTCCTGGAGGGGTTTGTAATATGGTAAATGATTTAGCGTTACTAGATAAATGTCAAAGCAATGGAAACTGCAGTTTAATGTTTCCAAATGTAAAATAATGCACTTGGGGAAAAGGAATCCTCAATCTGAGTATTGCATTGGCAGTTCTGTGTTAGCAAAAACTTCAGAAGAGAAGGATTTAGGGGTAGTGATTTCTGACAGTCTCAAAATGGGTGAGCAGTGTGGTCGGGTGGTAGGAAAGGCAAGTAGGATGCTTGGCTGCATAGCTAGAGGTATAACAAGCAGGAAGAGGGAGATTGTGATCCCCTTATATAGAGCGCTGGTGAGACCACATTTGGAGTACTGTGTTCAGTTCTAGAGACCTCACCTACAAAAAGATATTGACAAAATTGAACGGGTCCAAAGACGGGCTACAAGAATGGTGGAAGGTCTTAAGTATAAAACGTATCAGGAAAGACTTAATGAACTCAATCTGTATAGTCTGGAAGACAGAAGGAAAAGGGGGGACATGATCGAAACATTTAAATATGTTAAAGGGTTAAATAGGGTTCAGGAGGGAAGTGTTTTTAACAGGAAAGTGAACACAAGAACAAGGGGACACAATCTGAAGTTAGTTGGGGGAAAGATCAAAGGCAACATGAGAAAATATTATTTTACTGAAAGAGTAGTAGATCCTTGGAACAAACTTCCAGCAGACATGGTTGGTAAATCCATAGTAACTGAATTTAAACATGCCTGGGATAAACATATATCCATTGTAAGATAAAATACAGGAAATAGTATAAGGGCAGACTAGATGGACCAGGAGGTCTTTTTCTGCCGTCAGTCTTCTATGTTTCTATGTTTCTATGTTTCTATGTTTCTATATTTAATAATATAAGTAAAGAAAAGAATAGAAGAAAAGATATAAAAGTATAGGTGAACATATTTGAAAGGAAGAAAAGATAAATGAGATAAGGAGAGACAATTGGACAGGGGACGGAAGGCACATATGTTGCACTTTTTAGGGCTAACTCTTCTCTTCTAATCTTTTTGTCTTCTTTCTTTACAGATGGTGCTGCTGGCTCGCTGTGAGGGACAGTGTACTCAGACATCACGCTCAGAGCCAATGGTGTCCTTCAGCACAGTTCTGAAACAGCCTTTCCGATCCACATGTCATTGCTGCCGGCCACAGACTTCTAAACTGAAGGCCATGCGTTTGCGCTGTTCTGGTGGTATGAGACTTACTGCCACCTACCGCTACATCCTCTCGTGTCACTGTGAGGAATGCAACTCTTAGGGAAAATTTTGCTGTAGCAAAAAAAAAAACCCACTAGGAAATAGAAATGCTTTTCAAGAGAACTTCCAGAAGCAGAAATAGCTAGGGACAACTTTCCAATGGTTTGCTGTTGCTACAACCAGGAATATTAGAATTGATTTCATTGGAGAGAAGGAGCCACATGAATACATGGGGGTTGTATCAAACAATACAACAGACATCAGAATGTATAATTGCACATCGTTGCCGAAGATGTAATCATTTGTGATGGTGAGGAATGGGAACATACGTTGTTAGAAATCTCTCATTCGGGTTCTTGGGGTCATTTTTCTATGCCAGTGATTCTTTAATATTGAATAAGGTCAACCTAAGAATTATGGTCTTGGTTTGAATGTTCAGCCAGCAACACAAAAGGACCAGGGACATAGAAAATGCATACAGTGGATGCTATTATGTGGAAAACAATTTATTCTACAAGAAAACAAAGACTCTTTCCCTGTATACAGAAACCTATTGTGTCTTTTTAAACATGTCCTTTAGTTTATACTGGGATGAAAACAGACTGATTGAATAGTAAAAGATATATTTTTTATGGTCTGGCAGCAGTTGGATAAGTTACTGTGATTTAGGTGTAGATACAAAATAAATAATAGAAAATTTATGGAACTACCAGTGTGGCTTCTCCAGTATTGAGAAAGTATATTTACAGTCAAAAGTTGAAATCTGGAAAACAAGCTGCTCCTCCTCCCCCTCCTTCTCCTTCCCCTCCTCTTTCTCCTTCCCCTTTTACTTCTTCCCCTTCTCCTCTTCCTTCCCTTTCCCCCACTTTTTCCTCTTCCACTTCCTCCTCCCCATTCTTCAAAAAGAATACGGTATGTTATACATTCTTGGTCAGTATTATAATATTAATCCAAATCTACCAAAATAATAATACTTGGTTTTGCTTTCATTTATATGTAAAACAGGTTTAAATAAAGATTTATCTTAAATGTATGTATCACTCAGAAAAGGTTATATAAGTGGATTAGTCATAATATAGTGAACTAGTATGCTTACATTTTTATATTGGAACCATAAGATTTTAAAGCTTAAATTCGTTGACTCATTGTGGTTCTAGGTGGGAGACTCTAACAAAACAATTTATTCTGGAAATAGGTTCAATAAATGTTTCACATTAAAAAAAAGTTCTTCATGAATTTTGTAATTTACTAAGATGTTTTAAAAAACAGTTTTACCAATTACATGTTTTCATAGATATTATATTATCCAATTTATTTATTTATTAATTGGATTTGTATGCTGCTTCTCTCCGAGGACTCGGACCAATGAATATAAATTCTATTTTCAAAGTTTCACAAAAGAGAACTATAGAGAGTAAAAGTAGGATAGAGATGGGATTCTCATCACATCTCCTTGATATCGCCTTGATATAAGGATCTCACCATTATCACTATAGTGTTCAATGATTTTTCTTCACATAAACTTGTATAACAATTAAGAGTGATTCCTGGATGCTAATTTGTGGCTCCAAAGAAACTGTCAACTGGGCAATTAATTATACTATAGTCAAACAATTACAGTTATATTAATATTGTTAGCATAGTTTAACTGATTAAAAAAGATAAAATGGGGGTTTAATCTGAGAAGGTAAGCAGCCCATCTTTTCTATGTCATATATTCTTTCTGGAATACTTATCATGTAGAGCAACCAGGATTTTGACAATTAAATCAGAGAAATTCCATTAACTACACAGAAAGAGTCCTCTTGGTCTCTTGGGAGATGATTGCCTGGCTAATGGAAACAACTGAAAGGACCTAATTAATATTTAGCCAAGCAACTTTGTGGATTACATGTTTTGAATGTGTCTTTGAAGCCAATGATTTCACTGGAATCTTGGACAACAAAATGGGTACAGTTCTTGAGCTATTGCGGCCCACACAACTTTGAGATGGCCAGGGCTCTCTTTGCTCTGCAGGCCATTCAGATGGTAACCTGGTCCGTGCTGCAGAAAAAATTATGCTATCATTATGTGCTAAAACCATCACAGATTGCTCGCAGATTGATCACTGGCACACTTTCCATCATAGAAACCAGGCAGTGGATGAACCTATTAATTCATACATTGCAGGCCTTCAAAAATTCAAAGACCTAGACAATACTCTTTTGGACCGATTGGTTTGTGGACTGAAGGACATTAAATTACAGCAACATCTCTTTGCTAAAACTAACCTCACCCTGCAGATGGCACTTGACAAGGCACAAGCTGCCAAATTGTCAAACCAAACATCTAAGATCCAGAAATCAAACAGCCCACCATCATTATGCAAGGCAGTTACTGTACACCATGATGATTTGAGCCATGGGGAGTCAACTGATGATGATGAGGACATAAATGAGCTAAAGCCATGAAAGAAGCAAGGTAGGGCTACTAAGAAGAAACAGCTTGTCTGGGTTGTGGCGGAAATCATCCGACAGTGGTGTGTAAATATAAGAATGCCATCTGCCAAAGATGCGACAAAAAGGGACACTTAGCTAGAGTTTGTCATCCAAGCCAACCTATACACCAAACAAGTCCCAGAAGAGCACAAAAGAAATAAGCAACTCATGAAGAAGAATGCTTAACTATCTCCAAAGGCACCTGCTGGGCAAAGACTATTAGGCAAGTCATCCTCACCTATTCACAAAAAAATCCAAGTCACCCTCCTCATCAAGGGATCCCCTTGTCACATGTAGGTAGACACTGGGTCAGCCATGACCATCATTTCATGGAGCATGATTAAAAGACTAGACTCTCTAAAAGCCAATTGAAACATTATCATCTTCACCTCCGAGACTACCAAGGGAACAGCATTTCTGTTGTTGGAAGCAGAATCTTCCAAATCTCATTCAAGAACTTTGTGAGCCCACTATAGCTAATCGTAGTGAATAGCTCCCTACCAAGCCTTTGGGACTGGACTGGTTTTCCTGTATGGGTCTGGGAGTCATTGGCATCAATGCCATCAGTGATTCAGATATTGAGACTCTGATCCAGGAATTTGTCAATGTTTTCAAAGGAGACCTGGGTAAATACAAAGGCACACCCATTTCCTTCAACCTGGACCCCCATACAAATAAAGCCATGCAGGGTGCCATTCACATTATGTTCCAAGATGAATGAACAATTAGACAAACTAATAGCTTAAGGAATCTTGGAACCAGTTGACTATGCCAAATGGGAAACCCCAATAATGACTCCTGTCAAGACGGATGGCTCAATTCACATCTGCATGGACTATAAATGCACCCTTAATAAAGCACTGCAGCAAAACACATACCCAGTGCCAATAGTACAACGCCTACTGCACTGGGTGAAGAAAAAGTGCATTCGTAAGACAAGCAAAAAAAAATGAGTATAACATACAACTGGAAAAATGGCAAGAATTATGGGAAAGAATACTGGCAATACTGTACAAGATAATTTATATAAAATGTTCCATTGGTAGCATCTTCTGTCAGCAAGATTGGCTAAAATGTTTAGAATTTTATCATCAAAATGTTGGAAATGCAATCAATTCTGCAACTGCGTAAAAAACTATTACTACCAACCTGACCTCCATTGAGGACCTGTATACTGCATGA
This sequence comes from Erythrolamprus reginae, assembly GCF_031021105.1. Taxonomy (NCBI): domain Eukaryota; kingdom Metazoa; phylum Chordata; class Lepidosauria; order Squamata; family Dipsadidae; genus Erythrolamprus; species Erythrolamprus reginae. Next base: position 67,071,424 of record NC_091953.1, read on the forward strand.
GTAAAAAAAGAGCTGTGAAAATATTTACAGACCCCTCACATCCTGTACATCCTGTTTCAACTCATATCCTCAATATGCTGCTATAGAGCACTTCACAACAGAACAACTAGAAAAAAGAACAGCTTTTTCCTGAATGCCATCCTCTGCAAAATCAATAATTCTGTCAACATTGTCAAACTATTTACAAAATCTGCACTACTACTAATCTTCTCATCGTTCCTATGACCCATCTCCACACACTTATGACTATATGACTGTAACTTTGTTATTTTAACCCTTATGATTTATATTGACTGTTTCCTAATGTGATTTGATTGCTTATTTATACCCTATGACTATCATTAAGTGTTGTACCTTATGATTCCTGATGAATGTATCTTTTCTTTTATGTACACTGAGAGCATATGCACCAAGACAAATTCCTTGTGTGTCCAATTACACTTGACCAATAAAGAATTCTATTCTATTCAGTTCTATTCTATTTTGTTAAGCTGGACCTTGACCAAGCCTACCAAAATCTCCCAGTTGATGATGCCACAGCTGAAGCCCAGGCAATCATGACGCATCAAGGAGCTTTCAAATGTTGCTAGCTGCACTTTGGCGGTAAGTGTGGTGCCAGGACTTTTTCAAAGCCCAATGGAGCACCTTTTGCAAGGCATCCCAGGCATCATTCTTTATTTTGATGATGTCCTGATATCTGCAGCCAACAACACAGAACTTCTTGACTGTCTGTGAGTGATACTCACCAGATTCCAGGAGGTGGATCTTAAAGTAAGAAGGAACAAATGCAAAATAGCTGTAGAACAAGTAGAGTTTCTTGGCAACCTTATCAATGCCTCAGGGTTAGACCTTACCAAGGCAAAGGTTCAAGCCATCCAGAAAACTCCTACACCAAAAAATAAAACTGAGCTACAAACTTTCTTGAGTTTGCTGAATTTTTACAGCATGTTTATGCCACACAAAGCATCTGTAGCAGACAGAGTCTCTTCACAGACTGCTAGACAAAAAATGTTTTGGTCCTGTGGCCAAAAAGAAGCCACTGCATTCATCACTGTCAAAGAACTGTTATCATCTGACAGCATTCTGATACAATATAGTGACAACCTGCTGCTAGTCCTCACCTGTGATGCTTCACCATTTGGTGTAGGAGCAGTCCTAAATCACTGAGTTCCAAATGGAAAAGAGGCTCCAGTCACATTCTATTCACAAACTTTATCATCAGCCAAACAGAATTATAGTCAGCTGTACAAGGAAGCATTGGTTGGAGTCGCAGGTTTCAAATGTTGAAAACAAAGCTGTTAACATCCATATTATCAAATTAAACAAAATGTTTATTTAACTGATTTTTGTTAACACCGTGAAAATAATAAATTGTGAGTTGTCCAGCAGATAGTCAGGAAGTTTGTGGAGATCACTGAATCCAAGTTCCTTCATCTATCACAACAGGGATCAAGTTCTATAATGTCTTTATGACTACAGAATCAAATCCAGATGCTACATTCTAATTCTATGTTCCTGGCTAAGTTTTTTTGTAAAATCTAGAAGCTTATATTTTTACTTGTCTGTAGCTAATATGGCCTATATTTGACACATATATTATACAGATATATTGACATTTTCACTGAATTTCTGAAACAATCATTTATTTTACATTCAGGTGACTTCAGACAATAAACTGTAGTGGCTATTTCAATAACTGAATAAATTTGGAAAATGCATTGATTTATAACTCATACATTGCGGCAGATAAACCAAGGCCAAGCCTGAGGTTCACTCAAAGCTTTTCTTTGGCTTAATTTATTCTTTCCCAGCAGTAATATAGATTTCTCCCTGCTCAAATCTTCCTTCCTTCCTTCCTTCCTTCCTTCCTTCCTTCCTTCCTTCCTTTCTTCCTTCCTTCCTTCCTTCCTTCCTTCCCTCCCTCCCTCTCTCCCTCTGACTAATTGACCTCTTCCTGGCTGCAGGAATATCTTCTGCAGGCTTAGGGTTTTCAGAATCAAAATTCAAGAAACATTAGACAACCAACCAACCAGAAACTATAACATCAAACAATAGAAAATGTATAATTGATATAAAGATATATTGAGGCAGAGTAAAGTGATATTAGAGGTACCTGTAGGAAAACCATTTAATTGTGATTATGAATGCATGTATGTGTGAATGTGAACAGGATTGTGTGGGTGTACTGAGAGTGTATATTTTGTAAGTATAACTACAACTATTTTGGCCTCATCTATTTCCCTTGCACATTCCAGCTCCTGACGTATTTTTCAAGACTTAAATGATAACATCAACTCTTAATAGGTCACACACCAATTTTCAGAACTGTCCTTGTTTTTCCACCCCATGACATTTTGAGATATTAATGTAGAGTCAAGAAGTTCAGAAGTGAATAATAATGCATTATTCATGTTACTGTCCCATTCCTTCTCTTAAATAAAATCAGAAGGAATCTGATAGCATCCTTTCTAATTAACAAATTTTATTAAAGGGCAGAAGCTTTTATTAAAAGTTATTATAGACTATCATGTCTCCTACAACATCAACACATTAATGCACATTATAAGAAAAAATGTCAGTTCAATAATATATTTTCACTTGAGAATACAGTAAGTGAAAAGACTTCAGGTTCATCACTGTATGCGCAGCCTTTTCCTTTGCTATTAAAATGTCAGAATTATTAGCATACAATTTAACTCAGAAAAGATAATGTGTACAAGTTTAACTGTTACAGATTGCTTCCATTTCTGTTATAAAATGTTCTGTATAAAATGTGTTATACATTTTCATATTAAGATGTCAGTATCAAACTCCTACATAAATTAATTGCTAAACCAAACAATTTAAGAATTAATTGAATCTTAAGCATCAAGGTAGTCCAAAAGTTGTTGTTGTTGTTGTTGTTATTATTATTATTAATAATAATAATAATAATAATTTATTAGATTTGTATGCTGTCACTTTCCGAAGACTTGGGGCGGCTCACAACAACAATAAACAATGCAGTACAAATCCAATAATTAAAACTATAGCTAAAAACCCATTATCTTTTAAAAACAGTCACACTACCCAATCATAACCACACATAAATCTTACTAGCCAAAAAAGGATACATCAATTACCCCATGCCTGGTGACATAGATAGGTCTTCAGAGTCTTGCGGAAGGCGAGAAGGGTGGGGGTAGTTCGAATCTCTGGGGGGAATTGATTCTAGAGGGCTGAGGCCACCACAGAAAAGGCTTTTCCCCTGGGTCCCGCCGCTGGGATTCGTATTAAGATATAATAGTGCATACAATTAGATTTTGATGTTCAGTGTAACATTGATATAACATAGTGTGTAAAATATAACCTGGGAACCAATTACACTGCTGCATTTTGAATCAATGTACCAATGGCTTCTGAGGTACACATAAGTGCACCTCCATGTAGGGCATATTATAAAAGTTAAGCCTGGAGCAATATCATTTTTAAGCCATTATTATCTAGGAATGGTTGCAAGTGGTGTGCCAGTTAGAATTGATAAAAAGAGTTTCTGGCCACAAACTCCACCTCAGCAATTAGAAAGAATCCATTTTAGAATCATTCCCAAATTGCATACCGTTAGGAGGGTATAGCTTATCTGGAATAGGTGAATTTATCATGGATTTTTAATATCCCTTTTTGAAGCAACTTCTTCAGTTTTATCTACATTCATTATCAAAATATTTACCATCGTCTAACTCAGTGGTTCCCAAAGTGGGCAGTACCGCCCCCTGGGGTGGGGGTGGGAGATGCCTTAGAGAGGCACTAAGAGGCAAGGGTGGTGGCAGGGTGCTCTAGGAAGGGCCAGAGGGGTGGCAGGTGGTTCACTGATCCTGTTGCTGTGCCGCCACCATGTCACCCAATCACCCTTTCTCCACTTTTCCCGCCACTCTTTTCCCGGTTGGGGCTGGACAGGCCACAAGACGGGCATCTTTCTAGAGTTTAACAGCTCCATGTGTCTGTCAACGGGTCTCTTTAGGGGAAAAAAGCTTGCAAAATACAAAAACTCTTCTTGCGAGGGTGAGCAATAAACAACTTCTCAAGTGAGAAGAGTTTCTGTATTTTGCAAGCTTTTTTCCTTAAAGGTGTGCTGTGCAAGACAGAACAAAAAGCACCAGCTGGCAGATACACAGAGCTGTTAAACTCCAGTAAGACACCCATTTTGGGGTGAGATGCAGTTTGGAGGTGACAGGGTGGGTGGGGTGGAATGGGGTGGGGGCTGGACGGGCTGCTTGTGGATTTTTTGAAAGAAAAAAAGCACTCAATTTGCATTATAGATGTTGAAAGAAAATACAGGGCATCCTGCATAAGCCACGCCCACACTGTGGTAGTAAAAATTTTGGTAGTCCTTCACTGCCGCTCCCCCATTTCCCAACTTCCATTAGGCCTATTTTTTGCTTTCCCCAGGCTTCAGATGCTTTCCTGGAGCCTGGGGAGGATGAAAATGGCCTCCTCTGCCCCCAGAGACCCTCCAGACGCTGAAAACGCCCTCCCACAGCCTCCGGGGAAGCAAAAAATAATCTGGCTGGCATGCACATACATGCTTGAGCTCAGCTAGGGCAACAGCTTGCATGCCGGCAGATTTGGCTCCATGTGCCACCTCTGGCAAGCGTACTATAGGTTTGTCATCACAGATGTAGACAAACTTAGCTGCAGAGTTTAGCATTTGCTAGGCCTTACACAATCTTTCTTGGAGTTTTTGTTTTTGGGGTTTAGATTTTGTAGGTATTATTAATTCTGTTTTCAGAGACACAGTCAATAGATTTCAGTAAAAATCTTACAATTTGTAGGAATAGGTCTTCTATTTTAACACTGATTAGCTCTTTAAGACAGTCAGTTTAATGCTTACTTTTTACATCTACAAAACTAAATTAGTTTAAGTGGCCATTGAAACATTTTTTAAGTATAAGCAGGTTGTTCCTTTCCAGCATTTTCCTATTAATGTTAAATCTTCATTTAATGAACCTTTTGAGAGGAAGGAGTGTCACGTAAGCCCAACTGTCCATTAAATCCAAATTTAAATAACCAATGTAATTGTGCTATATGCATAATTTAATCTGCATAATAAAGTCATCACAAATCTGTAAGACTTTCCTTTAATGTACATCCATCAGCACATTCCTAAATTAAAATCTTTTGCCATTATTGCTTATGGATGGTTAACTGCCACTTTTTCTTGAAGACTGCATGGATTCCACTGCTCATTGCCAGTGAAACCTGATGTTGTCATTGACCATGGGCATTTAGCTGCAATCATTTAACTTGCTGGAACAATGATCTGGAAATTATTAGGATTACAAAAATGAAAAACAACCAGGGTGGTTTACACTTCAGAGCTACAGAGGTTCAGAATATAAATTAAAAGTAGGCAGAAAGATCATAATTTTCTTATTTTGAAATGCCCCACTTGATGATAAAATGGTTAAACAGAGCATTTGATAGTGAATTCAGAATCATCCCTGACAGTTTTTTTAAAGATAGATTGCCAGATGGATAACTTTAAGTTTATTGTCATGTGATTTAATTCATTAAATATTAATCTCATATTACGTAATTTTTGATTTAAGAGAACCTTTTTGGTATAATGGTTAAAGGTGATGTGCTAGAAACTGGGAGACCATGAATTTTAGTTTTTTTTATTAGGTATAAATCCAGCTGGATGATTTTGGTCCAATCATCATATCTCAGCTCTAGGAAAGCACAACTGAAAAATGCTGCCAAAAAAGCTACATAGACTTCTCAATGTAGTTGCCCAGAGTCAAGGCTCACTTTGACACTCCTACTTTCTCTTGATGGCTCTACCCATTTCTTTTTTTGTCTGTACTACATTTTAATCCGCTTTGGCCTGCCAGTGCACGTGCTATGTCTTTTAAATGTTTAGCCATATCTTATATTATATGATAATTTCTTTTTCCCCAATTTAACTTTTTTATTAGTTTATTAAAGTTTAAAATATATAGAAAAAAATGTGGAAAATAAGAAGAGAGGAAGAGAAAAAGAGAGGGTATGTTGTAACAGGAGGGAATAGTAGAAGGTAACAACATTACAACCACAACTTTTTGCTTTTACACAACGGTATGTACAAGCAGTAATGGGCAGCCAATTTTTTTACTGCCACACTGTGAGTGTGGTTTGTTTTTGTGGGTGTGGCTTAATGGTCATGTGACTAAGTAGGAGTGGCTTGCCAGCCATGTGACCAGGTGGGAGTGGCTTGAACGATCATCATCGTTCAAGTAAACTGTTAAGTCATCGACTTACAGTCTTACTAGTGTCGCTCGCTGGGGTGACAATTTGCTTCGCGTTTCCCAAGCTCCCCTTCCTGGGTCACCCCTCAGACTGGGTAGCTAGGCGAATGGGTGCTGCCAGAAGTATAAATGCTGCCAGCGCCACTTCCACCCATGCCTTCTGCTTGCACCTCAGGTGGGAGGTGGCCATGTGAGGATGGAGGGGAGCTGGTCAGGAGAGAGGGAAGCTCGTCCGAGGCCAGGAAGGAGGAAAAAAGCAAGAAGCAGCAGCAGCAGCAGCAAGGAAAAAAAGGAGGGCCGAGCCTAGACCCATAATCCAGGAAGTGACAACTGCTGATCAGTGGAGGTGTGCATGCATCTTCATTTCTGCTGGTGGAACTGTGTTCCACCCCATCCTGCCTACTGCCCACCACTGTATACAAGCCATTTCTACAAAAATAAGCCTATCTAAATGATTTCATTTTTTCCTCATTGCAAACACAAAATCCAGAAGCAATTTCAAACTAGAGATAAAAATAAATATAATGTCTTATTTGGATGAAAGAATCATTTTAACCACCTTATCTTCTCAAACTTGACCTCTTAAAATTGTGAATTTACTTGATACACTTGTTTCAGTTGCACTGGGAGGATTGTACTCATACCATTATAAAAAGAGCTGACGTCGGATTTATATTTTGAGGTTACGGTTAGGTAGTTTGCATTGTATTATACTGTAATTTCTATTAACAATTTTGGAAAACATTACTACATATTGGTTCAAATAGGCATAATTGCCATAACTACAGATATCAATAGATGGAATGCTGGGGTTTTCTGCTTGTGTTTAATGCCAGAAATTAAGATGCATTTTAATTAAATATGTATTTGTACATCATAGTAAGGAGCAATCCGATATTCTTTTACTTATGACTATTTTATTATTATTTATTTATTTTATTTATTTATTTATTGGATTTGTATGCCACCCCTCTCCATGGACTCGGGGCGGCTAACAACAGAGGTAAAAATAGCATGTGACAATCCAATACTAAAACAGCTAAAAACCCTTGTTATAAAACCAATCATACATTCAAACATATCATGCATAAACTGTAGAAGCCTAGGGGGAAAGGATATCTCAGTTCCCCCATCCCTGACGGCAGAGGTGGGTTTTAAGGAGCTTATGAAAGGCAAGGAGGGTGGGGGCTATTCTAATCTCTGGGGGAGTTGGTTCCAGAGGGCCGGGGCCACCACAGAGAAGGCTATTCCCCTGGGTCCGGCCAAACGACATTGTTTAGTTGACAGGACCCGGAGAAGGCCCACTCTGTGGGACTTAACTGGTCGTTGGGATTCGTGAGGCAGAAGGTGGTCCTGGAGATAATCTGGTCCGGTGCCATGAAGGGCTTTATAGGTCATAACCAACACTTTGAATTGTGACCAGAAACTGATCGGCAACCAATGCAGACTGTGGAGTGTTGGTGTGACATGGGCATATTTAGGGAAGCCCATGATTGCTCTCGCAGCTGCATTCTGCACGATCTGAAGTTTCCAAACACTTTTCAAAGGTAGCCCCATGTAGAGAGCATTACAGTAGTCGAGCCTCGAGGTGATGAGGGCATGAGTGACTGTGAGCAGTGACTCCTGATCCAGATAGGGCTGCAACTGGTGCACCAGGCGAACCTGGGCAAACGCCCCCCTCGTCACAGCTGAAAGATGTTTCTCTAATGTGAGCTGTGGATCGAGGAGGACGCCCAAGTTGCGGACCCTCTCTCAGAGGGTTAGTAATTCCCCCCCCCCAGGGTAATGGACGGACAGATGGAATTGTCCTTGGGAGGCAAAACCCACAGCCACTCCATATTATCAGGGTTGAGTTTGAGTCTGTTGACACCCATCCAGACCCCAACAGCCTCCAGGCACCGGCACATCACTTCCACTGCTTCATTGACTGGACATGGGGTAGAGATGTACAAGTGGGTATCATCAGCATATTATCTTCACACTTAAGAAGAAAACAAAAATATTAGATAAGGTAACCAGCACCTGCTTTGGAGTCACATATAACAATGTTTTGTGTTTTTAAAAATATAGTTTACCACCATGTGTGAGCATTTACCAATGAAACTGATGGGAGATTTTCATCTGAGCTCAGCAGGAACAGGACAAAATCCTAATAACATAATTTGGCAGAGAGCTTTCAGAAATACAAAGGATTTATTCAGGGTATGCAATAAGTATGAAAAATCCAGAGCCCCCACCGGAGACAACATCATACCACTGTAACAGTCTACAGGAAGTTGTTTTACAATGTTTTTATTCCCATTGATGGCTCAGCTGAATTTTACAAGAACAAGGTTGGAAACTCGAAATCACTTTACCCAGAGAAACAAGAGTTAGCAAACAAAGGTTAGCTTATAAGGATTGCAAGGTAACACAAAGAAACAAAACAGAAAAAAAATTCCTCACAGCTAGTACCCCAAAAAGCTAGGAATAACATAGCAATATAGTGGTCACACTCAACCTTGCATATTCCAAATTGCAGTAAGGGGAAGCAGAGCCTGATCAGAGCTGTTCCATAGGGGAGACCCAGCTACTGAGAGGGCCATAGTTTGTTCTGCCTCCAAGCTTCCACAAGATAATATTGCTTTACAGATGTATTGTGTGCATGTGTGTGTTTCTGCTTTCATTACATGTTATTTTTGTGGATTTGTGGATTTGTGGATTGGGAAGCACAGATTAGGTTCTGGCTGGTCTATGTTTGGTCATAAGCAAGAGGAAAAGAGAGGTGGTTGTAGAATGGATCATCAACAATGATCACAGAAAATTCATTCTACAGTAAATTGCTTTCCCGAATGTATGTATGTATGTATGTATGTATGTATGTATGTATGTATGTATGTATGTATGCCACCAGGTCTCACGGCCTGGCCCGGCCTTGCCGCCAGCCCCCATGGCCGCGCCAGCCTGCACCTCCAGCCCCTGCAGCCGCACCAGCATGCGCCACCAGCCCCTGCAGCCCCCCAGGCCACACCACCAGCCCCCGCGGCCTTGCCAGCAGTGTTCCCTCTAATTTTTTGGGGGGGTGGGCGGAAAAGTATAGTGTCTGAGTGGCAGTCCCTTCGGGACTGGGCGGCACAGAAATATTAAATAAACAAACAAACAAACAAATAAATAAATAAATAAATAAACAAACAAACAAATAAAAAACCCACCCTGTTTTGCCTCAGAGAATTTCAAAATAAAATACTGTACTGTGTGTCTATAACAGTGAGCTCATAATAGGGCAACTCTATCAATATCAAAATGCCACTTAAATAGTTGAGCTAGTTTCAAACTAGATTTTGATTTTCTTTCTCTCTTCCTTACTCCCATTCTTTTTCTTTCTCTTTTCCTTCCTCTCTTTTTTCTATCTGTTTCTCTCTCTTCCTCTCTCTCTCCTTCCCTCTCTCTCCTTCCCTCTCGGCTTCTGGGCAGGTTTGGAAAACTCTGAGTTGATGATGATTTTTAAGTGAGCGATTGCTCACTGCTCAGCTTAGAGGGAACTATGCTCGCCAGGCCACACTGCCAGCCCCTGCGGCCCTGCCAGGCCACACCGATTGCCCTCACTCCTCTTGCCACTCTCCCTGCTGGACTGATCGCCCTTGCTCCCCCTGTCGCTCACCTTGCCACACTCCTCACCCCTGCTTACCTGGACCATCTCCTACAGGGGCCACGCCACAGGAAGCAGGCTGGGTGGCACCAATTCTGGCCTCGTGGCTTGTTCTGTGCTTTCCCGCGCTGCAGGCATCTCTCCTGCAACCCGGGAGATCAAATAGCAGGCCACCTGGCCGGAAGTGGAGCAGTCCACTTTTGATGCTGGCCCCAGCTGCTGCTCTAGGCACGGCAGTGCGATTTGGCTACTGCACATGTGCAGCAGACAAAATCTCTTTCTTGCAGCAAAAATTGCTAGTTTCTTTGCTTCCGCACATGCGCAGAAGCAAAAACCCGGTAATTTTTACCGGAATCGCTCCAACTGCATGGGCACGGCGTGTGCATGCCCAGCGGCAAGGGAATGCTATGTGCTCCATACGGCATTCCCAATCCTTCCGGCTGCTGCCCACTCCTGTATGTATGTATGTATGTATGTATGTATGTATGTATGTATGAATGTATGTATGTATATTCTGCACCTTGCTTTTTCCATAGAGCCCAATTTCAAACTGCACAATCAAATGACAGCGAAATGAAAGCTGGGTAGAAAACTTAGCAGGAAGGGAACAGTGGTAGTATTATACTGTAGAAGGAAATAAACCAAGAGAAGCAATCGGTAGCCAGGCACAGATTTTTGGAAATAAAATATTTTAATAGTTTTGTGTGTGGTGGAGGTTGCTTTCAAATCAGTGTTGAACTAGTCTGTGAAGTTTCTTCAGCAAGATTTCAAACATTCGGCTTCTATTGATTTGCCATTGCCTGCTTCCTAAGGCTGAGAGTGAATAATTGGTCCAAGGTCACTGAGCTGGCTTTGTGGCAGGACTAGGAATCATGGTATTCTGGTTTATAAATGTAATAGATGTTAATAAATGGAGTTCTTAAATTATATTGGAATACTGGAAAATCCATTCAGAAGATAAAACAAATTGTAGACTGTTGTCTGAGAACCAACTAGTCCAATCAATAAGGGATTCCTTGTCAATAAACACAAGCAATACAAAGAAAAGCAGGATAAAGAGTTTTCACTGTTTATTAATACAACTACTCCAGGAGCACTGTGACTCTTGTGGTTAAAATGCTGGTTTGGCAAGCAGCAAGCTGGTGTTCAAGACCCTATTGCTGCCATGAGGCAGGGTGAGCTCCTGTCCTTCACTCCTGCCAAGGACATGAAGGAGCCCCCAACTGGGTACCCTCAGGCAACAGTGATGTCACTGGCTAATTGTTTCCAGTGCAAAAGTGCTGTGGTGCCTCAGTGAATACAATCTGAGCACAACTATTTAACTCAATCTGAAAAAAAATCTATCTACAAATGTTTTAAAATTATTGACTATTAAAGTACCTCTCGTGCAATTCAGTATTTCATTTTGAATATATGTCATCTACATATATAAAAGGCAGAGTTTTCATAGTCCTTTCTTCTTGGAGACAAAAACGTAGAATCTGTTTTAAAAATTTGAATTCAAACAGGAACTGAAGAAATACCCAAATATTAAGTCTGTTACAAAAGAAGTTTAGCATCATTATCCATAATCTTTGATTAAAATTTGGATTTCCAGAAATCTAGGATAAGATCAGATTTATAATCAGAGGAAATTTAAAGTCAAAACACCATTATCTTTGTAGAAATAGGTAGAAATCTATAATCAGGAACTTGCATTTTCCTACGGGGTACTAATGCTTATTTGTCTCTTGTTTTACTGCAAATATTGCAAGTGGTTCTATGTAAATACAGCTTTTTATTTCTCTTCCTGGCTGTATCCAATAATATCCAACTTTCTCTATCTTAATTTCTTAGAAACTGTCTATTTATGGGATGTCTAGCTAAGGTCACTATTTGTAGCAGACTGCCACCATCCGGTGGTTTGCTTGGAATATTGCATGTAGTTTTGTATATTACTTTTTAACAAAATCTTTCCAGATTTCTTTTCTTTTTAGAACATTTGATCCTGTCTCATGAAATATGTCTATATCCCAAGAAAGGGATCACACACCCACAGCCAAACTGCTGCCTCTAAGTTTCTCATATCTTGCATAATTTTCACTAAGTTTGTTGTGATTCGCTCGCATCCTGCACAAATAATCATGGACTCAGAGGAAACAGAGACTATGGGGGGACAAGGCAGGCATTCTGCATCCTTGGTACCTGTGAGTGACAGTGAAAGTGATGAGGGGTCAGAGTCAGAACAACCAGGGCCTTCTGCACTTCCTGGCCTGAATGAGTCCACACTTCCTGTCAGGAATGATTTTGCATTTCCTGTCAGGAATGAATCAGCACTTCCCCTCTTAAGTGACTCAAGGGAAGAAGAGGAACCTATTCTGGATGCTAGGGTGCAAAGAGCATCTTAAATACTTGAATGGTTGGCTACTCATCATGAGTAGTACTGCTGGGTAATTGGTCATGCTCTCAGGGTATTTAGGAGTGAGCAGAGCCATACCCATGTGCAGAGAACAACAGATTATTATGGCTTGTTGTTTTGTGATCATTGTCTTCCATTTGAAAAAAAAAATTGGCTTTAAGAAAGACTCTGAACCCAAAGACCTTGGGGGGGGGGCAGGTGGTCATGGTACGAGTGTGGGATCAATTGTCTCTAGCAGAGGAAGATGAGACCAGAGCGGGTGCCAAACCCGTGTCCACCAAAGAAGTCTTGCCATCCCTCTAAGGCTACGTGGAGGACCCCAGATGACAGTGCAATCTACCTGGAGTTCTGAGCAGCGGAGGGCACATGCCCAGTCTTATCCAGCCTTCCTCAAATGATTGCCTAGCTGTGCTTCTACTTGAGGCTGCTGCTGCTCTGCTCATTCTTCTTGGCCAGGTTGCTCATGGTGTGTGTGGGAGGGCAAAGTATGTGGGTCAGAGGGAGGCACAACCAAAATATCCTCAGGAATAGGATGGGAGGAGAGGTCAGAAAGAGGGGACAAGGAGATGGCAAAAAGACAGCAGGGCTGCTGATGTCCAAGAGCTAAGGCAGAACTTTCCTTGGATCCACCCTCCCACTCATTATAATTTCCTTCCTTCCTTCCTTCCTTCCTTCCTTCCTTCCTTCCTTCCTTCCTTCCTTCCTCCCTCCCTCCCTCCCTCCCTCCCTCCCTCCCTCCCTCTCTTTTCTTCTTTTTCATTCTTTCTTCCTTCTCCTTTCTTTCTTCTTCCTTTCTCTCTTTCTCTCTTTCTTTCTTTTTTCTTTGTCTTTTCCCTTTCTCCTTCCCTGTCCCTCCTTGATGCTCAAATGCAAAAGGGGAAACATTTTTTGATGCTGTCCCTCTCCTTGTGATCAAATGCCACTGTTGCTAATAGTTTGTGGCAGGGGTGGGTTCCTACCAGTTCGGACTGGTTTGCCCAAACTGGTAGTTTCCACTGGTGATGTCACAATGACATCACCAAACCGGATCAGTTTTTTTCCCCTTCTGAGCATGCACAGAAGCTGAATTCTGGCATTGTGCATGTGGTCACCATATATTTTTCAGCTTTGATTTTTTTGCCACGTGGTACGAGAGGAAGCAAACTGGCAGCGAGATAAATTAGAACCCACCTCTGCTTCCAGGGTCCCCCTGCACCGCTTTTAGCTCCTAGGGAGCTGTAGGAAGCTTTCCAGCCCCAAATGGGGTGTGGGATGTGTGGCAGCCCCCAGTGCCCCTTTTGGCTCCCAGGGGGCTGTAGGGCGTTTGCTAGGTCCAAATTGAAGCACAGTGGGGAGGCATCACATCCCCCATACCTCATTTGGCTCCCAGGGGGCTGTAGGGAGGCTTTCTAGGCCCAAAAGGGCCACGTGGAGACCTTCAAGAGAGAAAGAAAAAACGTTGTTAGGGGATCCCACCTGCATTGAGTTTGAGTTGAGAGCTTATTGTAAGTGGCTACTAAGCTATCCTTGCTCATAGTAAGCTAATGAATAGTGGAGCTCTAAGAATGCTTGATAATCAATGTGTATGTTCTCAGTTTCTTTTTCTTTTTTTTTTGCTATCAAAGATCTTCTGGGGTTCCTTATGGGAAGGGAGAAAAGGACGAAGGGAGAGAGGGAGAAAGAGAGAGACAGAAAGAAAGAAAGAAAAAGAGAAAAAGAAAAAGAGGAAGGAAGGGAGAAAGAGAGAAGAAAGAGAAAGAGATAAAGAAAGAGAAAGAGAAAGAAAAAAGAGAAAGAGAGAGAGAGAGAAGGAAAGAAAGAGGAAGGAAGAGGAAGGAAGGAAGGAAGGACGGGAGAGAAGAGAGAGAGAGAAAGGTAGGAAGAAGAGGAAGGAAGCACTACAACCCTGCCACTAGACGTGGCTTCAGAAGACACTTTATAACAGCACAGCAATTTAGCGCTGGAAGATACCTTGGAGGGAATCTAGTTTGACCCAGTGCTGCAGCAGGAATCCTTACATTGTCCGGATTATTTTGGCGCTTCTAACAGAGAAGAAAATTGCCAGAAAAGAGAAGGAGTTTACTAGGACAAGACTGCCATGCAGAGGAAGGCAGGGATAGTCCTTGACTTATGACCACAATTGAACCCAAAATTTTGGTTGCCAAACAAGAGCATTGTTAAGTGAGTTTCACCACATTTTACTCAATCCATGACATTTCCTGGCTCTAACAGCAATGTGAAAGCTAGAGAACATCTGAAAGTATGTGTAATGTTCTAATGTACAGATGTTATAGTTAAATATGTGGAAGAAAGTGGACTCTGGGTGTGTTTTTCCAAATGCAGTAAGTGAGGTTGAATGTGTAGTTTTAGAAGAGCTCTGTATGTGTGTGTATAGTATATATAGTAGATAATATATCTTTTTGTGTGCCTGTGTGCAATATGTATATACATATATACCATATGTACATAGGATTAAATAGTATATTTTGGATATTCAGTAACAGAAAATAGATAAGGAAATTGTATTTTGTTGTGGCCTTTGAGGCGAGAAGAGACCAGGCACCCTAATCCTAACCTTTGGTGTGAATGACATCAAGTTGGCCTCATCCACTCAGTCACATGACCACCCAGCAAACCCCCACCCAGTCACATGACCACAAAGCCACTCCCACCCAGTCACATGATCAGGAAGCCACACCCACCATCACATGACAATCAAGTCTTTGGAGAAGGGCGGCATACAAATCTAATTAATAATAATAATAATAATAATAATAATAATAATAATAATAATAATAGTCATGCCCACAAAATAAGCCACCTGTTGATGGCAGGAATGGGGTGAGGTGACGAAAGAAAGATGCGTCAAGCAGCAGAATTAAACCGCGGCGCAAAATTCAAAGTTGGAGAAAAAGGTGCTGAAGAGCTCAACACATCTTTCTTTCATCCCCTCCCCTCCGTCCCTGCCATCAACAGGCCACCCAGCCAAATCAGTTCTGCTTGAAGGCAGCGGGGAGCAGAGATGGGGCTCTGGAAGTGCTGCAGTCCGGGGAAGCAGCAGGCAAGGAGTTGGGAGCGTGCGCGACCAAGAGGCCAAAAAAAAAAAAAAAAAAAGGCCCAGCTAGGCGAGCAAAAGGAGGCTCAGACCTGACACTGAACTCGATGGGGCTGACGGGCATGGAAGAGAGCGGCTGCAGGTATTTTGGGTGCAGGAGGTGACCACTGAGGGTGCTCAGCATCTTCAGGATCCGGATGGGAAGCCAGTTCGCCTGGCGTAGGGGGTCCTCCAGGGAGAGGTGCGACAACACTGGGCATGTGTGTGGGTGGGGGGGGGAGGAGAAAAAACACGCAAGGCACCAAAGCCGCAAACAGTGAACCACGAAGTGGCAAGGGATCACTGTATTTCAAACTGCATTATATTTTCAACTTCCTTACTTTAAGTTAGAATAAAGTTAACCTGATTTTTTTTTAAAAAAAATAATGATATTGCATTTTATTGTTTTTTAGAAAATGAATAGTTTTCAGAAAAAGTAAGGAATTTCATTTTTCAGTGAAGCATTAAACGAACAAATATATAAATAAACAAATGTCAAGGCTTTATTAGAAACAGCTAGCTAGAAACAATTCCAAAGAGGCATGTTTATTTGGCAGCTACAACAGAAAATTATATAATCAGTTATGGAGCCTAAGTGAAACCGCACGTTCAAAACAGAAACCCCTGGAATACATAAAAGTCACTCATAATATTCAGTTAGACACTTTCAAGGCAGAATTTATTCTCGGTGCCTTTCTGCCAATTCTTCTTTTTTACGTCTGTCTCTGAGCCTTCAGAGATTAGTCAGATTTCATTCAGAGTGCCATACTTTGAAAGAGATGGCAGTTGGAATAATGGGACACTTCCATCAAAGTCTCCAGAAGCACATCCAGGAAATGAAAGCAGGTTTTCCCACCGAACAGCATATACATTTATATATCAGTGAAGTAAAACTCTTAGCTATTCTTACCAACATGGTAAAAAGGCAAGGACTCTGGCAGCTTTGGTTCAACCATTTCTGGAATCCAGTCCTAAGAAAGAGAGAGGAGAGAAGTGGGGGGTGAGGGTGGGGATGGGGGGGGGGGGAGAGATTGCCCCCTTTTATAGTTATTTTTAATTCAAAGAATATTTAATTTATTTGTTTTTCTTTCATCCAATTTCTATAGCCACCCTTTTCAGACAAGTGTTGGACATACATGATCATTCCCTTCATGATCCCTGGATTTCTTTTAAGATCCTTCTTAGTAATTATTATTAATATTATTATTATTTATTAGATTTGTATGCCGCCCCTCTCTGAAGACTCGAGTCTACCCATATAAGGTCTAAATTGCATGTGTAGATATTTTTAAATTCATATAACTATGTAGCCCCAAACTACAGGTAATCTTTGACTTACAACAGTTCATTTAGTGACCATTCAAAATTACAACAGCACTGAAATAAGTGACCGTTTTTCACATTTATGATCATTGCAGCTTCCTCATGGTCAAGTGATCAAAATCTGGTTGCTTAGCAACTGGTTCCTATTTATGACAGTGGCAGTGTTCCTAGTTGATCTTCTGATAAATAAAGTCAATGGGGAAGCCCAATGCGCTGTCCACTCCATCCCACCATCTCTCAGCTTGCCTGAGGCTGTGCAGAGTTGGCACCCTCATGGGACATAAGAATTGCCTGCCCCTCCCATCCCCCATGTCTATGCCTCTGTGCAAGCCTTCCGTGAGCCTCCCATAAGTCAAGCAGCTGCACAGCACATCTGGATTGCCTGTCTTCTCCCCCCCCTCTCTCTCCATGCTCGGAATTAATGGTATTTGCACTGCACCTTGGAGGCCTGGGCATGCTGAGAGCTTGGCTTGTTGCAGCCATGGGCAAGCAGACAGTGGGACAGAGGGTGGGGCTAGCAGTAGTTGTGCTCCCACTCCTGTTGGGCCCTGCACATAAAAAAAATGACCCCCCTGAAAATACACCCAAGTGCTTATTTTCAAGCCCAAAAGTAAAGAAAAATAAAAGCTAAATAAAATGCAGCCAAGCATAGGATGCTTGGCTGCATAGCTAGAGGCATAACAAGCAGGGAGAGGGAGATTGTGATCCCACTATATAGAGCACTGGTGAGACCACATTTGGAATACTGTGTTCAGTTCTGGAGACCTCACCTACAAAAAGATTGACAAAATTGAACGGGTTCAAAGATGGGCTACAAGAATGGTGGAAGGTCTTAAGCATAAAATGTATCAGGAAAGTCTTAATGAACTCAATCTGTATAGTCTGGAGGACAGAAGGAAAAGGGGGGGACATGATCAAAACATTTAAATATGTCAAAGGGTTAAATAAGGTTCAGGAGGGAAGTGTTTTTAATAGGAAAGTGAACACAAGAACAAGGGGACACAATCTGAAGTTAGTTGGGGGAAAGATCAAAAGCAACATGAGAAAATATTATTTTACTGAAAGAATAGTAGATCCTTGGAACAAACTTCCAGCAGACGTGGTTGGTAAATCCACAGTGACTGAATTTAAACATGCCTGGGATAAACATATATTCATCCTAAGATAAAATACAAAAATAGTATAAGGGCAGACTAGATGGATCATGAGGTCTTTTTCTGCCGTCAGTCTTCTATGTTTCTATGTTTCTAAACAGGAAACATGGTATTAATAGTACAGTGGTACTTCTACTTACGAACGCCTCTACTGATAAACTTTTCAAGATACGAACCCGGTGTTTAATATTTCTTTGCCTCTACTTCTGAATCATTTTCACCTTATGAACCCGAGCCTGGGTGCCTGCGCTCTCTTACTGCATGTGTGCTCTTTTACTGCCACAGGGATCCCCCTGCCTTGTGACTGCCGCTGCTGGGATTTCTCCTTTGCTTGCCGCCCCCTCTGGGATTCCCTGCCTCTGGATTGCCAACGGCGACTGTTGATTTTCCTTTTGCTTGTGGTGGCAGTCTGGAGGCGGTGAATCCCGGCCGTGGCAAGGACCAGCGCTTCGGCCTCAGACAAGGCTCCCTGGCTCACACGCCGTGCCTGGCATCCACTTCCTCTGGGGGAGTCCCTTCAAGGCACCCAAAGCAGCTTGCTTTAAACCCCCCCCCCCGCAGGCTCGAGAACTGTCTTAATTGGCTTAATTCGCTTTTACATTGATTTCTATGGAAAAAATTCCTTCTACTTACGAACGTTTTTACTTATGAACCTGGCCAGGGAATGAATTAAGTTCGTAAGTAGAGGTACCACTGTATATCAAAAGGAATAACATTGTTTACAGCACAGGTAGTATTTGATTTATGATCACTTGGAGACCATTTAAGTTATGATAGACCCCCAAAATAGGACCCAGCTTTGAAGTATCAATATCCAGTGAAGGGCTACCAAATTTTTTACTACCACACTGTGGATGTGGCTTATCCATTTTATTTCAACATCTTTCAGTGCAAATCGGGTGCTCTTGGGTGGAGCTCCATTTTCACTACTCCACTGCATTCCCCACCGTCCGGGCAGTAGCCCACACCTGCCAATATCTCTCCTCTCCTCCACAGTCACATGATCCCATTTTGGGTGCTTGGCTGTTTGCAATGCACCATGGTCACCTGACTATTATTATTATTATTATTATTATTATTATTATTATTATTATTATTATTATTATTACTATTATTGCAAGAAACCAGTGCATATGTTCTGTCTCTGGGGAAAACTGTCTTTCACTTTATGACCATGGTGTTCACTTAACAAAATTGTCCTAAAATTGAGTCTGGTACAAGATGACCTGTTTTATGACCATCACAAATTGCAACCAAAGGCCCAATTACAGTTGTTAGTTGAGGGCTATGTGTACAGTTATAAACTGCAAAAAGCAAGCAAGCAAAACAAAGATGACTAGGAATTTACACTCTGAAAGTACAGCAGAACTGCCAGACATTTCATAAAAATACTAAGTTTGCATATAGTATATGTAAAGCAATTAATGCATGCAATTAGAACATTCATACACATCCACAGACCACACGGGGAGGAGAATTTTGCTGTTAACATTTTGTTCAATTTGAACATTGAACATTTTGTTCAATTTTACTCTCTTGATAGCAGTGAAGAAGAATATCCATGTCACCTGTAGGTGGCGCTAATGCATTGTTAAAAAAAGGAAACGGAGCAGTCCTTTTGCTGCTGCTTGCTGCTAAAATCATGCACCCATTTGCAAAAGGAAAATAGTATAATTGTGATGCAGTTGGGGCAGTAGCATTACTATCTAATTATGTCAGTCTAATTTCACAGTAGTTATGGTCTTAAACAAGAAAAGCACTTATTGGTATTGCCCAACACATTTGGCTAGAATGCTATTTTAAGCACATGAAATATTTGCTTCTGCAAGGCTGTTTTAAAATAAAAGGCTAGAAATAAGAATCTTCAGTGGGGCGATGGAACAATTATCATTTAACAGTGGTTGTGCTGTTCTGTTTGTTGTTGCTTTTTCCTGGAAAATATGGGCTTGTTACCTTTAAGCAGTGGTTAAATAATTCTATTTAAAAAAATCTGAGATTTTGAAAAAGAATGTAATGTACTTTTACAGCCTAAATTGCAACACATGCATCGTTGGACCATGACACTCTTGTGATCTTTGGCACTCTGGAGTCATTGTATTGAAGAAAGCTTTTAGGAAAGTAAACCAACACTTTATTATTACCAAAATTAAAACAATAAACTGAAGAAAATCTGGAATATATAAAAAGTCCTAGAGGGCAATTAAGAGTTTATGATATTAATGTTTTGCTAAATTATATTCCAAAACCCAATTGGTTTTCAATATAATAATATCTTAGAATGCAACAAGCTTGGACTATTGAGAAAAAGATAATTATGTACTTGTGGAAGAATGCTTGTGTTTCATTTCAATTTGTGGGAAAAGACTCACCAGTCAGAAATTTGACAGAGTCCTAAAGTAAAGCAGCGAGCAGTTTATTGCAAGAGCAGATGGCTAATAGGTAGGCACACTGAGGAATACATTTCTTCAACTTTTTATTCTCTCCATCCAAACCACAAATCCCTCCCTGCAGCCCCCTTTGACAAAGACCAGAGGGTTGCAATATTCTGGTAACACCTGTTTCTCCATGAATTTCCCCATGCTTAGTCTGTTTCCCAACCTTTTGCCCAGTTCCACTTTTTCCATACTACCCTTTGTACTTTTTAAAATTTCTTAATCTATATTTCTTGTTTCCTTAGAATCCTTGCAACATGACCATATTAAATTGATGCAAGCGGTTAATTAATTACTTTATAGACTGTGTAGTTTAAACTGTTAACTAATCTGCTTGCACAAGCTGACTCATTTATCAGAATAGCTATCTCTTCCTGTTTTCCAGTCTTGAACTTTTTACCTTCAATGTCTTTTAAACCCACATCACTCAAAAATGCCTTTTTTTTTTTGCAAAAACAACACTATAGAAAAAACAACACTATTGCCTTTAGTTTCTTACAAACCAGGGGTGAAATGCTCCTGGTTCATTCGTGCCTGTCGGTTGTCGGAAAGCCAGTTGCGAAGTGGGTATGAGGCTCCACCCACTTGCCTGGATGTTGCCATTTGGGTTCTTTTATCCTCTGCACATGTGCAAAGTGTTCTGTGCACATGTAGAGGGTAAAAGAACCCAAATAGCAGCATCTGGGCAGGTGGACAGAGTCTCATGCTTCCTTCGTCACTGTGACGACTGACAGGCATGTTTCATTCCTGTTACAAACTAGTCTAATTGGGCTTATTGTCAAGTCTCAACTCTTGAATTAGCTTTTTATTAAATTAGAGGCAAGACTGGAAAGTATGTTTATTTATGATCTATATATAACTCACTTTCAAAACTGTACTATAATGTTGAACTTGAAGGACATTATATAATTGTAACTGCCTATTTTTTCTTCCTTTTAATTTTTTCCTATGTATACAGTAGTACCTCTAGATACAAGCTGCTCCACATGCAAGTATTTCAAGATACGAGCCACGAGGGGAGAGAAATTTCTGTTCCAGACCCGAGCTGAAATTCGGGATATGAGCCGAGCGTCCAATAGGTGGCGCAAGAATCCTTGCTTTTGGTTATCTCGGAGGGGAAAAACAAAGTGTAAAGCCATTTGTTCCAGATACAAGTTGCTCGACATACAAGCTCCTTTCTGGAACCAATTATACTCGTATCTAGGGGTACTACTGTACTCTATTCAACATTATGCTATTGTTCTTTTTCAGTTTTTACTTTTATTTAGCTTTTTCTGATTTTTTTACTTTTAAAAAGATTTTTACTATTTTTACTACTTTCCCTTTCCCCCTTTTCTTTCTTAAAGAGTTTAGTGTACATCTTTCACTCGTTTTACTACCTACTCCATAACTTTTTATTAAATAGATTACATTTCCTGTTTACAGTATTATTGTCTTGGGGGACTGGCACACGAGTTCATGGCCACCACGACAGGCATGGACCTGACCCAAGTAGTACAGGGTCCAATTCACGAGGGGGGGCACGCACCCAACATAGTATTCCTCTCTGAGCAATTGAGTAATGGTCTGAGACTAAGGGGCTTAGAAGTGTTGCCTTTGTCATGGTCAGACCATTTCCTATTGTGGCTTGATTTCCTGGCTCCAATCCTTTCCTGCAGGGAGGCGGAACCGATTAGGTTGTTCCGCCCCAAGTGCCTGATGGATCCAGAGGGTTTTCAGAAGGCGCTTGGGGTTATTCCAGATACACTTGTCCACAGCTCGGCAGAGTCTCTGGCTGAGGCCTGGAACAAGGCTACAGCAGAGGCTCTTGACCAAATTGCACCTTTGTGACCTCTCCACGGCACTAGACCCTGTAGAGCTCCATGGTTCAACGAGGAGCTCCGGGAGTTGAAACGCCAGAAGAGATGTCTAGAGAAGCAATGGAGGAAGAGTAAGTCTGAATCCAATCGAACACTTGTAAGAGCATTTATTAAGACTTACAAAGAGGCGCTCAAGGCGGCAAGATGCGCGTATCATGCCGCCTTGATTGCATCAGTGGAATCCTGCCTGGCCACTTTGTTTAGGGTGACCCGCTCCCTTCTTAACCAGGGGAGCCCTTGGGGAGCCCTTGCAGAGTAGTGCCAAGGATTTTAACATGTTTTTTGTTGATAAAATCGCTCGGATCCGGGCGGACTTTGACTCCAATTGGGAAACAGAGTCGACTGACAACGAGTCAGTCGAAGTGACTGGGGCCCGTACTTGTCCACCTGTCTGGGAAGAGTTTGACACCTGATGAAGTGGACAAGGCCATTGGAGCTGTGAGTTCTGCCACCTGTTTGCTGGATCCGTGTCCCTCCTGGCTGGTTTTGGCCAGCAGGGAGGTGACACGGAGCTAGGTCCAGGAGATTGTCAACGCTTCTTTGGGAAGGGGGTCCTTCACGGATCCCTACAAGGAGGCACTTGTGTGCTCCCTCCTCAAGAAGCCTTCCCTGGACCCAGCCATTCTTAACAACTATCGCCCAGTCTCCAACCTTCCCTTCATGGGGAAGGTTGTTGAGAAGGTGGTGGCGCTCCAGCTCCAGCGGTCCTTGGAAGAAGCCGATTATCTAGGTCCTCAGCAGTCAGGATTCAGGCCCGGCTACAGCATGGAAACTGCTTTGGTCACTCTGATGGATGATCTCTGGCGGGCCCGGGACAGGGGTTTATCCTCTGTCCTGGTGCTTCTTGACCTCTCAGCGGCTTTCGATACCATCGACCATGGTATCCTTCTGCGCCGGCTGGAGGGGCTGGGAGTGGAAGGCACTGTTCTTCAGTGATTCTCCTCCTACCTTTCCGGTCGGTCGCAGTCGGTGTTAGTGGGGGGTCAGAGGTCAACCTCTAGGTTGCTCCCTTGTGGGGTGCCTCAGGGGTCGGTCCTCTCCCCCTTGCCATTTAATATCTACATGAAACCACTGGGTGAGATCATCCAAGGGCATGGGGTGAGGTATCATCAATATGCAGATGATACCCAGCTTTACATCTCCACCCCTTGTCCAGTCAGTGAAGCAGTGGAAGTGATGTGCTGCTGCCTGGAGGCTGTTGGGGTCTGGATGGGTGTCAACAGACTCAAACTCAACCCTGATAAGACGGAGTGGCTGTGGGTTTTGCCTCCCAGGGACAATTCCATCTGTCCATCCATAACCCTGGTGGGGGAATTACTAACCCCCTCAGAGAGGGGCTGCAACTTGGGCGTCCTCCTCGATCCACAGCTCACATGAGAGAAACATCTTTCAGCTGTGGCGAGGGGGGCATTTGCCCAGGTTCGTCTGGTGCACCAGTTGCGGCCCTATCTGGACTGGGAGTCACTGCTTACAGTCACTCACACCCTCATCACCTTGAGGCTCGACTACTGTAACGCTCTCTACATGGGGCTACCTTTGAGAAGTGTTCGGAAACTCCAGATCGTGCAGAATGCAGCTGCGAGAGCAATCATGGGCTTTCCCAAAAATGCCCATGTCACACCAACACTCCGAAGTCTGCATTGGTTGCCGATCAGTTTCCGGTCACAATTCAAAGTGTTGGTTATGAACTATAAAGCCCTTCATGGCACTGGACCAGATTATCTCGGGGACCACCTTCTGCCGCATGAATCCCAGTGACCAATTAGGTCCCACAGAGTGGGCTCCGGGTCCCGTCAACTAAACAATGTCGTTTAGTGGGACCCAGGGGAAGAGCCTTCTCTGTGGCGGCCCCTCCCCTCTGGAACCAACTCCCCCCAGAGATCAGAATTGCCCCCACCCTCCTCGCCTTACGTAAGCTCCTTAAAACCCACCTCTGCCATCAGGTATGGGGGAACTGAGATATTCTTTCCCCCTGGGCCTCTACAGTTTATGCATGGTATGTCAGTATGTATGTCTGGTTTTTATAATAAGGGTTTTTTAGTTGTTTTATTATTGGATTGCTACATATTGTTTTTATCACTGTTGTTAGCCGCCCGGAGTCCACGGAGAAGGGTGGCATATAAATCCAGTAAACAAACAAACAAACAAACAAACAAACAAACAAACAAATAAATAAATTTTATATAAAAATAAAATAATTACATAGGTATATTGCTGTTTAGATGTATACAGTATTTAAAAATAACTGTTTTTAATTTAAAAAAATTCATTAAGAATTTACAAAAAACCAAAAACTAACACTAATAAAGATCAGAAGCAATTAAAGAAAGAAGAAAAGTGAAAGTGCAGAAAGAAAATAAAAATTGTATTTTATTCTATGGTTGTAATCCTACCTCCTTTCCCCTTTCTTCCCATCAAAACCCCAAATCATAGAAGAATTTAATATGTTTCTTTAAAAAAATATCTATAAGTAAACCATGCATGTAGATTTTTTTCCTCTAATCAAAAAGTTTAACTTAGCCATCTCTACAAGTTTCATTATCCTCATTATTCCTCCACTGTGGCTGATGTCAAATCTTTCTACTTACATGCATATAATAGTCTCACTCCAGTTGTTATATATCAGTGATGGTGAACTTTTTTTTCTTTGGGTGCTCAAACTGTGTGTTTTCTTGTGCCATTGTGCATGCGTGAGTGCCCACACCAATAATTCAATGCCTGGGGATGGCGAAAATGGCCTCCCCTACCCCCCCCCCCCCCGAGGCCCTCTGGAGGCTCAAAACAGCCCATTTCCCAAACTCTGGTGGACCCGGTAGGCCTGTTTTTCACGTTCCCCAGTTCCAGAGGCAGAATTTTATTTTCTTGTGCTAATCAGACTGCTGAAACTGGATGCAAGGAGGTAAGTCAATAACTATAAATGTCTGTAGAATGTTCAAATCATTAGATTTATTTTTTAAAGACTGCTTTATTGTTGTTCTAGACAACAAAATGAGGATTTATTTATTAAAAATAAATGCTTGATCTGAGGAGGCCCAGTGCTTTTGTATCTTCTTTTAAATAGCAGAGAATAATGTATACTGCCAGAAAGGCATATCAATTTTAACAGCATCTGTACAAGTATAATCTGAAATGTAAGTGTTGTGGCCTGCCTAACAGCCAGTGCAGCCAGAGCCTTTGGAAGCCTGTCATGTCTGCTAGCTTTGGAACTTGTGCTGAGCACAGTCAGATGTGCAATTAACTCTTGAACTTCAGCCAGCTGATAAAGAAGGAATTAACAACCGGAATTATTAATTAGATTTGTATGCCGCCCCTCTCCGAAGACCCCTCTCTGAAGACAAAGAGAAGTTGCTTTGCTGACTAAAACAGACCATGTTTAAGTGTTTGTGTGTTGTGTAATTATATGGGGCTTCGATACTGGGACAGAACAGTAACAGTGTCCTGTTTTAGTATTAAGAGAAGGCAGGAAACCCTCCAAAAGAGACCACCAGAACAACTAGCAACCCTATCTGGTACAACCCTGGAAGCCATTCAGATTCTGAGAGAATATAAAGAACTCATGGGAGTATGACACCTGGGAAATGCAAGACTTGTGCAAATACAGTGGTACCTCTAGATACGAACCCCTCGTCTTACGAACAACTCGTGATACGAACCCGGGGTTCAGAAAAATTTTGCCTCTTCTTACGAACTTTTTTCGAGTTACGACTGCTGGGAAGCCGCGCGGCTGTTTTAAAAGGTGACAGCCGGGCGGTGGGGCTTCCCAGAAGCCTCCCGAACGCCGGTTCGTAACTCGAACAAAGTTCGTAAGAAGAGGCAAAATTTTGCTGAACCCCGGGTTCGGTTCGGGAGGTTGCTGGGAAGCCCCCCAGGCCAGCTGCGACCTTTTAAAACACCCGCGCTGCTTCCCAGCTGTCTCCCGAAGCCGAACGCGGAAGTTCGGCTTTAGCGTTCGGCTTCAGGAGACAGCTGCGAAGCGGCGCGGGTGTTTTAAAAGGTCGCAGCCGGCCTGGGGGGCTTGCCAGCACCCCCCAAACCCTGAACCCGGGTTCGGGGGGGGTGCTGGGAAGCCCCCCAGGCCGGCTGTCACCTTTTAAAACAGCCACGCGGCTTCCCAGCAGTCGCCGAAAGCCGTTTTTTTGCGGGGGTTTTTTTGGTTGCACGGATTAATTGACTTTACATTGTTTCCTATGGGAAACAATGTTTCGTCTTACGAACCTTTCGTCTTACGAACCTCCTCCTTTCACCAATTAAGTTCGTATCATGAGGTATTACTGTATATAGATAAAAACCTAGCAAGGGAGTTAATTGAACCAGCCAAGCCACGGATAAAAGCCCCAGTCCTATTCAAAGGGGGGGGGGGGAAGATGGAACTATTAGATTGTTCTGTCTGGGTCACTCCGGAAGCTATGACCAACCCAGAAAGATAAGCCAGACACACTGGTTGAATCCAAACACAGTTTTATAATGGTAAAGAGAAAAGAAGCCAACAGAAAATGTCCTTACAGATCAGGAAAACACTGGAACTCCAAATAGATACACGAAGGCAATTGTTGATACAGAAACACAGGATCCTTAATGCCAGACAAGGCTGTTGAGCTAACAGACACACACCTCCCACCAGTCTTCCAAGCTGCTGGACCACGAGCCAGGAACAAAAACGCTGAGAGAAAATGCAGATAACACCAACTCCCCTTTGATAACACTCCACGCTGCCAGAATGGTTCTCATGCCTTATAAACCGTTCCCTACTAATGAGGACCACACCCAACCCCCTGGTGTTCCTCATTCAATGCTGATAATATCTACGCAGTTGATTTCTCCTTTTAGCTCTGCGTCTCTGCCGCATACTAATGCTGGCTTGTGCGTCGTCATCCAGGGACTCCAGAGAATCAAAGCTACTTGCTGGAGATAGCCCTTCCCCAGGGCTCCCAGGCCTTGCATCAGCGTCACTTTCGTGACTGCTGTCTGCACTGTCCGACTGCAAAGAACTCTCCTCTCTGCTCTCAGCCTCCCCCGGGCATGGAGCCAGCAGAGACACAGCTGGTCTTTGATCTGGCTCAGGCTGAACCACAACATAGATTATGCATTGATTTTAGAGGGATAAACTGTGTGTGTGTGTGTACAAAACCTACACCCCCTCTTTGGACCTGAATGGTTGCTCCCCTCTCTCTGGGCTGGGCAGTGGTTCAGCTTTCCTAGCTGGCCGCAATCCTGATCCCCACTTGCCCTTACCTACCTCCCATGGCTGGTGGCAGAGAGAAAGGCTGAGCTGCCACCGCTGTTCCCCACTCAGACTCTCTACAGCTGCTTGGTCTCACTTTGCCAGAGACCACGAGGCTGCATCACCCACATTGTCCCTCTGTCAGCCAGTCCTCCCACGCCCACTCGCTGACCTACTGGCCAATACCTTTGGATGAGTGCAGCAGGCCCAGAGTGGGTCTTCCCTTACACACCATTGGGGGCTGTCATGTGGGTGGGCAGATGGGCAGGGGAGGGCCAGCTGGTGGAGGGGCAATGTGGATGGCACAGCCTTGTGGTCCCTGGCTTTCCCCTCCCTCTGGCAGCCACAGCAGGCAAGGTGCCTCCTCCCCAGTCCTCCATCTATTTTCCTTCCAACAGTTGAACAAACCTAGGCAAAAAGCCAGCTATGCAAGGAGTGGCTGAGAGGAGAGGGTTGAAAGATGAATCAGTCATTTGGTGAACTGCAGAAAAAGTTAGCTACTGGTTCGGATGAACTGGTACAAACCAGCTGAATCCCACCACTAGAGATGGGAATGAGAAAAGGGAAGGAAAGGGAAGGGAGGAGATTGGAGTAAGGGAGGGAAGATTTAAGGAAAGTCCTGCCTGAGCCTTTGGCCACCAGCAGCCCTGCTGCCCTTTCACCATCCCTTTGCCCCCTCCTCCTCACTAATGTCTCTTGTCCTATCACTAAGGATGACCTCATTACAAAGCTGGACCTCCTCACATACTATCACCAAGGATGACTTTGTTATAAAGCTGGGCTGCCCTCTGACCCACGAACTTTGCCCTCCCACATCCACCATGAGCAACCTGGCTGTCTATGGAAGGATGGAAGAGAAAGTTGTAGGAAGCAGTTTCCTCCAAATCCAATTTCTGCCTTGACAGTTCTTTGGAGAGGAAGAGGGAGTGGCAGGGCATTTGCATGAAAGAAGATTGCTTCAATAATCCAACATCCTTACCACACACAATTGAAAATAGAGATTCCTTCCAATTCCCTTCCCTTCTATTTCCATTTATTTCCTTCCTCCCTTTCTTTGTGCTCAGGAAGGGACTAGGAGAGTGGGTGAGATTGGCATCCTTGCTGGTGCCTGTGCCACTGGTGGTTGTGGTTGTGGGATGGGTGGGTAGTATGAGGGAAGTGCTTGCATGCTGCAAGGCCATGGAGGCAATGTGGATAGGTATAGCACTGATCTACAACTTGTGGTAGCCATCTTGGCTGGAACATGGTAAGCCTTAGATCTGGCCCATTGGACTGCCCTGGAGCCAGTGAGGGGCACCCCACCACCTCAGTCCCAATCCCTGGGATTATGTCTAGGAGGCAGTAAGCATGCAGAGGTTGGTGTCTTGGGTGAAAGGGAAGTGTTCAGAACACATTCAGATTGAGTGGTAAGACAGTCACCAGGGATGCCAGGCCCTATGCACTTGTCACCTGCTTTGCACATGCCAGGAGGCAGAATAGGGGAAGCCCCTCGTTGGTTGCAAGACAGCCCTACGGAACTAAGACTGACCACATTCCAGCCCAGACTGACCATATTCCAGCACAGGTTGTAGACCAGTGCCCGGCCGGTCTGCACCAAGGATGTGGCACTGAAGCCCGTCCTTCACTGTTTCCAGGCTGCCCTATGGGCCAGATCTTACTACTTTGTGGACCTGATCTGGCCTGCAGTCCTGACCTAGGATTTGTATAATTGTTTTTATACAACACTGTGTTAATCACTTGGAATATAATTTGTGAGAAAGCATGCTTACCTTTGGATCACATTTCAAGATTGCCAGGAGGGAGAAAGCAGAAAACCTTTCTATAACTCTTCATTGGGACATAGATATGGCTGAAATATGGATGTACTCTGTGCTGGACAGCTCCCTAAATTAAGTGAAGGTTGAAATGAAACTGGAGGAAGAATGCTGCTACAATGCTTGCATTTTTTTTAAAAAAAACCTGTACCTGCCAATTTCATTCAACCAAATAACATCATAACTGGTTTGGCCCACATAGATATTGTTCTGCTGGCTTCTAGTACAAGCCTCCGATGAAAAGGAAATTGGTTCAAAACAGACACACACACTCAGTAGAAGTCCAGTAAATGTTTTTTATCTCAACAAAAGAGAAGTAAAACTCCCTTTTAAAAATCTATAATTAAATTTAATGATAATGTAATCTTCAAGTGTGGCTTTTCTGCTTAGATCTTGTAACAGTTAGAGCTTTTTATATTTTGTATTAGTTAGACTTCTATGATAAGCGGAGCAATAGTAGCTCCTTAAATGTTCAATGTTGTATGTCTTTGTTCGTTTTACTTTGAAAATAAAAAAAAATATTAAAAAAAAATAGAATTCAAAGGGATTTCTTGTATAAACAAGGCAGTAATGGATTACAGTTCGATAACAAGGCAAGCAATAAATCAGCAATAAACCAGTACTGTGCAGTTTGGCACAAATACTGTTTGTTCCAGACGTGGCAAAAACTTACAAGGATTTCTTTTCTCAAACTCCGTGACTCCCAACAACTACGATCAGATAATCTCCACACTGCTCAGCCCGCACGCTGCCAATTTAACAGCTGCTATAATTATGTGAGCCCCACCCAACCACAGGTGGATTCTCTATCGCCTGTAATATTTCTTCAATTGGTCTCTTCTATGCATAACTCTGCGCATGCGTGGGTCTAGCAATCCCTCATCCGAATCTACAGAAGATAATGGAGATTGGCTTCCTGGGCTGTCTGCCAAGCCCCCCTCTTCCAAGTCACCCCCACCTTCTTCTTCTTCCAGGAAACTTCACTACCTAACTCTGTCAGCAATAAAACAGGCCTATGACATGTTGATGTTTCCCCTGCATCCACCTCCACATTCCTTGGGGCAGAAGCTGGGTCAGAGCCAACCACAACAGATATTATGGGAGAAAGGGCAAGAAATACAGGCTTCTCATTACTGGTCACTGAAGGAGTGAACTCATGTGTTCTGTTACATTTATTTATTTATTTATTTATTTATTTATTTATTCATTCATTCATTCATTCATTCATTCATTCATTTATTCCGCCCCTCCATTGATCTTCCTTTAAATTTCATTGATTAACGTTGGGCTGAGTAATATTGGAATGGATAATGGTTAGATAATTTGAAAGGAAAAATAATGAATTCTAAATTGTATATTGTCTTTATTTTCTGTGTTTTGTTTTCAAGTTTATTATATAAAAAAAAGACATTAAAAAGATAGTCTGGCCCTAAACTGTCTCCTATGCATCCTGGGCAGTCTACGTACTATGCGGATGGATTTACACTCACATTGTCATAAACATTGACTTCAAAAAATAATAATGTATTTAGGGGGCAAACATAAAAATGAATGTTTGCTTTCTGATTTTTGGATGCTTTCCAGTTACTTTGCTGAATGATTGAATGAAAAAAACAAAACCCTGGAGATCAGTGTATTGTGACTATGCATGATGTGATATGCATAGTGTCGGGGCTACAAGTAAAACCGACAATGAAAGAACACTCCAAGGCTTGAAGTTTCTCAAAGATCAATTTTATTAGAGTTGTCATATGGCACATCTCAGAAAAACTGAATCTGAGAGCTTCCAGGTTTTCCACAGCCCCCAAAAGATCCAACACCCATCCTCTGTTTCCACATGTACATCATGTGGTCCAATTAATGCACCACCCCAACTGGAAGTGCCTCCTGGTCATGCCATTCCAGATGCAGGCCAAATGTTCTTGACTCTTTGAGAAAGGAATGTTATTATGACTTGATCTCCCTGCAACTCTATGCAATCCCCCCTCTCAGTTTCTCACAGCACTAAAATGTGGCAGCCCTGAAGAATTCATGAAAAAGATTGTCTCCAGGACTTACACAGAAGGTTACTATTGTTTATATTGCTTCAAACAATTTTATAATTATTTGGTTACACCTCAACAATATATTATAGAATTACAAGTCAGGCTTTATATAGAATACCTGTCCCTACTATGTTGCTTGAATGCTTCTTATCACAATTTTATTCAAATTGTTAGGACTCCTTCTTCTGCCATATTGCAGACATGACTACTTGTTTTGGCAAAAGAGTATTTTGCCAAATACCGGTGCATGATAATGCAAGAAGCAACCCTATGAATGGATGCTTTGAGTGGAATAGATAGTTGCTAAGCACCAGGGTAGCTGATAACAAAGTAAGGTCTGTGTCTTTCCTATTTCTTATATTAAGGCAGATCTGAAAATGCTTGAGAGAGGATAGGAATTTGTTTTCAGAAGGGAAGGAGGGAGAGGGAGAGAGAGAGAGAGAGAGAGAGAGAGAGAGAGAGAGAGAGAGAGAGAGAAATATATATTATTGTCAGCTAAATATCCATCCATGTCACTGCAGATATATATATCTTTGCTGTGTTTGCACATACATGTTTGCACCGCATGCCAAAGGAGATATTCTTTTCCCAGTCTGTGACATCATTGCATTTCCCTGTCTGGTGTCTCCCTCCCACCAAAGCTCTTGCTTGTGGAAGTGCAGAGGAAAAAATTTGTAGATAGCAGTTTCCTCCAAGTCGAACTTCTGACTTTATTCTATTTATTTATTTGTTTTGTCAAGCATGTATAAGATAATAGATATAAGTATATATTAAGATTATGAGTACATGAAATGGATACGAATAAATAGGATTGTTAGGACCGGGGCAGTAGGCATGTTGGTGCACTTATGCACACCCCTTACAGACTTCTTAGGAATGGGATGAGGTCAACTGTCTGAGGTTAAAGTTATGGGGATTAGAGGAAGAAATCACTGAGTCAGATAATGCACTCATTGACCACTCTGTTGCTGAAGTCATATTTTCTGCAGTTGAGTTTAGAAGTATTGTCATGTAGTACTGAATCAAAGGCTTTACAGAAGTCTATGTAAATTGTTTCTGTTGCTTTGCCCTGGTCAAGTTGTGTAGTCCATATGTATTTGCAGTGTAGGAATTGCAGATTACGGTACAATTTCCCCCGAAACCAAACTGTTTGTTAGAGATCAGGTTATTTGTCTCTAAGTGGAGGGTAATGGATTGGTTTATGATTTAGTTCAGCAGAAGAAATTGAAACCAGGATGAGTGCCAAAACCTAGCCCATCAGCAGAGCTTTGCTGTCTCTCTCAGGCCATGAGAGGATCCCCAGATAGTGGTGCTGGCTGCCTGGAGCCCTGGGCAGTAGAGGGGAAGAAAAGAAGGAAGGAGATTAAAAAGAGGGAGGGGGTCTGGGAGAAGTCCTATCATGGCACTTAGCCACCAGCAGCCCTGCTGCTCATTCATCATCCCCTTGCCCCAACCACCAGGTAGTCTCCTATCCTATCACTGAAGATGGGTTGGTTGCAAACCTAGGTCTCCTTGTATGTGTTCTGTCCAGCTCGTTCAATTAGCAGCAATTAAGCCCCAATGAAGACTTGGAATCCAAAGTAATATGTACAAAAGTCTATTTAGAGAGCAGCATGATGAAAACAGTGATAAAATCAAAGGAAGAGTACTTTGCCTGCCAGGAATTCAACATTATCAGTACTGATAATGAATGTCCAAAATTAAAGCTTTAATTTTAAATTAAAGCTATAAATTCTCGGTGTGAACAGATACTCACAGATGTTTCTCAAAACTAGATTTTGCAGGGTTGCAGACAGAAAACACTTCGACTGTTAGCTCTCTCTTTCTATTCAGAAATTCTTCAATGAACTTCCATTTTTCCTCCCCTTTTATACTACCTGTGATGATGTGATCTACTTTGTCGGAAATATTCCTGTCTCCCTCGTATTCTTCTGATTCTCACATCTAAAATGGGATCCACCATAGCTCCCTCATCCTCTGACTCTATCACAGCTGTGGGGTATGCAGCCTCCGGAGTATCCCCAGGCCCCAACTCTTCCTTGTTTGTTTGTTTATGTTTATTAAATTTGTATGCCGCCCCTCTCCGTAGACTCGGGGCGGCTCACAACACAATAAAAAACATTTTATAACAAATCTAATAAATTTACAATTTAAAATATTTTAAAAACCCCATTATTAAAACAGACATACACACAAGCATACCATACATAAATTGTATAGGCCCAGGGGAGATATTTCAGTTCCCCCATGCCTGACGACACAGGTGGGTTTTAAGGAGTTTACGAAAGGCAAGGAGGGTAGGGGCAGTTCTAATCTCTGGGGGGAGCTGGTTCCAGAGAGTCGGGGCCGCCACAGAGAAGGCTCTTCCCTTGGGGCCCGCCAACCGACATTGTTTAATTGACGGGACCTGGAGAAGGCCCATTCTGTGGGACCTAATCGGTCGCTGGGATTCGTGCGGCAGGAGGCGGTCTTGGAGATATTCTGGTCCAATGCCATGAAAGGCTTTAAAGGTCATAACCAACACTTTGAATTGTGACCAGAAATTGATCGGCAACCAATGCAGACTGCGGAGTGTTGGAGTGACATGGGCATACCTGGGGAAGCCCATGATTGCTCTCGCAGCTGCATTCTGCACAATCTGAAGTTTCCGAACACTTTTCAAGTGTAGAGAGCATTACAGTAGTCAAATCTCGAGGTGATGAGGGCGTGAGTGACTGTGAGCAGTGAGTCCTGGTCCAGATAGGGCCGCAACTGGTGCACCAAGTGAACCTGGGCAAACGTCCCCCTCACCACAGCTGAAAGATGTGAGCTGTGGATCGAGGAGGATGCCCAAGTTGCGGACCCTCTCTGAGGGGGTCAATAATTCCCCCCCAGGGTTATGGACGGACAGATGGAATTGTCCTTGGGAGGCAGAACCCACAGCCACTCTGTCTTATCCTGGTTGAATTTGAGTCTGTTGACATCCATCCAGACTCCAACAGCCTCCATGCACTGCTTCGTTGACTGGACATGGGGTGGAGATGTATAACTGGGTATCATCTGCGTACTGATGATACCTCACCCCATGCCTCTGGATGATCTCACCCAATGGTTTCATGTAGATATTGAATAGCAGGGGGGAGAGGACTGACCCCTGAGATACCCCACAAGGGAGTAACCTTGAAGTCGACCTCTGACCCCCCTCTAACACTGACTGTGACCAACCGGAGAGGTAGGAGGAGAACCACTGAAGAACAGTGCCTTCCACTCCCAGCCCCTCCCGCCGGCGCAGAAGGATACCATGGTTGATGGTATCGAAAGCCGCTGAGAGGTCAAGAAGCACGCCAGAGATCATCCATCAATGCAACCAAAGCAGTTTCCGTGCTGTAGCTGGGCCTGAATCCTGACTGCTGAGGGCCTAGATAATTGGCTTCTTCCAAGGACCATTGGAGTTGGAGCACCACCACCTTCTCAACAACCTTCCCCATAAAGGGAAGATTGGAGACTGGGCGATTCAAGATCACCTATAAAGCCCTTCATGCCATATAGCCAGGTTATTGAGCACTATCTATCTCCAGCTGTTTCTGTCAAACTGGTGAGACTGGGCAGAGTGGGCATATTTTGAGTTCCCTCAATTAAATTGGTAGGAACCAAGAAAAATGCCTTCCCTGTCTTGGCATATGCCTTATGGAACATACCCTTTCAGAGACTTAGACAGTTCCCACTGTAGTAATGTTCAGGAAACTGTTGAAGACCTGAGTGAGTATTTTACCAGGCTTTGGGGTCCAATTGATGATGGAGATCTTGTTAAGATAATGGTTTGGGGGTATATTCTTCCTGCTGGTAATTAATTTTTCTTTCCTTTAACTGTATGCCACCTGGAATTATCCAGCTGTCTCCAAATTAATATCAGAATTTTGCAAAATTAAAATTATACCTGAGTTAGATAATTTATAATTCCGGTAATCTGTTTATTATCATCACATTGCTCTCCCCAAGTTTTGAAATTTTTCAGAAGTCTTTTGGTTTGAATGTTGCAACTGGTGCATAACAATCTAGTCCTACGCTTCGTTGTTGCTTTTTTTTTTTTTTAAACCTAGAAGTAAATATGCACAATGAGGATGGTGGCTATCCAAATGGTCACAAATAAGCATGTAAGTTCATCAGAATAATTAATTGAGCAAAAGGCAAAAATCCAGAAATAGAAAAGACGCAAGAAATAACCCAGATGTTTATCCTAAGACATGCAGATGAAAATCAGTCTCAATAATGAAATTCTCAGTGTTGGTATCTTCAGTATCAATTATATCCCGCCTTTAGGGGAAAAAAGGTTGTATCCAGCAAACATCAATATTTGCCTAACCCAGATCCTTGGAAGGATTTGAAAAGTGGATAAAAATTCCAAATCCAGTCTAAACATCTGGCTGTCTAGGCAAAGAATCAATAATAGTAACAACAAATCAAGTATAAATCAGAAAACCAAAGGGTAATTTTTGGTGGGTTTAATAAGTAATATTTGGATTGTGGTTGCTCCAATTTAAATTAGTTTTGGAAATTAAGTGATAGTTTCCATTATTATTTTGCAATTATATATTAGGATTTAGAATCAATGCTTACTACATTTAAACACTGAAAATATATATTCCAAACTATATATTGGGAAAGCCATTTTTAAATATAAATTAACACCCCATATAGCAATCCACTGCTTCCCTAAAAGTCAAGTCAAGCAAAGTACTCATTGCATTGTAAAGAATGCTCATGTTCAGTATGAATGCACAGAAATGAAGCTGAATGACCATTGGATTTCAGTAGAAGCCCAGTGTACAATGGAGTAAAATAGAATGACAGCATCAATTAACTGGATAGAAATTGGACTGACAGGCCTATTGTGAAGGAAAGCTATGCAGAGAAGGTTTGCATGGATCACTGGTGTGTGTGTGTGTGTGTGTGTGTGTGTGTGTGTGTGTGTGTGTGTGTGTGTAGCTATGAGTATAACAGAAGCATGTAAGAGATTGGATCTCTACACTGTACTTTTGGCAATAATCAGTCCACTGGTAACAGACCCATTATTCCTTTAGGGAATATGTTAAGAACTTATTTCTGCCTTGAACAGCACCAGGGCATTCAACAAGTGAAGCTTTCACGTCCAGTCGACTTCATTTACTGATTTCCTACCTGGTAATTTCTACCCTAAGCAGTGGCTACTTCCATGCCGCTGGGGAGCTACAGGGGCGACTCGGGAACTCCTGAGAGCCCCGTCCGCTCAGGTGAGGCTCACTGGCCCGGCCACGGACTTGGCCGCATTTTGCCAGCAGCGGGCGGAGTCTCCCGCTGAGCTAGCGAAAGGGGTGTGTTGCTCTGTCACAACGGCTGCCTCTATCACTGTTTTCGAGCGGCAGTTGGCGAAGAACCTCTGCGGTTGCAGGAACAACCGCTACAGTTGGAGTCGGTGACCAGCCATCATGAGCAGCGACCACAACAAGTGCGACGTGATCGTGATCGGAGGAGGCATCTCAGGTAAGTCAGCGGAAGAGCGGGCTACATATACTCCCGAGGCAGGCGCTGGCGGACAGAAGGCAGGGCGTACAACTATTATGGGGCATCGAGCCCAAGGTTGATGGAATTGGCTTGTGGTTCTTTTCGACGGAGGGCTGAAGGGATTCCTCTTAGATTTCGGAGTGGGAGTGGGGGAGAAAATGAAGCCTCGCTAGCAGGAGAGACGCCACTGATCAGCTGTGAACGCCGTGCCCTGCCTGCTCTTTTTCCTGGCGCACAGCTGAACGCCATTCTCTTCTGGAGTGGCAGGCGGAGGCTGTTCATGCTCTTTTCCTCCTTCTTTTCCCCAGCCTTCTCACCAATACCTCCTTTGTCCGTGGGCAATGACTCCGGGATTGAATAGAATACAATTCTTTATTGACCAAGTGTGATTGGACAGACAAGGAATTTGTCTTTGGTGCATATGCTCTCAGTGTACATAAAAGAAAAGACACCTTAGTCAAAATTCGTGAGGTACAACAATTAATGATTGTCATAGGGTATAAATAAGCAATCAGGAAACAATATTAATATAAATCATAAAAATACAAGCAACAAGTTACAGTCATACAGTTGTAAGTGGGTGGAGATGGGTGATAGGAACTATGAGAAGACTAATAGTAATCCAGCCTTAGTGAAAAATTAACTTGTAATTAACTTAGTTAATTATAATTAACTTAGTTAATTATTAATAGTAATGAACTTAGTGAATAGTGAGTTTGTGAGTTTGATCCTAGATAGAGGTAGATATAGGGTCTCCTGCTTGGGTAAGGGATTGGACTAGATGACCAGCAAGGTCCCTTCCAACTCTATTAATCTGTTAAATTTGACAGAGGTGAGGGAATTATTTGTTTAGCAGAATGATGGTGTTCAGGAAAAAAACCCTGTTCTTGTGTCTAGTTGTCTTGGTGTGCAGTGCTCCGTAGTATCATTTTGAGGGTAGGAATTGAAACAAATTATGTCCAGGATGCAAGGAATCACTGTGCAGTAGGAAAGATTACAACAGGAATGATTTGTTTCAAGTTGGTGTACTTGAGCCATTCCTAAATTCAGTGCCCCTAATCCCCCAGGTAGATTAGGTTCAACATCTCAACACTCCTAACATATCTACATACTATGTGCTGGCAGAACTAAGACCAACATTTGAAGTATAGTTGCTTGTACTGTACATCTCCACCCCACCCACAAATCCTTTTCTATAAATGCTCTCCAGGTGATCTCTAGATACTAATCATAAGGCATGAATATCTAGGCTGGTAGGACCAACCTTTTTTCCAGACTCTTGGGCTCCATGTCTTTATTTGGTCTAGTGGAGTTAGTGGAACCAGTACTTCAGATGTCTTTTGAGTTTAATTGAAAGATTGTAATTCCATTTTAAAAAAACAAAACATAAAGTCTGTCTGTAAACCTTTCAGTCCTGTGTTTTGTTCAGCCATCAGGGCATCTTTTGTAGGTCCCTCACTGGATTTATTTGAAATTCTGGTTAATCCTATTTTTTTCAAGGTGGACCCAGATTGCAGAACAACCTATCCGTGGGTTTGAAGCATTGGGCATTAGGAGAAGGCTCAAGTTATGGCTCTTTGTTTTAAGCATTTCATCTTGTCTTACCATCTGCTTTAATTGTATCTCTGTCATTTTAAGAGTGCATAGAGCTAAGATATGGTTCTTATTAAAATACCGGTACCCTAAAATAAACGATAAGCATACATATTTATCCTCCACCCCACATTGACTTGGATAAATGAATTCGGGGGAATGACTTCTGAGGTGGATACACTTACGATGGCACTGTCAATTTCCAAACTGATTTAATGGTGCAATCTAATTGATTTCTATCAATTCTGCATTCACTCTTATTCTTCTTTTCTTTTGAATTATAAGAATTTATAGCAAGTTTATTGTTTGATTAATTATTCAGATCTGACTAGCTTTACAAAGATGCTGTATAAATTCTTGGTGGTTATTTATTTAACTAAGTAGCAGTCTGCAATGCCATGTTGACTTGGGTTTCTATATCTGAAACATATAATAGATAGAAAATCATTTTTTCCTCCTTGGCTATACAATAATAAAGAAACTATATTGGGTGTATTTCTGCTGTGCAATTGGCAAATATCCAGAACATTTGTCTTAGAAATGGCTATCATATATGCTGATAGCCACTAGGGCTTTCTAGGAATTCCCAACATTCCCAGTCAACATTTGGAGGGCACCACTTTGGAAAAAGATTAATAAATAATAAAATAGCTTGCAAGTTAAATTTTTGATAGCCTTGTATTTTGCTTATTTCACGGTTAAAAGGTTTATGCTAAACCATTGTGATATATAGCAAAAGTGGAGGATCTGCTATTCTAGCATTAGTTGTTATAAGTTAGCCAGTTAATCTATAAAATATTAGAAACATAGAAGACTGACAGCAGAAAAAGACCTCATGGTCCATCTAGTCTGCCCTTATACTATTTCCTGTATTTTATCTTAGGATGGATATATGTTTATCCCAGGCATGTTTAAATTCAGTTACTGTGGATTTACCAACCACGTCTGCTGGAAGTTTGTTCCAAGGATCTACTACTCTTTCAATAAAATAATATTTTCTCATGTTGCTTTTGATCTTTCCCCCAACTAACTTCAGATTGTGTCCCCTTGTTCTTGTGTTCACTTTCCTATTAAAAACACTTCCCTCCTGAACCTTATTTAACCCTTTAACATATTTAAATCTTTCGGTCATGTCTCCCCTTTTCCTTCTGTCCTCCAGACTATACAGATTTAGTTCATAAAGTCGTTCCTGATACGTTTTATGCTTAAGACCTTCCACCAATCTTTGGACCAGTTCAATTTTGTCAATATCTTTTGTAGGTGAGGTCTCCAGAACTGAGCATAGTATTCCAAATGTGGTCTCACCAGCGCTCTATATAGCGGGATCACAATCTCCCTCTTCCTGCTTGTTATACTTCTAGCTATGCAGCCAAGCATCCTACTTGCTTTTCCTACCGCCCGACCACACTGCTCACCCCATTTTCACTACCCCTAAATCCTTCTCTTCTGAAGTTTTTGCTAACACAGAACTGCCAATACAATACTCAGATTGAGGATTCCTTTTCCCCAAGTGCATTATTTTACATTTGGGGACATTAAACTGCAGTTTCCATTGCTTTGACCATTTATCTAGTAAAGCTAAATTATTTACCATATTACAGACTCCTCCAGGAATATCAACCCTATTGCATACTTTAGAGTCATCAGCAAATAGGCAAACCTTCCCTACCAAACCTTCCCCTATGTCACTTATAAACATATTAAAAAGAATAGGACCCAGAACAGACCTTTGTGGCACACCGCTTGTAACATGTCTCTGCTCAGAGTACTCGCCATTAACAACAACTCTCTGATGTCTACGCTTCAGCCAGCTGCAAATCCACTGAACTATCCAGGGATTAAGTCCAATCTTCACTAATTTATCTATCAGCTCTTTATGTGGAACTGTATCAAAGGCTTTGCTGAAGTCCAGATAGGCAATATCCATGGCACCACCTTGATCCAACACCTTTGTGACATAGTCAAAGAAATCAGTGAGATTAATCTGACATGATTTGCCTTCAGTAAAGCCATGCTGATTTGGGTCCAACAAGTTATTGTTTTTTAGGTGCTGATTTATCCTCTTTTTGAGTAGAGTCTCCATCATTTTAACTACAACTGATGTCAAGCTAACTGGCCTGTAGTTACCAGCTTCTTCTCTACTGCCCTTCTTGTGGATAGGCACAACACTGCCCATTCTCCAATCCTCAGGAACATCTCCTGTTAACAGGGATTGGTTAAACAAATCAGTTTCTATGTTTCTTGATTGATTAGAAGAATATTGATTCTTCTATGGAAAGATGCTGCAAAAATTGGTACCAATGATTGTTCATATTGGCATACTTCTCAGCTGTTATAATATGTGTTAGCTAAAATATTGTATTTCTGGGAAAGCATTAGGTAAGCATTCCTTATTCATTAAAGAAGATTTATAGGGCATTAGTATGACCTTGTTTTATAATGAACAACTAGAAAACAAATGCTCAACCAACAGTAATTTAGATTAGATTTGAAACCTTCCATAACAACGACTCTTAATGTGAACTCAGGAGTTTTTTTTAAAAAAGATGTTTTGGTTGGCTAGCAACGGAACAATCTAAGATTATTAAGCAGCAGATGGAAGTCAAACAAGCCTTTTATCCGATTTTTCTTTCATGGAGATCAGAGTAGCAGACTTTTTCATTTAATTTGCACAATATCACAGCGAGTTAAGTTTATTTAACAGAGAATTTGAACCTGCTTTATTTATCCTAGCCTGCTCCTTCATTCAAAACATATCAATATATATAGTTTGAAGTGTCTGACATTATAGCATCAGTCTTATTCCTGATTTAGTTGAAAAGTCCTGTTCATAGTTATGAACATTTAAGTCCTATTTAAGCCCATTTTCCATGCATTGATTTAAAACACAACTCACCTCTCCATCATAAATGCCTCCATAATATTGATAATCCATGAGTTTATATTCTGCCTCTGTTATGGCTCTCTGCGAAACTACAATGTATTGATTTTAGTGTATCAGAAATTACAGAAATGCTGATTGTTTTTCTCATCTGGCTTTGCTGCTGTCTTGCTTTGCAAATCAGTATTGAAGAATGAATTGGATAGTGTGATGTTACTGCACAGTTCTGCAATTTCAGGTGTTTGTTTCTCTAGATTGATTCATTGCCCCCCTTTGCCTATGTCCCATTGAAATAATGTGAAACAAAGAAATTTATGATTGGAATTCCTGAGGATATATAGTATATATATTTCTTGTGCAAGCTAATATACTGCTGCTCTGCCTTTATAACACTGCAGTTTAACATAGAAGTTAGGCATCACTAGAAACTAGGATATTGTGTGTTCTAGTACTGAAATCTTGCAAAGAAAATGCAGGGATTTGTCAAAGCACTATCCAAGAATCAGATGAGATTGAAGGGAAATGAGAGAAAAAACAATAATCATTAACTAACGTTTATTATGCATACAATTTAGAGAAAAAATAGATTAATAATTGCTCACTATCCTTAATAATATCATTAAAATGAAAGAGAGGAATTAAAATCAATAGACCATTATCTGGTATGATTTAGCAGGAGTGTCAAACTCAAGTTCCTTGAGGACTAGATCAGCATTATGGTTGCCCCCAAAGGGCCTGTAGCCGGGTCATCATGACTAGGCAGGTTTGGGCAGGTGGGGGTGGCCGGCTCGATACTGCTTACTGGGTGCGACTGACTGTTTCCAGAGTGCCCCATGGGCCAAATCCAGTGGTGGGTTGCTACTGATTGGCCCCGGTTCAAGTGAACCAATAGTGGTGGCAGCAGGAGGCTCCACCCACTCACCCAGAAATCATCACAGATGTTCACAGTTCCGAACCAGTGGTGAAGGTAAGTAAAACCCACTACTGGCCAGATGGTCTACGAATGCGCAGAAGGTTCTGTGCAAGTGTAGAAGCGTGAGACTGTGCACATTCACACTTCTGAACTGATAGCGAAGGTAAGTGAAACCCTCTACTGCAGGGATCTCAAACTCAATTTACCCAGGGGCCGCTGGAGGTAGAGTCTGGGCCGCATCAGGTTTTCCACAAAAAAGCTTTTACAAAAACATTCCAATGTTATCAAATGTCTTTATTTTTTCATCTTATTTTGTGTTAAAAAATAATTCATAAGAAAAATTCATAAGAAAAAAAAATCAGTAATAAATAAATAAAATGAAAATGATGATGATAATAATAATAA
Organism: Erythrolamprus reginae; assembly: GCF_031021105.1. Lineage (NCBI taxonomy): Eukaryota > Metazoa > Chordata > Lepidosauria > Squamata > Dipsadidae > Erythrolamprus > Erythrolamprus reginae. The sequence goes on from NC_091953.1 coordinate 67,113,949, forward strand.
TAATAATAATAATAATAATACAGCAAATATAGAAGACTGACTAGTTGCTGACTAGAGAAATGTAATTATTATTATATAGTTGCTGACTAGAGAAATGTAATTATTATTATATAGTTGCTGACTAGAGAAATGTAATTATTATTATTCAGATTCTGTAATAATAATGTCTATATTAATAGTTCTTTAACATTTAACGCAGTGATTTTCAACCTTTTTTGAGCCGCGGCACATTTTTTACATTTACAAAATCCTGGGGCACACCACCAACCAAAATGACACAAATCAAATAAATAAATAAATAAATAAATAAATAAATACATACATACATACATACATACATACATAAATAACCCCCTCGTATATACAATCCCATGTAACATCCCCTTATAAATACAGTCAATCATCAATCATCCCTACTCAAATTTATATCTCATTTCTGGGTACTTCTCCTGTCTTTCCCCCTTTTCTCTCTCTCATGTTTGTCATTTCTCTCTCTTCCTCCCTTTTTCCCTCATTCCTTCTCCCTCTCACTTCTCCTCTTTTTCCATCCCTGTCTCTCTCCCCCCCCTTATGTGTGTGTGTGTATACACACTGGAACCAGGTGTGGGCTGGGGGGCGTTTCTTATTATTTGGGTGCTTTTTACCATATGCTTCAAGAATCACCCCCCTCTCTCTCTTTTGTTTCTCTCTCCTCTCATTCTCTGCCTCAATCATTTTCTCATTTCTCCTTTTTTCTCCCCTTTTTGTTCTCATTTCTCTCTCTCCTTTCCTCTATCTGTCTCTCTTGCTTTCTCTCTCTCTCTCTCTCTCGTTCTCTCTCTTATTTTCTCTTCCTCTTGTTCTTTCTCTCTCTCATGCTTTCTCTCTCTTGTTCTCTTTCTCTCTCTGTTGCTCTCTCTCTCGTTCTCTTATTTTCTTTTTCTCTCTCTCTCATGCTTTCTCTCTCTTATTTTCTCTCTCTCTCTCTGTTGCTCTCTCGTTCTCTCTCTTTTTCTTTCTCTCTCTCTCTCTTGTTCTCTCTTATTTTCTTTCTCTCTCTCTCCCTCCCTCCCCCTCTTATTCTCTTTTTCTCACTTTCTCTCTCTTGTTTTTTCTCTCTCTCTCTTGCTTTCTCTCTCTCTCTTGTTTTCTTTCTCACACTCTGTCTCTCTCGTTCTCTCTCTTGCTATCTCTTTCTCTCCCCCTTTCTCTCTCTCTCTCTTTCTCTCTTTCTCTCTATCTTGCTGTCTGTTGCTCTCACTCACTCTCGTTCTCTCTCCGTTCTTCTCAGCGGAGGCTGGCGAAGGTGATATTCAATGTCGGGGGCGCGCGGGCGGTTGCGCGCGCTCCCTATCCCCCTGCTAGCCCGCTTGGAATATTCAAAATAAGAAAAGCCTTTGCTGGCGAAGGTTTTTCTTATTTTGAATATTCCGAGTGGGTTAGCAGGGGGATAGGGAGCGCGCGCAACCGCACCCGCGCCCCCGACATTGAATATCACCTTCGCTGGCCTCCACTGAGAGAACACCTGCCCCGTCTCTCCTGCAACCCCTTGCTGAGAGCCTGGGACGAAAGTGCTCTCGGCAAAGGTGAGACGGGCAGGGTGTGCGTTCCGGGTGCGGGAGGAGCCGCGCCGAAAGGCAGGAGACAGCGGAGGAGGAGAGGGGCGGGGGGGGCAGCGCCGAAAGGCCGAGAGGGCCGAAGGCACCGTGGGGAGGCAGGGACGGCTGCGGCTCCCTTCCCTTCTGCTTCCGGCGCCTCCCCGCCCCCGCCCCCCCCGCGGGCTGGCAGGGGGATGAGGAGCGCGCGGCCGTGAAAAAGGGTACACGCGCGCACACACGCACAGCTTTCGGGGAAGCGACGAGAAGCCATGGGCGCGAGGGGGCCGACTTTCAAAGCAACCTTTGCCGGCCTCCCGCGGGAGGGTGCCAATAGCGGCGGCGGGCAATAGCCGGGGGGGGGGCGGAGCCGCCTCGAGGCACACTTGACCATGTCTCGCAGCACACTAGTGTGCCGCAGCACACCGGTTGAAAAACACTGATTTAACGGACATAGATTGGGAACTGGACAGTGTCGGTGATGTCTGTGGTCTCATCAAGAGTGACTGAGTATACACTGAAGCATTTTGCTTTCTCACACAGTTGATCATAAATGTAACTTGACAGGTCAGAAATGCGCTCTGCTACGGTGTTGGCAGAAAGGGTGATGTTGCTAAACTGACCTTTCTTTTCTGGACAGACAATACTTGCAGCCTGTATTATGCACTTTTTTACAAATTCATCTTCTTTGAATGGCTTTCCTGCTTTAGCAATCATCTCACTAACCACGTAGCTAGCTTCGACTGCTGCATCATTCTCTTTGGTTGCTTTCTTAAAGAAATCTTGTTGCCTCAGTATGTATGTTTTAAGATTAGCAACCTGGTTTGCTCTCTCATCTCCCCGGTATTTTGCATACTCCTCAGCATGTCTAGTTGTGTAATGACGTTTCAAATTGTATTCTTTGTGCACTGCAACTTTCTCTGTGCAAATAAGACACGTCAGGATGCCCCTGTGCTCAACAAAGAAATATTGCACTTTCCATTTTACCTGAAATTGTCTGTGCTCATCACCAACCTTTCTCTTCACTGCAAGCTTTGAAAAAGACATGTTTGGTGCTGTGTAATATATAATTCTACTTGGTGTCACTGTCTCAGTGTTTAGCAGCTAAACTTTAGCCAATGCGTCTTTTCTGCTTTTTTTCTGTACTGCTGAGTAGCAATTTCCGCCTCTGCTTCTGAGCCCAGGGTAATGGCGCAAGTTCGCAATATGCCTGGTCGATGTCCTATCTCCAAGAGCAATATACCCCACCATGATTGGTAGGTTCATTCAGCTCTGCACACAACAATGAAAAGTGCCATTCATATCAAACTCGGGCCGCACTAACATTAAACTTTGATATTGAGGTGGGGGCCACAAACTATTGTCCCGAGGGCCATGAGTTTGAGACCCCTGCTCTACTGGCCATATCCAACCATATTGTGGGCTACATTTGGCCCACAAACCTTGAGTTTGATACCCTAGGTTGCAGTAATATTCCCAGTCAAGAAAAGAAATACTATAGCTATCATATTATTGATGAATTCATGGCATTCCCATGCAGCCAAGTGATAGGTTATTAAACAATTTGTGTTAGGGAGGATTTGCAAGAAAGAATCAATGAGTATCTGTCAGAGATTACTTAGAAAAAAAGATATGCCAAGTTCTCATTTTCTGGGGTGACTCACATTTTCAGTGATGTCCTTCATGCTCAGTTGACCTTATTTAACAATAATGTTAGCAATCCAAGCATTATTTAAAAATTATCAAAGAAGACATTATTGCTGTAAATTTAGGTGCAATAAATGCAAAATTTTGCATAAACAATGGCTAAAAAGTAAATTAAACACAATTGCATCTTTTTATCCTAATTTCCCATGAATATCTCTAACAAAAATAATTCCAGATTCATTTCTATATATCGATTTGTTATTTCTACAATCCATTTTTAAATCCTTTGCCAGTATTATTTTGCTTTGGAACAGGTGTAATATGTTTCTGTATTATGTTTACATTTCCAACATTCCGGTGATACATTGGAATATATTTTTGCAATCCTTGCTGGTGGGAGATGCCAAATTTATGTACATTTTATAAATGTACATAAGTGCACCAGAGTGCCTACTGTCCCCTGTCCTATAGTCTCTCCTATATCTCCTCTTCTATCTCTTCTATCTCTTACATCTTTTCTTCTATTCTCTCTAGTTATATTTTACTCCTATATTTACATATACATTCTGTATTATATACGCTGTATTCTATATTCTATATTATATACATTCTATTTTCTATATTCTATATTATATACATTCTACTCGTATATATCCTCTATAACCTTCATTGTGTATTATTGTGTATTGAACAAAACAAGCAAATAAACAAACAAACAAACAAACAAACAAACAAATAAATATGCTATGGATTTTGTCATTTTGTAACTTTTACTTCAGACCTTCTCCCACTTCTCCAATTCTGTTATACCCGAAGTTTTGTGTCCATTTTATCATCACCTCTTTTACAACCTCTTCTTTCATCTTATAACTCAATAGGTAATTATAGAATTTTGTGACCATTTTGTCTTCCTGTCCTAATATAATTTTGTCTGCTTCGATGGAGCAGGCATCTGGAGCACATGAAGTGATATCTCATCCTCTCCTTATCTGGAGAGGTTCCTAGGAGACTCCACTGAAAACTTGCATTATAACAATAATTACTCCACTTTGGGGGAGACATCTTCAGTTCACCATATTTTCCACAGAAATTAACACCGATAGAATTCCTTTTAAGAAAAAAAAAATTAAGACTACATAGATTACCATAAACTCTTCAGCAAAAAACCAGAGGAAATAATTACTTACACTCAAATCTTTTTATTAACTGAATATACATCTGGTATTTAAAAATGTGTATATATTACACATTCTTATATTTTTTGTGTTGTAATATATATTTTAAAAGACTATTAACCAAGAGATGATGAAATTTTTAATGATTTGTGGCATGAGTTTTCATTTACTCAAGACAAAAATAGCTTTTTGTCCCCATATAAAAACGAAATCACTAACGGGAACCTAAATTGTGTATGTTTTATCATCAGTGTTGACTGATTAAAACAGCTGATACTATCATTTTCCATGACGAATAAATAGCTCAGTTCTCTTATTTTCTGTTTAAATATTTCTAGAATGCTGTCTTTTCTCTGTCCTTTTTAACCACTTTGTCTTTTTTGCTGGGGGAGATATGTCAACTGAATATTTTTAAGCATAGTTCCTATCATTAATTTCTTCTTAGGACAATCATCTAGCAATAGTTGGACTATCTGAAAGGTGAAAACAATGTTGTGTTCTTATCAGTTTATTGGGCCATGCGAATAAATAAATTTTGTGAGCATGTCACAACATCTTCTGGTCAAAGGCTGGTTTGATTTTGTTAGCAATACTTCACAAAGTTGAAAACTTTACATTTACTCAACATGACAAATAGAACTTTGTGCAGAACTGAGCATTATTTAAAGCAGGGGTCTCCTACCTTGGCAACTTTAAAGACTTGTCGACTGAGCTGGCTGAAGAATTCTGGGAGTTGTATCTCCTATACCTTTCTTCTATTCCTATATCTCTTCTTCTATTCTTTCATATTCCTATATTTTCTCTTCTATTCTTTCTTAGATATATTTTACTATGAATATATCCTCTATAATCTTCATTATGTATTTTACTATGTGTATACCCACTAAAACCCTCATTGTGTATTGGACAAAATCAATCAATCAATCAATTAATAAAAGTTGCCAAGGTTGGAGATCCCTGCTTTAAAGCAGTGTTTTTCAAGCTCAGCAACTCTAAGATGAGTGGATTTCAACTCCCAGAATCCCAAACTGGAACTAGTTAGCTGGGGAGGGAGTTGCATATGACACATCTTAAAATTGCTAAGGTTGATATTGACTTAGAGGTCTATGAAATACCTTCAAGCTGTTTTTTTATAAGTATGGTGATGTGATTATAAGATACTAGGGTTTTTCAAAGCAGTTACATATGCATAAGTGGGTACTATGAATATTTCCCACTTGAATATACATTATTATGTATAATATCTGTTTCTGTTCTATTGTCTTTCTTCTTCCTATATATTATACATAGAGAAAGAGAACACATATGAAATGGGAAGGAGACAAAGCAATTTTCTTATATGTTTTTATTCTTTCTTATCAAAGGTGAAATTTATTTATTTATTTATTTATTCATATATTCATGTATTCATTCATATATTTATGTATTCCTGTTTGTTTGTTTAGCCTCCCATCTTAACAGAGGGTAACTCTGGGTGGGTTACCATATTATCAGAATAAAACCATACATAATATGTGCATGGTACAAATTAAATACTATAAAAATATAAACACTCAACGCTGACTAAAAGATGGAGAGGGAGGGATTGGATGAGCTGAGGGTGAAGTGGGATTTGCTATTAATCAATCAACTACATCCCATTGGATCTGCAAATCAATTTGCAGAACAAGTCTTTAAACTCTTGCAGAAGGTCAGGAGGGTTAGAGCCAGGGGTGGGCTACTGCCCGGATGGGGGGGGGGAATGCAGTGGGGTAGCAAAAATGGAGCCCCACCCCAGAGCACTCAATTTGCATTGAAAGATGTTGAAACAAAATGCATAAGCCACACCCATAGTGTGGTAGTAAAAAAATTGGTAGCCCATCACTGGTTAGAGTTGACCTCAACCTGGGAGGCAAAATCTTCTAAAAGGCAGGAGTGATGGCAGAGAAGCCTCTTCTCCTGGACTCTGCCAGCTGTAATACTCTGGCTGATGGGGCCCACAGCATGCCTTCTCTGCTGGGACAGGTAGAATGGGCAAATCCCTCTGGGATGAAACTCTCCCTCAAGTAACTGTCCCCAGTCACTGCTGTTTGAAAGCGGCTAGCAACGAACCCTCTGTGCATGCATAAAAGCTTCTGTGCATGTACAAAGGGTCAATACCTGGATGTAATGTGCAAAGCATGCACTTCTGACACGACACATGCACTTCTGAACTGGTAGGGAAGGTAAGAGAAACCCACACCTGCACATAGTGTAATTGCTTACACAGCTTATACACATCAAGATTAATTAGATTTATATTCCTGCTTGAGAATCATCAAACATGAAGCAAGTCGCACAATTTTTTTTCATATAGCTGTTTTCTGAGGCATGAGACCAAATTACTGGGTGTATTACTGTGAATTCACACTCTCCTTCTTTCTATCTTGCTCTCTCCTTTTTTATTGTTTTCTAGCAGGAGGTATATTCTCACCCTCCAGTAGAGGTAATATGAATGATTATATGAGTCAGAAAACAATTTAGACACTCCTGATCACCAACCCACCTCATTTTTTCCTCTTGATTAGTGCTTCCAGGGAGTTCTTTAAAAAAATTAATGAGCCTGTCAGGTCCCTGCTGGAACACTGCCATTCTGAAGGGGAGGGGGAGTGTTTCTTGAGGTTGAATTCTTTGGTGGATGTTCTATCCAAAGCTGGTGTAGTCACTCCATTCCAATCCCACAACATAAACCAGTTTCCATACAAAAAATGTAGCAACTGATCCATTAAAAAAAATACTTATATCATCATTTGACCTGTACACGCCCACCACTACAGGTTTTATCCCATTAATTTCTATTTCCACTTCTATAAATCTATCATGATCATCTGCTATAAATAGGTTGGAATTGGGATTTTATATAAATTGGTTCCCGTCGAATCAGATAGATAGATAGATAGATAGATAGATAGATAGATAGATAGATAGATAGATCAGTAAATATATAAATGGCCCTGGGTTGGGCCAAGAGGCAAATAAGGAGCTGTGATGTTCCTTCAATACACCAGGGTGATTCAACACCAAAATATGTAACCCTTCCCTGGTGCAGAGCTGAAGGGATTGGATATTGTAGCCTAGAGGATAATTCTCTGCCTTACAAGGCAAAGGTTGCAGGTTCAAGTCCCAGTGGGTATGGCTAGCTGATGAGGCCAAAATAAGGCTGAAATAGATCTATCCTAGTCTCCCTTAATTTTCAAATTCAGCAAAAAAATATGTCACACACACACACACACACACACACGTGTGTGTGTGTGTATGTGTGTGTTTGTAGATTTTCACGGGTACAGGTATGATGGTCTTGGTATATTTGGGTTTCTTCCCGTGTAGGATTTGGAAATTTCTGGCGACGTTTCGCCGAGGTCCCACTTGTCATCTTCAGGCTGGTGTTTCTGTCCTTGTTCTAGGGCGAACACAGGGAGACCTGAGCTGCCTTCCTTCTATAAATACTGGTGGCTGGGTGTGGTTTGATGGCTCACCAATTGCCTGCTGTGTAGATTAGATATGGCACTTCCTATTTTGTCCATTTGTTGTCTGTTATGCAAGAATGCTGTTAACCAATCATGTAGTGGTCCAGAGATGTCATAGGATTTTAATTTATGAAGCAGTTTGTTGTGAACTACAGAATCGAAGGCTTTACAAAAGTCAATGTAGATTGCATCTATAGATTTACCCTGAACAATTTGAGTAGTCTATATGTTTTTGCAGTGTAATAGTTATAGATTCCAGTTAATTTTTGGTTGTTTTTCATTCTTCCCTGGTGGAAGAGATCCTGGCTTGAGCTATGGCACTTCTTTCTTTTCCCCATGCCTTATTAGTCCACAGCACCCAAAACTTTGTCTGCTTTGTGGTCTACCAAATCTGGAGTTTATTCTATATGTCTTATCTAGATCAATTTCCATTTCCCCTTCCCATTTGTTGGTTAACTGGGCTAAAGTCTTCCTCATCTATGATCTGATATCTTCTCCTGCTTTGTTCAGGTATTCCACAAAATCTTAGTTGAAAATTCTTTAATTTGATCTGTTATCTCAACCAATTCAGCTTCACACAAGGCATTTGTCTTCTCCAATTCATGTCCAATACAATCTACTTGGCTTTTACCTGTTTCATATATCCTTTCAGGTTTTTAATTTCTTCCCAGAGTTTCATTACAAGCAAGTCGATCTTGGTTTCTAGCTTTAACACAACATTTTGGATATGTTCTTGCATTTTTAATAAATACTCATCCATAAATGGCTTTAAAAGTTCTGTAATTTCTGTCTTCTTTCTTGTAGGTATCCTTTAGTTTTGAAATTGAAAAAAATAAACTTTTAAAAAAATGATAAGTTACAGTTTATAGGTTGTTCCACCCTCTTTCGAATTTTGAATTAATAAAGTGACTCATACATCCCAGTTCTGTGTCTGTGTGCTTATTCTGCTGTCCACCTCAATCAGCAATATTGTAGAATTTTGGCTTCCTTTTGTGGTGAATCAACACTGTTATCTGAAAGGGCCTCAAAAAATAATCAAAGCTTTACAACATATAACCATAAATGACCAATCAAAAGTTGTTGAAAATGAAACTATTCCACCTCCCCTCACAGCAGTCTCTGCACTTCATACCAAAAAAATCTTGTTTAGACTTCAAAAGCGAAGTCTATAGAGTTCATTAAAAATATATCATTCACTGAATGTCAGCTTGAAAAAGCAACTTTGGGACAAGCTTTTTACTTCAACTAATCCCTTGTCTTATATAAAAAAATTATCAGGATCTCGGGAAAAGAAGGAGACATAAAAGGATACATTTAGTGATCAAATTCCATTTGTTCTGAATACATATGTAAGAAAAATTATAAATGTATTCTGTATGAACTTGTTCAGGTCAACATACATGAGTGGCATCCAGTGTTACAATTCTTACATTACATTTCCAACCCCCAACATTTGTATGCATAGTTTGATTTGTAGAAGTAAACTACATGTTTCCTGGACTAATTTTATAATTTTTGAAATTTGAAATTAGATATTTAAAATTCATGCATTATTTTTTGAAACTAAAATGTTGACTGATTCCATTGCAATTCATTCTTCTTCAACTGGTGAATTGATAAATTAATGATAAAACAAACTAAAATGTTGGCTTTAAAAATGTCCCTCCCGCGACCACCATGTCTATAATGGGAAATATTTATGTCATCAAACATATGGATAAAAATAGAAAACATTCTTTCATTTTTTCTGTTTTTTTCATGATATTTAATGATGAGGATCTAAATTAATAATTTAATTCATTAAGTTCTTGAACAACCCCAAATTTGTTGTCACCCTCTTGCCTCCTCTTTAAGCAACAATTTACCTGCAAATAAAGGCAGTTCAACTTCCAAGTACATAAAAAACAATTTGGAAACTGAGAAATTGAATGTGAATAATTCTGGTGCCATTCATTAACAAAAATATAACTGATTATTTAACAGGAAGAGAGATAAAGGTACCTAATGTCAAGTTCAATATCTCAGTAGCAGTTAAGTAATCTGATTATTTGTACCATGTTCACAGTTTTAATTATCTCAATGCTATTAAGTCCAAATCTCAGACAGCGTAATGCAATTAATGGACATTAGAGCTATGAAAAAATCCTGAGCTTAGGGGAATTGGCTGTCTTACCTGCAAATAAAAAGGGTTATCCCTTTTTGTTCTCCTATTAGGCATCACATTTTTTTAGTGTCTCTGCAAAGATGATGTTTATGCTTTCAAGGAAGCATTTCACTCAGATGTTAAGGTAGCATATAAAAGATGTAACCAGGACTGGTTTTGATCACAGAGGGAATTGATTTGAACACCTGATACATTTATCAGAAAAGGTTTTGGTAAAATATGCTGACCAGTGTAGGGTTTCTCTTAACAGAGATGGGAATCTGTGGCTCACCACATCCTAATGTACTTGATAGAAAGATGTGCCTGCACCAAATAACTTTGAACAATAGTTTGACTAAGTAAAGGTTGAGATAGGCGGCTATAAGATAAATAGGTAAATAACCCACTTTTGTAACACCCAAATAATTTATCTTTCCTGGTTGGATACTTCTTCCTTGTAGCCCTGTTCCAGCCAATTTTGTTTCTCAACTTCTCTTCTCTTTATAACTTCTAGTAGGGGTGGGGAACTATGGCCCTTTTATGATTTGTGGACTTTAAGTCCTAGATTTCCTGAGCCAACCATACTTCCAGGAATTCTGCTAGTTTGAAGTCCACAAGTTAAAAAGAAAAAAAAAAGGCCATAGTTCCCCACCTCTGGCTTAAGTATCCCATTTCCATGCTCTTTTTTTTTCTGCTTCTTTTGGAAGGAGGGAACAGGGAAGGGAATGCATATGAGGCACAAGGCAAGATTATCTGCAGGACTGTGTTTCCTTAAGGAAATATACCCATCCTACCAGATCAGATAGGCTGGGCGTGCTCCTAGTTCCTTTCTCCAAATATTGTCATCTAATGGGAGTTAAAGAAGCATGCCTTTTCTGTGCAGCCCCTGCCCTATGGAAAACTCTGTCTCCTGAAGTTCAGGAAGCCCCTATTCTCCTACGGTAGCCTTTTGTAAAGCTTTGAAGCCCTAGTTTTTCCCACTTCAATTTTGTTATGATTTATTTTATTGTGTAGATCAGGGGTCGGTAACCTTAAAAAGAGCCCGTTTGGACCTGTTTCCCAGAGAATCTAAATATTCATAGCCACAAAACCTGGGTGGGTCTGGCTAACTCAATGTCATTCCCACCGAGTAACATGATCTCCCCCCAGCTATGCATATCCAGGTTTTGTGGCTCTGTTTTCTTTTCTATGGGAAAAAATTCTCTCTTTTCCCTCTCTCTCTCTCTCTCCCTGTCATCTTTCTTTCTCCCTTTCCCTGTCTCCCTATCTCTTATCACTCCCTTTCTCCCAACCATCTCTCTCTCTCCCTCCCTCCTTCATCTCTCTTTCTTTCTCCCTCTTTCTCCCTTTCTCCCTGTGCTGAGGAATGATCACCAACCCCAGCGGAGGCGTCTCTTTGAGTGACCCTCCTCCCCCTCTCTGAAATAATTAACATACTGTATTATACTAGTTTAAATTCAATAAATTATTGCTGTTCTCTTGTGATACCTTTTCTTGCAAATTCCTTACTTCCATACTTGTACTTAGAATGCATCACTGCTAGTCTATATACCCTTTATTTTCTAATTTATACCACTGTTCCCAGATCATATAGATCTATTTTCACTTCCTTATTAAGTGTTTTGATGAGCTGATCCATTTCTATACATTCTAAATTTTCTTGATTATGCATTCTTCAGTTGGTATATTGTGGTTTTTCCACATCTGGGCAAAGGATAATCTTGCTGTTATAATGATATGTAAAATTAGATATTAGTTTTTTCTTATCGTTGTTTCCTGTAAATATTTGTAGAAGAAATAGTTCCAGTTTCATTTCAATGCGTTGATTTTGTAATTTCCTCAATCCACTTCCTGACCATCTACCAGTACTGTTTAGCTTTAGAACAGGATTACCCCATATGAGTAGTATGAATATACCCCATGTATATTATGTTTGCACTTCTAGCATTTTGGAGATGTGTTAGAATATATTCTTGCAATCCTGGCTGGTGAGAGATGCCATCTGTGAACCAAAGAAATGTCTTTATGAGCCCATCTAATTATTTCATGAAACAAATCCTATTTTCTCCTCAAAAACGTTTTCTTTGGTTCCATGCGCACAGTCAGTCAAAACTGATCATATATTTATTGAATTCAATCACGTAGGAAGTTAACATCCTCCCCTCTCCTAGAAAAATGAAATATTCTAGGAAATATTAAAAAGGCAGAATATGACATTCCTTGTATGAGAAATGGAGAAATATGGATTTTTTTAGGCAGGAAGCAGACTCACTCTTAATAGCCCCCACCATCCTCAAGAGATCTTAATAGACCTCAGCACTTAAGAGATAAAGGGATGGCTAGGTTAAAGTGACCAGATTTTCACATTAGTAAAGAGGGACACCATTGACCGGGGGGGGGGGGGGGATGGAGCAAAAAAAAAGTATCTTCCTTTTTCAATCTCTCTTCCTCTCTCCCTTTCTCTCTATTTCTCTTTCTCTCCCTCCCTTCCTCTTTCTTTTTCTTCCTTCCTCTCTCTTTTCCTCTCTCTCTGTCTCTCTTTCTCCCTTCCTTCCTCTCCCCTTCTCTCTCTTCCTTCCTCCCTTTCTCTCTCCCTTCCTTTCTTTGTATTTCTCTCCCTCTTTCTTTTTCTTTCTCTTTCTTCCATCCTCTTTTTTCTCTCTTTCTCTTTTCCTTCTTCTCTCCCTCCCTCTATTTCTCTCCCTCTCTTTCTTTCTCATCCTTCTCTTTCTCTCTCTCTTCCTTTCTTCTCTCTCTCTCTCCCCCTCCATTGGTGGCGGGTGCCTACGCTGCCTCTCTCACTTGCTTCCGAGGCGACGCCAACCCAGAGGCAGAGGCAGAGGCAGAGCATGCTCAGTCTCTCCATTTTCCTCCTTTGGGGAAGAAAAATGCTGGGCCAGGATGGAGCCATCTCTATTTGCCGGAGTAGCTGCTGCTTGGAAGGAGCAGACAGGTTTCCCCGCCCGGCGCAAATGCGACTCTGTCCACCCTCCCCCATGCACAGCGGACAGGCTATCAGAAGAGGATGGGGGCAAATGCCTTGGCCACGCCTCCCTTTCCTTCCCCCCACTTTGCTATCAAGGCCAGAAAACCCTCCTGCCTGAGTGGCTCAGCTTCACTGAGAGAGTTGGCCAATGGCAATGGCCTGGAAAAGTGTCGAGCCAGGGGCAAGGACCAAGCAAAATTGGAAGACAAAGAGGGAGGGAGGGAAGCATGCAAAGAAAGAGAAAGAAAGAAAAGAAAAGAAAGGTGGAGAGAGGCGGGAAGGGGTGGTGGAGGGGTTAATCGGCAGCTGTGGGAGACTGAGGGGACGAAGAGCCAAAGGTGGCGAGGCCAGAAGCTGAGATTCCTTCTTCGCAGCTTCCAAGTTTTTTCCGCAACCGGCGAGTAGAATCTGCCAGGAAAAAACTTGGAAGCTGTGAAGAAGGAATCTCAGCTTCCGTGCTGCCCAAAATTGGCCGATGCGGAGGTCCAGCACTCTCCAGCCAGCGACTTCTTTGAAAAAAATTGGGACTTTTTAATAATGCTGCGGGACATGGGACAAATTGCTAAAAAGTGTGACTGTCCCGCTAAAAGCGGGACATCTGGTCACCTTAGGCTAGGTCTATTCATAGGCATATGCCTTCACCCAAGATCCAACAAAGGTAGGATTAGCCCTCTACCTATCTAGCAATAGAACTCACCACATAGCACCTAGGAAGATTACATCAACCAAGCTTGGGAGACAGACAGCTTACAGAGTTAGCTAAGACTGCTGCCCCCTGGGAATCTGACCACCAATCAGAATACATTTCTTACCCAGGAAAGGAAGCTCTAAGGTGGGGCCCAAGGCACTCCCAGCATCCCTCCCCTTTTCTGCTCAGGAACTCAAGGCACATGACCCTGTCCACCATTAAAACCATTTTTTGAAACAGCCACCATATTTTCAATGTCTTTTTCTGCACCTGGAACTGAATCCAGAAGGCTATGGGGAATTTTTTTTTTCTTATTTTACTTTTCCATCTATCATGTTTTATAATGTTATGTCGAATGTAAGTTCTGATATCATCAAATTAAAAAAAATGAAATCCTTAGTCAAGACTGCTGACATTTTAGCCACACATTAAATTTAATGCAAATTCCTATGAGAACAAGGAACAAGCTTGTTACAAGCTGCAGCTCTGTAAAAGCCCTTACAATGTCAATCTCCTTTAATGTAATCTTTCAAGGGGAAGCTGTTTAAAAACAGGTTGCCATAGTTACTTATGAAAGCTTGGAGAATTGGCCTTATCCTTCATCTAAACGCTGCTATTGTTCTTTTCTTTCTTCTTAAAATCCTTTTTTCCTTTTCCTTTCTAATATGTTAAATCTTCTTAAATTTGCTATATTATTTATTTCCCCCCTTTCATTAACACACAAGCACACACAAAAAAACTCACTCTAGGCAGTGAAGGGCTACCAAATATTTTATTACTACATTGTGGCTTATAAAGGATGCCCTGTATTTTCTTTCAACATCTTTCATGCAAATTGGATGCTCTGGGATGGAGCTCCATTTTTGCTACTCCACTGCATCCCCGCCCCCTCAGTCCAGGCAGCAGCCCACCCCTGACCCTAGATAGTAACACAATGAAGCATTAAAATTATGTAATCAGCTTAAAAACTTCTATTATCAAACAAATACTTTATGTGAGTTGTAGTGGTTCTTTTTTCAATGTTATATTCAACTTTGTATAAACATGCCAAATAATTTTATGCTTGTAATATTGACATTAAATTGTAATTATTATTGATAGAACACCTTTTTTCCTCTTCTTATTAGTCTAAGCTATTTAAATAAACATTAATAATCTTTAATTTTATTATGTAAACACCACTGCACTGGAACAGTACAATATATCAAGATATAAATCAACATAATAAAAAAGAGAAATGCTGTATCCTTTAAATAAAATCCATGGGTATCAATTTGTGGGATTTGTTTAATATTTGTCTTAGAAAAATCAAAATGAAAGCTATTAAGATGTCACAATGCACAATATTTCATTCAACATTCTGTTTTACTGTACATTAAGCCACATCATAACACCCTTTTTAAAAATAATACTTGCCCAATTCTACCTTCAATTTTCTCTCTCTCCTCAATGTTACCTCCTTCTTTTTTTAATTGTTTAATTTGATGCCAATATTTTCTCCCCATTTTCATTTGTTTACTATAAAGCCCAGTAAAATCATCGTGGATTGCAGTATAGTCATAAATTTGTTCATTTACCATGTCCTTTTTCTTTTTATCATTAAAGCATTCTTTTCTGAGTTCATCTTTTCTTCCTTATCTTCTTGTTCTTTGTTTTCATCATTGGAGAGGATATTAAACTCCTTTAAAAAATTGTTGTCCTTTAGTTCTTTTTCTCTTTCCTTTCCAATTCTCAGTCCAAGTCTCTTTTTAAATCCCATAAGGTATCTTTTGTTTCTTTTATTTCCCCATGAAGGTCTTTTAAAAATACCACCAATTCTTCATAATTACTTGTCTCCATGTCATCAATATCAAAAATTCCTTAGTGTTACAAAGTCCAGCTGTTAACAGATGTCCACAGGCTTTTTAGTATCTCAATTTATACCTTTACAGTCCCAATTTCTTATACTGTTGTGAGCTGCCCTGAGTCCTTGAGATTGTGCGGCATAGAAGTCAAATTAAACAAACAAACAAACAAACAAACAAACAAACAAACAAACACATTTGAATAATCTATAAATGTGAGTAAACCACATTGTAAAAATTATGATGATACTGATGTCACTGATGTAAATTAAGATACAAAAGAATAGTATTATTGTTAATATGAGACCATATGGCTTTTTATTGGGTGTATAAAAATGGTTGGGGAAAAACATTGAAGATGAGTTAAGATATTAAAGAAGGAGAGGCCCAAAATTAAGAAGCACAAGAAACAACAATTAGCTGTGTGACCAATCTGGAACAACCAATTCAATTTTGTTCCTGCTTTGCTACTGCTAGGTCACACAGCTAATTGTTGTTTCTTGTGCTTCTTAATTTTGGGCCAATCAAGCACAGTAATTCCATGGTCATTGAACCAATTTTTGGTGATTCTGGAAGTGAGGACAGGTGCCAAGTCCATAAAACTTGTCTGTGGAAGGAAGAATGAAGTGGACCACACCAGCATATGACATGGCTCCCCAAATCATGCAGACTGTGGAAACTTCACACTGGACTTCAAGCATCTTGCATTATGTCCCTCTCCATTCTTCCTCCATACTCTGGGTCCTTGGTGTCCAAATGAGATACAAAAGTTTTAGGGCTAAGAGCTGGCAGGGCATCCAGATGGATAGGCAGGTACTGGCCAATCAACCAAACATTGTGGTAGTAACACCATGACTCTGCAAGTTGTATTGCTTACCAGTTTGTTCCAGGTGCAATTCAAAGTGTTGATAATCACCCTTATAGCCCTTCATGGCATGAGCCCACACTACTTGAGGGACCATCTCACCCACTAGGATTGGCCTGTAGCACCCCTGCCAGGAGAGGTGGGTCCCATCAGCAAGATAGTTCTGGCTGGCAGGGTCTAGTAGGAGAGCCTTGTTAAAAAACAATCTTTAAAATTCTAATTTAAAAAAACCCTATCAATACCATTCATTCAACAATCAAACTAAGGCATCCATTGGTCAGGGTGGAAGAGCTAAGGAACCCCAGGCCTGGCGGCAAAGATGAGTTTTTAAACTCTTTCGGAAGGCGAGGAGGGTGGGGACAGTATGAATCTCTGGGGGGAGCTGATTCCAGAGGGCCAGGGCCCCCACAGAGAATGCTCTTCCCTTAGGTCCTGCCAGCTGACATTGCTTGGTCGACGGGGCCCTAAGGAGACCAACTCTGTGGGACCTCACCGGTCACTGGGATTCGTGCGGCAGAAGGCGGTCTCGGAGATAGTCTGGTCCTATGCAATAAAGGTCTTTCTAGGTCATAATCAACACTTTGCAGTCCGTGGAGTGATGATGAGATATGAGCATGTCTTGGAAGGCCCAAAACTGCTCGTGCGGCTGCATTTTGGACGAGCTGAAGTTTCCAAACACTCTTCAAAGGTAGCCCCATGTAGAGAGCATTGCAGTAGTCAAACCTCGAGGTGATAAGGGCATGAGTGACCGTAAGCAAAGACTCCTCGTCCAAATAGAGCTGCAACTGGTGCACCAGGCGTACCCAAGCAAACGCCCCCCTTGCCACAGCCAAAATATGGTGTTCTAATGTTAGCTGTGGATCGAGGAGGATGCCCAAGTTGCCAACCTATCTGAGGGGGGTCAATAATTCTCCCCCCCAGGGTAATGGACAGACAGATGGACATGTCCTTGGGAGGCAGTACCCACAGCCACTCCGTCTTGTCTGGATTGAGTCCGAGCCTGTTGGCATCCATCCAGACCCTGACAGCCTCCAGACACCAGCACATTACTTCCACTACTTCGCTGAGTGGACATAGGGTGGAGATGTACAGCTGAGTTTCATCAGCGTACTGATGGTAACTCAGCCCTTGGATGATCTTACCCAACAGTATCATGTAGATATTAAACAGCAGAGGGGAGAGGACTGACCCCTGAGGAACCCCACAAGGTAGGGACCTAGGAGTCGACCTCTGATCCCCCTCTAACAGTGACTGCGACTGACCAGAGAGGTAGGAGGAGAACCACCATAAAAAGGGTGCTTCCCACTCCAAAACCCTCCAGTCGGCGCAGAAGAATACCATGATTGATGGTATTGAAAACCGTTGAGAGGTCAAGAAGCACCAGGACAGAAGCACCAGGACAGAAGATAAAACCCTGTCCCGGCCCCGCCCGAGATCTTCCATCAGCACAACCAAAGCAGTTTCCGTGCTGTAGCCGGATGCTGTAGCCAAGGGCCTAGATAATCGTCTTCTTCCAAGAGCCCTTGGTGCTGGTAGAGACACTACCTTCTCAACAACCTTCCCAATAAAGAGGAGATTGGTGACAGGACGATAGTTGCTGAGGGCCTAGATAATCGTCTTCTTCCAAGACATTGGTGCTGGAGTGACACTACCTTCTCAACAACCTTCCCCATAAAGAGGAGGTTGGAGACAGGACGATAGTTGTTAAATACGGCCGGGTCCAGGGAAAGCTTCTTGAGGAGTAGGTGCACAAGTGCCTCCTTGTACAGAGCCAGAAAGGACCCCTCCCTCAAAGAAGCATTGGTAATCTCCTGGACCCAGCCAGGAGGGACATGGGTTCAGCAAATGGTGGTGGAACTCACAGCTCCAATGGCCTTGTCCACTTCATCAGGTGTCACCAGGTCAAACTCGCTCCAAACAGGTGGACTAAGATGGGCCCCTGTCACCTCAACTGACTCATTGTCAGCCGACTCTACTCCAATTGGAGTCGAGGTCAGTCCATATCTGAGCAATTTTATCTGTGAAAAACTCATTAAAAGCCTCAGCACTACCCTGCAAGGGCTCCCCAACTCCCCCCTGATTAAGAAGGGAGCAAGTCACCTTGAACAGGGAGGCTGGGCGAGATTCCGCAGATGCAATCAGGCCAACAGTGTATGCACATCTTGTCGACTTGATCGCCACTTGTAAATATTAATATGAGATTTTACAAGTGTTTGGTCAGATTCGGATCTGGTCTTCCTCCAACGCTTCTCTAGACATCTGGCGTTTCATTCCCCGGAGCTCCTCAGTGAACCAAGGAGACCTCCAGGGTCAGTTGCCAGAAAGAGATCCTAAAGCCTCCATCGCAGCCCTATTCCAGGCTGCAGCAAGCAACTCTGCCGAACTGTGTACAAGTGAATCCGGCAAAACCCCAAGCACCCTTTGAAAACCTTCTGGATCCATCAGGCATCTGGGGCAGAACCTCCTAATCAGTTCCGCCTCCCTGTGGGGAAGGATTGGAGCCTTAAAATCAAGCTGCAACAGAAAATGATCTGACCATGACAAAGGCAACGTCTCTAAGCCCCTTAATATCAGATCCTTACTCAACTGCTCTGAAAGGAATACTATGTTGAGAGTGTGCCCCCTTTCATGGGCTGGGCCCTGAACTAATTGGGTCAGGTCCATGGTTGCCATAGTGACCATGAACTCCTGCACTAACCCAGAGGATTCACCAAGCAACGGCAGATTAAAATCTCCAAAGACAATAAGTCTGGGGGACTCCATCGCCAGCCCAGCCACCTCCTCGAGTAGCGCAGGCAGGGCTGTTGACACACAGCTGGGAGGCAGGTACATGAGCAACAAGTCCACCTGTACTCCTAGGTACAACCTCATGAGAAGGGACTAGGTCCAACCTCATAAGCCTACACAGTTTGATGGTCTTTTTGGCTATAATTGCCACTCCTCCCCCCTTCCCTGGGGTCGTGGCTGGTGCCACACCTGAAATCCATCTGGGCATATTTCTGAGAGAGGAACACCTCCCTCCAGTCCTAGCCAGGTCTCAATCACACACGGCAGGTCTGCCTCCAACTCCAGGAGTAAATCCTGGATGAGAGGAGCTTTATTTACAGCAGACCTGGCATTGAGCAGCAACAGCATGAGCCCAGAGTCCGGATTTTGCTTGTCACCAGTTCTCCGGGTTGAGTCCATGGGGCTGGAACAAGGGACCGCTTTCAAGCAGTGGCCCTTTTTCCCCCGCAAGCAGTCAACCCCATGTGTCCCGCCATATCTGCCTCTCCCAAGCACGACCAGAATATTTTGTCCCTCTTCTACCCCAGAGATGGGCTCCCCTGCTCCTCCTGCCTCCAGGCTGCCAGGCAGACTGACCCTTCCATTCAACCCATTCATTTATAATTCAGACTTTCAATCATATCCATTCAACCAATATTGCAGACAGCCTTCCTTAAAAAGAATTAGTTAAATACTTAAATACAATAATAACATATATATTCAAATGCATTAAAAATGTACATTTCATCATTAGAAAACCTATCCAGTCAATCTATCCCATTCATACACATTCATCCAAAACTTCTATTAACTAATTAATTAAAAATATTGTCAGAATTAAAAAGTACATAAAAAAGAATACATTTAAATATATATATAGGTCCTGATCTGATCTGATATATATAGGTCCTTGATCTCTGATTGCAATTATTTAATTCTTATGAAGAAACATCAGCTGTTTGATCCATTTTCAGTGTTTTATGTATTCTTGATCTTCCAACCCCTACGTCAGAATGGATAGTTTGGCTGCTAAATACTAGGTCTCTTTTCCCATGTTTCCCCAACAGTTCTATGCCATCTTGCATACAATAATGTTGTATTAATTCAAATATCTTCCCATTTATTCAGGCATAAGTTCTTCCATGTTTGAAAATTATCATCGTAGCATCTTTGTGTGGGCAATGGCTCTGTAGTTAAAGATGATGAGCTTAACAGCTAGGAAGCTGTCCTGCCATGCTTCAAGATTCGAGAGCCATGTGAGGGGGTGAGCTCCCATTCTTGTACTAGCCGTTCAAAGGCATGCAAATGCAAGTAGATAAAAAGGTAACACTTCAGTGGAAAGGTAACAGTCTGGCCACATGACCATGGAAGTGTCTTTGGACAACATTGGCTCCCTTGGCTCAGAAACAGAGATGATCATCAGCTCTAAAGTTGGACATGACTAGTCAGGGGAAACATTTATCTTTACCTAAAGTGCAGACACTGACAAAAATGCTTCTGTAGAAAATGTTACCTTGGATTTATTATAAAGTTACATTTTCTACAATGAAAGAATGGTATCTGGCCTTATCAGGTAGCTTCAGGAAAGTAGAGGAACCATCACAGATCCCCATCAATATCAGCTGTAGATTTATTTTTTATTTCTACCTTTCTCAAACCTTCTTCCTTTGAACTCCTTTTCTGGCTTGTCATTCCAAATTGGGGAAAAAGACCATCTCCTCCCATAAGTAGTAAGCCCAGAAAAGCTGTGAATTCTTGGGTGATCCCTGTGGAATTTAAAGGTAGACTGTCATTACACTTCAAATAATTAATTCTATTCTTGATGTTAAATATTCAAATTGTTAGACATTGTAATATGTTCATTGAATCCAACTTTATCCCCGTAGTTCTTGGAATAATATCAAGTTTATAGACAGTTAAATAATAAAAGTCTCATATGCTAAGTCTTCAAGATTCTATCAACTACAACTAGAATAAAATAGAATTTGGTAATACTTTTTCTAAGTTGTTGGTCTTATATTCTCAATTTAATGCTAAAGAGTTGTTTTTCACATTTTTTATTTGTAGGTTATTTCTTGCAAAACTTAAATTGCTGTGGAAATTTTTGTGCCATTATGCAACAAAGCTTTCTGTTGTTGTTATTGTTGTTTAGGTTTAGCTGCAGCCAAGTTATTGTATGACTCGGGACTGGATGTTGTAGTCTTAGAAGCCCAAAACAGGGTTGGAGGAAGAACTTATACAGTAAGAGTAAGTACCGTGTGTGCATATCTTTCTATGTCTGTAATTTTCTACTATAGTATGTGAAAAATTAGAGTTATCCAGTATTTTGCTGTTAAAATTGGCTCTGCATGTTTTATCTGCTCCTTTAATCAGGAAGCCCTGCTGACAGCCACTGATGCCTTAGTCAATTATGACTTGACTTTTGTTAATGGAGCTTGATGACCCCTTGAGAATTTCAATTGATTCAGCATACAGTGGCATGGACAGTTACTGGCACTTCTTGCTATCCCAATGTAATTATTCTAATTCAGGGGTACCCAACCTCCAGGCCATAGCCCACTACCTGGCCATGGCCTATTCACAACTGGGCCATGCAAATGGTGGGCCAATGCGATGCAATGCAACGTGCAGCTCAACTCGCACAAGTGGCGGGCCAGTGCACATACATGTATAGCTGCATGACGCCAGCTGCTTGTGTGCATATGTGTGCATGTCAACCTGATTCCCCTTTGCCATGTCCAGCCCTGGGTGTGGCTAACCAATGGGAGCCAAGGTTGCCTGATTGTTCACGCCCTAGGACATTACATCCCTCAACTTTCACGTTTGCACAGATGTACTCCGACAAATGTGCAGGCTATTGTCGGCAACGACTAGATCTATGGGCTACTTCTGGCTCCCTTTCTGGATCAGGACTGGACTCTGTAGATCTTGAAATGTCCGTATTCAAAGGCAATGGGGGAAGGGCTGCTTGCTCCACTACCTGCACTTCTATAGGTTGCTCATTTATACTATCTGGGTTATTTCTCACAATAGGCATTAAAGGCTCATCTGCTAGGATATCCATCTCCGGTCTGGAAATTACTCAAGACCTTAATTGATTCAGATTTATTTATTTATTTATTTAATTGGATTTGTATGCCGCCCCTCTCCGAGGACTCTATGGATGTCTATGCCACTCCCTTCCATCCCCCAAAACTACTCTATAAGAACAAGGACCTAAAACTGCCACAATTGTGCCTGCCAACCACAACGCATAATTCCTAGCCAGGTTTGGTTGAATCCAGCAGGGTTTAATTCACATATTGGGGATGTACTCGATTGAGTTGGGTATGGAGATGTCTTCCCATAAGTAACTCAGCTGGTGATTTATTTGTAGATATGCAGGGTGTCATAAGTTGTGCATGCAAAAAGGCAGCAACCTTCTGTTGCCAATCCCCTTCACGCATTTTAGCCAGATATTCCTTTGTAATGTGCACCATCCTCTCTACCAACCCATTTCCCGCTGGATACCATGGCGCTATCAGCCCTTGCCTAATCCCCTTAGATTGCAGGAAATGCATACAAGTAGGTGAGGTAAACTGTGGCCCATTGTCCAAAATAACCAGATCTGGGAGACCATGTGTAGCAAATAAAGCCATAAGACAGCGAATGATGGCCTCCGATGCGGTGGACGATATAAACCTCCAACCAATGGGAAAATGTGTCCACCACAATTAGAAACATCTGACCTCGCAGAGGACCTGCCAGATCTATATGAAGATGAGACCAAGGTGCACTTGGAGTTTTCCAAACTCTTGGAGTTTCCCAAACCCTGCCTGAGGGGAAAATGGCCAGGATTCCTGACACACTTGACACATAGCCACTGTGGCTTCAATCTCCTTATCCAGGCTTGGCCACCACATATATCCCCAGGCTAAGGACTTCATACGTACAACCCCGGGGTGTGCTTGGTGCAGCAACTGCAAAATTGGTTGATGAAGTACATGTGGAATAACCACACAATCTGCCCATAACAAACACCCCTTTATAACTAAAAGCTCTCCTCTCCTAAGTTTGTATGGATCAAATTCTGAAGTTGACTGCATATTAGGCCATCCACATAAAACCCACGATATAACCTTTGATAGGGTTGGATCTTTTGCTGTAGCATAGGCAATCTCCACTGCCGTTATGGGGAGATTGAGTTCTGAAATAGCTAACACCGTAGCAGCTGGGGCCGGTTCACTAAGCCACATAGGTAGAGAGCAACGACTCAATGCATCTGCATGAGCAATGTGTTCACCTGGCCTATATATCAAATTAAATTAATAATTTGCTAGGAACACAGTCCACCACATCATATGCGGGGACATTAATTGGGGTGACTGCCTATCTTTAGAAAGAATTCCCAGCAATGGTTGATGGTCTGTAATTAATGTAAATTTATGGCCGTACAGGTAGTTGTGGAAACAGCAAACACCTGCTATCAAAGCCAAAGCCTCCTTATCAATCTGCCTGTAATTCCTCTCTGGTGTAGCAAGGGTACGGGAATAAAACGCAATTGGTGCTTCCGTTCCATTAGGCAGACGGTGGCTTAAGACTACACCCACCCCATAATCCCATGCATCACAGGCCAGAACTAATGGTAATTGATCCGAATACTGGGCTAAAACAGAATTTGAAACTAGGAGCCCTTTGATTTCAGCAAAAGCTACATTTTCACACTCTCCCCACCACCACATAGGCCCCATGTCCAAAAGCCGATGTAATGGTTCTGCTACCAAAGCCTTGTGAGACAAGAAAATAGCATAAAAATTCAAAAGGCCTAAGAAAGCCTGCAACTCAGCTTTGGAATGGGAGGGGGGAGGAGCATCTACAATAGGTGTTGTTTTAGCGTGGGTGGGAAGAATGCACTTGGCATCCACTAAAAACCCCCAAAACTCAACTGAGGGGGCTAAAAATATACATTTCGATGCTTTCACTCTCAGCCCTACCTCCTCAAACTTCTTCAGGACTGCCCTTAATCTTTCTAGCAATTGCTTTTCATTAGGTGCAACCAATAATATGTCATCAAAGTATGGGAGCGCCCCAGATATTCCTCTAAGGAAACGCTCCACTAACCCCTGAAATATACCAGGGGCTATGCTTACCCCAAATTGTAACCTTTTGCACCTAAAGGCACCCCTGTGGGTGGAAATGGTTTGGGCCTCAGCTGCACTGTCATTGACCGGTAACTGCTGGTAAGCCTGAGTGAGGTCTAAATGCGCAAAAACCTTTCCCTCCCCCAGTGAGTGCAGTAAATGCTGCACTACCGGAACGGGATACCCTTGCGGTGCCAAGGCACGGTTAATTGTACACTTATAATTGGCACAAATTCTCATGCTTCCATCCAGTTTGAGTGGAGTTACAACCGGAATCTCCCACTCAGCTTGTTCCACCGGTTCAAGGACCCCTTGTGCCAACAATTTGTCAATTTCTGCATCAACTTTAGGTCTCAGTGGCAATGGGATTCTTCTAGGCTTGAGTCGAATAGGGTGAACCATAGGGTTAAGGTTAAAAGTCACTGGGGGGCCCTTGTATCTACCTAATTGTCCATCAAAAACTGTGGCGAAGTCCCTAATCAATAATTGTTCCCAAGTAGAGGCATTTACTAAGTCTATGCCCTCAATAGAGAACCCTAAGGCTTTAAACCAGTCAAGTCCTAAAAGACTGGTCAATGGTGCTTCAACAATTGCCAAAGGTAAGCTCCCAGAAAATTCCTTATAGCTGACTGGAAAACACCCCCTTCCAATAACAGGAATCGTTGTTCCTTGGTAGTCTCTCAGTTGTACTGGACATGAGTCTAGATGTTTCTTGGATATGTCAGGAAAAACACCTTTCAATGTGTTCCAAGACATTAATGACAGTGCCGAATTATGCAAAAAAATATCAATGTTGTATAATGATAGATGCATTGACAAACATTTTCCTTTTTTCCATTCATGTTATAAATACCTATATTCATTTACTAATATGCTATTTTCCCCTCTCAACCAGAATAAGCATGCCAAGTATGTTGACTTGGGAGGAGCATATGTGGGACCTACACAAAACCGTGTTTTACGGCTGTCTAAGGAGTTAGGACTAGAGACTTACAAAGTGAATGAAGTTGAGCATCTTATCCATCATGTCAATGTAAGAGCAACTGTTTCTTAACTTATTTTATGATGTGGAAGACTCATAAAGCTTTAATAATTTTTAAAATTTTCTAATTTGGAATAGTTTGTTAAATACTCAGATTAACAAGATATGAAAGATTTCTAAAGGTTAATGAGCAACATCATTTCTGAAAAATATGATTGAATTATTTTCTTCAGTTTGTATAATTTTCAAAAGTTTTCTTCAATTTGTATTATTTCAGGAAGTCAGAATAGCCAGAATATTTTATTTAGCATAAAGATTGAAAGATAGATACAGCTGCGGTGGTACTATAGAGGTTAGCTACAGAGGTGGGTTCTAACTTACCTTTCCACTGGTTTGCTTCCTCCCACACCATGTGGCTCTATGTGCATTGCGTGCCCTGTGGCATTGTTCACCACATGGTGCATGAGCAGAAACAAAAAACAAGGTGGCGGCACTCATGAACCAGCACTGACTAAACCGTCTCCCTGACATCACCACCAGTTTTCTAACAGTTCGAACCGGTTAGAATCAGTAGGAACCCACCTCTGGTTAGATAGTTGGCAGAAAAATTTTGGCTATTTATTTTAGAGGTATCTCCTATCAAATATGTTTAGTGGTTGACCTCTAGTCATGAATATTGTGCAGTGTTATGTCAACACCAACGATCAGTGTCAAGGCCATGAACCTCAGGGCAAAGAGTCTATTGAAACATGAGACAGACAAGAAAAAAACCAGGACATTTGATTTCAACTGTCATGATATAAGAGAGAACTGCAGTCTCATGCTGACAAAATGCAACCAAGATTCTTCTGTGTCATATGTCTAGGAAGCTTTGACTTTTTGACATTGATCCTTTGGGTTAGGAATAATTAATAATTATATTTTCAGAAATAGTTTTAAAAGATGCTGACTTTTAATATCCTTATTCCAAAAGAAATTTAAGTTAGAGCCATACTAGCTAAAATAGATTAAACCTATTTGTAATTCCATCTCTTCTTTATTAGATAGTGTCTAACTATCATAGAGCTTTCTTATGCTACTTATTTACTGTTTATTATCCTGTCTTTACTATTTTTATGAATAAGTCAAGGCAGTGGACAAACCTTCCTCCTACTTTTTCCACAGCTGGGAATATGTTGTGCTGAAAGAGATTGACTAGCCCCAAATCACCCAGCTGGCTTTCATGTTTAAGGCATTATGAGCTCTGAAGACTCCCTAAGGTTTCAATTTTGCTGCCCTAATGAAATTCTGAGTATACAAGTAAAGGTGTTAAAAGAGAATCACTCTTTCAAACCTGAACTATTGAACATTTAAATGAACACCATTTTGTGTAACATCATTTTATTTGTGATACCAAATAAATTGAAATGTAACACTGGCCCATAAAATCTTTCCTATCTAATTATGCATACCATGATCAATTTATTATCATGTGATTATCATGTTTAACTTGTATTTTTAAATAATTTGTCAATTTAACCAGATACATTATCAAATGCTTAGGAAAGCAGCCTAACTAAATCCAATTATATCAATAATAGAAAGCAATAAACTTCATTGATGTAAACAAAAAGGCTATCTGGTCAAAAATCCTGCTTATCACCAGTGAAGGGCTACCAAATTTTTTACTACCACACTGTGGGCATGGCTTATGCAGGACGCCCTGCATTTTTTTTCAACATCTTTCAGTGCAAATTGGGTGCTCTGGGATGGAGGTCCAGTTTCGCTATCCCACTGCATTTTCCCCGGTCTGGGCAGTAGCCCACCCCTGCTTATCACTATTATGAAATTTCTAGACTGTGGTAAGCATTTCTTACATGTTATAAATAGTGAATAAACATTCTGATGTTTTCCAGTTGGTATTCCCTATAATTCTGAATTTATCTGAAATTGAAAAAGAATTCTTAAGTATTCTTATGTAGAAGTGTAAACTCTCTTAATTTTTGGTTTCCAGAGAGCCTCCTGGGGGATGGAGAAGGTTGTTTTTACCCTCCCCTGGCTCCAGGGAAGCCTATAAAGCCCGGTGAGGGCAAAACACGAGCCTACTGGGAAACAGGCCGTTTCTAGCCTCCAGAGGGCCTCCAGGAAATGGGGGAAGCTGTTTTCGCCTTCCCCAGGTATTGAATTATGTGTGTCAGCACTTGTGCATGTGCGATAGTGCACACAAATGCTCTTTTGGCACCTGAGGGGAAAAAAAGAGTTGCCACACTGTCCTATAGTATCAGATATTGATCTGGAGAAAAGAAAAATCTCTATGCTCTTTCCCTTGCTATTGCCAGAATATTGGTACTAGTAAATATAATTTAAAAGACAGGATTGGATAGTGAAGAGATTGGAGTAAGAAAAGTGGATGACATATAGACTTCTTATTGATGTGGTTCCTGTTTCTACCAGATAATACAAGTCATGACTAAAGCGATGTGGTTGTTGACATATGATTTCCTAATATTTTGCAAAACAACTAAGTCAGAGTTGAAAATAGGACAGAAAGAGAGACTGCATCTTCTTCAATATCCCCTTTTCATTACTTTGAATGCTCCTGCTATTTCTGCTGTTCTGTCTTTGCTCATTTAGATGTTAAAGTTATTCTTACCAAGGCTGGCCACTAATAGATGGTATTCAAATACAACTTATTAGCACTAATATGAAAAGGAGAGTTTTACTCTCCTTTTTCCAACTGTGGTTCATACAGAAGTATAATGGAAATGATGTGTATTAGGATTCACATCATATCCTGGACCTTTTAATTGTATCTAGATGGAATAACTATCAATTTTGAGTTGTTTCTTCTTTAATTGATCTTATAGGGTAAATCTTATCCCTTCAAGGGGCCTTTCCCTCCAATGTGGAATCCCATTACTTATTTGGACTATAACAATCTATGGAGGACACTGGATGAAATGGGAAAAGAGGTAAGATTTGGACAAGTTGCAACTTGAGATATGGATGTAGTTGTTTAGTCAAAAAGCTGGCTGGGGAATTCTGTAAGATGAAGTCCATACATATTAAAATTACTGAAGTAGGCTGCATGGTTTTTGGTCAGCAAACATTTGGTGATTTAAAAAAACCCTTCAAAATATTCATTCATGCCACTCATCTACTATACCAGCTCAGAGCAAAATACCTTCCTCTATTAAAACCCTGTAACATGTGACAAGAACTGTTATAAAAGCTGACTAATTTAAAACAATTCAAGAAAGTCTTTAATTTTGAAGAGCAATCATTCTCTTGTTGTAGTCTGGGGAAAAATCATTGGAATCTAATAAAAAGATTGGTGATTATTACACTGTTGCATGATCATCTCTGTGTTATGTTTTTTCTTTACACGTGGGACCTTTCCTTTCCTAGATTCCTAATGAAGCTCCATGGAAAGCACCACATGCAGAGGAATGGGACAAAATTACCATGGAACAGTTGCTAGATAAAGTGTGCTGGACGAAGTGAGAAGTAATTTTATATTGTATACCATGTCTGTACAATAGAAGATAATAGTATCCAAAAAAAGTACAGTGGAACCTCAAGATAGGAACCTAATTGGTTCCAGGGGGAGGTTCGTAACACGAAAGGTTCGTAAGACGAAACATTGTTTCCCATAGGAAACAATGTAAAGTCAATTAATCCGTGCAACAACAAAAAAAACACGCAAAAAACCGCTGCCGCCCGGCTGTGACCTTTTAAAACAGCCTGGGGGCTGTTTTAAAAGGTGACAGCCGGGCAGGGGGGCTTCCCAGCAACCTCCCGAACCCGGAAGTTCGGCAAAAGTTCGGGGTTTGGGAGGCTCCGGGCCGCATTCGCCTTCCTCCGCCACCACCAGCATCCAGCTCTTCCTCCGCTTCTTGCTTCTCTACAAAATGACAGCCAGGCGGCGGCCTGGAAGCTGGGAGGGGGGCGGAATATGGGAGGAGAGAGGCAGCCTCCATGCTTTTCTTTCGGCGGAGCGAGAAGCAGAGGAGGAGCTGGATGCTGGTGGTGGCGGAGGAAGGTGAATGCTGCTTGGAAGCTGGGAGGGGGGGCGGAATATGGGAGGAGAGAGGCAGCCTCCATGCTTTTCTTTCGGCGGAGGAGCTAAGTGGCCAAAGACGTTCCGCCCCCCTCCCAGCCTCCAAGCCGCATTCGCCTTCCTCCGCCACCACCAGCATCCAGCTCCTCCTCTGCTTCTCGCTCCGCCGAAAGAAAACCATGGAGGCTGCCTCTCTCCTCCCATATTCTGCCCCCCTCCCAGCTTCCAAGCTGCATTCGCCTTCCTCCGCCACCACCAGCATCCAGCTCCCGGCCAAGCAGCCAGGGAAGCCGAGCCGGGCATGGCGGGGAATATCGGCGCGGGAGGCAGGAGACGGCCGCCGTCACCGCCATACGCGGCTCGGCTTCCCTGGCTGCTGCTCCGGTCGCCCGATTGTCTCCTGCCTCCCGTGCCGATGTTCCCTGCCAAGCCCGGCTCGGCTTCCCTGGCTGCTTGGCTGGGGGGGGGGGGCTCGGCCGAAAGGAGCTGGAGACGCAGAGCTGAACACACCCCTTCATCCCCAAAGGCCGGCCTTTTTGTCTGGGAGGGAAGATGACGTGCCGGCGGCACAGGGGCGAGGGGCGGGAGGCAAATCGCTGCGTCTCCAGCCCCTTTCGGCTGAGGCACCCCCCCTGGCCAAGCAGCCAGGGAAGCCGAACCGGGCTTGGCGGGGAACATTGGCACGGGAGGCAGCTTCTGCCGGACACGGGCAATGGGCGGGACAGAGAAGCGGGGAGAATCAGGAGGTTCCTTTGGCAGCTGGGGGCTGCCTGGCTTTGTTGTTTTGGCTGCAGCGGGTGCCAGGCAGCCTCCAGCCGCCAAAGGAACCTCCTGATTCTTCCCGCTTCTCTGTCCCGCTCATTGCCCGTGTCCGGCAGAAGCTGCTGCCTGATTGCTCTTTGCCAGCGGGATGCAAAGTGCTGGGGTGGGGTGTCCTGACAGCCCCCCCACCCCAATGCTTCGCCTCCCGCCGGGCAAGAGCGCTTGGGTGGCAGCTTCTTCTAGATACGGGCGATGGGCGGGACAGAGAAGAGAGGAGAATCAGGAGGTTCCTTTGGCGGCTGGAGGCTGCCTGGCACCCGCTGCAGCCAAAAAAACAAAGCCAGGCAGCCCCCAGCTGCCAAAGGAGCCTCCTGATTCTCCCCGCTTCTCTGTCCCGCCCATTGCCCGTATCTAGAAGAAGCTGCCACCCGAGTGCTCTTGCCCGGCAGGAGGCGAAGCATTGGGGTGGGGGGCTGTCAGGACACCCCCCCACCCCAGCACTTTGCATCCCGCCGGCGAAGAGCAATCAGGCAGCAGCTTCTGCCGGACACGGGCAATGGGCGGGACAGAGAAGCGGGGAGAATCAGGAGGTTCCTTTGGCAGCTGGGGGCTGCCTGGCTTTGTTGTTTTGGCTGCAGCGGGTGCGGAACCCACATGGCTGGGCTCCGCAATGGAGACCGCCGGCCTTCCCAGGCTGCTGGGAAGCCGCCCGGCTGTTTTAAAAGGTGACAGCCGGGCTGGGGGACTTCCCAGCAGCCTCCCGAACCCCGAACCCGGAAGTTCGGCAAATGTTCGGGGTTCGGGAGGCTGCCGAGAAGCTCCCCAGCCCGGCTGTCACCTTTTAAAACAGCTGGGCGGCTTTCCAGGAGCCTTCCGAAGCCGAACGCCAAACCCGAACTTCCGCGTTCGGCGTTCAGAGGCTCCTGGAAAGCCGCGCGGCTGTTTTAAAAGGTGACAGCCAGGCTGGGGAGCTTCTCAGCAGCCTCCCGAACCCCGAACTTTTGCCGAACTTCCGGGTTCGGGGTTCGGGAGGCTGCTGGGAAGTCCCCCAGCCCGGCTGTCACCTTTTAAAACAGCTGGGCGGCTTTCCAGGAGCCTTCCGAAGCCGAACGCCAAACCCGAACTTCCGCGTTCGGCGTTCAGAGGCTCCTGGAAAGCCGCGCGGCTGTTTTAAAAGGTGACAGCCAGGCTGGGGAGCTTCTCAGCAGCCTCCCGAACCCCGAACTTTTGCCGAACTTCCGGGTTCGGGGTTCGGGAGGCTGCTGGGAAGTCCCCCAGCCCGGCTGTCACCTTTTAAAACAGCCGGGGGGCTTCCCAGCAGCCTCCCGAATGCCAGTTCGTAACTCGAAAAAAGTTCGTAAGAAGAGGCAAAATTTTTCTGAACCCCGGGTTTGTATCACGAGTTGTTCGTAAGACGAGGGGTTCGTATCTTGAGGTACCACTGTATTCCATACTGAAAGATAGAAAGAATCTTAGAAATCCATAAAAAATAGTTCCTTAGTCAATTTTATTTTACAATTAAATGATCTGATGACATAATTTGCACATTAAAGTTTAGGTGTTTAGATCTGTAAAATATAGAGAGCTTTATACATACATACATACATACATGCATGCATGCATGCATGCATGCATACATACATACATACATGTGTACATACATACTGCTTCTGATATTTAAGCCAGATTCAATTTATATGCCACTACTCTCTGAGGACTTGGGGAGACTTACAACATATAAAAACAATGCAACAACATAATCCAATTGATTTACAACAGTTAGACTCTTGTGGAAGGTGAGAAGGGTGGGGGCAGTGCGTATTTCTGAGGGGGATATGATTTCAGAGGATCAGGGTCCCCGGAGAAAAGGCTATTCCGCTAGGCATTGCCAAATTACATTGCCTAGTTGATGAGACCAGGAGAAGGCCGACTCTGTGGGACCTAACCGGTCGCTGGGACTCATGCGGCAGGAGGTGGTCCCGCAAGTAATCTGGTCTGATGCCATGTAAGTGTTATCATAACTAACACTTCGAATTGTGTCTGGAAACCAATCGGCAACCAGGGCAGTCCACAGAGTCCTGGGAAAACATGGGTATATCTGAGGAGGCACATGGCCGCTCACATGGCTGCATTTTGCATGATTTGCAGTTTCCGTACACTCTTCAAAAGTAGCCCCATGTAGAGAGCATTGCAATAGTTGAACCTTGAGGTGATAAGGGCATGAGTGCTGTGAGTAAAGACTCCCTGTCCAGATAGGGCCACAACTGGTGCACCAGGTGAACCTGAACAAACGCCCCCTTTGCCGCAGCAGAAAGATGATGTTCCAAAGTCAGCTGTGGATCAAGGAGGATGCCCAAGTTGCAGACCTTCTCTGCGGTTCCCCCTCCAGAGTAATGGATAGACAGATGGAGGTGTCCTTGGGAGGCAGAACCCACAGCCATTCCATCTTGTCAGGGTCAAGTCTGAGCCTGTTAACACCCACCCAGACCCTAACAGCCTCCAGGCATGGGCACATTACTTCCACTGCTTCATTGAGTGGACACGGGGTATAGCTGAGTATCATCAGCATGCTGATGGAAACTCACCCCATGCCCTCGGATGATCTCATCCCATGGTTTCATGTAGATATTAAACAGCAGAGGGAAGAGGACTGATCCCTGAGGAACCCCACAAGGGCGGAACCTAGGAGTCGACCTCTGACCCCCTGCCACCACCGACTGCAACCAACCAGAGAGGTAGGAGGTGAACCACCATAGAACGGTGCCTCCCAGTCCTAGCCCCTCCAGCTGGCGCAGAAGTATACCATGGTCGATGGTATCAAAAGCTACTGAGAAGTCAAGGAGCACAAGGATAGAATATAAACCCCTATCCCAGGCCTGCCAGAGATCATCTGTCAGTGTGACCAAAGCAGTTTCCATGCTGTAGCTGGGCCTGAATTCTGACTGTTGAGGGCCCAGCTGGGCTTTATCCAAGGACCATTGAAGCTGGAGCGACACCACCTTCTCAACAATCTTCCCTATGAAGAGAAGGTTGGAGACAGAACAATAGTTATTAAATACAGTTGGGTCCAGGGAAGGCTTCTTGAGGAGGGGGCGCACAAGTGCCTTCCTCAAGGAAATGTTGACAATCTCCTGGACCCAGCTCCATGTCATATCCCTGCTGGTTAGCCAGGAGGGACGTGGGTCCAAAAAACAGGTGGCGGAGCTCACAGCTCCCATGGCCTTGTCCATTTCATCAGGTGTTACCAGGTCAAACTCTTCCCACACAACAGAACTAAGATGGGCCCCTGTAACCTCGACTGACTCATTGTCAGCTGGCACTGCATTCCTATTGGTCCATCCAGATCTGGGCAAATTTATCTGTGAAAAACTTATTAAAATCCTCAGCACTACCCTGTAAGTTCATCAACTTCCCCTAAGGAGGGAGCAAATCACCCTAAGCATAGTGATTGGGTGGCATTCCACAGATGTAATCAGGGTGACATGATGTGCGCATTTTGTTGCCCTGAGCACCATTTTGTAAGTCTTTGTAAACGCTTACAAGTGTTTGATCAGATTCGGATTTACTTCTCCTCCAACACTTCTCTAGACATCTCTTCTGGCATTTCATCCCACAGAGTTCCTTAGTAAACCAAGGAGATCTCCAGGGTCTACTGCCACAGAGAGATTACAACGGCGTAATTCAGTTCAGAGCCCCTGCCGCCGCCATATTCCAGGCCGCAGCAAGGGATTCTGCCAAGCAAATCCAGCAAAACCCCAAGCATCCTCTGAAAGCCCTCTGAGTCTACCAGGAGACTGAGGTGGAACCACCGAATCGATTCCTCCTCCCTGCAGGGGAGGATTGGAGCCTTAAAATCAAGCCATAACAGAAAATGATCTGACCATGACAAAGGCAAAATATCTAAGCCCCTTAATTTCAGATCAAATTTCAGATTCAAATTGCTGTGCACAGGATTGAAGAACAAATAGAGTTTGATGTGCAAGTGTTTTTTGTGAAAGCAGTCACAGAGGTATTATTAATTACTGAAAGAAAAGTAACATACACATATCAAAATGCCAACAAGGCAATTTTTTGGTGACAATCCACTGCTTTCAAATTGTACGTTAAGTATGACTATCTATGCCAGCCAGATAAATGTTACATTGGTTTCTTTATGATCAAATAACAAGAATAATAAGTACTTCTTAGAACTGCATGCATTGTTTATTTACTGGCATGATAAAGCTACCTAGAAAGGAGATAAACAATATATGAGTTATATGACTGTCAAAACCTAAATCCCCAGTGTTGACTAAAATTATGACTTATTCCATCCTCTCCTCCAGTGTTTGACATGTGGAAATATGACTCTCATATCAGCAGCATGAATTTAAAACATATCCCAATGTTATGTCTCACCAGAGTCCAGCTCCATCTTTAAGCAAATGAAAATGAAAAATTCTATACTTTCAAAGTTTTATGATACCTTTTTATTATAACTTTAAAATGGAAAAAGATATTAAAAATTTATGTTCATTATTAAGAAGTACTGTATAGTTAAATTAGGAAAGCGTGAAAAATATAGATATGGTAATCCACAAGTTAAATATTATATTGCAAATTTATAAAATATCATAAGGAAAGATGGAGAGAGCAAAATATCTCTCCAATTGTTACTTTATTTTACTTTTGTCATTTTAAACTTTTTACTTTTCACTTTTTGTATTTACTTTTATTTTTCCTTTTTTTCTTCAAATGTATTCATACTTGTTTTTGATTTCAGTTCTGTATTGTGCATTTGTCAATACAATTTATTAAAAATAAATAATAATAAAAAAAGAATTGCTCCTCTGTGGGGCATGGGCCCCACTTTGGTAACCAGGGGATTAGACTAAATCAGCCTTCAGCCAGTCAATTAACTTTAAAAAATAAGAATAATTTTTTTTTAAAAAAACCAAACCTTTAAAATGTGCAGTAAAAAGCCAAGGCTAGCTTTAAAAAAACCCAAAGAACTGAGAGGAAAAATGGAGACCAGGACTCACAAGCACACACACACACACACACACACACACACAGAGAGAGAGAGACAATAAATAAATAGAAAATTTAAAAGTAAGAAATAAAAGTGAATAATTTAGTTACCTAGATAGTTTTAAAATTGTTTTCTAGTTTTTTACATTCTTAAAGTTTGTATTCATTAGTTTTGTTTCTCTTCTTTAGTTTTATCAAACAATTTTTAAATTAAAAAACCGGTGATAAAAATAAATTAATCTGTTCATTGAAAGAGAAGCAGTAATGATTTCCTTCAACCAAGGATTTAGAGCACATTGTTTTTGTCTACCAGTAAGCAAGACAATATGTACATAATTTGATTTAATATTATTTATTTATGTTGGTTTTGAATGTAGTGCTGCCAAGAGGTTTGGTACTCTGTTTGTGAATGTTGATGTTACTTCTGAGCCACATGAGGTTTCTGCTCTCTGGTTCCTGTGGTATGTTAAACAGTGTGGAGGTACAGCCAGAATATTTTCAACAACCAATGGAGGCCAGGTGGAGTATACTGTTATTTTCTTTTCACTTGTTGGAGCCTCATGGCACTTGTTTATATGTGCAACTCCTCCTGCACAAAAGTTATTTCATAGTGCCC
Organism: Erythrolamprus reginae; assembly: GCF_031021105.1. Classification (NCBI taxonomy): domain Eukaryota; kingdom Metazoa; phylum Chordata; class Lepidosauria; order Squamata; family Dipsadidae; genus Erythrolamprus; species Erythrolamprus reginae. The sequence goes on from NC_091953.1 coordinate 67,149,651, forward strand.
TATGAGTAATTAACTGAGTTTCCATTCTTTTGAAAATATCAATTGAGCACATATGTTGCATTCTAAAAATTTGTAGTTCCATTCTTGATGTTTCTTCACAGTTGGGGAAATCTTTTGTTTAAAAGCTTTATCTTGAGAATGGCTGTGTAATGGATTTGCATTTGTGTGCATTCTTGATGACTGCCTAGACAAGCTTTCTTGGCAACATTTTTGAGAAGTGGTTTTGCCACTTTTTCAGAAGGTGACTAACCTAAGATCACCTGGCTAGCTTTTGCCAAAGATAGAACTTAGAACTCAGAGTTTCCTGTTTTTAATATAATTCCATTATACCAAACTGGCAGAAAACACAAAATACGTTTCCTTGTAGGGTTGAGGAAACTGTCTTTTGGAAAGCTTTCTTGTCACTGCACGCATGTGCATATAGCACCAATTTGCTTTGCTCTACATGATCAATGGATGAAGAAAATTGTTTTCTTTTGAAAGAGATGGCTGCCTCAGCTCTTTAAAAATGAGTACTTAACGCCAATATGCTTTCCAAATGATTCATGTTACTATTTTCAAAATTATTACATAACTATGTAAGTGTGTGAAGAATGTGGAACCCTCCGTTTTATATTATTTTATTTACATTTGCATCTGTTGTCTTCCCAGGAGAGGAAGTTCATTGGAGGCTCTGGACAAATTAGTGAAAAAATTATGGAATATCTGGGAAAACGAGTTAAATTAGAAAAGCCTATAACATATGTTGATCAGACTGGTGGAAACGTCATATTAGAAACATTGGACCATGAAAGATATGAGGTAATTTAAATATTTGAATTTTAAGATCTGTGCCCTTGTTCTTGTTCTTATGAGGAAAAGACGAAATGAAAGTGCTACCCACATTCCAGAAAAGCAAAGCTATTAATCGAGTGAGTAAAAACAGCCTGCATTGTCCCAATATAAGAACTTAAACGTTTTTGCTTCTTATTTGTGATGAATTCCAGTTTCTTTGCACCAATAAAACTATGGCCTTAGAAATCATAGTTCCATACAAGAACCCTTCTAAGCAACATGAAATTATGGCTTGTGACACTTATGGGTACATATCAATTTGTATAAATCATGGTTTTTATCAATCTTGGAAAAATGTCAAATATAAAAAGTAAAATGAGGAAAGAATGCTTTTGAACACTCACACAACCAGATGATTGCAAAGTCATTTTTATATTCCCCACCTTTACAAAGTCAGAACTGAAGAAACTTCTTTCTATTGTCCATCTTTCAAGTCAGAACTGAAGAAGCTTCTTGGATGAGAAGCAAAATGTTTTCAAGGGAAAAAAAGAAGAAAATCCACTTGCCTTTTGGAAAAACTATAATCTGGATGATTGAAAATCTCCATAGATCGTGCCCCATCCCATTTTCAAGAGACACTCCCTGAATCCAACAATACTGAACAATATTTAACAAGTGTCTCTCTTTTTAGAATGGTTGTTTATAAGTGATCAGTTTGCAGCTCCACACACACACGCACACACACACACACACACACACACACACACCAAGCTTCCCTCAAGGAAACAGATCATCTGGACCCTTTTCTGTCAATTTCATAATTGAGATATAGTACCAAAATAGTATTGATCACACAGGATTTAGTTTTTAACTAAAGTAAGACTGAGTGAGTTTTAGGGTCTTCCAATTCTGGGAACTTCAATCTTTATTTTTGGGTGAGGATGAGAAATTTGGAGATTCTCTTGGACTCTCATGTTCTTCTAAAAGAGAAGTGACAGCCTTACTCAAGAACATTTCCCAAATCCATCTTGCACATCAATTGCTCCGTTTCTTTGATTAGGAGGCTTTCCTTGCAGTCACTTAGGTCTTGGTCACTTCTTTTATAGACTATTGCAATGTGCTGTACATAGGGTTGCCCTTGAAGACCATCTGGAATCTGCAATTCATCCAGTATGCAGTGGTATTGGTACTATGGGCACTTCATACAATATTTTTAGGGTTTTTAGAATGGGTTTTAGAATAGTTAATTATATTAATTGGATTTTAGTAATTTCTATTGTATACTGTTTTCTTTGATGTGTTATGAGTCACCCTGAGTCCTCAGAGAGGGGCGACATACAAATCCAATAAATAAATAAATCTGCAACATCTTTTCTTTGCATGATGCAGAGATTCCATTTAAGTTTCTTCAAGCAAATAAGAGTTACAAAGGGTCAGGGTTTTTTTTGGTGGATTACACATTTCTGACTGACTCATTCCCATCATTGCATCATTGCAGCAGTTGGTCAGCTCTTAAATCACTACCCTGACACATACTGCATGAGATATGGCTGCATCTAATCCTGTGGACCTTTCATGTGACCTTGAAGACCTACAATAGTTCTTCCCTTAAATCAGATTGTTGGATGAACTTGATTTGTAATGGCTTTGAATCTGGAATATGTGGGTTTGGCCTTAGCTATGCTATACAATACTGTACTATGTATTTCTGTGTTTGACATACATAATTTTAGTTTCCTAATTGTATGTGAGCCACCCTGAGTTGCTAGGCATATCACCCTGAATTGGGTAGGCATATCAAGCAATCAGATGAGATCAAGACAAGACAAGCCAGAGATTCCAATTCAATCATGCCAAATGTATATCATTGTGGGACTCAGTTTTCTTGATCTGTTATAACTGGGACTGTTCCATGCCACAGAAGTGTGATTGTGTTATGTAACAACAATTTTGTTTGCATTTCTTTTCAAGGCCCAATATGTTATTAGTGCCATCCCTCCAGTGCTTAGCTTGAAGATTCATTTTAACCCACCTTTGCCTTCAATGAGGAATCAGATGATTAATAGGATACCTATGGGGTCAGTCATCAAGTGTATAGTATACTACAAGGATGCATTTTGGAAGAAAAAAGGTATTTCATGTTACTTGAATGGACAGGGCAAAAGGATAATATATTTATAGCTTATACTTAGTACATCAGTTCCTACTTTTATGAAAGTCTCCAAGAGATTTGTGTGTGTAAAAGTAAATCTTTATTTCGTGATATATTTCACTGGTGTAAAATTGGGAAATATATTCCTAGGGCAAATATATTGAAATCAATATTGTATTGTGTATATCTTTGTGGTACTACATAGGCATAAAAACTCAAGAAGGCACATACAGAGTTACCGTGCAATGTACTATTGTCTTTGGCTTCTTAACTTCAGCAAGATCGTGAAAGAAATAACAAACATTTTGCCATTATCAAAAGTGGTTTGTAATAATAATTATGTAATATTTTAAAACAAGCAAGGAACAGGAAAATAGGAAGATAGGCCATATATTGCAAAATAATTTAGCCAGAGTTAATAACATAAAATACTAACAAAAACCCTCCAAGTTAATCCTCTACTAACGTGGGCTGTGATGCAGGCAATGAGCAAATTGAGCAGCATTATATAAAATCAACTGTCTTCAATGGGGATTTTAACACTCTGATGACATTAGTAGAGGACTAACGAAAGCTTAGTTAATTTTAGGACTTTTTAATAAATTTTAAATGTTTCAGAGATCGCAATGGTTGTTGCCTCTTCATTTATAAATACACCTGGAACACAAATTTTTATGACAATTATACATACACACACACACACACGTACAAATACATGTCATTTATTTTCTTTTTTACTTTCAATTATTTCATCCAGACCTCCTTGAGATTGATGAATGTTTTAAAGATGGTGTAGTATCCCTTATATTTGACAATGCCTGTGATGCACTGTAGAGGAAAAACACAGTTACATAACAGAAATTTAATGTTACTTAACAGAAATTTAATATTCAGAAAAACAGTGATGATGGTTTTGAAGCCATTCTTATAATCATACAATTTTTATCCCTGCATAATTCTAAGCCAAAATCATTTACAGTATATCTCCTATATGATTCTGAACTCAATTCACAGTATCCACATGAGTAGATTTCATGATGATGGAGAAACAGTTCTTTGTGGGATCTTACCAAGAGGTAGCCACTCCTAATTATCTTAACAATTCACAGTACTATTTACAATACATTTGTTTTGTTGCAAAATAATTGCGGATATGTCAATTGTTACTTACTGTCATAATGATCATTGTAATAAAGCACTTGAGAGCTTTTTATTAAGGGAGTATCATATTCACTAAACCTAGTAGAAATGCTGATATCTGGATGGACCTTCCTTCCCCCCTCCAGATTATTGTGGTTCCATGATTATTGAAGATGAGGGTGCCCCAATTGGGTTGGCATTAGATGACACTAAACCTGATGGAAGCTTTCCAGCCATAATTGGGTAAGAATTGCTTTAGAGATGAACGGTGAAAAGTAGGATCTAAAAGATAAGTAGCTGTATTGAGTAACAATTGTAACTATATTGTACACTTGTGCATGACTATACATTTGATAAAAATATATCCAATAGAATATAAACATCTGTCTGTGAGGATGAATTTTCATAGGTTTTAAAGGGATAATTACTGTCTTGATCTTATATGGTTTACTTTTTACATGTTTAGGTAAAAATATGTTTATTGTACAGAAATATTGAAACAAAAAGCACAAATATTCATATACCATATTTTTCGGAGTTCCAGCCCCATGAGTTCTGCTCGGGGTACTGGTGATGAGTGTAATCTGGACTCTGGACTCAGGCTGCTGCTGCTCAATGCCAAATCGGTAGTTAACAAGGCTCTCCTCATCCATGATTTGATCTTGAAGGAGGAGGCCGACCTGGTATGTGTGACTGAAACCTGGCTGGGCCCAGAGGGAAGAGTTCCCCTCTCTGAAATATGCCCAGCCGATTTTCAGGTACAGCACCAGCCACAACCCCAGGGAAGGGGGGGAGTGGCTATTATAGGGGGACACACACCCGGCATGATATTTCTCTCAGAGCAGTTGAGTAATGGTCTGAGACTAAGGGGTTTAGAAGCTGTGCCTTTGTCATGGTCAGACCATTTTCTGCTATGGCTTGACTTCAAGGCTCCAATCCTCCCCCGCAGGGAGGTGGAACCGACTAGGTGGTTCCATCCCAGATGCCTGATGGATCCAGATGGCTTTCAGAGGGCGCTTGGGGTACCAGATTCACTCATACACAGCTCGGCAGAGTCTCTTGCTGTGGTCTGGAACAGGGCTGCGACGGAGGCTCTTGACCGAATTGTGCCGTTGCGACCTCTCTGTGGTGAGTTCCTTGGTTTACCGAGGACCTCTGGGTGTTGAAACGCCAGTAGAGACGTCTAGAATCTGATCAAACACTTGTAAGAGCTCATATTAAGACTTACAAAGTGGTGCTCAAGGCGGCAAGATGCGCATATCATGCCACCTTGATTGCATCAGTGGAATCCCACCCGGCCGCTCTGTTCAGGGTGACCCGCTCCCTTCTTAATTGGTGTGTGTGTGTGTGTTGGGGAGCCCTTGCAGAGCAGTGCCAAGGACTTTAACTCAGTTTTCACTGATAAAGTCGCTCAGATGCGGACAGAACTCGACTCCGATTGGATAGCAGTATCGATTGACAATGAGTCAGTTGAGGTGACTGTGGCCCGTCCTTGTCCATCTGTTTGGGAGGAGTTTGACCTGGTGACACCTGATGAAGTGGACAAGGCCATTGGAGCTGTGAGTTCTGCCACCTGTTTACTGGATCCATGTCCCTCCTGGCTGGTTTCGGCCAGCAGAGAGGTGACACGGAGCTGGGTCCAGGAGATTGTCAACGCTTCTCTGAGGGGAAGCTATTTGGACAGGCAGTCATTGCTCACAGCCACTCATGCCCTCATCACCTCGAGGTTCAACTACTGCAATGTTCTCTACATGGGGCTACCTTTGAAGAGTGTTTGGAAACTTCAGGTCATGCAGAATGCAACCGTGAGAGCAATCATGGGCTTCCCTAGGTATGCCCATGTTTCATCAACACTCCACGGCCTGCACTGGCTGCTGATCAATTTCCAGTCATAATTCAAAGTATTGGTAATGACCTATAAAGCCCTACATGGCATCGGACCAGAATACCTATGAGACCACCTTCTGCTGCACAAATCCCAGCGGCCAATTATCCAATGGCTGGAAATCCAATAAACCTAAACCAATTAGGTCCCACAGAGTTGGCCTTCTCCGGGTCCTGTTGACTAAACAATGCCAGTTGGCAGGGCCCAGTGGAAGAGCCTTCTCTGTGGCAGCCCCGGCCCTCTGGAATCAACTCCCTCCAGAGATCCGAACAGCCCCCACACCCCTCGCCTTCCGTAAAATGCTGAATACTCATCTCTGTCACCAGGCATGGGGATGATTACCTTCCCCTTCATTGTCTCTCTGACCTCTGTAGTATGATTAACTGGGTTGAGTGTGTACGAGTGCATAGTTGTGATTTTATGATATGGATTATTTTATATTAATGTTTTAAATTGACTTTTTAAATTTAATATTAGATGTGTAATGTACTGTACTACTGTTATGTTGTGAGCCACCCCGAGTCTTCGGAGAGGGGCAGCATACAAATCTAATAAATAATAATAATAATAAAATGCACTGGAATATAAAATGCACCTTAGTTTTGGGGGAGGAAAATAGGGAAAAGAATCTGCTTACCAGGTATTCATCTGTCTAGCGTCCTTAGTCTGGTCAACTTCAGCACATTATTTTATCCCGTGGTTAAGGGCTTAAAAAAATTTATTCTGAGATAGTAACAACGAAAGAGCTTGCAAGCCAGTAAGAGCTGGCAACATCATTAGCACCTGGAAAGAAACAGTCTGAGCAAGTAGAACAATGGAAAAAACCCTGCAAAGACTGGAAAACATCCTTCTTTGCAGAGAGTAACAATGAAAGAGCTTGCAAGCCAGTAAGAGCTGGAAACATCATTAGCACCTGGTTAGGGATGGAAAGAAACATTTGGAGCAAATAGAGAATGAAAAAGAAATCAAAGACAGGTTTGAAATACATTCTTGGCAAAGAGTAACAATAAAAGAGCTTGCAAGCCAGTAAGAACTGTGAACATTGTTAGCACCTGGTTAGGGCTAGAAAGAAACTTACTCAGAGCAAGTTAAAGTAATGAAAAAAAACCTGCAAAGACTTAGGGATTGGAAAACATTCTTTCCAGAGAGAAACAATGCAAGGTAAGAGCTGGGAAGATTATTAGCAGCTAGTTAGGGCTAGGGGAAAAAAAGCTAGACTATAAGATGCACCCTAATTATCAGCCTCTTTTAGGGAGGAAAAAAGTGTGTCTTATACATCGAAAAATATGGTATTTAATCCCTACTGAAAACTGTCTTGCAATTTCTTAGTAGATTTTTTTATTTTTAAATTTTTAATTTTATTAAAAAATAAGTTAAAATATAAAACTCCAAACTTTTTAACAGAATCAAGCAAGAAAAAAGAAGAAAAACAAAATAAGCAAGACATTAAAAAAGTGTGTTAAAAAGAGACACTAACACATATAAATTTCATTCTCCCAAATGAAACTTGTATGAATATGAATACCAATATTGTAAATAGATTGCAACTATATTAGTTCTCTACCATTTGTGAAATAAGCCCCCAATATTTTTAATCTACTAATTCTATTTGCAGATTATTAAACTGTCCTCTATTTATTATATTAATAACAAAAGAGAACAATAAAAAAGACAATATTAAAATTTCAAAACCCTCTGTTAACAAACTGTTATTGTAATCAACTCGTAGAAAGTTTAATACAGTTTCTTATAGCAATAAGAATAATGCCAGTAAGAATTGTGATGTTGATGCTATTATACATCTTGGCACAACTGATCTGTCCCCAAAAGATGCACTTCCACTTCAGAATAACTTCCAGAGCTTGGGGCATGAACGTAGCAGTATAGGTTGTAGGCTTATTTTTCAGAGGTATTATCAGTATGTAAGAAACAAAACGGGAAAGGCCAATGTGTAGCAGAGTTTAATGTTTGGCTAAAAGAGTGGTGTAAAAGGGAAAGCTTTAGCTTTATTAGTCATAATGTCTGCAGCTGATCCAATGAAAAACTGTACAAAAGAGATGGTTTGCATCCATCAAATAAAGTGTTATGCTGGGCCCTTCACTAAGAGCCCCCCTAATGAGTGAGGAATGTAAATTCAAAAACACACACCATCTCAGAGTAAAAAGAAAATTAGTTTATCCAAAAAGAGTGATGTACGCATACACTTTAAACAGAGCCAAATTACTCTCATACATATTACAGTCCTGGAATGCTGTGAGAGGCAAAAGCAAACAGAGCAGATAAAGGGCCACTGTGAAAGTGTCACAGCCACCCCCCTGCAATGAGTTCACAAGATGTACTTAACTGTGAAATATCCAAAAAGTCTGTGAAAGTCCTGGAACAGTTCAAACCAAACAATAGTCTTTCTCCAAATGGATGAACGCCCACATGCGTACTACATAACGCCCGTAATTTATCAGCAACCCCATTAACTAAATTGCCTCAGCCACAGGTGTTCTCCCTTACCTTCTGTGATACCTGCGCAGTTGGTCCCTTCTAGCTATGAACCTGCGCATACGAGCATCTATCAACCGATCCTCCTCTGAGTCTGATGACTCACTAATGGGGTCATTACCTAATGGGTTGGCTGCATCTACCTCTCCGTCCCATTCCACTCCCCCAGCGTCTGACCTTGACAATGAATCTTCACTATCAGAAGACGCTGGCAATAAGACAAGTCTTTGGGAACCTGAGGATTCTCCTTAACAAATGTCCAAATTCCCCGTTGCAGGAGCTGGTCCAGAGCCAACCACAACAGAAAGGGACTATGCTACTTTGCATTAAATTCACAGATTTCCTGGATAAGCATTTAAACTGAACAGCGGGGGCAGAGAATTAATTGATACAGATCATTTCTGTCCCCAGAAATCTAAAATAAATAGGGTTAACAGTACATACAACAAAGACAAGGGTAGGTTTATCAGCCCTGCTATCAAGCAAAGCCAAGCATTTAATAAAGAGTACCATACTATGTGCACTCATCAAACCGGTGGTAAGAAAGATGGGGCAGTCAGGCACAAGACAGGTTATGTAGACGGTAAATACAGGGTCAACCAAAATGGACATTTGCCTTTACACCAATGAACAGGGTGAATTAGAAATTTAAATAAATGAGGGAAGATATGATATAATTGCCATTACACAAACTTGGTGGGATGAAACTGAGAAATGAAATATACAGCTAGAGGGATTTAAATTATTTAAAAGAAACAGATGAAATAAAAGAGGAGGTGGAGTTGCACTATACATAATAAATAGCTAAACCTCTACAGAAATAGAGCACAACAATAATGAAAATAATCTTGAATGCATTTGGGTCATTATTAAAGTGGGTCGGGGGAAATTATTTTATTATCTATTTGTTTGTTTGTTTGACTTCTATGCCGCCCAATCCCGAAGGACTCAGGGCGGCTTACAACAGTAATAAAAATACAATAAAATAGATACAAAGTTAAAAGAGGTTGAACATTTCTAAACTAAAACATTATAAAATGAAACCCCATAAAGATTAAAAAAAAAACCCAGTCACTATCATACACATGCACACCATCCATAATTGGCCATTTAGAGTGTAAAATTCATGGCCCCCAAGCCGGCTGGCAGAGTTAGATCTCTGTGGCCTTATGAAAGGCCAGCAGGGTAGGGGTGGGGTGGACATCAAATGGAAGCTGGTTCCAAAGAGCCAGGGCAGCCACAGAGAAGGCCCTCCTCTGTGGTTCTGCCAACCTGCATTACTTAGTCGACGGGACCTGGAGGAGGCCAACTCTGTGAGCTCTTATTGGTCTCAGGGAGGTATGCGGCAAGACGTGGTCCCGTAAGTAGCTTGGCTCTGAGCCTTATAGGGCTTTATAAGTAATAACCAACACCTTGAATTGTGCCTGGAGATTAATAGGAAGCCAGTGCAGCTCACGGAGCAAAGGTGTTATATGGGTGTACCGAGGTACACCCATGATAGCTCTCGCAGCTGCATTCTGGACTATTTGCAGTCTCCGAACACTTTTCAAGGGTAGTCCCATGTAGAGCGCATTGCAATAATCAAGACGGAAGGTGATGAGGGCCTGAGTGGCTGTACAAAGGGCCTCCTAGTCCACGTTGGGCCGCAATTGGTGAACCAGGCGAACCTGGGCAAAGGTCCCCCTAGCTACACCTGAAAGGTGATGGTCAAAACTCAGCTGTGGGTACAGGAGGACACTCAAGTTGCAGACCCTATCTGAGGGGGACAATGCTTCCTCCCCCAGAACAATGGATGGACAGATAGAAAAATCCTTAGGAGGAATGACATTGCCATAGGTCTATACTATAGGCCACCCAACCAGACAGAGGAAGATGAACATTTTGCTAGTCAGCTAACTAAGATATGTAGGAAGCATATCACAATAGTAATACCCTAACATCAAGTGGGAGACAAACTCTGCACCAAGTGATGGTCCAACAGATTCCCAACAAACCTAGCAGACAACTTTGTTACCCAAAAAGTAGAGAAGGGAACAAGGGAATCAGCCATATTAGACTTAATTCTCACTAACAGAGATGAAATGATAGAAGGTGTTGAAGCTACAGGAACCTTGGGGGCAAGTTATCATGCAATATTGGAATTCAACATTATGCAAACACAAACAGTAGAATAAAGTTAAACTAGAGTCTTGGACGACAGCTAATTTCAATAAACACTGAGAGAACTTGAGAAGATTCCATGGATGAGAATCCTCAAAGGAAGAACAACTCAAGAAGCTTGGGAAATTTTGTAAAGTGAGATTATAAAAGCCTAGACTAGTTCAATACCAATGAAGAAGAAAAATAGTAGGTCACAAAAGAAACCAATGTGGCTGCATAAAGAACGCTCTGATAAATTGAAAGACAAAAAAGGACAAGTATAAAAAGTGGAAAGAAGGGGAAATAACTAAGGCAGAATACAAGCAAATAGCCTCAGCCTGTAAAGATGAACTGAGGAAAGCTAAAGCTCACAATGAACAAAGGCTTGCAACAAGAGTAAAAAGTAACAAAAAAAACCCCTTCTTCTAACATATTAGAAACAAGAAAAAAGTCAAGGAAACAATTGGTCCATTGCAGGGAGAAAGTGGCAAGAAGGCGACAAGCAACAGAGAGAAAGCAGAGCTACTCAACACATTTTTTTTTGCACCTGTCTTTAAACAAAGATTTTGGAAATGTGTTTTAGGAAATCATTAAAACTTAACTGACATAAATTGATCCTGTTGTGAAATGATTAAATGGTAGAAGAAATAATATTTATTTGTTCAATTTTTTATTTTAAATTTCAGTTTCATCCTTGCCCGAAAGTGTAGAAGACTGATTAATCTCACCAAGGAAGAAAGGTACGAACAATAGCTCTTAATGGTTTATATTTCTATAAGGAAATAAAAGGGAATCCCCCCCCCCACATAAATTTTCATTCATTGGAAAGCCAAGGAGAGGCTCCTTTCTTACTTTCTAGTTTGCTAGAGATCATGATAGCAAATTGGATCTAGACATTTTCACAGAAAATCAAAGTTGCAAAAACCAGTTGTCCGTGAAAGTACATCTATAGTATGTAGATAATAATGTTGAAAAAATATGAACAATGTTTTTACAGAACTATAAATATGATGAGGCTGGGTATGACAAGGAATGGCTGGGAGGGGAGGAGCCAGGTGAGGCACCGCTTGATAGGAATGACATTGAGTTGGCCACACTCACCCAGTCATATGACGACCAAGCCACACTCTTCCAATCACATGACCATGAAGCTACACCCACCATCACAGGACCATCGAGCCACATAATAAGCCACGCCCAAAGAACTGGTAGTAAAAAAAATTAGAACCCACTCCTGGAAGCAAGGCATATCTCATTAATGTTTCTCTCACAGGAAAATACAGATCTGTGAGCTGTATGCAAAGGTGCTGGGAACACAAGAAGCCTTACATGTAAGACCTTAACTTCTGATATATTGGCGGGGTTTAAATGTAGCATTGAAAATTCATGAACCTTAGGAGATATGTTAAGATATGTGTTTACAATTGAAGAAGCCAAGCTGAAGCTAAATTTCAAGATGATGATTGATTTCAGTTACAGGCCAGGTTATCAAAAGGCCAAATGTGAGGGCAAATTTAATTATTTATTATTGTCAAAATATCTCTAGGTTCTTCTCCAATTGTGTAAATTGGGTAAATGAAGAATCTGATAAGTGTACATTCAAAGAAGGTTTAGATATTATTTTATAGTTCAAAATGTGAGAGATTACTTAATATACCTCAGAGTTAAACATTATAAGTTAATAGCTTACAAAAATATGAAAATAGTAATTCAACAGTTGATAATTTTAATAGGTATTCTTGTACCACTGGCATACATCAAGAGATCTGGAAAAGGGGGAAGAAGGCAAATGAAAAAGTATATAAATCATATATAAATTACATTCAGCTTCCTTCACGTAGCTTTGTGAGGAATTTTCATATGAAGAAAAATAAGTTTCAATAGAACCTGTTCTTGAAGTCAATTTTTTTCTTTTCTGAAAAAGAAAAGATGATTACATTTTTTAAAATGTCATGTGAGAAAAAGTTAAAGCATAAGAAGCAGGTGGATATTTAGTAATGAATTTCCTGTGTAAGGTGGAATTTATCTTTAAAAAAAGCTAATTTGACTTGTTCATTCTGGTTTCAGCAAGTCGGCAAGCATTTTATTTATTCGACTTCTTGCCACCCAATCCTGAAGGAATCAAGGCGGCTTGCAAAATAATATGATACAATACAAAAAGATACAAGCAATAAAAAGAAGTCGAATATAATCTCTAAAACTAACCCTGTGATAAAACCCATTTGTTGTGTCCAGAGGACAGTTAGGCATTGTACCCGCCCTATAATCCTTGGGCGGGAAAATGCTAGGATGTGATTGGTTGCCAGCCCGGCATATATATAGCTGCCAGGCACGGCCATGTGGTCTTTTGTCTAGTTCCATAACCGTTACTCCTTGTTAATAAAGAACAGTTATTCACCTTATGAATGCAGTCTTTCTTTCAAGCAAAGATCTAACACCATTTATATAAAAAAGTAGTCAAATCATATACATACACACCATTCATAAATTTTGGCCATGAAAGATGTATAATTCATGGCCCCCAGGCCTGCTGTTAAAGCCAGGTATTCGTGGTCTTGCGGAAGGCCAGCAGGATGGGAGCAGTACGGACTTCGGGGGGTAGTTGGTTCCATTTTATTTTATATCCAAATCTTGACACTTAAAACAAAATAGTCCTCTGAATGCCTAGGTGGAAGCTCCACGTACTTTGAAAATTTAATATCAATGGTTGCCTGAATTGTCCATTGGGGACCGAGGAAAATGAACCCAAATCATTTAAGTATATTCTTTTGAGTCAGCCACCTTGGAATGTTACATATTTTGATCACATCAATGCATAATATTGAAGTGCATTATGTTTTAAAAAGTACTAAACATAACAAGATGCTATGTTAGTATATCTAGTATGCTATGTTAGTATATCTATTATTATGATTTCTAATTACTGGGAACAAAGATTATTTAACTTTTATCCTATCCCTCATTTCCTATCATCTTTAAGAGTTTCTTATTGGGGTTTTCATAGTTTATTATTGATATTTGATTTCTTTTTATTACTGTATTATATTTGTATTGTTGTAAACCACCCTGGAATTGGGTGGCATATGGTTCGAATTGGAAATGCAATGACATGGGAAATCAGTTAATTCAAAGTGTTCTATTTATTTTGTAAAATATTTATTTATGTCTCATTTCATTATTTGTTAATGATGATTTTTAGCCAGTGCATTATGAAGAGAAGAACTGGTGTGAAGAGCAATATTCTGGAGGATGCTATACAGCTTATTTTCCACCCGGGATAATGACTCAGTATGGAAGGTACGGTAATCATAAGAATGTTAAGATTAAGGAGTTAATGAAGAATATGAAGGTTTTCATGTTCCGTTAATTCAAACCAATTTCTTTAACTTGCTCCATAGATATAACTTCTAGGGATGATATAAAGAATTGTACAATTCATTAAATATTTTGACCAGAATAGCATTAAATTTATGTATTGTCCTATAAAATAGTGCATATTAATTTGCAGTTCAAAATCAATATTTATAATGGGCTTACTATTGTAATTGAATATTAAAACTATTTACATATTAAATAGATAAATTGTCTTTAATGCCTTGATCCAGTAAGTGTAATGGATTTCAGAGATTTTATATCCGTTTATTCTTTGCTACTTTACTTCCCATTAAAACTATTAGATTGGGACTGTATAAATATAATTGCTTTTTATGGCCATGATAAGTTTCTGTACCTCTTCTCATATATACAGAATGATATTATGCTTTATATCATTTTTGCATAAAGTGATACGTGTTGTAGCAAATAATGCATGAAAAATTTATGGATAATTACATGTAGCCTTCTTGAGCAATGATTTGGAGCTAATTTGAGAGTTCAGCAGGACTTTGACATTATTGATAATTACTCTGAAAAACATAAGAAAAAACATGCATAGGAGAGAACAACTGAAGAAATGTTACAGGCGATAGAGAATCCACTTGTGGTTGGGTGGGGCTCATGTAATTATAGCAGCTGTTATATTGGCAGCATGCAGGCTTAGCAGCGTGGAGATTATCTGATCGTAGTAGTTGGGAGTAACGGAATTTGAGAAAAGAAATCCTTGTAAGTTTTTGCCACATCTGGAACAAACAGTATTTGTGCCAAACTTCACAGTACTGGTTTATTGCTGATTTATTGCTTGCCTTGTTATCGGACTGTAATCCATTACTGCCTTGTTTATACAAGAAATCCCTTTGAATTATAAAAGGGAGTTTTGCTTCTCTTTTGTTGCGATAAAAAACATTTACTGGAATTCTACTGCATGTGTGTGTCTGTTTTGAACCAATTTCCTTTTCATTGGAGGCTTGTATTAGAAGCCGGCAGAAAAGAAGGTGACAAGCACCAGGGAGAAATAGATAGAAAGAAAGAAAGAAAGAAAGAAAGAAAGAAAGATAGATAGATAGATAGATAGATAGATAGATAGATCTCTAGAAAGCAATATGAAGAAACAAATCCTAAACTCTGAAAAAAACATCCATGAGCTGAGGACTGGATTGAACGGAGGCAGATCC
Source organism: Erythrolamprus reginae (assembly GCF_031021105.1). Lineage (NCBI taxonomy): Eukaryota > Metazoa > Chordata > Lepidosauria > Squamata > Dipsadidae > Erythrolamprus > Erythrolamprus reginae. Next base: position 67,164,784 of record NC_091953.1, read on the forward strand.
TCAAAAAATTCAACCCAGTCCATAGAACTGTGGGTCTAGAATAACTCATTTTGGAATTTTCCTTCGATGGTTGTGTATTATAATACATCATCCTGACTACATATTACTGCGTTAAATAGATGTTTCTATGTTCGCAAACAGAGACTCTTTCCCCTGTTGCAAATTAAGGCTTCAAGGGCCTTGGGAAATATACATGTTTGTTGCATTCAATTAATACCACATTTAATTTTGCTCTGAATATATTGGAACAAATTTCAAGTATTTAGAAATAAAAGGTCATAGGTGATGCCTTTTAGATGCTAATATTAGGAATAAATTTTCACTGTTTATAATCAGAGAAAGGTGACCCTTGCCATTTTATGATCTGAACTTGCTTTCAAAGGATTCTTCGTGAACCAGTTGGGAAGATCTTCTTTGCAGGTACTGAAACAGCTTCAGAATGGAGCGGCTACATGGAAGGTGCTGTTCAGGCTGGAGAAAGAGCAGCCAGAGAGGTAGGGGGTCTATTGCATCAAATATTTTTACTTAAATTTTACTTAAAATTTTATTATGATTCTTTGGATGAATTACCAACCCAAAGCATCCTCCTGTTGGTTTGCATGACTGCCACTTAAAGATAAATGATTTATTAATCTTATAATAAAAACAAACTACATAAGACGAACAGGCTGAGCTTGAGGGAGGAGTCAAACAGATTATTAGTCAATTTACAATAAATAAATCTTTATACTCATTTGAACTACCTGAATCTTTTGATTTCCCTGGTACTTGACACAAGCAAGCAAAAAGCATTAAATATCAAAAGTTAAAAGCAAACATAAAGGAGCTGGATGTCATATGTTAATGTATGCGCAGAGTAATCCTTGTTTATCAAAGTTTTGCACACACAGAAACATTTATATTGAGATTAGCCACACACAGTTACAGTAACTTGAATTAAAGTTTACTTTGAGAAATAGCATGTTTCTATAAACAATCCAAAATCAAACACATAATAGTCAGAATAACAATCCAAATATTATGAAGTACATAGTCTTTGTCATAATCAGTAAACAAAGATATCAAGGCTAAACACATTTTAGCTATAGTACATAATAACAATACAAAGAGATTGCAGAGACCTTGCAGAGCATACTTAACAGTGAGTAGCCATGAATAGTGAGTAGCTTAGACAAAGAGAAACAGAAAGAGGCTCCAAAGTTACAGGGTGTGTTCCAAAAGTAATGCAATTGAATTTTCCACATCGGTCCTATAGGTCGGAGTGGGACCGAAACACTTGGAGTAGTGGGGGGGGGGCGCTAAGCTTTGCTGTGAAACTGGTCTCAGTGCTCTCCAAGCTGTGGAAGCAGCAGGACGTCAGTTATTGTAAACCTCTGTGTGCTGACCGTGTCATGAAAAAAATGGAATCGACAATCGAGTAACATTACGCGATTAAGTTTTGTGCTGAAAAATTGAAAAAATCTCTTGAGACTAACAAAATGATTTGTGAGGCTTACAGGGACTCTGCTCTGTCCTATTCACAAGTTTCAAGGTGGTTAAAGGTCTTTAAGGAGGGTAGGGAAGAGGTTGAGGACAAACAACGCTCTGGGCAGCCATCAACCAGCAAAACCAACAATGTGGCTTGTGTTCAACAATTGTTGGACTCTGACCATCGATTGAGTATCAAGATGGTTGCCAATGAACTGAACTTGTTGTTTACTGTTGTGTTTTGCATTGTTACTGAACATTTAGTGATGAGGAAATGTGTGCCAAGCTCGTGCCCAAGGTGTTGTCAAACGACCAAAAGACCAACTGAGCGGAAATTTCAAGTGAACTTCTGCAACATATAGAAATTGAACTCGGTTGTTTGGATAATGTCATCCCTGGTGATGAAACCTGGGTTTTTGAAAATGACCCAGAAACAAAACGCCAACGCTCTGAGTGGCACACCGACCAGTCCCCCAACCCGAAGAAGGCAAGAATGAGCAAATCAAAAGTGAAAACAATGCTCATTGTCTTTTTCAACAGTAAAGGAATAGTCCTTAAGGAGTTTGTTCCCCAAGGACAGACAGTTAATACTGCCTACTACCCGGATGCGCTGAAAAGACTCCAAAAAAGGGTCATCAGCATGAGTAAAGGCATCTCCACTACCTGGCAACACCATCATGACAATGTGCCGTGCCACAAAGCACTACGAGTCTGCAAGTTCCTGGCCAAACACAAGGTGCCAACGCTGCCCCACCCCCCCATAGTCCTGACACCGCCCGAGCAGACCTCTTTTTGTTCCCTCAGATTAAGGCAGCCCTGAAAGGAACCTGTTTTTTGTCTATAGAAGAGATCCAATGAGCCATGACAAAGACCTTGCGAGAGGTCCCCGAAGACGCCTTCCATGTTGTGTACCGGTCATGGCAGAGTCACTGAAAAAAACATGTAGAGGCCCAAGGACAGTACTTTGAAGAATTTTCAGTGTTTGTGCAAATCTGTTCAATAAATTACTTTTTAAAAAATAATTGCATTTCTTTTGGAACACACCTTGTATAAGCTATGAATTCTAACTCCCTCTTGTGGCAGTCTGCAACACCTCAGCTAAACAAACATAGCTTATTTTATATATTCCAAACCCAACAATATGTGCATTTAGGATTTAAATGAATCCCCCAAAATGGCAAATATGAAGTTCTTAAAAAGGCATTAGAGTATCAAAAGGCAGTTTCACTGAGCTCCCTCTGGATATCCTGGCCTGGCTAAATAAGACTCTAAGGTTTTGATGATGATAGGATGATCTCCAGTGCTGATTAAGAAAAAAATCTCCAATGTAAAGAAGAAAGTAAAACTGAATACTAGAAATGGAGATAAAGCTGCATTATTCTGAGTTAGTCATTCAAAATAGTCTATTTTAAAAATGAATAGATTGCTATGTGAATAGATTGCTAATCTCATGTTTGTTGATATGAAAATAGAATTTGTGCTAAAGGATCTGACCTGATTTGTCTTGATTGCTTTTTAAATGAAGTTATATTTGTATAAAATTTCCATTTATGTCAATAAGATTTGTATATTTGCATATTTACACCCCCATAATTCAGTATTTCTGAACATTGGCCAGAAGTATGATATCTTTTAAATTAGCCATTGAAAAAGCATTTGATCGATTGTTTTCTATATAAGACTTAAATCACTTCTTTTTAGGTACTACAGTCAATGGGAAGATATTCAGGAGAAATATGGAAATCTGAACCAGAATCATCTGTAAGTATGTCTATGGAGATTCTCAGTCATCCAGGCCATGGTTATCCAAAAGGTGCTTTTTCAAGAGGCAACTGGATTCTCTGGTGTTCTTTTTTTAAAAGATGTTCGCTTCTCACCTGAGAAAGTTATTCAGCTCTCAGAAGCTCTGAAGAAGCTTCTTGGATGAGAAGCGAGATGTCTTCAAAGTCCAGTTGCCTCTTGACAAAGCATCCTTAGGGCATTTATAAGTAATGTTTTACTTGATGTGGAAGAAGATGTGTAATTAATACTCAGAATTATAGAACCGGCCATGTGGAAAGGAATAGTTTGGTTCTCACTCTGTTTTGAACTTAATAAATGACCTACAGGCAATCATTGATTTATGGCCATTTGTTTAGCAACTGTGCAAGGCTACCACATGATCTCATAATGCAGTGATGGTAGTTCCAGTCCCAATTGTAGTCACAAGTCAAGGACTACCCTGTATAGTAAGTTAACTATAGAAATGTAATTTAAATCTCACCAACAATATGCCTTTAACAATAGCCATAATAGCCCATATTGTAAAAACCACCAATTGGTTTTACCTGCTGAATAGCTTTTGTAAATAAATATGATTTTCACACTCCCTGGAGTGAAGTTAGCTCCAACCCCCTGACCTTCCACAAAAACTTAAAGACCTGGCTCTGCCAGCTGACTTGGAGCTCCCCTTTGGGGTTGGGTCGCATTTGAGGTAATTGACAAACATAACAGACCCCATCTCCTCTCCTCATTCTACTCCACCACCCGTCTTTACTTGGGGTTGTGTATTTATCTTTTTTATTACAGTGGTGCTTTGGTATTCCTTGTTAATTGGTTCCAGGAGTACCAAGAATGATGAGTACCAGATCTTTCCCATAAGGAATAATATAGTGAGTCACAAGGTAGCTGATAATTTGTAGCTTTTGCACTGAGTACTAAACAAACAATGAATATTAAGCAAAATTTCCACATAAAAATGCATTGAGTACCAAATTTCATGAGTTTCAAAACAGTTCAGTACCAAGATATCACTATATTTAGGTATTATTGTGCACAGGTTTTGTAAAATTTTATCTTTTAATATTGTAAATCACCTAGGGTTATATAAGTAAATAAATACATTATTGATCTCACTCCTCCAACATAAATAAAAGCTATATTACAATTTTCACTATAAGTGTGTTTAGATTAGGGTTGTGCAAAAAATTATTTGAAAGAAGTGTTTTGGACTTGTGTGAGCATAGCAACTTCTCTCATTATTCACTGATGCAGCCTGACTTTCAAGCTTCCATGAAAAACTGTCTAGAATCCCTACAGGTAGTCCTTGACTTACATAAGCTCAAAAGAAAAAATAAATGGCAGCATAAATGTGTAGCAAATGGCCATGGCACAGGTTGGGTCCTAAAGGGAGTGAGATAGGCAGCAAAAAGCAAGTAACCAAAAATGTTACTTACAAGTTATCTTTGAAATTATGACTGCTACACAGAAGCACACGCATATAGTCATGTGATTGCATTTCACGCATTTGGTAATCAGTGCCCTGCAACTGATCACATAACCATAGTTTGTGATGCTTTTGCAGATTTCTGATTTTTTTCTGATTAATAACTATGGTGACTCACTTTATGAGACTTTAATAAAAACATCATAAAGTTGAGTTAGGTGACATGGTAACTTGACTTACAACAGTTCATTTAGTTACTGTTTGAAGTTACAGCAGCATTGAAAAACTGACCTCTGGCCGTTTTTCACAGTTGTGACCTCTGCAAAATCCCCATGATCATATGCTCAAAATTCAGATGCTTGACAACTGGTTCATACTTATAACTGTTACAGCATCCCAGGGACATATGATCCCCTTCTGCCACCTTATGTCAAGCAAAATCAATGGGGAAGCAAGATTCATTTAGCAAACAGGCTAATAAAGTAACTGCAATGATTCACTTAACTTTGGGAAAAATGTCATAAAATGAGGCAAAACTCACTTAACAAATGTTTCCTTTAACAATAGAAATTTTGGGGTCAATTGTGGTCATGAATTGAGGACTACCCATATTAGTCATGCAGAATTTTTTAAAAAAATATCTAACACAAAACAAAGTAGCTCACATGAAGCCTAAAGCACGTCACATTATTTTCTGTATTATGCATTATCCTGGCATGGATAATTTTTAGATGCCTTGCATGTAACTGCCACATGACCTTGGGAAAAGTTGCAGATGCTTAAAGGAAGAGGCAGGTGTTATATTGGTGTTCCTTCTACTCTTTAGCACCTTTTGAGGTTCAGATCCAAAGCACTGCATATCCTTATAGCGTTTAGCAATAGTACTTAGACTTGTATACCACTTCACAGTCTTTTACAGCCCTTTCTAGGCAGTTAACAGAGTCAGCATGTTGTCCCCAACAATTTGGGTCTTCATTTTACGTACCTCAACCTGGTGAGATTCGATCTGCCAAACTGCTGGCAGCTGGCAGTCAGCAGAAGTAGCTTGCGGTACTGCATTCTAACCATTGCACCACCATGGCTCTTATAACATTTTTTTTCCCAATAATGTGATTGGAATTCCTAGGATAGCGTCGATCGTGATGCAATATCTTAAATATGGCATCACATCATAGATTTGCCTAATTATATTTTGTGGTTGTTTTACTTTCAACCCATTTCCTAATTTGCTTTTATTTTTAACAGCTTAGTCCTCAATCTCATTTACTCCTTTTCATGTTTAACATAATATATTTTGCCAAGTCCCTCTTAATATTGTCCTTTCTCCTGTTGTTAAAGAGCAAGATTTGAAAAATTAATCTATATTACTATTATTTACTTTAGATGCAATTCCTTCATTCTGTTAGAATTTCTTCTGTGAAATGCATAGTTATCATATTTGTAAAAAGTACCACCCACCTAATAATGACCACATTTATCTCCTTTGTGTCAGTTTACTTATTAAAACTAAGATTTAATAGCACATCTTTATTTATTTATTTTAACTAATTGGTTTATTTAAATGTATAAGCCACCTTTCTCCTGATGGATTTAGGGTGGCGTACAACAATAAAAACCAATTCAAAATTTGAAACCCCAATATTAAGAAACATTCATCCATCTAACATGCTATATTGGCCAAATCCCAAATGACTTTACAGAATTATAAAAACAAAGAATATGAATGCAATAAAAGAAAATGAAAAAAGAAAAATTAGAAAAAGAATAAATCACAACAAAAACAAGAAACAAATATTCAGTAGGGCCATCACTTGGAGAAAGCCAACACTACTGTGCTTGGTCTTGTGCACAATATGAACATCATTCCACAGGGCAGGTATTATCTCAGAAAAGATCTGGTTCCATCTTGCCACCTAATGGTATTTTGAAGGTCCATGAATAGAGAACATAATTCCTCTGAGGATTAAAGCTGTCTGGGAGTGTGACTGAAAATCTCTCTTTCCCTCCTTCCCTTTCTCTCTCTCTCTCCATATGCACATTTAAATATTTAGAATTGCTTGAAACATGAAACATGCAATCAGAAGGATAGTTACAGATCTAACCCTAGGTTAGCCAATTAATTTTCACAAAAGGCCACATGAGAAACTGGAGCTGAACCATAAGGGCTGTGAAGGTCCATAGGCATCCATGGACACAGATGTATAAATTGGGTAGGGGGGAAACAACAGTCACTTTCAAAATAAAAGCAATGCAGTTGTGTTATGTGCATGGCATACACAGGTTTACATTTGATTTCTAATTTCTGTTTGATCTCATGCAGACCGGATATGGACAGCCAAAGGGCCAGATGTGCCCCTGTAGCCTTAAATGATCAGGTCTGATTTGACCTAATATATTAGTCTGGGTAGTCTTCTGTTTAAAAAATGTGGACCACTCTACTTTTAACCATTCCTACTCCAAGAATATAAAAAACTGTCATTGTTTAACATAGGAAAGCTGTGTTTTGTTGTTGTTTTCTGGTACTTAATCTTGGGGGGAAAATAACCTCCACTAATTGTGAATGTTCTTCCATCCAGGATGTGCCAGCCCTGCCAATAATTTCAACATTTTGGGAAAGGAACTTGCCTTCAGTTCCTGGACTACTGAAATTGATGGGATTCTCTGTTTTCTTTACATCAGTGGCTGCAGTTGGGCTCTTTGCCTGTAAAAAGGATCTCTTAGTGCGAAACTGAAAACAGATGTGCCAATAGGAAACTCTACAATTTGGTCTGCAAATTTATATACATTAACACAATCATTTCCCTCTTGTTTAGGGTAGGGATCCTCAACCTGTGGGCTACAGCCCACTACTAGGCCATGGACTATTTGGAACTGGGCCTCATGACCAGTGGCCAGCATATATGTACATACTGCTTGACTTGTGTGAGCAGCGGGCACACACATGCAACTCAACTTGCAAAAGTCAAGCTGTGCACATATGAGCATGTATGCTGGCCCGCCACTCACACAAATCAAGCTGCGTACCTGTGCTCTGACCTGCTGCTGCAACAGCCAGGTTCCACTCTCCCCACTCCCAGATAGGCTGCAGCTACAAAGATTGAGCATCACTGATTTAGACTGTTGATTGCAATTATCTGTATTCTGCCTATTAATTCAAGGTGTCTTGGAAATTGTGATAGAGTCCAACATCTGTTTCCAAAGGCACTACACAATTTGGCTGCTATAAATAAAATATAGTTGCCTGGAATCCAATTACAGGTAGTCTTCAAGCTATTCATTCACTCTGACATCTGACCATAGAGACTCTGCAGCATCTCCTGCCTCTCTCCGTATCCCCATCCTGCCTGAGAATTTTTATTTCTTCAAGAAAAAAAAGCTGGAACAAATTTGTTGATCTTTCTTTTAAAGATTTAAAGATTTAAAGACCTTTTCTCAAGATTATAATATCCTTCTTAAAAATATAATCAGACCTAAATCTTCCTTAAGGAGTGAGAGACATCAAGAAATGTAATTTTGAAAAATGTTTAGTATTAGAATGCTTTTCTGCTTCTTCCAAACTGCTTTTGGATGAAAACATCTTCAATTTCCACCTGACATTAATGTATTTTGATAGATTTCTTAATATCACGTTTTGGCTCGCTCCTCATTTGATAATATTTAAGTGGGTGGTGGAAGCGTGCACTTGATGAAATGACTCTATGGCCATTATTCATTTGTCGCAGAAAATGGGACAAATCTCTTAAATTAGTTAACCATAGAAAATGGGACAAATTTCTTAAATTAGTTAACCATAGAAATAAATAGGAGATTAAGAATGTTGGTTTTTACCTTCGGAAAGTGAGTAATCTCTTGCAGAGTTTGGTTATACTGTTTCCAGGATCTTTTCAGTCTTTTTCAGGGTCAGGACTGCTGCTTAAATGGTTAAAAACTGCAGACCAGAAGTAGTTATCTTTCTTTTTGACTCAGAGAATACAGATTTTGCACATTCTTATCCTAGGATTACATCTTCCTTACAGTTCCATGATTTCTGAAGAGTGTTCTGTATAATATTTTTTACTGATATACAATACCACAAACAATGGAGCATAATGTATGCCTTCTACTGCTGCTGTTTATCTGATATATGTTCTTACTGTTTCATAATTTTGTGAACCTCTTGTGATTACAAAGAAAAAAACAAGAATTCAGGACTCTGCCCAGGATCCAATTTCAGGTAGATAAAATTCTTTTTCCCTTTAGCTTTCCTTCCTAACACTTTGTCAGTAGACTTTATTGGAAATTTTTTCTACGTTCTTTCAAGAATCAGGAGCAGCTTTTTAAAGGAGAGGACAAGTAGATCTCTACCTCCCAGCTCTGTGGCTTAAGAATTAAATCTACAAATGATTTTCAGAGTTTCATTTTAATATCTGACACTTTGCCTTCAGGAAAAAATAGTTAACTATTCTGTTCAGGTCTGGTGTACTATTTTGTGTCAGGCTTGATTGATGGTAGATGTAATAAAACTGTAAATGTTGGATTTAATGAAAGAATGAAGCGATCCTATATGGAGTGGGTAGTGATGTAATACTTCCTTGCTGATTTCTTAACATTTCTTAATGAAAATGTAGTGGCAGAAAGTGAACCCATTCTCTTTCCTTGTTCACAGTGTTATTTCTTCATATAGTGGTGTAACCCTCAAAGTTCTTGAAAAAGAGAGAAGCTATTTTATTTCTAGGGAAAAATGTTTTTTGTTATACTGCTAGAGCTAGATTTATATCAATGAAGTGATTTGCATATATAACAAACCTCTAAGATAGATTTGTCTTCTATTTGATTCTTCTTGGATTGCCCTTCTCAGATGATTGCCTATGAGGGGCTGCAGATTTCCTGGAAGGCAATTTTATTGAAATAGGTCTTATTCTGAATGAAGATACTGTACTTGGAATTGCACTTTTTAGTATTTTTAAATTAAGTACTCTATTGTGTTTCCCTGAAAATAAAACTCTGTCTTGTGTGTTTTTGAAACCTGAATTGCCATGCACTCAAAAGCATGGTAATAAGGCCAAGGGGATTTCTTATTTTGGGGAAAACAGGTAGTAATCAGAGGCTACAACCAGGCATCATACTGAAACGTATTTAATAAAAGTGTCCCTTCTCAGTGTCACACTAAAGTCTTCATTTAATAAGTATCATAATGTAACCCTTTCCCCCTCAGTTTCTTTCTCATACAAATAATAGTGCAGATCAGGACTCAAGAAACTTAAGAGAATCCATTTTTTACTTGGGGTGGGAGTAAGAAAAAAGCCTCTTAATTTCAGTGAGGTGGTTTTAATATGCTGATTATAGATATAGAAGGTCAGGATTAATTTGGGTCCCCTGTTTACTTCTCAGTCTGAAAAAAGAACAACATTGTCTGTTACCAGGTAATAAAAATAACATTCTAGCCTTTTATAGCACCATGCCTTTTAATGGCTTGAAGAGTAACAGTAAATTTAGAAGATGGCTGAAATCTGGGAATTTCAAGAATTATCTGCAGAGTACCAGGCTGGAGGAGCCTGGGCTATCTCATGGTATGTTCTGACTAGCAGAGGCTTTCCAAAGTCTCACGCACAGAATTCTCCCAGATCTCTTACATGAAATGTTAATGTAACAGATGATGTCACATAAAAGTTACATGAGGTGGACCTTGAAGTCCTAGTAGACAGTTACTTAAATATGAATCAGCAGTGTAGCAGCCAAAAAACCTAAAACAATCCTTGGTTGTGTAAAAACAGAAGCATAGAATCAAAATGACATGAAGTATTAGTACTGCTTTATAAAGCCTTAGGAATGCCACAGCTGGAATACTACATCCAGTTTCAGTCACCACATTACAGAAAAGATGTTGAGACTTTGAAAAAAGTGCAAAGTAGAGCAAATAAGAGGATTATAGTCTGGAGATTAAAACATATGAAGAATGGCTGCAGGATTTGGGTTTGGCTAGTCTAGAGAAAATAAGGAGGGGGATAGCAGTATTCCAGTATTGAGAAGCTGCCACAAATAGGAGGGGGTCAACTAATTTTCCAAAGCACCTAAAGGCAGGGCAAGAAACAATGGATGAAAACTAATCAAGGAGAGGGGTGATCTGGAATTAAGGAGATACTTCCTAACAGTGAGGATAATTAAGCAGAGAAACAGGTTGCCTTCAGATGTTGTGGGAGCTTCGTCACTGGAGGTTTTTAAGAAGAGCCTGGACAGTCACTTGTCTGAAACACTATAGGTCTCCCACTTAAACAGGGGGCTGGACTAGAAGACCTTCAAGGTTCTTTCCAGCTCTATTCTGATTGGTTGATTGATTAATTGGTCAAAATCATTTTAAATAAACAAGAAAAAAATGCAAAGGAATGGATCAAAGTAAACTTTATCAAAACCTGGCATTGTTTTGTGCCTCTTTCTTCCCTTTCCTAAATACCCATCATAAGCAACAAATGGAATAACATCACAGCTTTAGTGATGACATCACAGCATTATTATTTCAGACTACTTCCTACTGTCTGCCAATGACATGAGATTGGAGTAGTAAAATGTACAACTATTGATGTCACTGAATATATTAATGAAATTAGATAACCCACGTTTGGTATGCAGACATAATCTTTGGGGTTCTTATACTATCAATTTGGATATAAATAAAGAGCATTCAGTTACCAAGGAATTATTGCACAGTTGCTAAGATTTTAAATTTTGAACAAACTACTTGAAGAGTGTGACAGTTTGTGATTTTGTTGTTCTATAATGCCACAGGAGAAGACATGGTGATAGGAAATTCTGATACAGTATTTGTATATATCAAGATATCAGGAGGTTGGCAAAATTGCATTTAGTAAGCAGTTGCCTGTAATGAATATGAATGTGAGAATGCAGCCTTTAAATACTTGGCAGAAGTTGAACTGAGGAAAAATAAATCCCAAATATCTCATGATTAAATAGAATTATATTTAGGAAGTCTGCTTCATTTGTAGCTAAGCTCTGAGACTGTAGTTATAAAAGTTTATTCACCCCACATGCGTTAACCCTCTTTCTATGCTAGGGTCTATATGATCCGAAATGAAATTTGAGACCCTGTAGATTATTTGTCATGCGGATCTGAAAGTTGTGATTAATTGACTTTTCCTCATTTGAGGGGTTCTTACTGTGAGTGAGAACACAACAGCAGAATAGCTGACAAATATTGAGAACATATTTCATTATTCATTTTATTTGTTCATTTTCTTCCTCATTTCATGAGATGAATGAAAGCTGAAATTAATAAAATGAAACTGCTGAGCAAAAATATAAAAAAACTTTGTAATTCTTAGTTTCAGATGTACAGTTTGGATTGCATAAACGGATCTAATCTATGGGCTTTGCTGAAAGATCCTGTTTTAGGCAGAAGGCTGATTGAACTTTTGGCCTTTCTAACTGTTTTTATAACATTTCTCAGAAGCAAATCCAATATTTCAGTGGTAATTTATATTGCAATCTACTGCAAGAGTCCAAGGAACAGAAAAAATACAAAAGGTTGATGTGGGGAAACCAAAGGCAAAAGTTCATCAACTGCTTGGCCTCTTTTCTTGTTGGAAAAGAACACAATCAGAAGCTGGCCTGGATCTAAAGATAGCTTCTCTCTCACTTTCCCTGCAGTCAGGCAATTTGTGTTTCAGAACTGTTAGAAGAGCAGGGCTTTACTTGGGATGAGCAGAACCAGCTAATCTGCTTCCTGGCAGTTCTTTGATACTAGAAATAACTTAGATATCCTTGGATTATCCTAAAGGGTTAGAGTTATGAAAAACAGACTCCAATGTCACCCTGCTACTTTTTAACTAATATAACAAAGAAACACACACATCTACACAGTTGTATTATTTTATATGACTTTAAAAGCAAAAACTAATTAATGATTGGGAGAAAATAAATGAAGAAAAAACGTAACTAAAGTGTTTGGAAAATTACAGCCTCAAGGAAAGGAAAAGGAAAAAGGAAAGAAGAAACATAGCTGGAAAGTAACTGAAGGAGGAACAAAGTAGAATAGGAATGAGGATAACGTCACCAAACATACATTGGTTAGTTTGTTTACAGGGGACAGTGATATCAAAAGCTGGGAACAAAATTTGGAGGGCAGTAAGTTGTAATTGTAAGTAATACCATGTATAAATTTTGTCATTGTTGCCATTTCTCATGATCTTGCCATTCACCCAGAAAGCTACATATTGGAAATGTGTTTTTAGAACTTCATTGAGTGAGAAAGGCAGAACATGTGCTGTTGTAATTGATTTTAAAACAAGTGGGATTACGTCTTGATTATTTTTGATCAGGATGCTCGTCTCCATTTGATATATAATTATGATAGGTCTTGATGGGTAAATGCAAACACATTTTTATGTTGAAGTGTGCATCCTGTCCTAGAATGGACAGCAAACAAAATCGCTATGCAGAATATTGAAGCCTACAGTTCTTGAGGGAGTCAAATTATGTGCTTCACATATATATATGCATGCATTTTGAGCTTCTGATTATAAGTCACATTCACATGATAATTTTAAAAGCCACTTCTACTATATACTGATTTGGATGTGTATGGGTCAAAATATGCACCAAGAAACTAACATTTAATTTCTACCAAGTCTCTTTTTCACTATTCAAAGAAAGTGCTCACAGTCTACAAGAAACACTTGAGTAAAACCTTTCACTTGTATCCATAGCATATAAAGAAGCAGATTTTTAAAATGAAGACCCATTTTTACATGCTAAAAGTAACAATTTATTCTAAGAAAGAAAAATTTTAATGTACTTAGACTGTACTTCAAAAGCTAATTCATATGAGACAAGGCAGTTACCTTTGCCATTCTAAACAGTGCAATTAAAAGTTACAATTTTCCATTAAGTAAATTTTATAATTGACCAAGTATAATGTTCCTTCCAGCATCTCTTCCCTAAAACATTCTGTAATATTTTGCCATTCCAGAGGAAATTTTAAAAAATATTCAAAATAGGGGGTTCAATTTTTTTAAATGAAATACCTTGTGCCCTAAAACTGTTGTTGAGCATTTACTACACTGATTATTGTCATGTTTGCCTTTTGTAAAACAAAAGTGACAGTCCAATTGCAAGATATGGATTTTGTGATTGTGCCTTATATAATTGTGCTGTTCTTCTGAAAGTGCCTCTGTGGTGGTGGGTGTTTATGAAATCCATTATGTTCATTTTCCTATTAAATATGTGTTATATATATTTTTATCTGGCAGCCTGAAGTTTTTTTAAATTCACACTTAAAAGAATAAACATTATCATTTTCTTTTGCTTTGCTTTTCTTCATTTATTTGGCTATGACAAATGATATAAGAATTTTTTTGCTCACTTGTCTCCAAAGAGTTGCCAAACGAGTAGAATGTGAATATATAGATATTTAAAATGGAACATGCATGTCTGTGTAGAGTTCTACCATTAGATTTCCTGCTGCAAATATCTTATTTTACATTTGTGAAGAAATGACTGAATTAGAAATAATTTTTTCATGGCTTATTTGAATAAACGAAAATGGAGTAAAAGATATACTATATAAAGTCATAAGGTATAGTTTTTAAACCATAGTAGATGGGATCACACATTTCATGTCAAACCAAACCAGACCAAGCCAAGCCAAGCCAAGCCAAGCCAAGCCAAGCCAAGCAAAACCAAACCAAACCCAACCCAACCCAACCCAACCAAACCAAATCACATGAACAGAAAAAATAAGATATGTAATGTGTGTGTGTGTAACTGCTTAAACAATTGTGTAGTCTCCCCCCCAAAAAAATTATCCACAACTTTTCTTCACAAACATAATGCCGCACATGCATTTATCAAATGAATATAAATATAAGATCTTCATCTGTGAAAACCAGGTTGCTAGAAATATGAAGGAGGAAAGTGGAAAGTTGTATTCTTGAGACACCAGACATTTGTTTTGAACCCCATGCATGGCCAGTAGTCATTACTTGCATTCTTCTAAATGTCTTTCATTCTACTGCAGCCAATGTTTATGTTTATTTTTTCCAATTCTCTGATTAAAATCAATTAGTGTTTACTTTTTCATTTAAATTATTTTCCCCTATTTTCTTTCTTTTTCCCTTGTTTTTCTGTTTTTCTGTTGCTGTATTTTCTTTTTCTTTTTTAATGTTTTTAATTTCTTCTGGTGTTTCGTTTCTGTCATTTTTATATGTATGTCTCTAATGATAAAGAATAGATAGCTCTATTATGAGACCGATCATTTTCATCCAGGAATTCACTCTATGTAAATAAATAAATAAATCACTCACTCACATGTGATTTGTGCCAGCATAGTCCATTTGTGCCAAAGGTCTGAAGACATGCTGAGTTGCCAAAACTGGATATTTTCTTGCCAAAACTCTTTTCTGTCCTCATTCATGCACTTACATATTCTTTCTCCCACTTACTTCCATAGTTGTAGTAGCGATGAATGTTGCCATGAGTGAAATGGGCATCAACCTCCATTTTACTTATGGCAACAATCCAAACAAATAAAAGGGAAAGTCATTCTGGAAATAAAGTTGGACATATTACATCATGTTGCATCATGTTCTATTTGTGCATTCTTTCTTCTACTTATTTCTGTACTTGTAATTGCTACTATTACTGCCATGGACGAAATGGGTGTCAACAACTGGTCCAACCATTTACACAAAATAAAAGGGAAAATAATTCTGGAAACAACGTTGGACATACTATATCATGCCAAAGCAGAAATTAGGGCAAGCTTTTAACCTGGGTTACTGTATCGGGTGCAACATAATGAAGACTCTTGATAATTTTCATAGTGCCACGATGCACTCAGTACAGTATCTTTATCTGCTATAATAACCACATGCATTAAAAATCCAGCTACAAACAAGTTAGAGAAAATGCTTTCATTGTACATAGAACAAAGACAAGGAAGAAAACATATTTGAGTTATTTACTGCCAAAGAATAAGGTTATAGAACTGTATGAGAATATTAGTCAATGTATTTGGATTGCAGAATTTAACAATACAACCCACAACTCCCTTTTTCACACAATATGACAACAAGATGGTGGATGAAATATGGCAGTAAAGGGAGATATTGTGGTTATGGTGGATTTCAACATGCCTGATGTTGACTGGAATATCCCCAGTGCCCTTACATGCAAAAGTAAGAATATAGTAGAGGCCTTTACAGGAGCAGCTCTGGCACAGCTGGTTAAGACACCAACTAGAGGGGAGAATATTCTAGATTTAGTTTTTATGAATGGGAATTGGGTTTCAGAGGTCAAGGTGGGAGGAAATTTAGGTTGCAGTGACCATCTGTGTTTGTTGTTTGATGTAAAAACTGATTGTGAGCAATCCTATACTGCAACCAAAGTATTGGATTTCAGAAAAACAAATTTTAATGCAATGGGGGAATATTTAAATAATGAATTAAAGGGGAGGGATAAAATGGCAGGAGCGAGCACCCAGTGGACTGTATTAAAAAAGGCCATCTTAAAAGCCACAGGACTGTATGTAAGGCAAATAACTAAAGGTAAAAGGAAGAAGAAACTGCTATGGTTTAGCAATGATGTAAGAGCTATAGTCAATGAAAAAAAGGCTGCCTATAGGAGGTATAAAGAGTCTGGAAGCATAGCTGATAGAGAGGTGTATAAAATGAGACAGAAGGAGGCAAAACAGATAATATATGGTGCTAAAACCTCAAAAGAGAAAGAAATTGCAAAATCTGTAAAGAAGGGGGATAAAACCTTCTTCAGATATATTAGTGATAGGAAGAAGAAAAACTGCAGCATCACAAAGCTTAATACCGGGAATAATACATGCATTGATGGGAATAAGGAGATCACTGACCATTTCAATAGCTACTTCTGTTCAGTTTTCTCAAAAGACACCTTACAAAATAATACTATAGAGGGATATAGCATTGCTTCCACCTGTACGGATTCAGCTCCAGTGATCTTAGAAGCCAATGTCTTAGAAGAACTTGAACGATTAAAGATAAATAAGGCAATGGGTCCAGATGGCATCCACCCCAGAGTTCTTAAAGAACTCAGATCTTTCATTGCTACCCACCTGACTGATTTATTTAACCAATCCCTGTTAACAGGAGATGTTTCTGAGGATTGGAGAATGGCCATTGTTGTGCCTATCCACAAGAAGGGCAGTAGAGAAGAAGCTGGTAACTACAGGCCAGCTAGCTTGACATCAGTTATAGTTAAAATGATGGAGACTCTACTCAAAAAAAGGATAAATCAGCACCTAAAAAACAATACAGTAATATCCCATCTTACGAACTTAATTGGTTCTGGGAGGAGGTTCGTAAGGTGAAAAGTTCATAAGATGAAACAATGTTTTCCATAGGAATCAATGGAAAAGCCAATAATGCGTGCAAGCCCATTAGGAAAATCCAAAACGTTAAGGCTTTTTTTAAAAAAAGCGGGGGGGGGCAGACTAAGCTGAGGCAAACAGGGTGGGGGGAGGGACAGCGAGAAGTGGCAAGAGGTGGCAGTCCCAACGAAGCAAGGCGAAAAGAGCCTATCTTGAGCTCCATGGGTCTTTCCCTCCTGTTTTTGCCCACCCCGTTCTGCTCATTTTCCCCACTCCTTTCTCCTCTTGAGCTCCATGGGTCCCTCCCATTTTTGCTCACCCTGTCCTGCTCATTTTCCCCACACCTTTCTCCTCTTGAGATCCATGGGTCCCTCCCGTTTTTGCCCACCTTGTCCTGCTCATTTTCCCCACTCCTTTCTCCTCTTGAGCTCCATGGGTCCCTCCCATTTTTGCTCACCCTGTCCTGCTCATTTTCCCCACACCTTTCTCCTCTTGAGATCCATGGGTCCCTCCCGTTTTTGCCCATCCCATTCTGCTCATTTCTCCCACACTTTTCTCCTCTCTTGAGCTCCATGAGTCTTTTCCCCCATGCAGTTTGGAAGGGGGGAGTTTGTTGCTGGGATTCAAAGCAGCTGGCAAAAATGAAGGGAATCGAGGAGCCTCAGGGAAATCCCGGCGGCTGCTCGGGTTCGTAAGGTGAAAATAGTTCGGAATAAGAGGCAAAAAAATCTTAAACACTGGGTTCGTTTCATGAAAAGTTCGTATGAAGAGGGGTTCGTAAGATGAGGTATCACTGTAACTTATTGGAACCAAATCAGCATGGCTTTACTGAAGGCAAATCATGTCAGACTAATCTCACTGATTTCTTTGACTATGTCACAAAGGTGTTGGATCAAGGTGGTGCTGTGGATATTGCCTATCTGGACTTCAGTAAAGCCTTTGATACAGTTCCACATAAAGAGCTGATAGATAAATTAGTGAAGATTGGACTTAATCCTTGGATAGTTCAGTGGATTTCAAATTGGCTGAAGCGTAGACATCAGAGAGTTATTGTTAATGTCGAGTATTCTGAGCAGAGACAGGTTACAAGCGGTGTGCCACAAGGGTCTGTTCTGGGTCCTATTCTTTTTAATATGTTTGTGAGTGACATAGGGGAAGGTTTGGTAGGGAAGGTTTGCCTATTTGCCGATGACTTTAAAGTGGGCAATAGGGTTGATATTCCTGGAGGGGTCTGTAATATGGTAAATGATTAAGCTTTACTAGATAAATGGTCAAAGCAATGGAAACTGCAGTTTAATGATTCCAAATGTAAAATAATGCACTTGGGGAAAAGGAATCCTCAATCTGAATATTGCATTGGCAGTTCTGTGGTAGCAAAAACTTCAGAAGAGAAGTCTCAAAATATGTGAGCAGTGTGGTCGGGCAGTAGGAAAAGCAAGTAGGATGCTTGGCTGCATAGCTAGAGGTATAACAAGCAGGAAGAGGGAGATTGTGATCCCCTTATATAGAGTGCTGGTGAGACCACATTTGGAATACTGTGTTCAGTTCTGGAGACCTCACCTACAAAAAGATATTGACAAAATTGAACGGGTCCAAAGACGGGCTACAAGAATGGTGGAAGGTCTTAAGCATAAAACATATCAGAAAAGACTTAATGAACTCAATCTGTATAGTCTGGAGGACAGAAGGAAAAGGGGGGACATGATCGAAACATTTAAATATGTTAAAGGGTTAAATAAGGTTCAGGAGGGAAGTGTTTTTAATAGGAAAGTGAACACAAGAACAAGGGGACACAATCTGAAGTTAGTTGGGAGAAAGATCAAAAGCAACATGAGAAAATATTATTTTACTGAAAGAGTAGTAGATCCTTGGAACATGGTTGGTAAATCCACAGTAACTGAATTTAAACATCCCTGGGATAAACATATATCCATCCTAAGATAAAATACAGGAAATAGTATAAGGGCAGACTAGATGGACCATGAGGTCTTTTTCTGCCATCAGTCTTCTATGTTTCTATGTATACAAGGTTTTATACAAGGTTTTGAGGGAATGTAACCCTAGCATAAAGCAAGCAAAATCCTTTCCCAGCATTTACTTTTTTAAACAGAAGCATATGAAATTTAGCAGGCCCTTGACAGAATATTTATTTTTATTTTTTTATTTAATTTGACTTCCATGCCGCCCAATCCAGAAGGACTCAGGATGGCTTACAACAGTATAAAATTACAAATAACAATAAAAAGAAGTCAAGAAAAAAAAGAACTAATTTCTAAAATCCTAATTAAAAATCCTAATTGAAACGATTCAGCAACACACATACTAGTCATTCAAACCGATTCATATACATGGTGGTTTATTTAGGAAGTTTATGAAGGAAGTTTAACATTAGCATTTCTCCCTTAAACTCCAACAGCACAGGGTACAGTTCAACACAACCAGAGGGCATAAACTGGGGGAAGGGAGAGATGAAAAGGCCACACATCAACAGTGATTTTGTTCATCCTTAGATTTTGAAAACATGAAGACAAGTGGAAAATTTTTCAAAGATTATGACAAGCTTGCTTTGTTCTCATTACATTACATATTGCACAGAAATATATGATGAGAGGCTACCAACTTTTAAGCAGGAAGTCACTGAGGAAAGAAAAGAGAACCTTTCCTGGCTCTCTTTGTGTTTTAAAGGAAGATGAATTAAATTGGCTGGGATGTGTTAACCCAGGTGTTCCAAATGGCATGAAAGACAGCTCTACATTCATAGCATGAAGGAAATAAATGAAAAATTCTGGCTCAGATACATTATCGGTAAAGAAGCCCCTTTTTGTAGGCAAAGAATCCAGTTGTAGCCAATGAGGTGATGAAAGTAGACCATCCAAGAAAGCTCAGCAGTCCAGGAACAGATGGCAAATTTCTCTCCCAAAATGTAACGGTAATTGGGAGTGCTGGAACCTCCTAGGATGAAATGTATTATAGTAATTGTTAGAGCATGGCCATCTGAGTAGCCTGAAGCTGCAGCATAGTGGAGTTTTATCAGAAAATTATCCCACCTCAATTCAGTGGTATTTAATTCTATGAAAACACATACTTAGATATATGTCTTTTTTCAGAAAGTGCATAAATGCAGTTGAGCATCTATTGTCCACTTCTGAACTGATGCTACCTAAAAAAGTTGGTTCTCAATTCCTATGCTTGGTTTATTAATGCAAACACTGATAAAATTTAAATGAACATTTCACTGAGCTGTATTTTTAAGTATGGCAAATAGCTTGGATCATCATCACCCATCATTAAAAACTGAGCTTTGGAATACCTATTGATGAAGATAAATGTATTCATTTTCTATTCATTGGGTTTATTACAGTCACATCATGTGTATTGGCTGTCATTTTCCAACCATGTGTATTGGAATCATTTCCCAAACATTGTGCACACTTACAAGCAAATTTTGTGTGCTCACAACACACATCAAAGTGAGAGTCATGCTGACATAATTGAAAGAGATTAAGAGATCTTTATTTAAATAAGATGGTAGAAACTATTGATCTTCATTCTTTTTGTGTGTCTCTTTCTTAATCACGTATTTACTTAAGTAATCACATATTATTTATTTATTTATTTATTTATTTATTTAATTTATTTATTTATTTAATTTATTAATTAAATTTTTTATGCCGCCCTTCTCCTTAGACTCAGGGCGTCTTACAACATGTTAGCAATAGCACTTTTTAACAGAGCCAGCATATTGCCCCCATAATCCGGTTCCTCATTTTACTCACCTCGGAAGGATGGAAGGCTGAGTCAACCTTGAGCCGGTGATGAGATTTGAACCGCTGACCTACAGATCTACAGTCAGCTTCAGTGACCTGCAGAACAGCACTCTACCTGCTGTGCCACCCCAGCTCTATATTACTTAAGTACTGTAATTACATATTACTCTTTCAAGCATCAGGAATATTGTCCTAATAATCACCTTAGTATGTACAAATACCACTCTGTAAAGTAATACTTCATACAAATTATTACAATTCTTGTGTTTTTCCTTGGGCTATTCTATTAAATGCACATGTGAGGACGTTTCCTATTAGTAGCAGCAATGAATAAAAAATCTAGGATAAAAAACCCATTCAGTTTTACTATCCGTTTTACTACTATAATGCATTTGCTATTATAATGTGTTATGTACTGTTGCAATAGTTTCTAAGCAGTTAGAGTTACTTCAGTTGTATTCATTTTCTATGTATGTGAAGTGATGAAAAAACGAATCTGCAAGAAATGGCAAAGATTTTCAACTGTTTTTCTTTAAACACTGTAAACATTCTTTAAATATATTCTCAATAAACTGGGCTAATAAATTTGTTCTTAAGTCCATAGTCAAATTTTTATTAGACAACTTCATCTTGTAGTGTAGGGTTTCCTGCCTAAGCAGGAAGTAATGCACTTCCTGCTTACAGTACTGAAGTAGTGTAGGATTTCCAGCCTAAGCAGGGGGTTGGACCAGAAGACCTACAAGGTCTCTTCCAACTTGTTGTTGTTATTGTCGTCGTCATCATCATCATCATCATCATCATCATCATCATCATCATCATCATTATCTTGCATTAGGCCCAAAACAGGAGAGTGATACAGTCAAATACACAAGCAATATATTCAGAGTTCTTAAAATATCATTTTTGAGCACACTTGCCTTTGATTCTGGTTCTGTTACCCAAATTTCATTCTTTGAAATTTTCCCCATGCTGTACAATATCTGGAATAGAAAAAATATATTTCAGTAACAATAACCCTTTTATATCAAATACATCATGCAATTAGAATATAAGAGATTTTTAAAAAATTGCCGAAAGGCCATTTGTTTATAGTGGGTGTCAGCAACCTGCAGCTCTGGAGCTACATCCGGCTCTTTTGTTCCCCTGATATGGCTCCGTTAGCTGAAATGACCCCGCCTCTCATTCACCCCTCCCAGTCACTGAGAAGGTAAGGGTGATGGTGGCAGATGGAGACTCACTCCATATTCCAGAGCAAGATAAAAGCACTCGTGTACTTGGCTCTTCTTCCAGCCCTTGTTGGTGCTGCGCACACCTGGTTGCTCAGGGAGATGTGCAACTTTCTCTCTGCCCTGAGATACTAACCTGGCCCAGCTGCAGCTGATGCTCCATGTAATAATGGGAGTGCTTCACAATAGGGGAGACGGCCTCCCCTCCTCCTTGTGGAACCCATTTTGGCAGCTGCTGCATACTGCTGGGTCACATTTAAATGATTGTCCACTAGGACTCCTAGATCCCTCTCACAGTTACTGCTGTTGTGCAAGGTACCATATATACTGTACCTGTGCATTTTTTAAAATTGCCTAAATGTAGAACCTAGCTTTTTTCACCACTGAATTTCGTTTGTTAGATAGCATCCAATGTTCAAGTCTGTCAAGATCCTTTTGTATATTGAACTTATCTTCTGGAGTGTTGGCTATTCCTGCTAGTTTGGTGTCATTTGCAAATTTGATGATTCTCCATCTATCCCCTCATCTAATCCATTGATGAAGAGAGATGAGAGGGAAAGGACCGTTGAAACTTACCTGAACGGTCTTCTCGATGCACTGCAAGGAGAGTCCAGGATGGGTAATTCTTCAGTCTGATTGGTCGGGACTGAGTTTAATTTAAATAATAGGCAGGTACCGCCCCCCTTAGCCCTCCAGTCTAAAGGAAACGAAGGAGCAGTATAGCTAACATAATTTTATTCAACATTCAAGGTAACTAGAAAAAAACACAACTCCCAAGGTATACCCTTAGCGGAAAGAGTCCCTGGTCCCCAATTTGGGTGGGTCTGGACTCTCCTTGCAGTGCATCGAGAAGACCGTTCAGGTAAGTTTCAACGGTCCTTCTCCAATGCACTTGCAAGGAGAGTCCAGGATGGGATATACCCAAGATATTAACCAAGGGAGGGAGAAGGATGGACCGGGGGCTCAGAGAAGGAACACACCCGCTGTAAAACCCTCCTCCCAAACGCTGCTTCCGCGGAAGCGAAAGAGTCAATTCGATAATGTCGGATAAATGAGGACGGCGCCGCCCAAGTGGCCGCCCTGCAAATGTCCTCCAGTGAAGCCTGGGTCCTCCAGGCTGCTGAAGTGGCCGTACTACGAGTGGAATGTCCCGTGAGTCCCTGAGGTACAGGGGATCCTTTAGTTCGGTAGGCCTCTCTAATGCAATCACACAGCCAGCGGCTGATTGTCCTAGGGGAGACTTTAGTGCCCAACGTTCTGGTTGCAAAGGACACGAATAAAGCCTCAGAAACCCTGAATCCTTGAGTCCTGCGAATGTAAATTTTCAGAGCTCGTCGCACATCGAGTTTATGCCACCTAAGCTCTGAAGGGTGAGTCCCATGGGTACAGAAGTCTGGTAGTACTATCTCCTGTGCCCTGTGGAACGTAGAGTTGATCTTTGGTAGAAAGGCTGGGTCAAGTCTTAAGACCACTCTGTCCGAGTGAAAGGTACAGAGGTCCTCCCTAATTGAGAACGCGGCAATCTCAGAAACCCTCCTGGCGGATGTGATTGCGACCAAAAGGGCCGTCTTGAGGGTTAACAATCTGAGAGGTATGTGGCGAAAAGGTTCAAATGGAGGTCCCGTTAAGGCGTGAAGCACCAAGGATAAATCCCAAGAAGGGAACCGATGGATCGATGGTGGCCTGATGTTGGCGGCCCCTTTCAGGAAGTCCCTGATCCAGGGGTGTCTAGTGAGAGGGCGGGAATTGCCCCCTCCTAAGATGGTGGATAAAGCGGCCACATGCCGGCGTAAGGTGTTTGGAGCGAGACCTTTTTCAAGGCCCGCCTGAAGAAAACTTAGGACCAGGGGAGGGGAGGCCTTCTGTGGATCTACCTCCCGCTCCTCACAGAACCTGGAGAAGGAAACCCAGGTAGCCTGGTATATTCTTCTTGTCGAAGGTCTGCGAGCAGCCTGGATTGTAGCAATAACTGCCTCTGGCAAGAGATGTTGTCTTAGATGCTGCCGCTCAATCTCCATACGGTCAGCTGCCACCATTGTGGCTCTGGATGGGAAATTGAGCCCTGGGCGAGAGAAATCAGATGATCTGGAATCCTCCAGGGGGGTGACACTGACAGTTGCATCAAGTCCGCAAACCAAAGGCGACGCGGCCAGTATGGAGCCAGCAGCAGTACCTCCGCTCGTTGCTCTAGAATCTTTCGCATGACCCTGGGGATGATGGAGATCGGGGGAAAGGCATACAGAAGTCCTGGTGGCCACTGCATCCGAAGAGCATCCACCCCTTCCGCTCCCGGGGTCGGGAAGCGGGAGAAGAAACGTGGGAGCTGGGAGTTGCTGCGGGTAGCAAACAGGTCCAGAATTGGCCTCCCAAACTTCCGAGTGATGTCCTGAAATATTGTGGGATCCAGTTGCCACTCCCCTGGATCCAATGTCTCCCGGCTCAGCCAGTCCGCGCACACGTTCTCTACGCCTGAGATGTGCTCCGCTGACAGGGAAGCCAGATTGGCCTCTGCCCATCTGAACAGGGACTCTGACTCCTTCATCAGTCTTCGAGACCGAGTCCCCCCCTGTCTGTTGATGTGAGACCGGGTGGCGACATTGTCGGTTCGAACCAGGACATGATGGCCCGTTACCAGGTCCGCGAAGCTGAGGAGAGCCAGGGAAACTGCCTTCAACTCCAAGAAGTTGATGTTGACCTCTCTCAGGTCGGATGGGTCCCAAAGGCCCTGGGCTAAATTCGAGGAAAGATGGGCTCCCCATCCCGTCAGGCTGGCGTCTGTCGTCATTGTTAGAAGATGCTTGTCTAGAAAGAGTGACCCCTTTTTTAGTGCCGGGGACACCCACCACCGTAAGGACCGTCGAACTGCCGGGTCGAGGTGCACTTGAAGGTGGGAATGGCTGATCCTCCTCTTCTGGTAAGGCAGGAGGAACCACTGGAGAGGACGTAGGTGGTACCTGGCCCATGGGATGATGTCGATACAGGACACCAGTGTACCTAGAAGCTTGGACAGAGACGAGAGCCTGGGGAATTGCTGTGGCGCCAAACCCCGGACGAGCCCTCTGATTGTGGACTGTCTCTCTTGGGACAGGAAGACAAGGCCCTTCCTGGAGTCTATACTGGTTCCTAGGTGGGCCAGCCGTGTTGTGGGAGTCAAGTGGCTTTTTTCGAAGTTGATCGAAAAGCCGTGGTCCTGAAGTGTCTGGATCGTGAGATGCAGGTCCTGAAGCGCAAGGTCCCTTGATCTGGACAGAATCACGATGTCGTCCAGGTAGGCCATTAGGCGCACCGACTGCTGCCTGAGGCCTGCCGTGAGAACGTCCAGCAGCTTCGTGAAGGATCTTGGGGCCGATGAAAGCCCGAAAGGCATGGCCCTGTATTGAAAATGAACTCCATCCAAGCTGAAACGCAGATATTGTCGGTGCGACGGCAGGATGGGGACATGTAGATAGGCCTCCTGTAGGTCTATAGACGTCATGTAGTCCCCCTGCCTGATGGCTGCCAGGATGGAACGCAGAGAATGCATTCTGAACCTCCTGTACTTTACATAGAGGTTCAGTCTCCGCAGGTTCAGAATGAGGCGTGCCCCTCCTGACGATTTTGGTACCAAGAAAATCGCTGAGTAGAACCCCATACCCCGCTGAGGTATAGGGACCTCCTCTATGGCACCTATTTCCAGCAGGTGAGATACCTCCTGATACAGGAGCCTCTTCTTGGACATTTCCAAGGGAGCACGACAAGGCAGGTAGCGACGAGGTGGAGGGCAAAGAAATTCGATCTGCAGACCTTGTGAAACTGTGGAAGTCGCCCATGGATCTGATGAGGTGTTGGTCCAGACGTCGGAGAAGTGGGTTAGTCTGCCGCCTAAAGGGATATCCAGAAGAGAGTCACTTTGTCTTTCTGAACCCCCTGCCGGAACCTCTAAAGGGGCGGCGGCCCTGGAAGGACCTGGAGCGATCAAATTGTGAGCTCCTGTCCGTGCGAAAGGAACCCTGGCCAAAGGATCCCTGAAAGTAGGACCTGGAACCTTGGTTGCTGGTGGAGGCGGAATCATTCCGAAAGGACTGCCGCCGTTGGTATGGTGTAAAACGCCGTCCTTGCTTTTTATTGGAGTTGGGCATAATCTTTTTCTTATCCCTATCCTCCACTAGCACATCGTCCAAGATATCTCCGAAGAGCTTCTTGCCCTTAAACGGTGAGGAGGCGAGGGCCCATTTTGACTTCACGTCGGCCTGCCAATTCCTTAGCCAGATGAGTCTGCGGGAGGCGACCGACGCGGCCATTGCCCTTGATGAAAACTTGGCGGCATTGACTGTTGCGTCCGCCGAGAATTCGGTGGCCGCCAACAGTTTGTTTAAGTCTTGGCGTAGTCTCGCGTCCTGCGGATCGACTCTGGACTGAATGTCCTTTATCCAGAGGAGTGTAGCTCGATTAAAGAAGGACGCCGCCGAGGCGGCTCTTACAGCCCAAGCTGACATCTGGTGGGCCCTGCGAACCACATTGTCCGCCCTTTTGTCTTCCGCTTTCAATCCCTCCTGGGATTCTGAAGGGACTAGGGCATTTGAGACTAGACCGGTCACCGGCTTGTCTACTATTGGTAGTTCCAGGAGGTCTTCCATGTGCTGGTCAAAGGTGTAGAAACGTCTATCCAGGTTAGACGGGCCCTGACCCGTCGCTGGGTTCTCCCATGGACGTTGTACAGTCTCTAGGAAAAGATGGGAGGATGGAACATTAATGGTCTCCTGCTTTGGAAACACGAAGAGACCACCTGTAGGCTGATCCAGAGCAGAAGCAGCCCCTTGACCTCCTTCACCAGCTTGGTCAATGGTGATCCTGGCCTTGTTCAGGAGGACCCGGAAGAGTGAGGCCTTGAACAGTCCAGGTAAGGCGGGTTGCTCAGGTGGCTGTTCATCGCCGGATAACTCATCCTCCGCTTCGCTGAAGTCCTCTCTGGAAAAATCATCCTCCTCCCCTGACTCCAGGATGGAATGGGAAGCTGGAGCCGTCCAGGGGTCTCTGAATCTCGAAGGAGCAGGGCCGGCTGGTACCTGCTGCTGCTGAGCCACACTAGCCTGACCCTGAGTGTAGGCGCTGACAATTAAGTCCTGCAGGGCCTGAGGCATGGTTTGCCAGGCATCCTGCGCCGTGCGCAATCCCGCAGCCGTAGGGGTGAATGTGGCTGCTGTAGTCTGGCCACCCTGGGGAGGCATTGGCTGAGGAGCAGTGGCTGTGGCAGGCCACGCTGCTTGTCTTCCAAATGTAAAGACATCTGGTCTGGAAGAAGTTGAGGGTTGGAAGAGCCTCTCCGGAGACCAATCCCTCACTGAGGCCGAGCCTACTACCCCTGGTGCAAATAAGGGGGAGGCTGGCTGAGGGATGGGGGGCTGAGCAGGTGCAAGCGTGCCTCCAGACCTCTGAGAGGATTCTAACTGTTTCTCCAGTGCTTTAATCCTCTTCTCAGCCTCCCTGAGCGCAGCCCCTTGTGAAGATTTTTGTTTCTGGGGCCTTTCCTTGGGGGTAGGGGGCCTGGTGGCACTGGCTTCCTCCCCAGCCTGAATGGATTGATCCGCCATAGTAATAGATTAACTCACAAAAGGGTTGAGTCAGCAAGGATCGATCTGCTCCTACACACGCTGGCGATTAAACAGCAATCGAGGGTTGATAAGTATAGAGTCCACAACCGGATCGATGCTTGTAACCGCTAGTAGTAATGGCGTCGAAAGCAGTAACTGCTCGTTGGTGTTGTGCGCCTGCGTGTCTCCCGGCAGAGGGGACACTTGGCGCGAAAACAGCCTTGAAGAGGGAGACGCTGTGCGCCGGGTTTACCCAAAAAACATGGCCGCCGGGCCGTTGCCCTGGCAACCGATGACGCCCTCAAACAGGACTGGCCTGCCCGCTCAAATTCGGGCCTTTCAAAATGGCCGCCGGCTGTTGCTAAGGGGAACGGGCGGGAAGCCTCCGCTGGCTCCCCCGCCCTTCCTACAGCGCTGTATAAAAAAACGGCGTCCACCGAGGTTTCTCCTCGCCGCCTGCCGAAAATAAGGCTTTCGAGCCTTTCAGCGCTTCCCCTTTGACTTCTTTCCGCCGATCGAGGGGGGGGGGGGGGAGGGGACGCGCTCCCCCTCTTCGCTGAGGACCTTTTCCTCCTGGTCCTCGGGTTTATTCGCAACGGGCGGGACGGACCCTCCCGAGGCGTCAACCCATTCCTCTCCTCCAGGGTCTACCTCGGAGGTAGTCTCCCTGGGTGCTCACTCCGGAGATAATTAACCAACCTAGCTCGTGTGGTTGGGAAAGGAGGAGCTGCAGACTCCTGGATAAACCCACTGGAGGTTTGGATCCAGGGCTGCTTGAGGAAAAATACATTCCCCCCAACGGCACCTGCAAGAAAGGAAGAGAAGAGAAAACAAAGATTTTGTTAAAAATTAGTACATACATTAAAACCATAAGCAATAAAGACAAATTTATTGAAGAGAAACAAACTCAGAGTCCCTATACTGCGACTGAGTTTTTAGACTGGAGGGCTAAGGGGGGCGGTACCTGCCTATTATTTAAATTAAACTCAGTCCCGACCAATCAGACTGAAGAATTACCCATCCTGGACTCTCCTTGCAAGTGCATTGGAGAACAGAAAGAGAAAGAGAGACAGAGAGGGAGAAAGAAAGACAGAGAGGGTGAAAGAGATAGAGAGAGAGAGATGCCTATTTCCCAGATAAAAGAAAATACTGTGGGCTACAAAATCTGGGTAGGCATGGCTGGGGGGGGAGTCATGTGACTAGTGGGAATGAGTGATGTCAAGTTGGGTATGCTCACCCAGGTTTTGTGGCTTCCGATTTTTTTTTTCTGTGGGAAATGGGTCCAAATAGCTCTTTGAGTGTTTAAGATTGCATAGTATGGACAATACAGATATTTTGTCTTGGAAAATTCAGTCAGGTATCAAAATAGTATCACAGTAACTTGGTATACATTTCATTGTCCTTTGGTCATTCTAATTTTTCTATGGTGCAGCAATATTGAAAATATCAATGCCAAGTTTCCAGATCATCTTTCAAATAAAACTAGTTTATGAGTCTTTCATGAAGGTGGCCAATAGCACTTTACCTCTCTAGCAGCTCTCTCTCCAGCCTGCACAGCTCCTTCCATATAGCCACTCCACTGGGTTGCTGTCTCAGTGCCAGCAAAGTAGATTCTTCCAGCTGGCTCACGTATTATTCTTTAAAGAAAACACATACAAATAAAATAGTGAGATAATAATTCCACTTGTAGATAATATATTTGTATGAACAAAAAGAGACACTATCCTACATTTTCTGTGAACTTTATAAAATTTTGTTTCAAGGAATGTAAACATTTTGCAATATCCTTCTTTGTATGGTTCGGGGGTTTTGTGTGTGCGTGGTTTTCACACACTTAACCAAACTGTATACCAAATATGGCAGTGTTTAAGAAGTAGAAGGGAAGTGATACATGTTTGCTGTCCATTTGTTACCATGCTGCTACTTGCACAAGTAATAAGACTTTTACCACAACTCAAATATGTTATGAATAAACTTTTATTCCCCGCTGCCCCTGGGATCAATAGTGCCCCAGCACTATTGAATACCTGAAGGGTAAATGTAGTCCAACTCCATTTGGAAAAGAATGAAGCTTTCTATTAAACTTCTTTCCTTCGCATCTTTATTTTCCCAGTATAGCAAATATGCTACCCTAAGACATTACCACTTGAAGAGTTTCCACATAATTCCAATATCATATCTTCAAATAATAATCTATAATTAAGCCCTGATTTTACATTTGACTTTCTTCTATTCAACAGTATTAAAGTTAAAGGAACTAGCTGCAACTTTATTATTGCCAAATACGTATTTTTTTAAAAAAAAGAAAATTCAAATATGTAATTAATTCATTGTTCTGGTCCTTTGTCAAATATCCAATAACTATGGGGAACAATGCCAAGAAATAGGAACGTTATTATTTTGTTTTACCTTCCATATTGGGACATAATGCCTGGTGGAAAATATGCTGTATAACAGCCTCCAGAATATTGTTCTGTAGACCAGTTCTTTTCTTCATAATGCACTGGCTGCAAGAATAAACCAAGATGAGAAGTAAAGTAAACTTTTTAAAAGATGTTGGCAGGATTAAAATTGGGATTACTAAGTATTAATTACATATCAACTGAAAGCAGATTCATATCAACTGAAAAGTACTAGGTTAAACTTCATAGGCTGCTTGCTGATAGAATCTATCTGAACAATTTGATTCAGTTAGATGTCATGGTTCTTGGCCACTGAATAAACAAAAGCTTTATTTGGCCTTCAATCTCCCAAGAATTAGAATATAATGTTTATTGTTTTAACTTTTTAATGAAGAGAATCTGTAATTTTCAGAACTCACACTCTTTTCACATATTACAGACCCATGGTGAAGAATCAGAAGTTATATCCAATACATTCAGCAAGTGATATTTTCCCCATTACGGTATTTTGATTTTGAAAACAGACTATCAACCTACAATTTAATCTGTTGTAATCTGAAACCATATTTATTTTAAAAGTAAGGTAGTCTTGTTCACTGACTTCAAAAAGAGTAGATATTTCTAGTGAGTTCCCGTAAATGTGAGGAATTGTGGATAGGGGGTAAGTAACAAAAGAGAAAGTAACCATGAGCAAGCAAGAAAAAGAAGACACCTTTATTGTCTTGTAAATACCAAATTAATCCAAATTCCAAGAAAGAAATATTTCAAATAATTCAGATATAATAAAATAACTGTAAATGAGATTGTAAATTCTTGCAAGATTTGGTATTTGCCTTAAGAGTGCCAATAAAGATACTTCACGGAAGACTGTTTAATTCTAATATCCTTATATTTGCTCAACTCTGAGCTGCTCTACACCAGCAAATGGCTTTACAATTTTAGAAAAATTGTTCTTTTTCTACTGCAAAATACAGAATCTTAAAGAGAAAGGGCAGAGGTTTATAGAGCAGTGGGGACACTGCTATGGACAGAATATAATTTGGGTACAATTCAAAGCTTTGGAAGTTGCATGAATATTACATTTGTTCAACAATATAATGTCCCATATTCTTTAAAATTTTAAGTATTGTAAAATCCAGGAATGTTGCTGTAGGATTTAGCTCCCTTTGGATAAATGGGCCTTTGTTCATCAATCTCCATAGATGATTCACCCAGATTAATTTAGTCAACTTTTGCACAGAATGCTATGAAACCATGAATCTAGACAATATCAGGAACTATCAAGAAGCAGTTTTAACTCAAACATCAGAACTGTTGAAGACCAGTAACAAAGGAAACGCCTCCCAAACACCTTGGGATTATGTTGTGCAATGGGGAAAGAACAATTTATATAAACAATATAATCAAATTTAGCAGAATCCTTATTAGGGTAGGATTGGAGGAAATGAACAGAGCTAGCATATTTACCAAAATTACACTCTTTGATGTAGCTCACATGATTATATACTGGTAGGTCTAGGGACAGAGTTATGAAAAAGTTAGTGGTTGACTTAAATGTGCTGTATGAATTCAGTCAATGGACGCAAAAAGATAATAACAAAATGATCAGATAGCTCTCCAAATCCAAATGCTATGAGTCTATGACCAAACACTACCTCTCATTTTCAGCAGCCTAGCCAAAGCTATTGTTAGATTTTATTAGATTTTATCTATTATTAGATTTTAACTGTTTTTATTGTTGTATTTATTCCTACTGTTAGCCACTGTTAGCCTACTGTTAGCCACTGGAGTGAGTAGTTGGTAAGTAAGTAAGTAAGTAAGTAAGTAAGTAAGTAAGTAAGTAAGTAAACAAACAAATAAACAAACAAACACTCACAATTTTCTGTCAAACTCCTCTGTCTCTAAGACATTCTAGGCACCACACTACTTTGGTTAAGCCCTGACTTTTTGTTCTAAGTAGGCTTAGTCAATTATCAAGATGGTTAACCGCATAATAAAAAGCTATTCTTTTTGACTGTCCCAAAGAACCAGTACTTCCATTTTTTTTGTCTGCAGCATGAACTTCAAATCCTTGCTCCACTTTTCTATCAGCCCACATCTTCTATTGTGTATCTGATGCTTCAGAAAAACATTGATGCATTACTAGTTCAGGATTTTATTTAAAAGGCTGAATTAAATGTTTTAAATATATTTTGAGCATGCATTCTAAAAATGCATCTAGTATGACCACAATTTATCTAGTATAACACCCATCTGAATAATGAGACACCTAAGTACAATTTCAGGAAAGCCAACTATGCCAATCTCTCAATTCTTAACTGGCAAACATTATTTTCAAAGTGCAACACTATTGATGATCTCTACAACACATTCTTACTCCAAATTAAAAGTCTTATCAGACTACATGTACCACTAACATCAACCGAAGGTAAAAGGAAAAATAATTTACCTGTCTCAATAAGGAAACTACAAACAAAAAAAAGATCTCTCTGGCGTAAGAACAAAAAAGTCCAAGTAACCAACTTCAAAAGCCGCTACAAAAGCATATGCCAGTGAATAAAAGCAGAATGTCTCAACTATCATAGCAAACAAGAGGAAAACCTCCTTCGCACTAAATCTAACCGTGCCTTCTACAACTTCGTCAACAACAAACTCAAAGACTCTAGACCTATCCCACCTCTCAAAGGACCCAACAACAAAGAATACCATGATGGTCCATCCAAAGCCAACCTCTTCAACTCTTTCTTTGGCTCTGTCTTTGTTAATAGTAACAGCTCATCCCCCATCTTCACAAATCGCACCTCTAACCCACCGACCAAACCCAAATCGACTTCACTATAGACCGTGTTGAAAAAGCAATACGAGATCTCAAACCTTCCCTATCAGTCGGACCTGACGGTCTTTGTGCATACTTCCTAAAACAGTTTTCCTCTGCTATAGCCGAACCTCTAAGCATTATATTCCAAAAATCCTTCAGGACCAGCACACTTCCCAAGCTATGGTCAAAAGCACTAGTCATCCCCATCTTCAAAAAAGGGGATCCTTCTCTCATTGATAGCTACAGACCAATATCACTATGCTGCGTCTCATGTAAAGTCATGGAATCAATTATAAATCAATCAATTACTCTTCACTTAGAATCTAATAATCTACTCTCTAACAAACAATTTGGATTCAGAAGGAAATTATCTTGCAACCTACAACTACTTCACTGCAAAAACATATGGACTACCCACCTAGATCAAGGAAAATCTATTGATGCAATTTATATCGACTTCTGCAAAGCCTTTGATTCAGTGGTCCATGACAAACTACTCCTAAAACTTAAATCCTATGGCATCTCAGGATTCCTTCACAGCTGGATTACAGCATTCCTGTCAAACAGACAACAAGTTGTTAAATTGGAAGTACCATTTCCACCCCGTCCCTGTTAAAAGTGGTGTTCCCCAAGGCAGCGTGCTAGGACCTACTCTTTTCATTCTTTACATCAACGACTTCTGTGATCATATTATAAGCAACTGTGTTCTTTTTGCCGATGATGTAAAACTTTTCAATACCACAGACAACATAACTATTCTCCAAAAAGACCTTGACTTCATCTCAGATTGGTCTAACACTTGGCAACTTCAAATATCATCTAGCAAATGCTCTGTTCTCCACATCGGCAAAAAGAATCCGAACCTCATATACAAACTAAATAAATAAAATCCCCACGCAGTAAAAGACCTTGGAATACTAATATCAAATGACCTAAGTGCCAAAGCCCACTGCAACAATATTGCCAAAAAGGCTTCTAAAATTGTCAACCTGATCCTACGTAGCTTCTGCCCCAGCAATCTCACACTACTCACCAGAGCTTACAAAACTTTCGCCAGACTCATCCTCGAATACAGCTCATCTCTCTGGAACCCACACTGAATTTCGGACATCAACATCCTAGAAAAGGTCCAATGATACTTCACCAGAAAAGCCCTTCACTCCACCACTCGAAACAGAATACCCTACGAAACTAGACTTACAATTCTGGGTCTAGAAAGTTTAGAACTACGATGCCTTAAACATGATCTAAGTATTGCCCACAAGATCATATACTGCAACATCCTGCCTGTCAACAATTACTTCAGCTTCAACCACAATAACACAAGAGCACGCAACAGGTTCAAACTTAATATCAACCGCTCCAAACTTGACTGTAAAAAATATGACTTTAGCAATCGAGTTGTTGAAGCATGGAACTCATTACCAGACTCCGTGGTGTCAATCCCCAACCCCCAACATTTTTCCCTTAGACTTTCCACGGTTGACTTCTCCAGATTCCTTAGAGGTCAGTAAGGGGTGAGCATAAGTGCAGTAGTCTGCCTTCCGTCCCCTGTCCAATTGTCTCTCCTATATTTTATATATCTTTTCTCCCATTCATATATCCTTCCTCTACTCTTCGTTGATGTATTCTATTTTCATATCTCTTCTTCTATCCCTTCCCTGATATTTACTACTACACGTTTTTATTCTCTTTAACTTTCAATTTGTATTGGACAAAATAAATAAATAAACAAAATAAATAAAATGTTGTAACAATCAATACTCCACCAATTTAAATGTTCTTCTTCCTTACATGTAAAGCTTCTTCTGATCCTAGCACTTTAGCGTACAATTCACAGATTTTTTTCTTTCTGTAGGAAGGATGAAATGTTGAAAACTAATCTAAATTCATAATTAGCTTTTAAAGTAACATCACAAGACATTCAATTTGGGAGTAGAGAAATGAGATAAACAAATAATGCAGTTAAACCAAAATAGAATACAGTACATAATTCCAAAAATATTTATTCTAAACTACAGCAAAATTTACACATTTTTAACATATTGAGTTGGAGTACTGTTGGGGAGGAGTACTTTAGAAATGGTTACATTTTGTCTTGTGTCTCTTTACTAAAACTCTATGGTTATGTAATGAAATTCAGGGTTACTAAAACTCTATGGTTATGTAATGAAATTAAGACTCTCCAAAATTTTTCAAAATTTCCCACCAATTTCCCACCTCTCTTGATTTATTCTGATCCTTAGGAACTAAGTTTTGAGTTTTGGAAACCTGGATTAATAAGTTGTTATGAAAAATTACTATCTTTCAACAAAGGTAGAAAACAATACTTTAATGGTATATTAACACAGAATTAATTATTCTGAGAGAATGAAAAACAAATATTTAAATAAGAAAAACTTGCAAAATCCATTGATTCTTACCTCTCTTCTTTGCTAACGTTTGCTAGTCCAAAGGCTTTTCTTGCAAGAATAAATCTAAATATAAAAAGAATTTTCCATCAGAGTTACATAAATGAATATAGATCCCCATGCAACACATATGAACAATAATACTGCTCAAAGAAAAAAATACTGTGCAGTGGTACCTCTACCTAAGAATGCCTCTACTTAAGAACTTTTCTAGATAGGAACTGGGTGTTCAAGATTTTTTTGCCTCTTCTTAAGAATCATTTTCTACTTAAGAACCTGAGCCTGGAAAAATTTCCCAGGAAATTTGAGAGCGACACGAAGGCCCGGCCAGTTTCCTGCCATTCCCCCTTTAATCCCAGCCATCTTGGGCTTTTCTGGGCTGCCAGAGGAGCCTTTCAGCGGTGCTTAAGGAGGCTTTGGCAGTCCAGAGCGAATGAAGCATTATCCTTTCTCTGGGTGCTTGGAGAGGGAATAAACCTCTGACAGCACCCAGAGAAAAGAAACGCTCCCTTCGCTCTGGGCTGCCCAGAGTGAACGGAGTATTTTTCTTTCTGTGGGTGCTTGGAGAGGGAATAAACCACTTTGCTGTGGTGACCCCCTCGCGCTGCCTCCCATACAAAGCGAGTGAGTGAGAGTAAAGGGGAGCCCTTCAGCATGGGAAGGAAGAGGAAACAGGTACAAGCAACAGCAACAGCCGCTTTTTGGTAAAAGGAGTGGGAGGTTTCCCCCTCTCGCCTGCCTGGGTTTCTCTCTCTGGTGCCATATATGTGAGGCAGCCTCACACTGGGTATATGGGATGCGCGTGCTCCTTTTCGCTTCCTCACAGTCCCTCTTTTTTTTTTAAGCCTTAAAGTTTTGGATTTTTTTGATTCCTCTTACCTCACCTTCTCCCTTCAGAAGTGACTGTCGTTGTCGTCCTCCTCCTCTTCTTCCTCATTCTCTTCCCACCCAAATTCTGAGTTTTTATTTCTTTCCTAATGGGTTTTCACGCATTACAGTATTTGCTTTTACATTGATTCCTGTGGGAAAAATTGCTTCTACTTACAAACTTTTCTACTTAAGAACCTGGTCACAGAATGAATTAAGTTCTTAAGTAGAGGTACCACTGTATCTTGAAAATATGACCAATCTAGTTTTTGCCTGGCACTTATTCAAGTACATATATGGCAGAAAGTCAAATGCTAACCATTGTAGCTGGGGTTCTCAAACTGTATAGTGAGACCTTCCCCTTTCCCAGGATAATAGGCAAATAGTTTATTTGGGCTTGAAATCAGGTCAAAATGTGTGAGAAGAGAAGAATCAATTCAACATCCATGGTAGAAGGAAGCTTTCAGTTGCACTATCCCCCTTATGCCAAGCAGCTGCAGAAGGATAGTCGGCTTTGCACATCCCTTTGAATAATAGGTATAAAACTGTGAGAGTGAAGGGCCATTGCCAGGAGCATGGATCCTTCACCACTGTCTGCAGGTAGAACCTCTTGCCTCCCAGTGGAGCAGCCTGGTAGATTAGGGCTATCCCAATGCTTCTTAATTGAACTTCCACCTCATGATCTCATTCTGGAATCAAGATCAGTGGAGAACCTCAAGCAGCTGATTCTACTTTATCACTGGAGGCAATTCAAGTCAGCAAGACTCTACAAATCATCCCCACCTCCACCACTAACACCTCTGAGCCACACAGTCATAATCAGCAAAGGAGTGGCAATTTAGCCAGCAATGGAGAAGAGGAAAAGACTCGATGCTTAGCCAGACTTAGCTGGCCTTCTTTTTGATATCTGGTCTATGGGAGGCCTGTTCTGCATGGCAGTTTTCATAGGGTACTGACTTTGTGCTGCAAAGTAGGGATATCTTTTTGTGCATGTGTGGGAGTGTGTGGATGCACATGCAATGAAAAGGAAAGGAAGTGGGAGAATCTACAGGGAAGAAAGTGAAGCAGTGGCGTCAGTATCTGGAGGCAATGCTGTGTCTGTTTTCAAAGAAACTTCAGAAGAAGACCTCAACAACACACGAGTACACAACAGATTCAAACTTATTGTAAACCGCTCCAAACTTGACTTCAAAAAGTACGACTTTAGTAATCAAGTGGTCGAAGCATGGTACTCACTACCAGACTCTGTAGTGTCATCTCCCAACCTTAGACTTTCCACCATTGACCTCTCCAGATTCCTAAGAGGTCAATAAGGGGCATGCATAAGTGCACCAGCGTGCCTTCCGTCCCCTGTCCTATTGTCTCTTTATGTTTTACTAGCCTCATGTATATGAATACTATTATTTCTAATGTTTTTCTAATCTTTTATTCATGTATATTAATATGATTGTATGTTCACATACCTACATTATGTACTAGACAAAACAAATAAAATAAAATAAATAAATAAATAAATAAAATAAGACCCCTTTAAGGTGCTACTATTGGGCATGGAGTTTAAAATGATGGTGTTCAATCTGAAAAGACAGTAACATTAGCATATGTATTTTTCCTCACTTCCTGTGTAATTGATACAAAGACATTCTGCAGCATGACATGAAATATATATTTATTTCCCAGCAATGTTAGGAATTGAAGTAGAGAACCTTGTCTCAGACAGAACAGCTGTGTAGAAACAGCATCAAGCCTACCAAGAAATACAGACACAAACTGTTATTAAAACACAAGTTATTTACTGCTAGTAAAAACTTTTAATATTTTCTTAATGGTGGTGTCTGTTTAAAGTTTGTGAAATCATAAATAAGTCTTTTTGGTGTGCCAGCTCCTAATTAATGTCTTAATAACTGCGCAGAGTCAAAGCACAAAGCAAAGCAAGCAGTTCAAATAAATTAGTGTATCAGATTTTTCTTCACTTTAACATACAAACCCTGGAGGTCATTAGCATCTGAAAAAAATGCCATTTGAAATTCACAAAAAGCCAAGCAGGATTTGCAAAGGACAGGACCAGACCTGGAATGAACTAGGTTGACTACTGCACTGAAGAATGGCATGGCTAAGCCTTAAATAGTCCAAGGGCGTTGCCAATTAGCCTGCATCTCTATTCACAAAGAGATCTCCTTCTGCATAGCCACTCTTGCCTTCTAACAGCCCTGCGTGCCCTAGCATTAAGAAGAGGCACCTCATCTTCTCCTGAATCACTCACGTGCACCTCGGGAGGTACAGAAGGCCCTGGTTGGCTTTCAGCCTCTGACACCATATCTTCTCTGATCTCCTCACTATCAGACTTGGGTGCCAGGTACATGGGCTAATGGTACCATGCCACAACCACTGCTTGATCCTTGGGATCCATGACCAGCTGCGTGGGAAATGGATGGGCCACAACAAGCTGTTGTATGTTTTATGTAGAGTTCAATGAGTCCAATTAGAAATGGTAAAACCTAATATTACTGAAGGAAAAAAGACAGCACTGAGAACACACATGTTCTCAAGTTTTTAGGACTCAAAGCTATAAGCAAATTTTCATTACAACTTTATTCATATTTGGTAGCCAAACACATAAATGCTAGATTTCTTACCCCATAAGAGCAGGAATAGATCCATCTGGTTTAGTATCATCTAATGTTGCTGAAATAGGAGCATCGTCATCCAGAATAATTGTGGCACCACAGAAACCTGACAGAAAAATAAAATGAGGACAGCCAACACAAAAATTCAATTCAGAGCATAATTTATTTTATAAGCATTTTCAGTGGTCTCTTTTTTATGACTGCTCATATTATGTGGTGTTTGATCAGAAGGTATTAGAATATTCTTTAAAAAGTGTCATAAAACAGATTCCATTCATACCCAACTTCTTCCAGAAGGCTTCTTTGTAGTACATCATGCATTTAATGACAGAACCCATTGGGAGGCGCTGGATTAATTGGTTTCTTATTGTTGGCAGTTCTGGAGTGAAATGAATCTTTCCAGTCAATATTGGTGGAATGGCACTGATGATATATTTGCCCTGTTAAATACACCATAGGCAACCTTTGACACATTTTGAAAATTATTTCTATATTTCAATTCATTTTGGACTAAATTTATTTTTGAAATTGCAATTGGAAATAAATGAGTTGCTCCTCCTCTTTCTCTTTCTCTTTCTCCTTCTCCTCCTCCCGCCTCCTCTACAGCCCACACTCATTCTGTTTTTTTAAAAAAGACAATTCCAACCACTTCCCTTTTAAAATGAAAAAAAATTCCTGTATTGGGCAATGATCTCATATACTTTCACCCTTTCCTTTCTCAGTCTAGCTTTCCTAAAACAAAGCCTCAAGTCCCAACCAAATTCATTTATTACTTTAAGTAAATTTATAAAGCTGCAACTCACTTTCAGTGGCTTCGGGTGGCTTATAAAGATAAAAACCCAATATAAAAAATAGCAGCAACAATCCCCTACCTTCTTAGTAATAACAGTCAATCAAATAAGCCAAATAAGCCATTTGATATGAGCTCTATTCCAATTTTGGTTCCCCAGGCCTATTAGCAAAACCAGATCTCACTTGTTAAACTAAGGACCAATCTTATCAGGGGTGATGTTTGTTTGTTTGTTTGTTTGTTTATTTATTTATTTATTGTATTCGTATGCCGGCCCTACAGCACCCTACAGAGTAACAGAACTGGCAGGGACCTTGTAGTCATCTAGTCCATTCCCCACCCAAGCAGGAGACCCTACACCATTTCTGACAGATGGCAGTCCAGTCTCTTCTTTTGAAAGCTTCCAGTGATAAAGCTCCCACAACTTCCAAAGGCAAACTGTTCAATTGGTTAATTGTTCTCATTGTCAGAAAATGTCTCTTTATTTCTATTCCTTGATCAGTTTCCATCCATTATTCCTTTTCTGGCCTTCAGGTGCTTTGGAAAATAGCTTGACCCTCTCCTCTCTGTAGCAGGAGTACTAAAACACTGCTTCAAGTCCTGGAACATTCCTTGGTTTTTTAAAATATTATTTTATTATTATTATTATTAATAATAATAATTAGATTTGTATGCTGCCCTTCTCTGAAGACTCGGGACGATTCACAAGACATAATATAAAATAGAGAGTATAGCCGCCCCGAGTATAGCCGTCCCGAGTCTACGGAGAGGGGCGGCATACAAATCTAATAAATAAGTAAGTAAGTAAGTAAGTAAGTAAGTAAGTAAGTAAGTAAATAAATAAATAAATAAATAAATAAATAAATCTAATTAATTAAAAACTACAAGCTAAAACCCCAAAATATTAAAATCAGTCAGCCAATTCAATCATAATTAGTGATGGGTAAACCCAATGGTGTTCGGGTTCAGTAAGTTCAGATGAACTTCACGTAAAATTCAGCCAAACCCGAACGGTTCATGGTGCAAAGCTCCGCCCCCGGAATCCCATCATTTTTTAATTTTATGGATTTTTTATTTTTATTTATTTTTATTTTTACGAAAAAGGACGTCGCAGTGGCGCCGCAAGCAAAAAGAGGTCCTTTCACATGAAAATAAAAACTTTTATTTTTCCATGAAAAGACCTCCCTTTGCTTGTAGCGCCG
The DNA here is from genome assembly GCF_031021105.1 of Erythrolamprus reginae. Classification (NCBI taxonomy): domain Eukaryota; kingdom Metazoa; phylum Chordata; class Lepidosauria; order Squamata; family Dipsadidae; genus Erythrolamprus; species Erythrolamprus reginae. The sequence continues at coordinate 67,205,467 of NC_091953.1, forward strand.
CTGCGGCATTCTTTTTCATAAAAATAAAAAAAAGAGTACATTAAAAGACCTCTCTTTGAAGGAGCTGGGAAATCCCGCCCATGAAGAGATTCCGGGGGTGGAGCTTTGACGTCATGTACACCGGCAGGTTGCTAAGGATGCCAAGGTGATCGCTTCCTGGATTCCATGGAATCCAGGAAGTGATCACTTTGGCGTCCTTAGCAACCTGCCGGTATACGTGACGTCAAAGCTCCGCCCCTGGAATCTCTTCATGAGATTCCCCAGCTCCTTTTGTGCCTCCCTCCAAGCCTCCCAACCGGCTGATAGCTCCCTGGTGTTTGCCTTCCTCCGCCGCCACCAGCGCCCAGCTCCTCCTCCTCTTCTCAGCAGATGACAGCCGGGCGGTGGCTTTTGCGGTGTTCGGCACGAACGCCGTACTAAAGCACAATTTTAAAAAAATTCGGGTTCGGGTCCTCCATGACGAACACCACAAAATTCAGTACGGTCCCGAATTGTATGGGTTTGGTTCGCCCAACACTAATCATAATCATACACCACAATTTTCTTGCAGACATTTTATTACCCAAACTAGGTAACATCATCAGTGCTAGTAAGAAGTGGGGTTTGCTCTGTTTATAAATTAGTAGCTTGCCCTTTCAGTGTTGCTGGGAGCAGTCTTAGAGATTCTTTCTTTGGGCTGTTTATTGTTAATTTGTTGGCAGTTTCTTGGTTGGGATATTGTTTATTTGATTGTTAGTGTGATGTTATTCTTAGAGTTAATCTATGCTCATCTGGGTGTTGATTGATGGTGGAGAGGTGTTTGGATCTTTCTGTTCCCCTTTTGGCTAGCTGATTACCTCTTCTGCATAGTTTTTATTTTTGCATAACATGGCTAAGTTGTCAGAGTGCCAGGCTTCTAGAAACACTCTGACAAATTAGCCATCAAGAGATACATAGAAATAAACAATAACTATAGACTATGTAAAAGTGAAAATCAACTAGCCAAAAAGGGAACAATCAAGCTCAGAGAGTATCAAGGATCCCTCATATTATAGCTTTCTGGATATATTTATTAAAGCTTTCATTAATGCAATATTTATACTGATATAAAATGAAAGCTACAACTATTGTACTGATAGTCCAGTGGTGAAATGTCAGAAGCCAATTACACACACACACACACAGTTACATATTTTTTACTGATAATTGAAAAGGAAGAGAGCCTAATATTGATCTATTTTGAGCATGTTATGTTCTCGTCAGAGACATACCCTTTCTGAGATTTGAAGAGCATAGTTGTAGACTATTAAAAAAAAATTATCTGCCTTGGAAATGGCCCCTGGGTGGGGGAATTTCAGGGAGATTTCGACAGAAAATCAATATACTGTATATATATTCCTATATATATATGGCTAGCTGATGAGGCCAGAACAAGGCCAAAATAGCGCTATCCTAGTCTCCCTTAATTTTAAAAATTCAGCAAAAACATGTGATACATATATATACCTTAAATATCTCGTGGTTCAATGTCTTCACAATGATATCAGCACCTGACTGGTCAATATGGATTACAGGGCTCTTGAGTATAACTTTATCTCTGAGTAATTCTGCTATCTTTTCTGTAATTTGTCCAGAACCTCCGATAAATTTTCTCTCCTAGGAACAACAAAGGTATCATCAAAATAGAGAGACAGCGTTGAGGCATATAACTGGTACAATGTAGCTGAGAGGAGGATACCCATTAAATAAGATTTTCAAATAATCATTTAAAGGGATTGGACCGCAAAATATAATTCTCTATCCCAGGGGTGTCAAACTCAATTTCTTAAAGAATGTGGTTGATTTGAGGAGGGGGGCTCCTGAATGACTGGGTGTGGCCAACTGGCTGGGCATGACTAGCTTGACGCCACTCCCCCAACTGCTGGCATGTTTCCTCTTTGCACTAGCCCGATGTTTCTGCTTCGCATTGGGCATACTGGGTTAAAGCCATGCTGGCCTGATGTTTCCTCTTTGCATTGGGTAAGACTGGGCCGAAGCAATACCCGTTAAATTTTCTAGGACAGCCCCAAGGACCGGATCCGACCACATCATTGACCAGATTTGGTCCACAGGCCTTGTGTTTGACACCCCTGCTCTGACCTATACTAGAGGAGTTGCAACAAAGAAGTTCCAGTTGGCTGTTGGCACTTATCTTATATTTTATCTTTGCTTTTATTTGGATATGATTGTTTTTAATGTTTTGGATACCACCTAGAATTCTTTGGTGGAGTAGAGAGAAGTATGGCTGGCAAGTAAATAAATATAGAATGGGATATGGGATGGAAAGATATCTGTTTAAACCTATGAGGGTGATGAGCTATTAAATTTGTTTATACGTGATGAAGATTGTAAGTCACGTCGTATATTTCTTTATTATATGGTATTTACCTTTCTCTCACCCCCCCCCCCAGTACCTTCTATTTATTCTTTCCATTCTATTTTATATCTCCACATTTAGTTTGTGTTTTATTGCTATAATTAAAATTGCTAATAACAATTATTTTGTATGGGATTTTTGAATATTTGGATAATGGTTGTAACCATAGAAACTAAACAATATAATTACTATATGGTCACAGCCATATTGTACTGAATAGACTTGAATAAGGCTTGTTATAATATTAATCTAATTTCAGGAGAAATCTAAGAATGCTGCCAATAAATAAAATTTTCATTGATTATTCCAGATTTGGGTGTCTGCAGGGGGAAGCTAATGAAACTCAAGATAGCAGTCACCACTGACTTTTTTGACTTTCCACAATGGGCACCTGTTTCCACAACTGAAAAGCTACTCTAAATTTTGGGAAATTGTTCTTCGTTATACTTTAAAACTCTACCTATTATACAAATGCAGAATCATATTCATTCATTTTGAACTCTCAAAAGGAAGGACAAATGAATCATTTGCTTTACCTGACCTCCGTTGGTTACGGTAAAAATCCTGGTAGTTCCCCCACAAAGCTTCACATACCACAGGAACCAGAGAGCAGAGACTTCATGTGTCTCGGAAGTGACATTGACATTGACAAAGAGTGTAGCGAAGTCCCTGACAGTTCTGTATGCAATCCGAAGGCAGACACAACATATTAATTTTATCTTGTTAAGAAATGAAATAAATTGGAAAACCATTTTAAGAGTGTGTTTCCAAGGCGAGGTATGTTACATAAATGATAGTTTCCCTTACACACTACTTATACAGGGTATAACTGTGTAATGAGTGTTTCACAGTATATTGCTATTACTATATCCTGAGATGCTCTTATTTTGCTAAATATAGAAGGATTCACAATTCAATGCTTGGGGACACTTAAATTGCAGCAGCACAAGAAAACATCATGTAGGAGTAGGTGGTATTCCAAATTCATTCTCCTCTGAGCAACTGGTTTGTGTAGTAGCAAAAACCTGGAAATAATGGATTCTGCACAGACTATATATTCAATATCTGCAGTATGCAATGCTCTTTGCTTTGGGGAACATTCTGTTTTATGTTACTACCAAATAATCATTCTCCCTTTTCCAAATGGAGCCTTATTAAGCTTATATCATGAATATCATTAATAGGTGAAAACAATTATTGGCTTCTTCTTTAATGGGTAAAAGAATGCCCAGTAAGAAATCTGCCATATTCCTTGCTGAGAGTGCCTCTCTTGGAATAGTGTGATATTTATTCTAGCACCACTCCGTTCTTGGTCTTAATGATTTTTTGAACATGCTGTTCAAAGGTCAAGTACAGCTTACACCTCCACTGAACGTTCAATAACTTGATTTACCCTAGATCAATCCTTCAAATTTGACTATGATTATAATTTTCTGTTTCCATTATATTTATTTTTTGGCATGTTTAATTAGGTTGCAAACTGAAAAGGTGATAGTAGCTTATGGTTCCTGACTTTCTAATAAAAATGTGTGAATACATTCAGATATTATGGGAAATGCAGCTTTTTATTTCAGTTTTCAGCCAGTTTCAAAGTCCTCAAGATTACAAATCTGGAAAAGCCTTCTTCACATCAATCACAAGTTGAAAACTTTCGGCAAAACAAGATGGAAATCATGGAAGGGAATGAAAAACCATATGTGAGTACCAGGGGAATGCATCCTTAGATAGAGCATATCTTCTCTATGTTTGAAACATGAAATATTTCAAAATAAACTATTAATCCTACTTTTATTACAAAGGACCTGACAGTGGCTATGCTCAGAATATGCAGAATGCCAGCAAAACTTAAGTAATTACAATATTAGATAATATTGTTATTTCTGATCAAAGCTTTGACATCACCTAGAGTCCGGAAGAAGTTGGGCGGATTATAAATCGCAAAAATAAATAAATAAAATCAGTGACAACAGTCTGAAACTCAGTAGCTAGATAGATATATAGAAAATCCAATATATTTTATTGAATAAAGCTACCATATTTTTCAGAGTATAAGATGCACCTTTTCCCCCACTAAAAGAGGCTGAAAATTTGGGTGCTTCCTACACTCTAAATGTAGCTTTTACTAAGCTTTTTTTCAACCCTAAGAAGGTGTTAACAGTGAAGCAAATAGCTAAGCCAGGTGTCCCCAAACTTGGCAACTTTAAGACTTGTGGACTTCAACTTCCAGAATTCTCCAGCCAGGGATGCTGGCTGAAGAATTCTGGGAGTTGCAGTCCACAAATCTTAAAGTTGCCAAGTTTGAAGATCTCTGAGCTAAGTGATCTTTCCTTTGCCTGCTTTTTTCATTTCTGTTCCCTCTGACAATCAGCTGTGTGATCTTCTGCCTTTTTTTTAGCCCTAACAAGGTGCTAACAAGTGAAGTGGTCTTCCCTTTGCTGCTTTTCTCCTTGTTTCTCTCTCTAAAAAGAGAGAGAATTGAAGTGTTTTAGAAATTGTTTTTTATCCCCAACTAGGGGATAAAAAGCAAACACTAGCGTTCAAAACCAGCAAACTAATGTGCTGAAGCTGACCAGACTAAGGATTAGCCAGATGAATACCTAATAGGCAAAATTCCCCCCACACCCCATTTTCCTCCCCCAAAACTAAGGTGCGTCTTATACTCCAGTCTTACACTATGAAAAATATGGTATATTATAAATTAGTAAGGGTTGTTATTGATTGATTGATGGTTGTATTTATATGCCGCTCTCTCCAAAGGGATTCTGAGTTGCTAACAATCGGAATAAATACAACAACAATAAAAATAGTTAAAATCTAATTAAAAAGTCAATAATAACAATAATATAAAAAAACATACATACTTGCAATCAGCCTAATTCCAGGCCTGTCAGAAAAGTCAGGTCTTAACGGTTTCCCGGAAGACCGGTAGGGTGGAGATAATGCGGATCTCTGGATGCAGTTGGTTCCAAAAGGTCGGAACCACCACAGAGAAGGCTTTTCCCTGAGGTCTCACCAGTCAACATTGTTTGGTGGATGGGACCTTGAGAAGGCCAACTCTGTGTGCCCTTACTGGCCGCAGCGAGGTATGAGGGAGGAGGCAGTCCCATAAATAGTCTGGCCCTGAGCCATTTAGGGCTTTAAAGGTGATAACAACAGCTTGAATTGCATTCAGAGATCGACTGGCAACCAATGCAGCGCATGTAAAGTAATATGGGCGTACCTTGGTACACCTGTCATTGCACGTGCTGCTGCATTCTGCACCAGCTGAAGTTTCCGAACGCTCCTCAAGGGTAGCCCCATGTAGAGCGCATTGCAATAGTCAAGACTATTGATGAGGGTGTGAGTGACTGTGCAGAACACCTCCTGGTCTAGGTAGGGGCACAACTGGTAGACAAGATGGACTTGTGCAAAAGCCCCCTAGCCACAGCTGAGAGATGTTGTTCTAGCCTCAGTTGTGGATCTAGGAGGACACCCAAGTTGCGAGCCTTATCCAAGGGGGAAATTTCTTCCCCTCCCAGTACCAAAGATGGTAATCAGGAATTTTCTTTCTTCTTCAATGGAAGACCAATACAGTCACAATGTTATCATTTAAGTCTGTATATGCGGTAACATTCTAATGTAAGATTGGATATACGATTGTTATGCAATTGATTATCTTCACCTTGGGAAAAAAGGGAATATAGAAAAACCAATGAATTATGTAGTATGCATGATGTGCAGAAAGCTAAAAAATGGCCATATAGTAGTAAGAGTATAACTGAAGATAGATCACTTACTTTGTCCAACAATGTTTGTCAATGAACTGTTTCATTGAAATATTGTCCAACTCTTTAGCATGTGGTGCATCCCATGGTGCTTCAGCAGGAATCTAAAAACAAACCAAATATGTAAGTTTGTTTGCTGATTTTCTTTTCATGAATCAATAGCCTCAGTCCTTTGTCCTTGCAATATGGTCATAAAAAGAAACAAGCCCAACTATGTTACAAAGTTAAATCACCTAGCTCTGGGGTTTTTTAAACGGAGAGAGAATATTGAATATGAAACACAACTGTTTTAATACAATGCACGATCATATCTTCAAATTAATTCACCCTTATAAGCATCTATATTTAATACAAAGTATATTTTAATGTTGATTACAAAAATTACCTATAGCTGAATTTTTTTGTTATTTTATAAATACAGTTGGTCCTTGCTTACTTGGTCAGCCTCAGTCAGTCACCATTTGAAGTTGAATAGTACTGAAAAAATAATTTTACGTATCCATATCTAGGAAGCAGCATTTCTCAGCCATGAGATTACCATCACAGTCAGGTTTTCCTGTGTCTTACTTGTGTTTCTTCCCTCTCCTTCCCTTGCAGGATGCAGGAAGGGATTTCAAGAGTATCAACAGACACATAATGGAAAACAAAAGCAATTATTCCAGGCTGTTTGCATTATGTGCTTATGTCTGCTGGCCCCAGCACATTGCTTTCAATGTGCATTCCTCACTGTGTGTCTGCTTACTCTCTTGAAATCCCTTTTGAATAACAGAGTTGGAAGGGACCTTGTAAGTCATCTAGTTCAACCCCTTGCTCAACATGAGACCTGTACCATTTCTGACAAGTTGCAGTCCAGTCTCTTCTTGAAAACTTCCAGCGATAAAGCACCCACAGTTTCTGAATGCAAGTTGTTCCATTGGTTGATTGTTCTCACTGTCAGAAATTTTTTCCTTATTTCTAGGTTGAATCTCTCCTTGGTCAATTTCCATCCATTATTACTTGTCTGGCCTTTGGGTGCTTTGGAAAATAGGTTGATCCCCTCCTCTCTGTGGCAGCCCCTCAAGTACTGGAACACTGCTATCATATCACCGTGGTCCTTCTTTTCACTAAACTAGCCATGCCCAGTGTTTGCAACTGTTCTTCATATGTTTTAGCATTCAGTCCCATAATCATCTTTGTTGTTCTTCTCTGAACTCTTTCTAGAGCAGAGGTGTCAAACTTCATTTCATTGAGGGCTGTGTCAGGGTTGTGTTTGATTTCCGAGGGCCAGAGGCGGCATGGCTGGGAATGGGAGTGTCATATGCGATTTGTGTCATGGGCACCTGTGGTAGCCAAGTGCTAATGTAGGACATCCCTGAGAACTTCCCCCACTCTCATTATAATCTCCTTCCTTCTTTCCTTCCCTCTTCATTCTCCTTTTTCTTCCTTCTCGTCTTTCCTTATTTTTCCTTCCTTGCTTTCCTCCCATCTTCCCATCTCTTTCTTTGTCTTTCCTCTTTCCCTTTCTCTTTTCCAATCCCTTCTTTATCCTCAAATACAAAAGGGGAAACACTTCTCCTTTTGTTTTGTTTTTAGTTTGTTTTGATAGCCCTCTGCCAATGAAAACAGTGCATGTTCCCCCGTGAGATCCATTTTTGCTGGTGGAGGGCTTCAGGAGGCAGTCACAGCTGAAAATGGGCCTTGGGGGCCATGCATGCCCTCCCAAACTCTGTTTTCGCTTGCAGAGGCATCACAGGCTGATCCTTTGCTGTTTCCAGGGTGGCCCTGTGGGCCAGATGTTAGCACCTTGTGGGCCAGCTCTGGCCTGTGGGCCTTGAGATTGACACCCCTGTTCTAGAGTCTCAACTTATATTTTATGGTGTGGTGACTAAAACTGTAACCGGATGCAGTATTCTAGATGTGGTCTAACTAAGGCTTTATAGTTTGGTATTAGTGCCTGACATGATCTTGATTCAATCCCACTGCTGTTAATGCAGTTTAGGAGGGCATTGGCTTCTTTGTCTGTTGCCACACACTGCTAGATCATATTGAATTGATTGTTCACTAAGACTCCATGATCCCCCTTAGTTACTGTTTTTAAGCCTGGTTTCACCTAACCTGTGTGTGCATTTTTTGGCTTTTCTTGCCTAAGTGTAAGACTTTACTTTTCTTTATGTTGAATTTCATTTTAATAGATAGCATCCAGGTTTAAGTCTGCCAAAATAGATCTTGAGCCTATCATCTAGGACAGTGGTGGCAAACCTTTTTTGGTTCATATGCCAAAAGGGTGTGTGTGGGTGTACTAGCATGCTTGCACGTGCCCATACCCCTTCCCCCAAGCATATGCACCCCCTGTGCTGCTCCCATGCATGGGTACAATCCCCCCTGTATCTGAGCATGTGCGCAGGCCTCACTGAAGCCTGGGATGTGAAAAAACCAGCCAAACAGAAATTTTGGAAAAACATACTTCCGTTCCGCCCATTATGTGTTTTTTGCACTCCGGAGGGTTCAGGGAAGCTTCCTGAAGCCCCAAAGTGCAAAGAAACAGCACAACAGGCAAAGTTTGGAAATGCACTTTTGGTTTGCCACTGTGCTGTTTTTTTGCACTCCAGAGGGCTTAGGGAAGCTTCCTGAAGCCTCAGAGTGCAAAAAAACCCAGTATAGTGGCAAACCGGAAGTTTGGAAAATATACTTCCGGTTTGCCGTTGTGCTGTTTTTGGCACTCTGGAGGGTTCAGAGAAAAATAGCACAACGGGCAAACCGGAAGTTCAGAAAATGCTCTTCCGGTTTGCCATTGTGCTTTTTTTTTTTCACTCTAGAGGTGCTCAGGGAAGGTTCCTGAAACCCCGGTATGCAAAAAACAGCACAAATATTTCTGCCTTTTTAAATACTTGTTGTTAGTGATATACATTTTTTCCTTGTAAGCTTTGATGAAACAATGCAATTTTTTATTTATTGTCCCAGTCAGTTGCATTTATATTCATTATTCCTAGCATACCTCTTTTCCCAGTTTATCCATTGTTCTCCAGAAATTGATGGAATCTAGATATATGAAAGGGTTCCAAGTGGAAGGAAATAGGTCATTCATTGCATAAGAATGTCCCTAAAACAGAAACAATTAACAAGATATAACTAAATTGTTGATTCTTTCCTCTTATATTAGTCTTAAGTTTCCATATATAATAATAAATTTGTAATTATAGTAACTGCAGTCAAATGTCTTTTGCAAATACATTCAGCAGCATTGTATATGCAAATCTAGAAATGAATCTAATACATAGACATAGTCTTTTGTCGTGTGTTCATCCACCTCGGCAGTGGTGAGCAGTCCAGACTCAGCCAAGTCAATCAGAAGGATTGGGGCTTCCAGGACAATATCTGTAAGGAGTTCGGACTAAGGGCACCTGCTTAAAGTATCCGCATTACCGATGGCTTTTCATGGCCGATAGGAGTAGGCCAAAATGGGGAGATAGTGCAGCTGTAGTGGGGTGGTCCCCAGCAAGTAACCTCAGAAGCAGCTTGTGGTCCATAACCGAAACAAAATCCCTCCCAAACAAATATTTGTGGAATATTTTAATGCTGGCAACTAAAGCCAAAGCCTCCTGGTCTAGCTGGCTATAGTTCCATATTGCTGAAAAGCAAAACAGAGTTATTTTGAGGATTAGCCAGTTGCATAAGACAAGGTGTTTTTCTGATGTAGATTTTGTACGTTTTGCAAAACCTAAGCAGTATTTTTCTCTGTATACTTTCCAGTTATCTCTATCTATTTTTCCTCTATTCTTTTTTTATTCCATCCTTCCCTCCTTCCATCCTTCCTTCTCTCCTCCCTCCCTCCCTGAGTCTTTGAAACAAAGGCTGTGTTGGAAGTGGCTTCTCTCATGTGTTTAAAATCCTTTAAAGAGTGGCCTATACCAGGGGTCACCAACCTTTCGGACCTCAGGAACCACTAAATTCATAATTTTAAATCCCATGAACCACTAATATGATCTGCCTAATGACCAGCTGGGTGGATGTGGTTAGGTGGTCATGTGACTGGGTGGGTGTGGCCAACTTGATGTCACCCACATTGAGGGGTGCCTCAATGACCTCTACTCATCCCTCCCCTCCCAGCCACTCCTGGCCTGACCGCGCAAGCTCCTTACAGCCCCAACAGGAAGCAGTTGTTGGAGCTAAGCAGCCATCATGAGAAAGAATTGGCAAAATAGCTTGCTCAGTTCAAATTGGATCTGACCAAGAAGAAGGCTCAGCAGAAGCACTTCAATATAGCTATCTATCTCTTTATCTCTTAAGTACATCTTCTATGGGCTACTAAGGAAGGTAGGGGCTCCTTTCCCCCTCTAAGAAAACATGTTTATCTATTTCTCATCCAGGGAAATATATTCTTCTTTTTTAATATTTCTCAAAATATTTCATTCTTCTAGGAGAGGGGTGGATGCTAGCTTTCTACAATTGGCTCCATGTTACTATGCATATTATTATGAGAGCAAACTATAACAAATTGGAAAGAGGATCCACTTATTATCAGTGAGCAATAATGTAGCTTGGCCACGCTAAAGCAATGCAAGAGACACCTGTTCCAAAGGTCCTTTTAAAAGAAGTAACTGGATTTTCTTGAAACCAAGAAACCAGGTCCAGTTGCCTCTTGAAAAAAGCACTCTTGGGACAACCATGACCTGGATGACTGAAGAGTCCTCATAGACAAGAGACTTCTGTGCTCAGTGAACTTACAAAGCACCCAAGGAGAAGCAATAATTAGATCCATTTGCATCACTTAAAGATACCAGCTGGTCTTATACACCTCATAAAATATCCTAAGTCAGTGATGGCTAACCGTTTCCGGAGTGAGTGCCCAAAATGTGGGTGTGCACTTGCTTGAATGCATGTGTGGGCCCTTCCCCCCCAAAATGCAATACACATGCGGCCCTGGTCATGCGCCCTGCCCTCTCCATATATGTGCATGCACCTCCCGCCTTCCCATGCCCCCGCACATGTGCCTGGGTTCCCACATGCATGTGGACTTTCCGCACATGCTCCCTGCCCCACGCATGCACGGTAGAGACCCAACGACTAGCTGGGCAGTGGAAGGCACGCATGCATGTGCATACGCAGCAGAGCTAAACTGGGGTGACAGCTCGCATGCCCAGAGTGGGCACTGCATGCCACTTGTGGCCTAGGTTAGCCATCCCAGACCTAAAATAATCATCCAAATTTAAGGAAAAATCACATGCCCCCAGCAAGGCAGTAAAAATCAGGCAGAATGCCAAGCTTGCATCCTGCCTCTTCGCCATTTCTTCTTTGGCTATGCCAGCCCTTCTGTAAATAGCTTTTCAAGCCCCAGGAATAAAAGTACCCCCAAAAAAACTTGAGGATGGGGGTTAGGGAATTCCAGAGAAGCTCAGCTACAAACAGAAAGTCTGGGCTACTGCCAAGAACCATTAAGGCTGTTAAAGTCAGTTTCTGAAAACACTTAAAGCAGCAGGGGCAGCAATTAAGATAAGGATTAGGCTAGAAATAAAGGCACACTAGAATCTTCCCTTTCTGTTTGCCTTGCAGGATTAGCCCTGTAAAGTGGGAAAAGATTTCTTCCAAAAACTGAATCTTCAAACTGCTCAGAAAATGAACATATTGTTCCCCTGAACAGGTGGAAACCGTAAGGAGCCCACCACTGAAGTCAACAAATATTACATAAACTATTATAAAAGACAATTTCCCTTTGCTATGTGTCTTCAGATTTTTACAGTATTAAAGAACTGAATGTATAGCATTTTATAGATGCTTGTTCAATTCATGTTGTCATAGATGAACACTTTTCTTCTGAGTCAAGTGCAACTGCATGCAGGAACTAGAAATTCATCAAGCTTCTGCCTTCACTCATAACATCAATTTAGCTTAGCCTTTCCAAATCAATGCTTTCCAGAAATGCTCGATGATAAAAGTTATAATCCAACAGATCTATCATAACCATATAAATGCATTACCAAAATAAATAAGGATCCACTTATTCTAAAGAGATAAAGATTACTGGTAGAACCTTCATACAGGCTTTCATCCAAAGAAGCTTGGTCACTTTAAGACAGGGGTATCAAATTGAATTTCTTCAAGGGCCAGATCAGCATTGTGGTTATCCTCCATGGGATGGCCAGGGAGGAGGGGGAGATGGGACAGATGCCTCTTGCAATGCCCTGCTGGTCAAAACATCCTGCAACACCCTGCCAACCAAAATGAGGTGTGGGGGGGGGGGAGTGGGTGCACAAGGCCCCATGTGTCCCATTTTTGGCCTAGACAGCCTCCTGCAGCACACTGTTGGCCAAAATGGGGCAGGGACCCCCGTGCCCCATTTTGTTTGCCAGAGGCACTGCTGCCTGGTCATTTGCTATTTCCAGAGCATTCCCATATGCCAAATTTAAACACTCCATTGGTCAGATTTGACTGCACGCTTTGATTTTGACACCCTTGCTTTAAGATATTCATCCAGCTAAAATAAGCAGTGACCAATACTATTATTATAAACAAGTCTGCTGATTATATTTTACATCATAATGAATTTAAACAATGGTGTTATCTATCACGTGGCAGTTAATTAGGTCTGGCCTGCAAAACTCTGGGAGAAGTTTTTGTATTTTTCCAATGCCATCAAGTGGTCTTCTAGATTTTTAAAGCCTGGAGACAAGAAATGCAATTTAACCCCTAACCCTATGGACTGGGACTATCTATGAGTCCCAGTCTATAGTGGGACAATTTATACAGGATGTCTTAAACTCTGATTATGGTTGCTGTTGGGGACATTAATCATGCAACAGAAATCCAGAACCATAATTAATAAAATATAAAGTTTTATAAGAAATTGTATATATTTTAACATTCTTTTTTTGTTCAAATATCAGTGCAAACCTTCCACATCAGTGGTGATTTGTAAATTATTTTGCTATCGGTTCATGTGCATGCTTGCGCAGAAGTGTCTCGGGCAGGTAGGCAGAGCAACCCATAGCTATTCCACATAGCTTAATGTCATTCTGCATCACACAAAACTAAAAACATCATGCAATTAAAATAAATAAAGTCCAGCTTAAGACCTAAATCCCTCACAACATAATTCACTCAGTTATGTACTGTATGTTTGTAGAAGTAATCAGAGTAAACGAGATTCTCACCCTTGTATGTAGGAGCGTAGCCTCACGTACATTCACTTTATAAGTTTCTACGCCAAGTTCTTTAGCCAGTCGCAGAATCCGATTCTGTGTAGGCCCCACATAGGATCCACCAACATCGACATACTTCACTTGCTGGTTCTGTCAAAACAAGAAAAATAATCAGAAATAATAATTGATGTTTCAATCACAGGAACAAAAATGCTTACGTTTATTATTAAAAAATAACTGAAATTTACATTGAGTCTTCAAAGTATGGCATATGTCCTATGTTATTAAATTAACTTAAACACACAGTTAAATGCCCTTCGATTTTGCTGTGCCACCTCAAAGTAGTGGGCATGTTCCTTGGAATGAGTAATAAAGACCTTTTGGAACGTATGCCAAGAGTTTATGTTCTCAGCAGGGTCACCCAAGGAATGAAGGACATTCTAGCTTCCCACCAAAAGTAAGGAGGGACCTATATAGGGTAGCAGCTTTTGATCTTTTTTTTGCATATGGCACGTTAGCCAGAGATCACCGAAGCGACTGGCTGCCTCTGTGAAAGGAATCTTTTCGGGTGGTGTTATCTCACCTGCAGGACACATGAATGCCAGTAGGACAGCAGTGATATAGGAAGATGATAGGGGCAGACAATTACATTAATGACAATAGCACCAATTCATACTGTATGGGATAAAACAATGGTAAAATACTCCCCTATTTTTACAGAGCAAATCACATTGATGAAAAATATGAAATGCTTGACAATATAGTGCCAGATAATGGGCCCATCAAATGAGACTCAGTATGTCACTGTGAAATTGCTGAGGATCTTTCAGAGTACTTATGATGTTTATGGCATAGCTATATTAAAACCTTTGGAATACTGAGTTGCTCAGGTTGCAATACAGAACTACAGTCCTATGAATCCTGGCTTGCCAATGGTAACTTAGGTCACCAAATGCTGGCTGTTCCAATTTACAACTGCAGTTCCAACAGTCCCAGTTATCATAGTTAGGAGATTAGCATCTCTTTCCATAATGTTGCAGGCTAAAAATTACAAAACTTAAGGATTGGTATTTTTACATTTATTAAAAAAAAATTACTTACTCTAATGGTGAAAGTCCTCCCCCCAACTCTGTCACGAGCTTCTAAAACCACCACATTAAGTCCAGATTCAAACAACAATTTAGCTGCTGACAGGCCTAAAACAAAAATGAATTCATTTTAATTATTTGTTTTATTGTCAAGATTATAACCTGAAATATTTATTAGAAGAGAAGCAGCATGTTTAAATTTAATATACAGTAATACCTCATCTTACAAACTTAATTGGTTCTGGGAGGAGGTTCGTAAGGTGAAAAGTTTGTAAGATGAAACAATGTTTCCAATAGGAATCAATGGAAAAGCCAATAATGCGTGCAAGCCCATTAGGAGAATCCAAAATATTAAGGCTTAAAAAAAAAAGCGGCGACAAAGCTGAGGCGAACACCTTTCTCCTCCCTTGAGCTCCATGAGCCCTTTCCTCCCATTTTTGCCCACCTCTCTCTCCTCATCTCCCCCACACCTTTCTTCTCCCTTGAGCTCCATGAGTCTTTTCTTCCCGTTTTTGCCCACCTCTCTCTCCTCATCTCCTCCACACCTTTCTCCTCCCTTGAGCTCCATGAGCCTTTCCCTCCCATTTTTGCCCACCTCTCTCTCCTCATCTCCCCCACACCTTTCTCCTCCCTTGAGCTCCATGAGTCTTTTCTTCCCGTTTTTGTCCACCTCTCTCTCCTCATCTTCCCCACACCTTTGTCCTCCCTTGAGCTCCATGAGCCTTTCCCTCACGTTTTTGCCCACCTCACTCTCCTCATCTCCCCCACACCTTTCTCCTCCCTTGAGCTCCATGAGTCTTTTCTTCCTGTTTTTCTCCCCCCTACTCTGCCCAGCAGAGCGCCCGTTTTTGCAATCCTGGGATTCCCCTCCTGGGATTTCCCTACAGCATTGCAAAAACACGGAAGTCAGGAGGTGGGGTTTCCCATGGAGGGGAGCCTCAGGGGATCCCAGGATCACAAAAACCTGTGCGTGGCTTGCAACGAAAGTCCGGAGGCGGGGAATTTCAGTGGTGGCTTGGCAGGTTTGTAACGTGAAAAAAGTTCGTAAGAAGAGGCAAAAAAATTCCAAACCCTGGGTTCGTATCTCGAAAAGTTTGTATGATGAGGGGTTTGTATCATGAGGTACCACTGTATCACTAATATCCAATCTGTGGTAAGTTGAATACATAAGTTTTTCCTTATACATTTCAATTTTTTAATTTTTTCAACAGAAGTATTTTTATTCTGTTTTTGAAGATAGGTAGCCATTGTATAGTGACAATTGGAACTGGCAAATTAATAGTTAAGCAAAACAGTTGCTAAGTGAAAGATTACAAATTTACAACTTTTTTTCAGCTTGCCCACACTTTTACAGATTTGCACCATGGACTAATACCAGCAGATGACCTGGCTCCCCAAATCAACACAGACTGTGGAAACGTTACACTGGACCTCAGGTGTGCAGTGTGTGCCTCTTCATTCTTCCTCCATACTCTGGATCCTTGGTTGATAAATGAGATGCAAAAGTTTCCACAGTCTGTGTTGATTTGGGGAACCATGTCATCTGTTGGTATTCGTCCAATGTTCTTCATTAAGTCCAGGGTCAACCCAGCCGTCTACCAGGAGATTTTGGAGTGTTCCATTCTTCCATTCATGTACAAGCTTTATGGGGATGGTGACTTAAATTTTCCAGCAGGACTTGGCCTCTGCCCACACTGCCCAAAGCACCAAAACCTGTTTCAATGACCATGGGATTACTGTCCTTGATTGGCCAGCAAACTTGCCTGACCTGAACCCCATAGAAAATGTATGGGGCACTGCCAAGGGAAAGATGAGAGACATGATAAGGAACAATTCAGAAGGGCTGAAGGCCCCTATTGAAGCATCCTGGTCTTCCATGACATCTCAGCAGTGTCCATGCCATGACGCATTGAGGCAGTAATTGCTGCAAAAGGGGCCCAAATGAAGTACTGATTACGTATGCATGCTTATACTTTTCAGAAGTCAGATATTGTTCTATGTACAATCCTTTTTTATTGATCGCATGTAATATTCTAATTTTTTGAGATGGGGGATTTGGGGTTTCATGAGCTGTACCCCATAGTCATCACAATTATAACAAATCATGGCTTGAACTATCTTGCCTTGCATGTTATGAATATCTCATATATTCATATGAGAGGGGTGGCATACAAATCCAATAAATAAATAAATTAAGTTTCACCTTTTAAGTTACATTACTTAAATATATGAACCTTTGCACGAGAATCCAGGTCCTCATTTTACCCACCTTGGAAGGATGGAAGGCTGAGTTAACCTTGAGCCAGTGATGAGATTTGAACCGCTGACTTTCAGATCTAGCAGTCAGCTTTAGTGGCCTGAAGTACTGCACTTTACCCACTACACCACCTTGGCTTATTACAGTTTATTTAATTATACACAACTATTCTGAGAGGTTATAATCCTTAGAAGAGGCATTCGCCACAGGGTGGGTGGGTTTTCTGCCCACCCGCCACTCATCAACACCGCCGCCAGCTGCATCATTGCAATGCCAGAGGGGGAGGGGACAGAGGAGATTTGGGAGGCAGCCAAGAAGGAGGGGAGGGCCTGGGCATCCTATTTTGACCTCTTCAAATATTCACACAATGTACCAAAAACACTCTGGGAAATTAGAGCTAAAACATAAAAAAGAAAAAAAACCCCAAACCTGGCAATTTTTGAGGAGGCACCCCCACATTCACACACATCTACTCGTGCAAGAAGGCAACATCTCAGAATCCCAAACTGGGAATGGTGCACGATGCAGCAACCACTCATTCCCAAATCTCAGCTGTGGGACACCTTCCCCCCAAAACGGAAATATTTTTTCTGTCATGCCTTCATGGGAAACACACATGCACACATACATATCACTAGTGGGTTCTAAAACCCTTTACTACTGGGCAGGTGAGCGGAGAGTACCGGGAAGGTGAGAGGAGCATCCCGCCACCAGTGTTACTGGTTCTAAGAACCGGTCTGAACAGGAAGCAACCCACCGCTGACACATATATTAGATAATTAAAGCAGTTGCCTGGCTGAGTAACAAGTACTGAAAAAACTCTTATAACATTATTTTTTTAGTACTCCTATACCACAACTGACACTTAAGATTTTACTTTTGTATTTCTTTACTCTCACAAAGCACAGTAAATTACAGTACAAGCTGGCTATCAATGTATCTGTTACATTAAATGTTTACCATAGCCATGCATGGATTTGCTGTGATTTGCTTACACTGCTTCACTAACAGGAAACTTAATTACTTCTGTGTTCCATTGAGAAATGACATTTGGCAATAGCTCTCATCTCTCATTAGTCAAATAGAAATCTCTGTGCAGAGAAGCTAATGCACAGCTGCCAAAATAAACCAGATAACATTTCTTCTATACCCTCAGGGATAAATGTTCCAGCCCATGATTTCCTTTCCCAATATACAGTTGACTTTTAATGCTATTTTGTTAAGAACAAGAAATAGCAACTGAAGTGTACTTTTAGGTTCCTCCCCCCAATATTTCTACATAAGCCCAATTCTCAAACCTTTGTTTACAGAATTATAATTCCCAAGATCATAGTACTGCTCAAAAAAGGGGTGGGGGAGCACTCAAATAACACATCCTAGATCTGAATGAATGAAATATTCTCATTGAATACTTTGTTCTATACAAAGTTGAATGTGCACAACAACATGTGAAATTTATTGTCAATCAGTGTTGCTTCCTAAGTGGACAGTTTGATTTCACAGAAGCTTGATTTACTTGGAGTTATATTGGGTTGTTTAAGTGTTCCCTTTATTTTTTGAGCAGTGTATGTTATTATTCTGAAATTAATTCTGTCCCGTGTTTCCAATTGTAAGGACAGTACTGGAAGCAACAAACATTGCTAACAAAAAAATACACCAGGAAACATCAAATAAAAGCATATGTAAATCAAATATTTAAATAGGTGAATAAATAGTTTCAATCCTTATAATATTGTTTAAAGACTAGTTTAAAGACTATAGTTTAAGGACTATAAGACTATACTGTAGTTTAAAGACTATAGTTTAAAAACTATCATTAATATTATAAGGCTATTACTAATAAAAATCTATATAACTGTTTATCTGCCTCTGATAAGTCCCTATTAAACATCAAATATGAGGGGGGGGGGGTTTACAATGTGATTGTAAAAGTTAAAAAAACAATGACTGGTATTAATAGCTTACATACCGGTATGTGGGAAAATACGACTACCGGTTTCTAATGAAGAAATATATTGCAAATAGACTTTGCTTAGCTAACTCTGGGACTGATAAAGTGGTCACTAAACAACATAGTTGTTAAGTGGAAAATTACATCACCGTGATTTTAAGTCTGACTTCCATTGTTCTTGTCACAAGTGAAAATGCATATCCTTTGAAGTACACAAATAGCAATCACATGATTGAGAAGCTCTGTGATGATCATAAATGGGGAGATTGGTTGCAATGTTATTAGATTAGCACAATTGTAACTTAAAATGACTGGCGCCCAAGACAGTTGTTAAACAAGGACTATCTATCTATCTATCTATCTATCTATCTATCTATCTATCTATCTATCTATCATCTAGCCATCTATCTATTTATCATCTGGCTGGTTCTTCATGTTGGGTTTGGTATGACATGAACATACATACGATTCCAGTTATAAACGCTTAACTGTCCATTTTTAGCCTATTTACTTAAGCCTTGGATGCAGGTTTTGCTGGAATACATCCAGTATTTGACACTTGGCTCTTGAAATCATGCCAGAATCTCTCAAGCAAAACACTTTTTTCTCCCCCTATGCTATGGGCAGAAGGAAAACCAGTTCCTAAAACTATCCTGAAAATCATCAAACTATCAGAAAATGCAAATGTGTTCTTTGTAATCATCATCAGACATATCAATACTTCCTGGAATAAAAATAATTTTCTTGCTCTTTAAACATTAATTGCCCTTAATAAAGAAAAAGGCAGGAAGCATGTTTATTTCTCACTGTCACAAGTAAATCTGAGCAGCCACTTGCCTTGACAACAGGATGCCTTAGAATATAGCAATTGGGGTCATTTGAAAAATCAAAGTCATCTTCATCAAATGAGAATGACTATCAGTAGTAATTATGAGCACAAATGAAAGTTTGTGTATCTGATATTGACTGAGATATAGGAATTCAATGTTCTTTTTGATGTTTCCAACCTCTAATGCACAGAAATGATCATAGTATCTTGACCATTATTAAAATTGTCTATGATTGAACAGAGATGCTTCTTTACTAGCATTAATCAAAAAGTACCTTCATTAAAATCTTCTCTACCTGAGATAAGGGCTTGTTTTTAGGCTATGAAGTGCAGAGAGAGAACTAAGAGAATGCTATTAGGAAATAGATGAAAAGAGTTCTTCAGCAGTAATAAAAATAAAAAATTCTTTTTTTATCTTTCCTTCACAAAATATTACTCCCTAAGGTTGTAACATTGAGTTATGCTAGCCATGCTCCTAAGAACAATGCAGACTCAAAATTATTGTCCAAGTTGATTCATCCTGTGAGGGCATCCTATGGAATACACTTCTGAAATGACAGATTAAATTTAATATCCAGTCAGCAAACACAATAGTTTCAATTATTTTTATTAAGAATGCTGGTATGTCAAAGGAACATTGTGGAGAAACTAAAGTTCCAATGTCATTTCAACTACAAGCTACATTTCCTATTCAGCTTCAATAGCCTTATTAGGCTGTTGAAGAGACTATGAAGCAAATGCATGGGAACTTGGAAGTATTAGAGTTCTCAAAAAGCACCACATAGCTAAATGCAATCCAAATACAACTTTTTTAGCCTTTAAAATATACAATACTAGGGCACAAGGATTTTGTATTAATATAGCAGCTCAGCAAATTGCAATTTCCTTCAATGATGCACATGAGGAAAAGTAGGTGAGATTTCTCTCTGTTTTGAGAATATCTTAAATAGTATTAATTGTCCTGTAGATGTTTTAGCTGGCTTTAAAAAGGGCCAAGAAAGAAAGAAAAAATAGTGGTGCATGTTGGATCATTAGGAAAATCAAAAATGTACAAAAAGAACTCAATACATGTTTCACTGATTCGAGAAGTGTCTGGGTCAACACTATCAAGCTGTGGGATGTGCTTAAGAAACTGAAAATCCCAGAACAAATAGCTCTTAGAAAAGGCAGAAGGACAAAAAAGAGGACAAACAATAGCAAGGTGGATGGACTTAGTTATAAGTGGTGCTGTGTGCTGGAAAACTTCAAGCACAACAAGTTTGTGACAGAACATCATGGGGGGGGGGGAATCTATTGATGTGCCAGAGGCAGGTTCCTGCCGGTTCTATAGAATTGGCAGTGGGAATTTCTCTCCCCTTGCCGAACTGGCAGTGATGGCTGCCTGAATACGCCCCTGAACCAGCTCTCTCGGTGGCCCCATAGGTGTTGCCATCTTGTTTTTTGCTTCTGTGCATGCAGATGTGGTCTGCCCTTGCGATATGGACATTGAAAGTTAACACTGATTTGATGGCACATAATCAATTTATTAAGCAAATGTCATTTTTCAATATAAATTAATCTGTGATTGATTTTCAATATTATCAAACATATTGAAACTTTACTCTGTTCTTACGCAAAACACTGTTCTATTTACACCTTTTGTTGGGAAAGTTTAATTTAAAAAAGGATAAAATGTACAATTTAATAATCATTTTAAAATAAAATGTCTGTGTATACCTTTCTAAACAATTTTGGTTATTTATTCAGTGTTAAGAGCATACTTTTTTTTAAAAGAAAGAATATTTTTCCTTAAACATATAAAAAATAAAAACTTTCGTGCTGCTGTAAATATAGTTTGTTTTCAACTGCCATTTGTTCCTTATAAATATAAAGTTGCAAACAAACTATATTTACAGCAGCACGAAGCTTACAACTTCAGCCTGATGATAGTGAATGTGATTTCACCAAAACGTCGCATAGACATGCAAAATATTACACGGGGCAAAACCCGAACTCAGAACAATCTACATACATATACCCGTGAAAATCTACGAAAACACACACACACACACATATATATACCTGTATATCACATGTTTTTTGCTGAAATTTTAAAATTAAGGGAGACTTGGATGGCACCATTTTGGCCATTCTAGAGGCAAAAGGGAGCTGTGACGTTCCTTCAATATACCAGGGTGATCCGACATAAAAAACACACATATATATAGTTCAAGTCCCAGTGGGTATGGCTAGCTGATGAGGCCAAAATAAGGCTGAAATAGATCTATCCTAGTCTCCCTTAATTTTCAAATTCAGCAAAAAAACATGTGACACATACAGATAGAATTGTCGGCTATCAATAAAATTAACTGCCTTGGAAATGGCCCTGGGTTGGGCCGAGAGGCAAATAAGGAGCTGTGATGTTCCTTCAATACACCAGGGTGATTCGACATAAAAATATGTAACCCTTCCCTGATGCAGAGCTGAAGGGATTGGATACTGTAGCCTAGAAGATAATTCTCTGCCTTACAAGGCAAAGGTTGCAGGTTCAAGTCCCAATGGGTATGGCTAGCTGATGAGGCCAAAATAAGGCCGAAATAGATCTATCCTAGTCGCCCTTAATTTTCAAATTCAGCAAAAAAACATGTGACATATACACACACACACACCATACGTGTACATACATATTACACACAGGCACACAAAAATATACATTATGTACTATATAAAGTGTATGTATACACACACGCATGCTCTTCTAAAATTATATACATTCAACCTCATTTATTGCGATAGGAAAAACATACCCAGAGCCCAAAAGGGAAAAATAGATTCAAAATTTTCCTACAGGTTCTGACCGTACCTGTAGGAGCCCATCACTGGTAACATCTCACATGGGCGCATTCAACTCTGATTCACTGCAAGAAAATTAAATCTTTTTTTTTTTGCTAGCAGTTGTCCAAATCCCAAGGGGGCTCAAGACAACAAAGGACACAGTAACCTGCTCACATTTGTTCGGCCACATGTCTAGTTTTGTTTCACTACATTTTACCTAACATATCACCTGATCTTACATTCCTCTGACTGTACATTTCTATTAAGTGCTTTTAAAAAAATAATATAGATTGGGTATTCTTTAAGAGATGCTTTCAGGACATACCCAAAATCTAGACGACAAATTCAGTCATTACCTGATTGAAAGCTGATTATGATTAATATGATTGTTATAATTGTGATGATTATGATCATTATGATTATGATCTTTATTATTATTATGATTATTATTATTCAGAAGTCAAACTACTGTTTATGTCTAGTACAGTAATAGTATTCATTACTAGCATTTATGATTGGCTTTCATTATTGTTAGAGAGCCCAACTTTTAAAATTAAAATATCACTATGTCTCTGAATAGTACATCTGTTTCCCAGAGCTTTACTGAGACGTTGAATTGTAGCATGGTTTTCTACAGGTGAAATTCAAAAAATTAGAATATCGTGCAAAAGTTCATTTATTTCAATAATGCAACTTAAAAGATGAAACGTAATATATGAGAGAGAATCATTACATGCAAGGCAAGATAGTTCAAGCAGTGATTTGTCATAATTGTGATGATTATGTTGTACAGCCAGTGAAGGGCTACCAAATTTTTTACTACCACACTGTGGGCATGGCATAAGCAGGACGCTCTGCATTTTCTTTCAACAACTTTCAGTGCAAATTGCGTGCTCTGGGGTGGAGCTCCATTTCCACTACCCCACTTCATCCCCTCCCATGTCCAGGCAGTAGCCCACCCCTGGGTACAGCTCATCAAAACCCCAAATCCACAATCTCAGAAAATTAGAATAGTGAAAAAGTGCAGTATTCCAAGTTCAAAGTGTATTCTAATTTTTCGAGTTTCACCTGTATATTCACTAATTGTGGTATGGTAATCTAGTGGTATAGAGGCACAAAGAGAAAATATTTGCTACAAACTCCACATCCTCTACCCAACTCCACAATTGGCATCCAGCCAATAAACACTCAGCACTGTTCAGTTGCTCTGATTTTACATGAACTAAAGGGTCGTAAAAAGAAAAAGAAACTGATTGTGGCAATCTTTCAGAAAGCAATATTATGGTTCTATCATGCTATTAAAATAGAAAGTTAAAAGTAATGTTTGTGATTCAGTTTATGGAAAATGATGAAAATTAAATTAAATTAAAAGCTGAAAGTGGATTAGTTAACTAAATTTTTTATCATTGTTTTGGAGATTAAAAATGTTAGTAAGTTAAATTACAGTTAATATCAAATTGAAAATACTTTTTAAAATGTTTAATTAGTGGATGGACTACAAGCACAATTAATAAATAAGTCTAAGATGAACTCTTTAAAAATAGTGTGTTGAAAATTATAAATAGTGCAATTCTATGCACTTTAACTCACGGGCAATTTATATCAAGTTCATAAGGATATACCCTTACAATGCACAGCTGCTTTTCTCAGCACTGCAATTCAATTTCAGAATTTCCAGTCAGTACAAGTTTTGAAACTGAAGTCCAAGAAATCTAGATAGGAGTACTCCATAGCAATTGACAGTGACTTTTCCTTTCATTGCTCTTTTAATAGTTTGCTCCCATTTTAATATTACCATTGCTAACTTCAGTAAAACTGTATAATAAATAACTAAAAAGCAAATAAAATAGAAATTCATTTTACTTGTTGGAACAGTTCTTCAATAACTTTCAGAGCACTACTACAGAAAAAAAATTAAATAACCCAAGAGGTCTGAATGGCACATGTGTTTTCTTTGTTGCAATTATCATGTCTGAATATTTTTGAAAACATTATATACGAGCAAAAGACAAACTGAGAAAATAAGTCTTATCCCTACAAGAGTCTTTGAAACCAAAGGCAGAGGTTACTCAGGTCTGACAGTACATTTCTGAATGACATCTGTGATTCACTTGAATGCATTTGATATGATCAAAGCAACAACTCCAGAAGAGCATAGGATGTATTAAATTAATTTGTAGGGAGATCTGGTAATGAAATACATGTTAGCAAACATGTTTTGTAAAATATCTAAAACTGCAAGAACATATTTTATACAGTATATGTTATTCTTAAATGAAGAGAAAACAAGCTCTATAGCTTTCCTGAGGGAAAAAAAGTATGATAACAATATATGTAAGATACGTAAGAGTCCAAGAGTCCAAGGTAAAAGATAAATGAAATAAAACGGTCAAATAGGCAAGTCACACTTTGTATTCTCTCAATCTGAAAGAACTTTGGCAGCCTTCCCCCCCTTTTCTGGCAACATTCCCGCAGTTTTCTGGCAAGGTTTCAGAAACTATTTCCCCTTGCTTGAAAGATGGTGACCTCGTCCTTAAGTGTGTAGAAATGACCAGGAAAAAGATAAATCTGAATTCTACCAAATATGGGAAAATTGGTACCAATGGCTCAAACAGAAAAAATACATAAAAAATTAAAGGAGAAGCAAAACTAGATACTCCTTCCTTGTGTACCCAAATAAAATGAAAATATAGAAACATTGTACCATAAACCGATGGAAAACAAAACCCGTAAAAACGAATCCGTTCTCTTCCTCACAATTATACAAAATGAATAAAACATAATATACAGAAAACAAACCCACAATCCCATACACTAGATACAAATACCTAATATTAGGTGATAGTCAACAATATGGTTGACAAATTATGTCTTCTATATAACAAATAAATATATGTACATAGTGAAACAAAATATTTATTGATAAGCAAATAACCATGTGCATATAAAGAATACAACTGAAACTGAATACGTTTTATATATCCTGTGTCTGCGATTCCCTCCTGAAACATCCTCCGTTGTTATCCTGACCAGAATTGAAAGCAAAACAAAAACAACACAACACAACGGGTAACGAAACAACACGAGCGAGCGAAGTTCCCAATCAGGCGAGCGCCCGAGTTCACAGATCTGCTCGCCTGAGCTCCTCGTCCAACTTGACGGAGACATTTGCCGCCGGTTGAGAAGGGGAGCGAGAGGGCGTCCGGGGTCTGCAGAAGGTGCCGCGGAAGCTCACTGACCTGAGATGCCTCCCCCAACCACAACCACGTCGTAGCTCATAGCTGCGCTCTCGGCGGGGGCGACTGCCGTGCTTTCCATGTCTCTGGGCTAACTTTGCCGTCAGTTTTGGGCGTCCGACGGCGAAGGTGCAACTTTCTCACTGGCCAGCTAGGCGCTGCAGCAGCATATTTCCCAGCTGGGTCTCCTGGTGAGAAGCCCCGCCTTGCCCCGCCAATCACCTACGTGAGAGATTAAGAAGCTGGTTGCGGAGACAAACCGGGCGAGGCAAGGGGTGGAACGGGAGAAGGGCGTAGGTCGGAAAGGGCGGATTGCGCGCAGTCGAGAACCGGAGGAGAAGAAAGTGAGGATGTCCAGATTCACCCTGTCGAGATGCGGCCCTGCTTTTTCCTGCTCATGTTGGGCAAGTGGTGGCAGTGTGAACTCATTGTTCCATCTTGAATCTTCCGAAATCACCTCCGCCGAAGTGGCTTGATGAAATGAGTCAAGGCATTGGGGATCGCTGGATGGCTGCAAAAAACAGACAAATCCCAGGATAATTCAGCAACGAACTATTTACTTTATGTGGAAGTGAAATTTTGATCCCAGGTTTGTTAATGTTTATGGCAGGGGTCTGCAACCTTAAACAGTCAAAGAGCCATTTGGACTGTTTCCCACACAGGAGCCAATAATTTTTAACAACATGTGTGACTGGTTGGGTGTGGCCAATTTGACATCACTCACTCTAACCCAGTCACATGACTCTCCCAGCCATGCTTAGCGGGCAGAGA
The DNA here is from genome assembly GCF_031021105.1 of Erythrolamprus reginae. Lineage (NCBI taxonomy): Eukaryota > Metazoa > Chordata > Lepidosauria > Squamata > Dipsadidae > Erythrolamprus > Erythrolamprus reginae. Next base: position 67,231,687 of record NC_091953.1, read on the forward strand.
ACCGGTTGTTAAATTATTTGCCCCAACTCTTGTCACACCTGGCTTCAGTTGTGTTGTTCATCTCTCTGTGTGTGTGTGTGTGTGTGCGCGCGTGTGTCTCTGGTGTGAGGCAAAGTTGCATCCAAATTTAAATCAGAGTCCAAATCAAGGCTTTCCTTAAAGTTCCAATTTATTTTTAGAATCATCCTGGCACCTACACCGGGGAACCCGAATCTGAGCTTCCTACCCAGTTGAAAGTTCACATGCCTTGCCTCCCCCCATCCACAAACTTGTCACATTATCTCCTCAGGTTGTGCATGCACGGCAACTTCTTCTGCTTCCGCCTAGGTGGTGGACATATAATGCCTTGAACTTCTCAAAAAAATGCTTTGTGGCTGCAGCTGCTACCTCATGAAATCATCCCTCCCAAGTTCCCATAAACATCAGGCCTTCTACAGATAGTGTGATTTATCACCAACTTCTGCACTGGCTTGACATATTCCTTCTGGCTGTCCTCTGATAAGTGCTTAGAAAAGGACAGCATAAACTGTTTACAAAACTGCTGTCCTTCCTTTAAAAATAAATAGAAAAAAAATATTGAAAATATATACATTTAAAAAGACAGTGCATAATCTTTAGCATCTATTTCATACTTACTTACATTAATCTTGTATTGTACAATGTCTTAAGTCAGACAAACAGCTTACACAGACAACAATAGAAGTAGAAAGGGCAGATAAGAAAAGAAACATAGAGACATATAACGACAACACCCCCCCTCCCCCCGCTGTCCCTCTTGACAGCTATTTCTAATACCTCTTACGTTATTCTATGGTGTTTGGGACCAACGGTTTTTCTTTCGGCTTTATGTAGGTCCTTTTTGCTTTGTATATTTATTCTTATGTTTAGTTTCAGCAAAGCCATATTATGTTTTTACAGTTATTTGACATAGTACCCCTGTACTACTTTATGTCTGCTTCCTTTTTTCCACCCAACTGTAAAATTCTTTCCATATCTCATAGTATTTTGATTCATCATTATTTTTCAGTTCTTGTGTTAACTTATCTAATTCTGCACAGTCATACATTTCTTTTGATCATAATTCTCTCTGTTGGTGTTTCCTCTTTTTTCCAGTTTTGAGCAATACAAATCCTAATCACTGTGATTATATGTTGTATGAGGTGGTAGTATTCTTTTTTCATTTTTTTGTCTATTATGCCTAGCACAATGATCTCAGGTTTTAATTTTAGTTCTTGTAAAGTAATTTCACTAATCCATGTTTTAACTTTATTTCAGATTTTCTTTATTTGGGGACATGTCCACCACATATGGAAGAATGTTCCATTCTCATTTCTACATCTCCAGCAGTTCGGCCTTAATTAGGGCATATTTTCGCTAGTATGGCTGTTGCTAGATGCCATCTGTAAAACCTCTTATGAATGTTCTCCTTATATACTATTGATTTTGTCATTTTATAATTTTAGTCCATATACTTTTCCATTAATCCAGATTTATATTATATCCTATCTTTTTTGCTCAAGTAGTCATGTTTCCTTTCACTATTTCAACTTCCATTTTATATTCAAGCAAAAATTTATATAATTTAGTAATAAAGTTTTTTTCCCCACAATCTAAGATCTCATATATATTTTTTGTTTCTGAATTGTGTTCTCTAATTCCGTTACTGATATTTTTTTATTCAATGAATTTTTATTTAATTCAGTTAATTCTCTTAAATCTATTCTATTTATGTATGCTTTCAACAGTTCTTCATCTTCTTCTTCTTTCTTATAGAGTTCTTTAAAGCATTCTATCACTCTTTCCTTCTTCCCTTCTATTGTAAATTGCTTATCACCTGTTGTATCCTGTAATGGCTACCTTGTATCTCTGTAAATAGTTTGTTCCTTGTTAAAGCGCTGTCTGAGCTAGAATCAGGAAGTCGCTCCTGATTGGCTCAGACGCGGCTGCTCTTGCTTTGGCGGGAACCGCAAATGTATAAAAGGAGCGGTTTCTCCCAGGCAGAGCAGATGGTACTAGCTGAAAGTCACTTACCTTTTCTGAGCTGAATAAAGGTACCGTTCTCACCTAACCCTGCCTCTAGGTTTATTTCATCACCCTTCTCATCTTCTAGTAGTTGTATGTACCTTTCTTTTTTTAATTTGTACACTAACCATCTGCTCACTTTATTCGCGTTTTCAAAGTAGTTTTGTTTAGCTAATCTAATTTGTGAGGCTTTCTTCTTGAACCAATGAATTAATTTTGTGCTTTAAACTGCTGCCCTTCCATTTGGTTAAACTTGGTGACTGCTGGCCTTTTGCTACAGCAAGAAGGCAGAATAGAATTCAAATGAAATGGGGGCGGGGAATAAGCACCCAAAGAGCTGTTCACATTTCCCCTAAAGGTAGGGTCTTTGGTCATATGATATTATTTTACTGAAAGAGTAGTAGATCCTTGGAACAAACTTCCAGCAGACGTGGTAAGTAAATCCACAGTAACTGAATTTAAACATGCCTGGGATAAACATATATCCATCCTAAGATAAAATACAGGAAATAGTATAAGGGCAGACTAGATGGACCATGAGGTCTTTTTCTGCCGTCAGTCTTCTATGTTTCTATGTTTCTATGATTCATAAACTTTCCAGATTAAGAAGACTGCTATGTGGTAGCTTATCAGTAAAACGGGGCAACATGTTACTGTTTCTTCTGACAATTTTTGAAAACTGCAAATCATCTTTCTTGGTATTCAGTGTTATGTCATCATGTACCAGTTCCTGGAAGAAACTGGTACATTGTTTCCTCATCATAGTTACATAGAGGATATTAACTCATCAAACACAGAGATTTTCTTTAAGACATTCTTTTCTTCAAGGTAATTGAGGTGATGTTCATTTCACATCTTGTTGTTAGAAAGTTTTCACTGTTAATATCTTTCATTGCTCTTCCTTTTGTACCAAAGAAATCAAGGTTTTACTAAAGACTGCTGAACTATACTTACAGTATGCATTTGAATTTTTGTCTTTATTTATAACTAGGATGATTATAGGAGCTACCAATTCCAGACTTTTTTATTTTAGTTAAAATAAAGGAGATCCATTTAGCTCACACCCAGATAATTAGTGATTAACTCCAGACAAGAATCAAGAAGAAAATAATTCTCTAATCAAGGAACTGCCATGGAGCACCCCCTCCCCATATATTCACCCCCAAAACTGGCAGGGCAAGGTACTGTCTATAAATAAAAATAAAACCACACATTTTGTCACACTGATGAAGTTATCTAGTTGGCTAATTAAACAACAAGCCAACAAACAACCTCGGAGAACACCAAAGCCCCCACAATGCACATTCCTGGATTATACAAATTCTGTATTCATTTAGTGACATTCCTATTAAATGATTATAGCTATAGCAGCATTGGTACACCATTTTCTAGGCTATTTAGCAATTAATTTCTGGACTGTTTTTCTAACTCAGTAACAAAACTTCAATTGAGTTAAAAGAGCCACAGTTCTTCTTGCCATCCTTTAGATTTAATTAAACACTGCTGGCATTGGTTTAGTTGCCAATGCCTGTTTCACATTTAAATTCAAAGCTAGTTTAAAGTAGAGTGCAGGACAAGGCACCCCAGTCATGTTTTTGTCCTACAAAATACAAAGCCCCAGGACATTTCACAAGCTTCAGCTTTACAGTAAAATATTATATGTACTAAAAGAAGTACGTCATGTGACAGTGGAGGAAGGAAAGGAACTGTTTTAAAAAATCTAGTTCAAAAGTCTTTTGAATGCACAAACTGATTGTGTACTTTTTTGGATCCTAGCCAATAAACTGCTAGTCATGCTAATGACTCAAACTGCCATAATAAAACAAGAAATACTAAGTGCCAATCTGAAAGGCAAATCGTATCTTGCCTTAATTCAAAACTGGCACACTGAACATTCAAGGAAGGAAAACAGGCAAAGATCTAACTGTTCTAAGAAAGAAATGAAGAACTAGGCTAAATCTGCAAATTGATACTGCAAATTTGGACATACCTTTTAAAAATAATTATTTGTGTTTGCATCCACACAATTATTATGCAGAAAAAGGCACAATTTTTAAAAGGGCTTCATTTTTATTGTATTTTGGTCTCCTCATACGCCAATCAATATTTTAGGCCATTTAAGTGCATCTGTGAAGTTCCTTATTCTATTAGACAAAACATTGATGCAATGTTATTTCAGAACAAACAGACTGTACAAAAGTACAATATATTCAAGAGCATTATAAGAAGAGTAATAAGAAGCCAAGTTACAAAGCATAAGGTCTTTGTACAATCATAACCTGATGATAGCTATAAAATTGCAGAACACAGAAACTCAGGTGACCCTCAGGACAGCGATAAACATTCAGGTGTTTCAATAACCCTCTGTCATAGGAAAATTCTAATAAAAAATTAGAAGCAACGGGTAGGTTCTAGCTTACCTCACTGCCAGTTTCGCTTCCTCCCGTGCCCATGCCATCTTGTTTTTGGCTTTTTATATATATTTATATATATATATATGTCACATGTTTTTTTGCTGAATTTGAAAATTAAGGGAGACTAGGATAGATCTATTACGGCCTTATTTTGGCCTCATCAGCTAGCCATACCCACTGGGACTTGAACCTGCAACCTTTGCCTTGTAAGGCAGAGAATTATCCTCTAGGCTACAGTATCCAATCTCTTCAGCTCTGCAGCAGGGAAGGGTTACATATTTTTGTGTCGAATCATATATATGCTCAGAAGAAGAAAAATAGAAAATTAAAAAAAGGTGGTAGTGTCCGCGGACCAACACCGACCAAATCAGTTCAGTGACATCATCGTGATGTCACTAGCGGGTCACTACCAGATTGTACGAACTGGTCTGAACCGGGAGGAACCCACCTAAGACAAGCAATAAATCTTATTATGAGATCAGAGGTCTATTGTGTCTAATAATTTGGAACAAAGACAGAAGCAGAATATATAATAGATATATTACATTAAAAAAAGGTATAGCAGTTTCTTCAAGGGTAGTTATTAGGCAAAGGACAACACTCTCATCTCAAGCCACATTTCCTATACCTTCTTTTGTATTGACATATTAATTCCATAGTTTTACTTCCTTGTTTTTTCTTACTTTCTTACTGACTCACTTTCTGAAGAGACCCATGTACATTTGAAGCTCTCAGGCTCATGTTACTTTCAGTTTCTTCATTTCCCATCATCTCATTCTTCCTGCTCTAAATATATCTGTACAAATACACATAGTTTGCAGAAAATGCAGCATACAAATCAGCATATTAGAAATATGTCTGGTACATTTTGCAATTATGCTAGTTTCAAACTGGTTCACTTAGGCCTGTAAGCACACTCCTAGGCCTTATTACCTGCAACTTTCCAATGAATATATTTCTCTTTCACTTCTAAAAGGATGCAGATGACCAGCTGTCTGCAAGGAATATAAATCCGTCTATTGCCCACCATCCTGTAAGAGCAGAAGAAGCTACTTGAAGGAGAATTGAAACATTTTTAAAAGACAAAATAAGAAAGTCCAGTTGCCTCCTGAAAAAAGCATCTTTGTGACAACCATGACCTGAATGACCTAGAATCTCCACAGACTGATGGATATAAAAGCAATGAAATGTGTTTGTTGAACAATTTAAAACAGATTTTTTTTACTTTTCCCATGGACAATTAAATGTTACATTTAAAATATAACCCTGGTGCACAGAAAGAATTAGAAATACTGCATAGTTTGCATAGATGATCCTCTGTTATTCACAATATGTATGCTTCTAGTGCCCTCCATTTTACTTACTTGGCAATTTCATGATTTTTTTCTTACTTACTGATTCTATTTTTTTATATTAGAAATACAGTGATACCTCATCTTACAAACGCCTCGTCATACAAACTTTTCAAGATACAAACCCGGGGTTTAAGATTTTTTTGCCTCTTCTTACAAAGTATTTTCATCTTACAAACCCACCGCCGCCGCTGGGATGCTCCACCTCTGGACTTCCGTTGCCGGCGAAGCACCCATTTTTGCACTGCTGGGATTCCCCAGAGGCTCCACTCTATGGGAAACCCCACCTCTGGACTTCCGTGTTTTTGTGATGCTGCAGGGGAATCCCAGCAGGGGAATCCAAGCAGCGCAAAAATGGGTGCTTCGCTGGCAACAGAAGTCCGGAGATGGGGTTTCCCAGTGAGGGGAGCCTCAGTGAAATTGCACCATCACGAAAACACAGAGGTCCGGAGGTGGGAATCCCAGCAGCGCAAAAACGGGTGCTTTGGCTGGCAAAAGGAGTGAATTTTGGGCTTTCACGCATTAATCGCTTTTCCATTGATTCCTATGGGAAACATTGTTTTGTCTTACAAACTTTTTATCTTAAGAACCTCGTCCCGGAACCAATTAAGTTTGTAAGACAAGGTATCACTGTACATATATCAGGGGCTTAGTAAATGAGCAATGAAGGGCTGCAATTTTTTTTACTACCACACTGTGGGCATGGCTTATTTTGTGGGTGTGGCTTGCTGACCATGTGACCAAGTGGGAGTACCATGACGCTCATGTGACCAGGGGTGGCTTAAAGTTCATGTGACTGGCTTAAAGCTGGCCAACTTGAAATCACTCACGTCAAGGGTTTGGGTTAGAGTTAGGGTGCCTGGCCTCTCCTCGCCTCAAAGAGATACAATTTCCCTATTTACTATTACTGAACATCCAAAATATACTATTTAATTCTATATATATATGCCATATGTGTACATACATATGACAAACAGGCACACAAAAATATACATTATTTGCTATTTAAGCTGTATGTATATGTACACACACACATGCATGCACAGCTCTTCTAAAATTATATACATTCAACCTCATTTACTCCGATAGGTAAACATTCCCAGAGCCCAAAAGGGGAAAAAGAAAAAAAAAAATCAAAATTTTTCTACCGGTTCTGTGTACACGTAGGAGCCCATCACTGTAAATGAGTCTCAACATATTCTGTTGTGAAACATATTTCAAACAACCTACCCATCTCAATAAGAAAACTACAGGCCTTTACGGCATACAAATCCAATAAATAAATAAATAAAAAATCCAAACAAAAATCTCTCTGGCGGAAAAACAAAAAAGGTCATGTAACCAACTTCAAAAGCTGCTACAAAAATATATGCCACTATATAAAGACAGGATGCTTCAATTATCACAGCAAACAAGAGGAAAACTTCCTGTGCACCAAATCCAACCATGCCTTCTACAACTTTGTTAATAACAAACTCAAGGACTCAAGACCCATCCCGCCACTAAAAGGACCCAACAACAAAGAATACTATGATGAATCAACCAAATCTAACTTCTTCAACACATTCTTTGTCTCAGTCTTTGTAAACAGCAACGGCTCATCCCCCAAATTCCCTAATGGCACCTGAAATACTCACAACAACTTAACACAAATTGACTTCACAGAAGACAATGTTGAAATGGCACTATGTGACCTTAAACCATCTCTACCAATTGGGCCTGATGGTCTAAGTGCATACTTCCTAAAAAAGCTATCAACAGCCATAGCTGACCCACTAAGCATAATCTTTAAAAAATTATTCAGGACCAGCTCACTAACAAAGCTATGGTCGCAAGCAATGGTGATCCCCATTTTCAAAAAAGGAGATCCTAGTCTAGTTGAAAACTACAGACCAATCTTTCTATGCTATGTCACATGCAAAGTCATGGAATCAATCATGAATCAATCAATTACCCTTCACCTAGAAACTAACAACCTACTCTCTAACAAATAATTTGTAAATTATCTTGTAACCTGCAACTCCTTCACTGAACAACATGGACTACACCTTGATAAGGGAAAATCAATAGATGCAATTTACATTGACTTCTGTAAAGCCTTAGACTAAGTGGTTCACAACAAACTACTTCTAAAATTAAAATCCTACAGTATCTTAGGATCCCTCCGTAGCTGGATAACTGGGTTCCTATCAAACAGACAACAAGTTGTGAAAATAGGGAGCGCCATATCTAATCCTGTTCCCGTTAATAGCGGTGCATCCCAAAGAAGTGTTCTTGGACCAACGCTCTTCATACCCTATATAAATGACCTTTGCGATCACATTACAAGCAACTGCGTTCTCTTCCCTGACAATGTAAAACTTTTCAACACCACTAATAACACAGCTACTCTCCAAAAAGACCTTGAATTTGTGTCTGAATGGTCAAACATCTGGCAACGTATGAGTCCTAACAACTGGTTAGGTCACACAGAGTTGGACTTCTCCAGCTCCCGTCAACCAGACAATGTTGCTTGGTGGGGCCGAGGGGAAGAGCCTTCTCTGTGGGGGCCCTGGCATTCTGGAATCAGCTTTCCTTAGAGATTCACACTTCCACAAGAATCTTTAAGACTTATTTATGCCACCAGGTTTGGGGCAATTAGATCTTAGCTCTGTGATGAATGTTTGCATGGTTGTTGTTTGAACGGGTATGATTGATTTTTTAACATAATAGGGGATAGTCAGTTTTAATTAATTGGATTTAGCTATTGTATTTTATTGTTTTTTATATGTTATAAGCAGATTTCTGGAGCTATCTTCCAATTGGCGTATTATTCTATTTTCTCTTTCCTTTCTATTTTTTTGTGCCGGTTTATTTGCCTACTTGAAGTATGATTGTTTTGCTAATTTAAGATCTTTGATATATTCTCTTTGTTCTTTTATATTTAATTTGTGTTTAACTTCAATTAATAATTCCTCTACCAGTGTAACCCTGAAAAATACAAGACTACTAACCCTTGAGGGTTTTGACCTGCAATCAGGATGACACTCCTTTTTAATGACAGACATGCTTAAAATACCTAATTATTTCAAACATCATTACTTAAGAAAAGCCTTAATAACTACATGACAACACATTAAAAAATATCATCACTTCACTCCAAAATGGATATCACCAAATGAATTAATTACTTACGCAAATCTTTTTTCTACCTCAAAAATTCTAACTTATCAACAATTATTAGACAAAAATGACAATTTACTAACAAAACAACAACTCCAAGAAAAAGGGATAAATTTAGATTGGGTAACATATCTACAAATTAACTCCAAATATAAGGAACACAAAAACAAATTTGGCTTTCAAAATAACAACCCAATAGATTTAATCCTTTTTGGCCCAAGTGCAAAAATGATTTCTAAACTATATAATTATTTATTAATGCAGGATAATATGGAAGAACAAGTTAAAGGATCCAGGATTGCCTGGGCCCAGAATTTTGGCTATACGATGAATTTAATGGAATGGGAAAAAATCTGGACAATAAATTACAAAATGACATTAGCAACATCATACAAAGAAAACCAATTCAAAATGTTTTACACATGGCACCAACCTCCTGCCAGTCTGTCTAAAATGTACCCGAACCTTTCCTGAACCTACTGGAAGTGTAAAACCCACCTTGGAACTTAAATCCTATGGTGGACTTACCTACATGCTAAAATGTTTTGGCAAGAAATCAAAAATCTTTTGGACCAAGTCATATCGAACAATATAATACTTAAACCAAAATAATTCCTCCTAGGTATCTTTAGACAAAAACTGCCACAAGAAGACAGATAGTATCTTACTATACAAATTCTAACAGCAGCCAGAATTACATATGCCCAGTTATGGAAACAAGAAAAAATCCCAACTTTATTAAATATTATTATAAAAAATTATGGAATGTGCTGAGATGTCTAAAATTATGATGGAAATTCAAAATAAAAAGGAATCAGATTTCTACAAGGTATAGGAGAAATGGTATCAATGGTTAACAAAAAATTTTTTTTAACAATTTTCTCAAAAAATAAGAATTTCCCCCCCTTCTCATGCTCCAAGCCAAAACAGTTAACAACAACAGAATATGACCAAATACCGATTACAAATAATCTGAATTGAAATATAGACTTTTGCAACATAAATTTTCAACTACCTTGAAACACTAAACTATCCACTACGTCAGGGGTCCCCAAACTTTTTACACAGGGGGCCAGTTTACTGTCCCTCAGACTGTTGGAGGGCCGGACTATAAATAAACCCCTATGAACAAATCCCTATGCACACTGCACATATCTTATTTAAAGTAAAAAACAAAATGGGAACAAAAACAATATTTAAAATAAGAAGTAATTAAGTAATAAAGTAATTTATACATTTTTATTAACAAGTAAATTTAAACTTAAATCAAGAAACTCCCTCCATTTCTCCTTCCTTCCCTCCTTCCTCTCTACTTCTCTCTTCCCTCTCTTTTCTTCATTCTCTCTCGTTTCATTTTCCTCTCCCTCATTTTCTCATTTTTCTCTTTCTCTTTTTCTCTCTCTCTCTCTTTCCATCTATCCCCCTTTCTGTCTTCCTCTCTCTCTCCCTCTTTCTCTCTGTCCCTCTATCTTTCTCTCTGTCCCTCTCTCTTTCTCTCTTCTCTTTCTCTGTCTCTTTCACTCACTCTTTCTCTCTCCCTCTTTGTATCTCTCCCTCTTCCGCCCTCTTTCTCTTGCTTTCTTTCTCATTCTATTTCTATCTCTCCCTCTCTCCCTCCCTCTCCCTCTTTCTTTCTCTCTCACTCTATTTCTATCTCTCCCTCTTTCTCTCTCCCTCTCTATCTCTCCCTCTTTCTCTCTCACTATATTTCTATCCTTTCTCTCTCACTCTCTATCTCTCCCTCTTTCTCTCTCTCTCTTGCTTTCTCTGCTGGCAACAGAGAGAGAAAGAGAGAGCGGAGGGCAGCTTGCCAGTCCACGGCCCCCTGAATGAGCAGTTCTGCATGACCCCAGCACTGGACTTCGCCGTCGCCTCCGCCCCCGTCCGGCTCTCCAGCTAACCCCCTGAATTCACCCGAACGGAGGCGGTGGTGGTTTCAAAGGACCAACATACGGTCCTTCATGGTGCTGCGTTGCTAAAGCCTCCAAACTCCGCTGCTGTCCTTGGGCATTGTTACTTCTAAGCTGCGCTGAGAGAGAGAGAGAGAGCGGAGAGTACCGGACTTCACCGTCACCTCCGCCCCCGCCCGGCTCTCTAGCTAAGAGGCAGCAATCACGTCCACCCCTTCGCCCTCCACGGTGCCCAGCCCCACACCGCCTCCGCCTCCTGGTAGCGCGCCCGAGCTCTTCCTGCAGGAACGGGTGGTGGGGTGGAAGTGGTTGGACTTATCTACACGCGCGCCTGCTGATTGGGAAGAGGGGGGGAAAATCTGCGCCTCCAAAGAGGGGGGGGGAAAGAAAAAAAGAGTTCCAACTTGGCGGAAGGCGGAGGGGAGAACCGAGCGTGCTGCAGCAAGTTTGCTTGGCTTTCTGGGGCTTTTTTTTTTCTCCCCTTCCACCACCCCTGTCTGAATGTCGTTTGCTGCTTAGGAGTGACCCTCTCTCGGGCTTGTTGTGGATGTGGCGTGGATGAGGGGAAAAGCCCGGCTGCCCTGAAAAGCACATTTGGAAAGTCTCTGTGGAGAGCCAGAATCCCAACGAAGCTTCTTTTTTCTTCAGTAGTCGGTAAGGAGGCGAAGAAGAGGTTGAACTGGTTTTGCTAATTTGCGCTTACCGCTTTCCCCCTCATCCGCGCCGCATCCACAACAAGCCCGAGAGAGGGTCACTCCTAAGCGGCAAATTACATTCAGACAGGGGTGGTGGAAGGGGAGAAAAAAAAAGCCCCAGAAAGCCAAGCAAACTTGCTGCAGCACGCTCAGTTCTCCCCTCTGCCTTCCGCCAAGTTGGAGCTCTTTTTTTCTTTCTTCCCCCTCCTCCCCTCTTTGGAGGCGCAGATTTCCCCCCCCCTCTTCCCAATCAGCAGGCGCACGTGTAGATAAGTCCAACCACTTCCACCCCACCACCCGTTCCTGCAGGAAGAGCTCGGGTGCGCTACCCGGAGGAGGAGGTGGCGGTGGCCTGGGGCTGGGCGCTGGGCGCCATGGAGGGCAAAGGGGTGGACTCTTTGCTGGAGAGCCGGACGGGGGCAGAGGCGACGGCGAAGTCCGGTGCTTGGGCCATGCGGGGCCGCTCATCCAGGGGGCCGTGGACCGGCAAGCCGCCCACCACGCTCTCTCTCTTTCTCTCTCAGCGCAGCTGAGGTAACAGTGCCCGGGGACAACAGCGGAGCTCGGAGGCTGCAGCAACGCAGCGCCGAGAAGGATCAGGTCCCTTGAAGCCGCCGCCGCTGCCTCCATTCGGGCAAATTCGGGGGTTCCTGAATCTCCCGTCCATTCACCGGGGAGGATGAGGTGAGGAGGAGACAGTGCAGAGGCAAGGGGCGGGGACGAAAGTGGGTCTGCAAGGGGCCAATTGCAGGCCTGCTTTCCTCCCCACCCCTTGCCTCTGCACCGTCTCCTCCTCACCTCATCCTCCACGGTGAATGGACGGGAGATTCGAGAGCTTATTATATCTATCGATAAAATCTCGTGTGCTCCCTGCGGGCCGGATAAATCGCTTCAGCGGGCCGCATCCGGCCCGCGGGCCGTAGTTTGGGGACCGCTGCACTACGTTATAGAATGACTAAAACTTACTATCACAACTCTACATTTGATTTACTACCCCTTACCATATACACCCACTACTCCCTTAGACTACAAAATTGTACACTTTGAAAATGTCTGCCAACTGCAGACATCCCTTTTCCTGTTTTCTACCCTACTTCTTCTAATTTCACACATATTCTTTCTTTCATCCTTCTTCCTTTCTTTTTCTCCTTTCTTATGATTTTACCCGCTTAGTATACATTGTGAATACTTACCTTTTATTCTCTGTAATGTATAAATATGTACAATTGTTATTATAATATGCGGATATAGATTATTTTATGTATAATACAAGATTTTTTCCTCATTATGTACCCCCTTCCTTTTCTCCCTTTTTAAATATTTAAATTCAATAAACTATTTTTTTTAAATCCTCTATCTGTCCATTCCCTGGTTTGTTCTGTAATTGGATTTCTAATTGTTTAATATTCTTTAATATATCATTATATTCAGTCTTTTCTTCCTTATTTTTCTTTGTTTTATATGATATTATTACTCCCCTGATAAATGCTTTCATTGTGTCTCATACGTTTTGTTTAGAGGTGGGTGTTTTCTTATTTTCTATCAAAAATGCCTTTAACTCTTTTTCTAGCCTTTGTATAAATTGATCATCATTTATTAGCTTCATATCAAAAGTCCATCTCCTGTTATTTTGTTTTATATTTTTCCAAGTCATTTTTATCATGATCTATCCAAATATTAGGCAGAATTTCTATTGTTTCTATTTTTCTCCTGAGTTTACTTGATATCCATGCCATGTCTATTCTACTGTATATTTTATGTGGATTGGAGTAAAATGCATACCGTTTGGCATTGGGAGGAAATGTCATTCATTAATATATAAGATCGAGTTCAAAAAGTCCCAAAAAGTCTTTGGCAATGTAGATTTACTTGATTTTTTTTCTGTTTCCCTCCCGCATGATCCTTTGTCTCATCTATTATCCCATTAAAGTCCCCAATTATACAAATGTTATATTCCATTTGAGCTATTTTTGCATGTACCATTTTATAAAATTCTTTTTTATTCTTATTGGGAGTATATTAATTTTATTTATTTATTTATTGGATTTGTATGCTGCCCCTCTCCGTAGACTCAGGGCGGCTAACAACAATGATAAAAACAGCATGTAACAATCCAATCCAATACTAAAATAACTAAAAAAAAACTTATTATAAAAACCAAACATAGAGACAGACATACCATAGGTAAATTGTAAAGGCCTAGGGGGAAAGAATATCTCAGTTCCCCCATGCCTGATGGCAGAGGTGGGTTTTAAGAAGTTTGCAAAAGGCGAGGAGGGTGGGGGCAATTCTAATCTCTGGGGGGAGTTGGTTCCAAAGGGCCGGGGCCACCACAGAGAAGGCTCTTCCCCTGGGTCCCACCAAACGACATTGTTTAGTTGATGGGACCCAGAGAAGGCCCACTCTGTGGGACCTAACTGGTCACTGGGATTCGTGCAGCAGAAGGCGATCCCTGAGATAATCTGGTCCGGTGCCATGAAGGACTTTATAGGTCATAACCAACACTTTGAATTATGACCGGAAACTGATTGGCAACCAATGCAGACTGCGGAGTGTTGGTGTAACATGGGTATATTTGGGGAAGCCCATGACTGCTCTCGCAGCTGCATTCTGCACGACCTGAAGTTTCCGAACACTTTTCAAAGGTAGCCCCATGTAGAGAGCATTGCAGTAGTCGAGCCTCAGGGTGACGAGGGCATGAGTGACTGTGAGCAGTGACTCCCGTTCCAAATAGGGCCGCAACTGGTGCACCAGGAGAACTTGGGCAAACGTCCCCCTCGCCACAGCTGAAAGATGTTTTTCTAATGTGAGCTGTGGATCGAGGAGGATGCCCAAGTTGCGGACCCTTTCTGAGGGGGTCAATGACTCCCCCCCAGGGTGATGGACAGACAGATAGAATTGTCCTTGGGAGGCAAAACCCACAGCCACTCCGTCTTATCAGGGTTGAGTTTGAGTCTGTTGACACCCATCCAGACCCCAACAGCCTCCAGGCACCGGCACATCACTTCCACTGCTTCATTGACTGGACATGGGGTGGAGATGTATAACTGGGTATCATCAGCATATTGATGATACCTCACCCCATGCCCTTGGATGATCTCACCCAGCAGTTTCATGTAGATATTAAATAGCAGGGGGGAGAGGGAAGGCTTCTTGAGGAGGGAGCACACAACTGCCTCCTTGTCGGGTTCCGGAAAGAACCCCCTTCCCAAAGAAGCGTTGACAATCTCCTGGACCCAGCTCCATGTCACCTCCCTGCTGGCCGAAACCAGCCAGGAGGGACACGGATCCAGCAAACAGGTGGCAGAACTCACAGCTCCAATGGCCTTGTCCACTTCATCAGGTGTCACCAGATCAAACTATTCCCAGACAGGTGGACAAATACGGGCCCCAGTCACCTCAACTGACTCATTGTCAGTCAACTGTGTTTTCCAATTGGAGTCGAGGTCCGCCCAGATCAGAGCGATTTTATCAGCGATAAACGTGTTAAAATCCTCGGCACTACTCTGTAAGGGCTCCCCAACTCCCCCCTGGTTAAGAAGGGAGCGGGTTACCCTAAACAGAGCAGCCGGGCGGGATTCCACTGATGCAATCAAGATGGCATGATACACACATCTTGCCGCCTTGAGCGCCACTTTGTAAGTCTTAATAAAAGCTCTTACAAGTGTTCGGTCGGATTCAGACTTACTCTTCTTCCATCGCTTCTCTACACGTCTCTTCTAGCGTTTCAACTCCTGGAGCTCCTTGTTAAACCATGGAGCTCTATGAGGCCTAGTGCCATGGAGAGGTCACAACGGCGGAATCCTGTCAAGAGCCCCCGCTGCAGCCTTGTTCCAGGCCTCAGCAAGGGACTCCACTGAACTGTGGATTAGTGTATCTGGAATAACCCCAAGCGCCTTCTGAAAGTCCTCTGGGTCCATCAGGCACCTGGGGCGGAACAACTTAATTGGTTCTGCCTCCCTGTGGGGAAGGATTGGAGCCAGGAAGTCAAGCCATAGTAGAAAATGGTCTGGCCATGACAAAGGCAACGCTTCTAAGCCCCTTAGTCTCAGACCATTACTCAATTGCTCAGAGAGGAATGCCATGTCGGGTGCGTGTCCCCCCTCATGAGTCGGACCCTGTATTACTTGAGTCAGGTCCATGGCTGTCATGGTGGCCATGAACTCCTGTACCAGTCCAGAGGATTCGCTGAGAGACGGCAGGTTAAAGTCCCCCAAGACAATAAGTCTGGGGAACTCCACCACAAACTCGGCTACCTCCTCGAGTAGCACAGGCAGGGCTTTTGACACGTAGCTGGGAGGCAGGTAGAAATAAGCCCACCTGAACCCCTAAGTCCAACTTCACCAAGAGGGACTCGCAACCCGCAATCTCTGGAGCAACGAGTCTACATAGGCAAAGGTTCTCCCTGGCTATAATAGCCACTCCTCCCCCCTTCCATGGGGTCGAGGTTGATGCCATATCTGAAACCCGACTGGACAAATTTCAGAGAGAGGAACTCCTCCCTCCGGGCCCATCCAGGTTTCAGTTACACATGCCAGGTCGGCTTCCTCATCCAGGATTAAATCCCGGATGAGGAGAGCTTTATTTACCACCGACCTGGCATTGAGTAGCAGCAACCTGAGCCCAGGGCCAGAGTTACACTCATCACCAGAGCCCAGGGTTGAGCTCATGGAGCCAGAACAAGGTATCGTTATTAAGCAGCAATCCCTCGTTACCCTGGAACGGCGAACTCCATGGCTCCCACCATATCTGCCTCTCCCCAGCAACACCTGGATATTCCGACCCTCTGCCACCCCAGAGATTGGTGCTCCCCCCTCTCCTTCCTCTCCAGCGTCAGGTTGGCCAAATATATCATTCATACTATTTCCATTTATCTCACTCACACCATAGTCCCACCCTCCATATCCATCCCACCCACCCCCATTCATCCCGTAATCATCCAACCAATGCATATAGCCCCATTCATTCCAATAATCACGCATCCATCAATTAAAAAGGCCCCCCAATAAATTAGCTAAAAACAGTTAAAAACTATCAAAAAACAAAAACAATAAACAATAAGAAATAACAATAGTAATAGGAAACAGGAAAAAGTAATCAATCAACAGTTCTTAATAGCAGCAGGCAGATGGCGCTATACATTTACAATCAAAATGTTTGTTTTTCCTGTTTCTGCTTCTATTATTAATATTCTTCCTTTGGAATCCCTATATATTTCTTTGCTTTTTGTTTCTTTTTTTACATAAATTGCTGCCCCTCTTTTTTAAAAAAATCTGCAGAAGCTATATTTATTTGCCCAGTTTTGGAAACTAAGTACAGTGGAACCTCGACATATGAGCAGCTCTACTTACGAGCTACTCGAGATAAGAGCTGGGAGGGAAGCGACATTTTTGTTCGCCTCCTGAGCTCACATTCGGGATACGAGCGCGAAGGAGCTGTCTCCTGAAGCCGAAAGCTAACTTCCGCGTTCGGCTTCAGGAGACAGCTCCTTGGCGCTCGTATCCCGCGTGTTTTAAAAGGTTGCAGCCGGCCTGGGGGGTTGGGGGGGTGCTGGCAAGCCCCCCAGGCCGGCTGCAACCTTTTAAAACACGCGCGCCGCTTCGCAGCTGTCTCCTGAAACGGAACGCTAACTTCCGCGTTCGGCTTCAGGAGACAGCTGCGAAGCGGCGCGGGTGTTTTAAAATGTCGCAGCCAGCCTGGGGGGCTCGGGGGGAAGCCCCCGAGCCCCCCAGGCCGGCTGCCATGTTTTAAAACACGCGCGCCGCTTTGCAGCTGTCTTCTGAAGCCGAACGCAGAAGTTAGCGTTCGGCTTCAGGAGACAGCTGCGAAGCGGCGCGGGTGTTTTAAAACGTGGCAGCCGGCCTGGGGGGATCGGGGGGAAGCCCCCGAGCCCCCCAGGCTGGCTGCGATGTTTTAAAACACCTGCGCCGCTTCGCAGCTGTCTCCTGAAGCCGAACGCGGAAGTTAGCGTTCGGCTTCAGGAGACAGCCGCGAAGCGGCGCACGTGTTTTAAAACGTGGCAGCCGGCCTGGGGGGCTCGGGGGGAAGCCCCCAAACCCCCCAGGCCGGCTGCGACGTTTTAAAACACCCGCGCCGCTTCGCGGCTGTCTCCTGAAGCCGAACGCTAACTTCCGCGTTCGGCGGCAGCGGTTTTTGTTGTTGTTGCACGGATTAATTGACTTTACATTGTTTCCTATGGGAAACAATGTTTCGTCATACGAGCGTTCCGACTTACGAGCCTCCTTCCGGAACCAATTAGTCTCGTAAGTCGGGGTTCTACTGTATTTCTTTTTGTTTTCTTTAATATGTGTTTCTTGTAGACATATTATATAATTGTACCTCTCTTTGCATCCCTTTATTACATTCCCTTTACTTAATTTTAGTTTGCTTTATTTGCTTTCTAGGCCCTTGTTCTTGTTTCTTTTTGCTTCGATGTCCTTCTATTTCTTTAGTCTTATCTTCTTTCTTCTCTTCTAATTCCTGTTCTTCCTGTGTTTCTAATTCCTGTTTTTCGCTTGATTGGGAATCCCCCCCTCACTTCTTATCTGATCAAATATTTGTGTTGCTTTTTCTATATTCTCAATTCTGATATTTTTGCCTCCCAAGTAATTGACATACCCTATGATGTCAACCATCTGAAGGGAATGCTCCTCTTATTTAATAAATTTGTCAATAATTTATACTCCCTCCTTTTCTCCCTCACCTACCTTGGTGTTTGTTTCAATATTATTATCTCTTTTCCCTTGTATGTTGTTTCCTCTCTCATTGCCATGTATATCAGATCTCTGACTTTCCTTCTTATAAATCTTATGTATATTTCCCTAGGATGATTATGATGTTTGGTGTAATTTGTATACACTCTATATATTTCATCTATTGCACTCATAGCATCTTTTATATCTTTTCTCAATACTTCTGCCACTCTACCTGCCATAAGTTCTCTTAGGTCCTCACCTCTAGTTTCCACCACATTTTGGAATTGGAGGTAAAATGCTGAACACTCAATTTCAAGATGAGTCATAGAATCCTCCAAATCTTTTTTGGTCATTATAAATTTCTGGTCAAGATTTCCCACTTTCCCCCTGTATTTTCAGCTTTAATTTCTATTTCTTGTATCTTTTTACATGTGCCGTTGCACCTGTATCACCTCCATACACTCATCTAGCTTTTGTATGTTGATGTTGGTTTCTTTGTGATTTAATGACACAGTTTCCTGCAATTTAACCATTATTTCTTGTGTCATCACTAGAGTATTGTTCATTGTCTGAATTAGAGGTGTTACTCATCTTTTCAACCATTAGCATTTCTTCAATAGACCTCTGGTTAGATGAAGTGGGGGTAGAAACTGTTGGGTTGGAAGCAGCTTTTTTGTGTGTCTTAAGAGTAGTGGTAGTTGTCATAGTTGCCATTTCATTAATAATCTTATTTTGTTCTATTATTTTAGCTAATCTGTCTTAAATCACCATTTAATATTTCTAATTTTTCTATAATTATCTCAGTATCCTATACTATGATTTTAACAATCTAATGTCCAACACTCTCACACTCTATCATATTAATTAACACTGGTAAATACTAATCTGAACAATTAATTGTCACTACAATACTCTTATCTCTCAATTTTACCTCTATTATATTATAATTATTAAATTTTAGTAATCTGTCACTTGATTACAATGTAATACTTAATAATTATTATTCAATAGGAGATAAATAATAAAAGAGAATGGAAATAGAAAAAGATAATTTAACCAAAGTTATATAAATCTAGAATGTGTAAAATGTTAACTAATTAAATATATAATATAAATATATAATTTATATGGTTTATATAATATCTCTATTATTCAGTATGTTAATATATGTTTAAATAAGCATGGCGGAAGCAAAGGAAGAACTTTCTTAGTTGTAATCACAATAATACAATAAATAAATCACTATACTGTATCAATAATCAATACACCAATAAATTATTGGAAGAGGGGGTGCCAGTAAAAGAAAAGATGAGATAAAACATCAATAATGCACTCTCAATGACTGTGCATTTGCATTCACCTACTACAGTGACAGAAATGTTACATGTACTCCAGCAGATGCTTACAAAATTCTTGGTATGTTTAATAAATTTTGAAAATTAAAAAAATGCTTTCTGGGAAGAATGCTAAGTGAAATTCTTTACAATGGTGCTTTGAAGGCATACAAATGATAGCTTATATTTTTATTTCATGTGTAAACCTAATCAATGTATAGAAAATCAGCCAGTCTAGAACTTGTGAGAATAGTTTAAGTTTTTAAAGTATTTCGTATTTAATTAGAAACAGAAGTTTCCACTGAATAAAGGTTAAGCTTCGTAGAGCAGTGATGTCAGAATTATGCTTTCTAAATGCTTGAAGAAGGCAAAATACTAGAATCTTTTGTTTACTATAGTATATTAAATTATTGAAGAAAAAGAAACTATTATAGCATAAGACTTCAGTATCTCTGGCTTATATGTATTAATTGATATTTTTTACATTTTAAGCATATTAAAATCTCAGTCTATTCAAGAATTAAACCAAATGAAATATTTTCCTTCTTTGTATATTTGACTGTGCAGTAAAGTTGCACAGATTTGTAATTTTCACTAACTTAGCAACAAATGAATCTTAGACTTTGGAAATAACATTTCTAGTATCCAAGGAAACATAAACAAAACAAGATCAACTTTAAATCATTGTAACGTTGTTGTTCATTGCTTAAATAAACAGCTTATATTAGCAGTCATTTGTGATTGATACTTTTGTGCGAATGTGCATGTGTATATGCTGCCAGATGGATAATTTAAAAGTAAATGTCAACTTGTATCTTTGTTTAATATAATATAATCAACTTAGCAAAATAGAACAATAACTACAACTAACTAACTAACCCTGTTCCTGTTAAGAGTGGCATCCCTCAAGGCGTACTTGGACCAACATTCTTCATACTCTACATAAATGACCTTTGCGATAACCTAACAAGCAACTGTGTTCTCTTTGCCGATGATCTAAAACTTTTCAACACCACCGAAAAGCTACTCAACACCACCGAAAAGCACAACAGCTACTCTCCAGAAAGACCTTGACTTGGTTTCCGATTGGTCAAAAATCTGGCAACTCCAAATCTCAACCAGCAAATGCTCATTGGCAAAAAGAATCAGAACACCAAATACAAGCTGAATAAACAAGATCTTACAGACAACCCTTACTCTGTAAAAGACCTTGGAATTCTCGTATCAAAAGACCTAAGTGCCAAAACCCACTGCAACAACATTGCCAAAAAGGCTTCAAGAGCTGTTAACCTAATCCTATGCAGCTTCTGCTCCGGCAATCTCATACTACTAACTAGAGCATACAAAACTATCACCAGACCAATCCTTGAATTCAGCTCATCAATCTGGAACTCACACCGCATTTCAGACATAAACACTCTAGAAAATGTCCAGAGATACTTCACCAGAAGAGCTCTTCACTCCTCCACTTGTAACAGAATACCATACGAAACTAGACTTACAATCCTTGGTTTAGAAAGCTTAGAACTATGTCGCCTTAAACACGATCTAAGCATAGTCCATAAAATCATATGCTTCAACATCCTTCCTGTCAATGACTAGTTCAGCTTCAATCACAACAACACACAAGCATACAACAGATACAAATTTAATGTAAACTGCTCCAAACTCAACTGCAGGAAATATGACTTCAGTAACTGAGTAGTTAATGTATGGAACTCACTACCATACTCTGTAGTATCATCTTCTAACCCCCAAAACTTTAGGCTTAGTTTATCCACCATTGACCTGAGGTCTGCAAGGGGCATGCATAAATGCACCAGTGTGCCTTCCATCCCCTGTCCTTAATATTCTTCATTTCTACTAGTTGCACGTATTTGAATATTATTATATCTAGTACTCTTTTTCAAATTTTTGACTGTTACTAGTATCATGTATATTAATATTATCATATCTTGACAAAACAAACAAATAAAAATAAAAATAAATACATTATTGATAACAAAAAATATCACTTAAACAGCTTGTGCACAGTAATGTAGAAAGCAAAGGGAAGACTACTACACTGTATGTTTCCCAGGAAAATCATGTTACTGGTGGCAAAACCTTATAATGGCTCCGAGTACGGGCACCTCTTTAATGGGATAGAGGTGCTAAGAAACTCCCAATCCTTTAGAAGCATGATAAATCCAAAACTATGAATTGGAATGTGGAATTTGAGAAGCCTGGGAAAACACACAACATTATCAAAGAAATGTCCAAACACAATATATCTATATTGGGAGTGAGTGCATTTCGCCTGAAAATGGAATGTGTAGAATAGGAGATTATACTATCTTTTACTCTGATGAAAACAGTAAATAACATCAAAATGGAGTAGCTATAATCATAAACGGATCTTGTATGCCGCTCCGGGTCCTCGGAGAGGGGCGGCATATAAGTCTAATAAATTGAATTGAATTGAATCTTGTAAATAAATTCCTGTATCTGATAGAATGATAATGATCCAAATAAATAGTATTCTAGTAAATATGAATACAGTATTATACAAGTTTACACTTCCATGGCTGACAGTAATGAGGAGGATTTAAAGAAGTTCTATGAGTTCTATAAAGTTGCTATATGCAATAATAGGTGTTACACCTTACAATTTTAAAGGGAATATTGTTAAAAAAGAAGAAGTAAAGTGCCTGCTTCTAGGCAGCAAATATTTACACTTTTATTGTAAATGTTGGTTGCACAGTGATTAAAATGTAGTATTGCAGGTGAACTCTGTCCACAGCCTGGTGTTTGATCCTAATGGGGCTCAATATCGACTCAGACTTTCATCCTTCTGAGGTTCGTAAAACGAGGTTGTATGGGCAATATACAAATAATGCTCTACATTATAAACTGTCCAGAGAGTGCTGTAAAGCTTATGGAGTGTATATAATTCAAAATATTATTGCTATATTATTAAAACAACAGGGTTCATATATTTAATTTACCATTATATTGTTGGTGCTATAAGAGAAAGGGGGGGGGGAGAGTGTAGATTATTTCCCAGAACACTTTCCTGGAAGGATGCTTGGACTCCCCACCTCCCCACCCCTTCTTTTTCTTGTTATTTCCAATGTAGCTGAATCTGCCAGTTATTGTTCAGGAAACACCTAAATAAGTTCCACCAGATGGCGACAAGAGCTTAGAAAAGAATGATTGTGCACACTGGAAATTCAAGGAGGAAATCACACATTTTTATACAGAGTAGAAGATTGGCAGACTAAACATTAGTGCTTTTTGGAGGCTGCAGTGACAACAAGATGAATGTTTTAAATTTCTCCATTTCAAGAACTGAGCAGATCCTGGCATGGTACTGCATTCCCCTTTCCATTCGTCCCATTCCATTCAGATATTGTTATTTTGCAGGGAACAACCCATTCTTTTTCCTCTCTTTAGTGGCTTTGAATGTTAACCATATCTACTACTATCAGAACATGATTTATCATTATTATTATTATTATTATTATTATTATTATTATTATTATTATTATGTCAATACAACACAGCAAACAAGATCACTATGCTGGATTTCGTATTTCATCACCAGTCGGGCGCTTCCCAAGCACCTAGGACTGCATGATGTAGCGGCGAATTATGTTTACCGATCCCAGTAAAGCGGCCTTTTGCAATTGACAGATGGAGATTTTGCCATTCCAAGGTTTTCAAATGTCCGCTGAGATCCTTTGGCACTGCGCCCAGCATGCTAAGGACCACTGGGACCACTTTCACTGGCTTATGCCAAAGTCGCTGCAGCTCGATTTTTAGATCTTCGTAGTGGCAAGTGAGACCAGCCATCCCTGGGGGAGGTGCCTGAGAGACTTCCCCAACAGCCTCTAGGCACCGGCACATCACTTCCACTGCTTCACCGAGTGGGCACGGGGTGGAGTTGTGCAACTGGGTGTCATCAGCGTACTGATGACAACTCACCCAATATCCTTGTATGATCTCACCCAGCAGTTTCATGTAGATATTAAACAGCAAGGGTGAGAGAACCGACCCCTGAGGAACCTCACAAGGGAGTTATTATGTTGTAATAATTACTGGCTGACAGAATTGACTTGACTTGAATTTATTAGATTTGTATGCCACCCTTCTCTGAAGACATGGGGCGGCTCACAACAAGACGGTAATACAATACAATACAAATCTAAAGTTAAAATTTAAACTAAATTAAAATACATGTATAAAAAACCCATTAACTACACAGTTATACACACTCGGTCCAGCTTATCAATATAGAGGTCAGAGAAAAAGGAGGGAGGTTAATCCCCCCATGCCTGAGGGCAGAAATGGGTCTTTAGCATTTTTGCAGAAGGCGAGGAAGGCAGGGGCAGTTTGAATCTCCGGGGAGAGTTGATTCCAGAGGGCCGGGGCCACCACAGAAAAGGCTCTTCCCCTGGGTCCCACCAAACGGCATTGTTTAGTCAACAGGACCTGGAGAAGGCTAACTCTGTGGGACCTAATCAGCTACTGGGATTCGTGCGGCAGCAAGCGGTCTCGAAGGTATTCTGGTCCGATGCCATGTAGGGCTTTATAGGTCATTACCAACACTTTGAATTGTGACCAGAAACTGATCGGCAGCCAGTGCAAGCCGGGGAGTGTTGAAGACACATGGGCATATCTGGGGAAGCCCATGATAGCTCTCACGGCCGCATTCTGCATGATCTGAAGTTTCCAAACCCCATATTTTAGCATCTTTCTCATATCTTGATTGTATTTGTACATGTGGCCATCATGCCAGATTAATTGCTTGACTATTTGAGTTCTTGTTTAGTTTTAAATCCCTCCCTTTTCATTAAAGATATCCTTATATCTTGTAATGTTTTCCATGTTAACAACATTCAGATGAACCAGTTCCTCTATTGTGGAAAGCCAGACTAAAAATTTCAAATAGTGCTTTTTAAAAAAATTTACCCACACTAACAATAATGCCTTTGAAAATACCCATGTATCTATGCCTCAAATTTATCCATTTATGCTCAGATAGGGGGTTTTTTATTAAAAAAATCTACTGTTGATATTGTCAGTTCCAGTCTAAAAGTAGATTAAATATGCTGAGCCAGCTAGCATAAAACTGTCAGGCCATTTAAAATAGCTAAGCCACAGCAATTATTTGAATTCCATAACAAGGAAAGGAAGGAAACAGAGGCAACCATGGAATGGTCTACAAAAAGGATTGGTATGATAATATGTTAGATTTAGATTCTGTTAGCAAGTAATGTAATTTGTTTTGTATTATGATTGAAATAATTTGTAAATCAAAATAACAACACTGGATAACCAAAGGTAGAATTTTTTCTGGCAGGAAGTATTTTGATCCTATTTTCAAGAATGCTGTTGCCTGGCTTACCTTAACCATGGGAACCCTTACAAATAGCAAAGTCACTTTTTCTATATGAAATTTCATAATCAGAAATATTATTTCTTGTATATTCTAAAATAAATGTAACACATTTCCCTTTCAAAAATATTCTATAGTGCATCCATCAGGGCTAAAAAATGTAGCTATTGAATTGGTTAATTTATTAGAAGGGGACCCTGAACAAAGTTTTAATGCATAATCTTACATTAACAACCATTGATCAATCTCGGTGTACAAGAGACATTTCAGTATCCTATAAAAGTGAAAAAAAGTTTCTTCTAAGTAAAGCGATTATAGCCATCATTATTTAAGAATAAATATCAGTACATCTTTCTTTTAAGCTATTGCTTTTATTTATTCAAAATAGCAATAAGCAATATTGCTTAATTCTTATTGAATATAGCAATTCAATTTTCCTCCAAGCAGCATAAGGATGAAGTCTCCCTTGACTTCCCACAACACATTCATGTTTTCTTGACAAAAATGTGCAAGTGATTTTCTCTTTTTTTTCTGTGATTTTTAATTCATATTCAATTTACTCTAAAACATGGAATATCCATGTGCTTTCCCAAACAAATATTTATCAATTCTACCTCTGCTTAGTATCTCCAAATTATCCATATCAAGAAACTCTAGCACCTGCCACCTGCTATAAATGACCATAAATATATATTGCATATTCCAACATATACATCAATGAAAGTCACAATGGAAAAGGTAAGATATATTTTACAGGTTATTTTATAATCATAAAACAAAGAGTTAGGTAGTTCAGTCAATCACACCTCAGTGAATGTTCAGATGTTCTCAGTATTTGTCTAAGTTGTCACATAGCTGACCGAAACTTTATGACTAGGCCGGGGTTTGCAACCCACAGCTCTGGAGCCACATGTGGCTCTTTCATCCCTCTGCTGCAGCTCCCTGTTGCTCAAAATATGCATTACAACCGCCAATGTGCGACACTCACTGCACATGATTTATTGAGCTTTTTTGGGTGGGGGGAGAGTTCAAAAAAACTTTTGTTGCATGCAGAAATAAAAGTGTTTTTTCCCTGTAGCAGGTCATTGATTTCATAAATGCAGCACACTATAGTTTTTTTAAATATAAAGTTAAAAAATGACATATGCAGTGTAATCTTCATTTTAGATGTCCAAAGGATTTTGTGGCTCCTGGTGTTTTCTTTTCTTTTCTGTTTAAGGTTGCCAACGCCTAGGAGAAATAGGATATCTCCCACTTTCTGAACAGTATCCACTGTTCTCAACTGCAGATTCTAGAAATAAAATAAATGTGGATCCTATAATTTCTATAATGTGATGCCTATTATTCCTATAAATTATTTTATTTATTTATTTATTTATTTATTTATTTATTTATTTATTTATTTATTTATTTATTTATTTATTTATTTATTTATTTATTTATTTATTTATTTATTTATTTATTTATTTATTTATTTATTTATTTATTTATTTATTTAATTGGATTTATATGCTGCCCCTCTCCGAGGACTCAGGGCGGCTCACAGCAGGTACAGAAAAACAGGAAACAATAATAACAATCCAATTATACCTTAAAAAACAATCTTAAAATTCTAATTAAAAACTATCAATATCATTCATTCAGCAGTCAAACTAAGCATTCATCGGTCAGGGGGGAGGGTTATAGGAAATTTTCTTTGCCGATCGTAAAAGTCACAGAAGCAATATTTTAGATGAATATTTTTGAATACATGCTAGCTTTCTTTCATGTGAGGATGCGCGATTTCCAGCTTGTTTTGCTTCCATGAATGCGCAGAAACAAAAAAACGGAAAGCAAAAAGGTAAGTTACCCCTGCTGTGTGCCCTGCCCATTTGCCTGCCCCCTTGCCCTGCTGCAAGTAACAGTCTTGCCGCAAGTGCTCTGCCCCCCCGCCGCCTGCCTTACCTTGCATGATGGTTTCTCCCTTGCAGAGAAGATGGTATGCAGCACGGAGAGGAGGCCAGGTGGCCACAAGCTCCAGCCACGTGGCCTGTTTTGTTCTCTGCCGAGCTGCAGATATTTGCCGGTGTGGTGGCCACGACTCGCTTGGGGTGCCATCGCCACGGCAAGAGATGCCTGTGGTACGGGAGAGCAGAAAGCAGACCACACGGCCGGAGCTCAGGCAGGCTGCTTTTGCCACTGGCCCCAGCTGCTGCTCTAGGCACCGCAGGGAGATTTGGCAGCTGCACATGTGCAGCAGCTGAAATCTTGCACATGGACATCCTGCCGGCAGCAAAAATTGCCGGTTTCTTTTTTTTAACCAGAATTGTGCTATTTGCGCATGCACGGCACATGCATGCCCAGCAGCAATTAAGGTAAGCTACATGCTCCATTTCTGTCACTGGAATGGTATCCCCACCGTTCTGGCGCATAGCCTATCTCTGTGAGCGCATGTCCTGAGTGGGTGGGCTGAGTCTCCCACCTCCACTACCAGTTTGTAAAACAATACCATATTGATAGCAACCCACTGCTGCTTCGCATGATCACAATTTTCAACCTCCTGCCAACTTCCTTATTGATTTTGCTGAGAGTAAAGATCCAAAATTGCAATGTGATCAAAAACCTGCAACATCATAATTGGGAGCCAATCACCAGGCACCTGGATCATGATTATGTGACTACAAAGATACTGTGATGGCTGCAATTATGAGGACCAGTCATAAGTACCTCTCTTTCAGTGTATTTATTTATTTTATTTTATTTGATTATTATTATTATTATTATTATTATTATTATTATTATTATTATTATTATTTATTAGATTTGTATGCCGCCCCTCTCCGAAGACTCAGGGTGGCTCACAACAGTAATAAGAAACAGTGTAACAATGGGATAAATCTAATAATAAAAAATATATAAAAACCCCAACAATTAAAAACCATGCAGCACATACATACCAAACATGAAATATAAAAAGCCTGGGGGAGATGTCTTAGTTCCCCCATGCCTGGCGATACAGGTGGGTCTTGAGTAACTTGCGAAAGACAAGGAGGGTGGGGGCCGTTCTAATCTCTGGGGGGAGTTGGTTCCAGAGGGCGGGGGCCGCCACAGAGAAGGCTCTTCCCCTGGGGCCAACCAAATGACATTGTTTGGTTGATGGGACCCGGAGAAGGCAAACTCTGTGGGACCTTATCGGCTACTGGGATTCGTGCGGTAGAAGGCGGTTCCAGAGGTATTCTGGTCCAAAGCCGTGTAGGGCTTTAAAGGTCATTACCAACACTTTGAATTATGACCGGAAACTGATTGGCAGTCAGAGCAGACCACGGAGTGTTGTAGAAACGTGGCCGAATTATTGCGTCTTTCGGAAGTATATCCTCGTTTTTCCACCACTGTGCAAAGGTTAGTCTTAAATACTGTGCAGAGATGACAAAACTAACTATACTAGTTAGGAATGAAACAACATCCTCATTCAACAATTGTTGGGATCCTTTCTACAGTTGGCTAGAGAAAAAAAGAGAACACCACGCTACATAATTGAAATGATGGTTATAAACGCAACCAGATACAAATCCGATATATAGCTTTCTCATTTTTTTGGCTATAGTGATAAGAGACTTTAGATATATGTTAATAGAATACTTATTATTAAATCTTATAATCTCTATGTTTAGATAAACTCAACGCTTGCACTTAAATACCCAGATGACTAACCCAATACTAGGGAATGAGCTAATAAATTAGGAATTGGTTCCCGTTTTCAATACAGCTCCCTCGGATATTCGCCAACCCCTTTACTTTCCTTACCTTTTCTATTTTCTCTATCTCCTTTATTCTTTCTACCCTTTCCCCTCCTTTTTCTATTCCCTTCTTCTTCACTCTTTACATAAACTTCTATGTTTATAAATTGTTATAACATACTAAGACTTAAAAAAGAAGAAGAATAGAAACGTGGGCGAATCTGGGAAGCCCCACGATAGCTCTCGCGGCCGCATTCTGCATGATCTGAAGTTTTCGAACACTTTTCAAAGGTAGCCCCATGTAGAGAGCGTTGCAGTAATCGAACCTCAAGGTGATGAGGGCATGAGCAACTGTGAGCAATGACTCCCTGTCCAACTGGTGCACCAGGCAAACCTGGGCAAATTCCCTCCTCGCCACAGCCAAAAGATGATGTTCCAAAGTTAGCTGTGGATCGAGTAGGACGCCCAAGTTGCGGACCCTCTCTGAGGGGGTCAATAATTCCCCCCCCCCAGGGTAATGGATGGACAGATGGAATTGTCCTTGGGAGGTAAAACCCACAGCCACTCTGTCTTGTCTGGATTGAGTTTCAGCTTGTTGACACCCATCCAGACCCCAACAGCCTCCAGGCACCGGCACATCACTTCCACTGCTTCGTTGACTGGACATAGGGTGGATATGTATAACTGGGTATCATCAGCATATTGATGATACCTCACCCCATGCCCTTGGATGATCTCACCCAGCGGTTTCATGTAGATATTAAATAGCAGGGGGGAGAGGACCGACCCCTGAGGCACCCCACAAGGGAGAGACCTAGAGGTCGACCTCTGACCCCCCACTAACACCGACTGCGACCGACTAGAGAGGTAGGAGGAGAACCACTGAAGAACAGTGCCTCCCACTCCCAACCCCTCCAGCCAGCGCAGAAGGATACCATGGTTGATTTGATTTGATTTGATGTGATGTGATTTGATTTGATTTGATTTGTTGATTTGATTTGATTTGATTTGATTTGACTTGACTTGACTTGACTTGATTTGATTTGATTTGATTTGATTTGATTGCTGCTCCTCTCCATGGACTCAGGGTGGCTCACAACAAACATAGAATACATCGTAAAACAATTTGATCCAATTAATTATGATTAAAAGACTTAAAAAGATCCTAAAAACTTTAAATCATTCAATTTATCATTCACTGAATAGGTCACTCTAAATTTGAACAGTCATTGGACAAGCAAGGTCTACCTGTATTATGACTAGTTGAATTGAGTGTGCATGACTGTGTAGTAGATGTTTTTTATGAGAATGTATTTTAAATTAGTTTTTTAATTTTTTAATATTAGATTTGTACTGTATTGTATTGCCGTTAATGTGAGCCACCCCGTGTCTTTGGAGCGGGGTGACATACAAATCTAATTAATAATTATAATAATAATAATAATAATAATAATAATAATAATAATTATTATTATTATTATTATTACTACTACTACTACTACTACTACTACTACTACTGGCATAGTTCTTGTTTTTCTTTAACATTTTTTCAAACACATCTCCAGTTCCAGATACTAGGAACAGGGCCGCCGATAGGCCGGTACTACTGGGAGTGGCGTCAGGGGTCCGGCCAAATTGAAAAATGGGGGGGGGCTGGCGCCCGCCAAAAACTCTCCAACCCCGATTGCGATGGGGAAAAGCGCGCCAAGGAAAGCAAAAGGATCAGAGACACCTCGCCCTTCCTTCCAGGTGGGAGTGCCCCCTCAAGACACCTGCCCGACTGCTGGTGCCCTGCTTTTTCTCTCCCCTCGTCCTTTCCAGCTCCTTGCATTCTCTGGCTGGGGAATTCTGGGAGTTGAAGTCCAGATATCTTCAGGTTGCCAAGGTTGGGAAACACTGGCCTATGGGACCGCCTCGCTTGGCGTAAAGCGGGAAATGATCCCCAGGGGATGGAGTGGCTTGGCGACTTAAAGTAGTTTTACAATGGCGGGGCCCCCAGACACTTAGGCTGTATGGGGCCCCAAAATTCCTGATGGCGGCCCTGACCAGGAATATATTTGCCTTCTTTACTTTTCCCTTTATTCTCTCTTTTTTTGAAGATTAAAACCTCCTTATTTGAAACCGAACACAACCAGAGTAAGGCTGCTAAGGTGGAACGGTGATGTGTGCTCACCCCTGTGGCTCTGAGTGCTAGCAGAGCCCAGTGCAATTATGCGGAGGTAGCAAAATCACACGCAGACACACAGGTGCACCCGTGTTTTGACATGTATTTTTGCTTCCGTATGTGCACAGAAGCAAAAAACCATGCCAAAACACAGGCGCACCTGCATGTCCACGTGCATATTTAATATATATAATTAATAATCATTAACACCTTTTTGTTCAAATCACAAGTGACTTTTTTATTGCTGGAATACATCTTATTACCTTATATCCCTAGATGATTCCTTATATTTCTGAACTGGGAAATTAACTTTCCTCCTCATTATGCTGACATTTGCACTTTGTGAAAGAGAAACATATCATGCAAATGTATCTATTTAGGTGTTTCTCTTTTTAAATGTCAACATTTCAGGTCAAGAAGACTACAAGAAAAATTGCTTCCTAAAACAATGAAGTTGCTGATATGGAAACAGTGTCTCATTAGAAATATTTTAGTAGACAAGACATCTCACTGAATTGCATTTCTTTATTTGTGGAATTAAATGTTATGGAACTTGAAAGTAAAGCTGAATATCGAAGATTTCTGCCAGGCAGAGTTCTGAACATCCCAAGACAATTGTAGGAAAGAGCAATTAGTACAGTGGAACCCCGACATAAGAGCTGCTCTACTTAAGAGCAACTCGAGATAAGAGCTGGGAGGGGAGAGATATTTTTGTTCTACTTACAAGCCCAAATTCAAGATACAAGCGCCAAGGAGCTGTCTCCTGAAGCCAAACGCTAACTTCCGCGTTCGGCTTCAGGAGACAGCTGCGAAGCGGCGCGCGTGTTTTAAAAGGTTGCAGCCGGCCTGGGGGGCTCGGGGGGTGCTTGCAGCTTTCTTTCTTGCTCTTTTTCTTTCTCTCTTTTACCTTCCCTTCCTCTATTTCTTCTTTTCTTTCTCCTTCCCACCTTCTTCCCTCCCTCCCTCCCTTCACTCATTCCTCTCTTACTCTCCCCTTTCATAAGTTTCCTTGCTTCCTTACTCTGTTCCTGTCCCTTCCCCCTTTCTTTCTTTCTTTCTTTCTTTCTTTCTTTCTTTCTTGCTCTTTTTCTTTCTCTCTTTTACCTTCCCTTCCTCTATTTCTTCTTTTCTTTCTCCTTCCCACCTTCTTCCCTCCCTCCCTTCACTCATTCCTCTCTTACTCTCCCCTTTCATAAGTTTCCTTGCTTCCTTCCTCTGTTCCTGTCCCTTCCCTCTTTCCTTCCTTCCTTCCCACCCTCCGTCCATTCATTCACCCATTCCTCTCTTGATCGCTTAAAGCCGGTCCCTGGTGCAAAAAGGGTTGGGGACCTCTGTCCTACAGGATTGGGTGGCAGAGAAGTTGAACATATGTAAATTTAAAAGTTTAAGAAAGTTTACAAGTTAAGTGAAAGAAACTTCATTATTCATTTATATGTACATGTACATTTCTTCATTAAAAACATGTCTCTCTGCATAATTTAGACTAACTTTGTGAGTTTTTTGAGGGCTGGAACCAATTAAAATTATTTACATTAATTCCTATGGGGAAAAGTCGTTCGAGATAAGAGCTGCTCGACTTAAGAGCCCAGGTCCGGAACGAATTAAACTCGTATCTCGAGGTACCACTGTACTCACCATGTCAATTCCTCTCTATAAAATTTATTTATTTACACACTTACAACTGAATTCAGATGTACTGCGAAGAAATTGATAGGAATTGCAATGGCAACTATTCAACAGCATATCTTTCAGTTTCAAAAGGGCAACATTTTATTATAAATTGCAGTTAATAATTATCTCCCACTCTACTTCATTATAGCTCATTATACAGTAATACTCAGTTTTATACTCTTGTTCTACTCTTCTGATATAGTGGGAGTTCATACACATTAAAAAAAGCTGCCTGGGCAAATAGAGGAACCATTTTAAAATTATTTTAATGCTAAAATCAGTCAATTTATTGATTAATTGAGAAAAGGCATAACGGTATGATCCCATTTGAACTTTACTGAAGATTCTAAGGATTGAGGAGCACCTTGGAAGAGAGGGTGCAAAGTTATAGGAGAAAATTAGAAAAAGGTTTGCCTTTCTTTTTCATAACTCACAATAAATCCTTCTGAACCAAAGAAACTTCGAAGAACAGTTTTCATTATTATTACAATATTGTCACCAATTCCATGAAAAACTCAGAACAGGTTATAAAAATTTACTTGTAAAATTGCTGAAATCTATTTACTCGATTTTTTAAAACCCAAGTAGAAGTAGACTACTTTTAGTTTCGTCCGTAGATACAAGTAAATAGGCACAAATATCAAATCAAATAAGGAACATGAAAGAAATTAGGAAATTATCTTATTAATGGAGAATGCTTAAGAATCAATAGGCCTATGGAGATTCTCAGTCATCCAGGCCATGGTTGTCCAAAAGGTGCTTTTTCAAAAGGCAACTAGACTTTCTTTGTTTTTCCTTGAAGATGTTTCGCTTCTCATCTAAGAAGTTTCCTTTCCGGATGCCAGAGATTCCACCCATTCTAAACAAAGATGCTTTCCTCCATGAAACTGCCACTTCTATTTGTATTTCTTCCATTTTTTTTGGTTCTTCTATTTTGTTTGGTTTTAACCCTGATTTCCACAAAATCAATTGCCTGAACTTCTCACATCATCAATAGACTTATAAAGTTTATTTTGTGCTTTTCCCCTTTAGCAATATCAGCAAGTTTATTCTTTACCCACTGAAATGGAAATTAGGAAACTCTCCCCCCCATTACTTCTTCAACAGCATATAAAACACATGACTATAAGCATCTAGCCTTTATTTGAACCATAATGGAATTTATAATACATACTTTTAAATCTCATCAAGGTTATCATACCTCTCCCAACAACTAATTAAGCTTTAATTTCATGATGTGACATCTTAAAGTATCTAGCAATCACCTGTGATGCTAATAAAGATTCTGGGGAGAACTCAAACTAGCAATTTAACCAAGAGAAAACAGATGAAGTATTTTTCCCCTTTTCCTTTGCTGAAAAGAGTACAGTGATCAAGTTGCTTGCACCTGTTGTTTCTTGCTGTGAGACAACTGTTGATGAAGACAAGAATAAAAAATATTTAACTTCCACTTATTTTCCATAATTCCAGGAAAGTGTGTATATGTAAATATTAACTTTTGACTCAATGAGGTGAGAAGTGGTACTAGCAGTCATGCAAGTGCCATCATCTAAAATTGTTTTGATTTTATTTGTACTGGATTTGGAACAGGTTCCTTCATTTGATCCCCATATTAGCTTCTCATTGAGACCTGCCTTACACTCTGCTATCAGGCTTCCAACATATGTGTTTTGGACTAGCTGAGGGCCTCTTTTTATTAGAGATTGATTACAGCAGGAGGCTAAATTGTCAATTACTTACTTCATTTTGTAGATAATAGGAAAATTTCAGAGGTTAAGGTAGAAGACCATGTCTTTGAGATGCGATTCTATCCAGATTGTAATTGAATGAATATCAGTATTAACAGACTTTGTATAAATCTTGCACACATTAATATAATTTTGAAAATAATTTCTGCTATTCTTAAAGATTAATGGACCTTTCCAAAAACAAAAAATAATTTAAAAGGATTTCTGTCCTTGAAGAATCTTCTCTATAAGAGAGTTCATTTATTATTTCCTAGGTTTCAAGCTTGAATGACAGCTCTGTGCTTATGGAGGTAGGGAACTAGTGGGTGTAATAGGCATGGATAATTAATATAAGCAGACGTATTTGGTAACGTTTTTGTTTGTGTTCCTCCTACTTATGTATCTGATACAAAATATGCAATCTTGTGGCTAATTTATGTTAAAGGTATAGAAACATATGTCTTTGAAATATCTGTATATCACTGCAGATAAATAGCTTTGAAATAAAAACTGGCCAGTTTTATCTTTTCATCTCAGTTCTGGTGTCTGATTGGAATTCAAAGAAACATATAAGGAACTCCCAATGTTTTTGACTTTGGTTTGATAGTTTTTAAAAATGAGCAAAACAGCTTATTTTTGCAAGGCCAAGCATTGTAAATTTTGATTTTTGGAAATGGTAGAGCAGTGGAGGACACTGAAGAAGAAACAAACTCTGTATGTAAATTTTAGTGGGGCAAGCAGAGAGAAGTCTAAAAGGTTTCCTAATAGGTCTCTAACATTTTGGTTTGATTTAGCAAATCCTGTCACTTTTAAAAAAAGAATCCACATGAAATGCATTTTTCATAAATAGGTTCATTTTAAATGCAGATTTTTCTGGCATTTTTCTCTTGTAAAATGATGCATTATCTCCCCACAGTTATTCTCTTTTAAGCTCATGCTTAATAAATAAATAAAATTAAATGGTTTAACATTTCTTATTCTGTAATAGGATTCAGGTTTTTCCTGAGTATTTGCCTGTTAAGTATTATTCAGCTTCATAGCTGACATGTTTTGGATAATTATGCAGGCAGCAATGATCCCACTTTTGACAACAATGTTTCTAATAATTTAGCCAGTTTGCTTTTTCCAGCAATTATCACTTTCTCTTTATGTGGGAAAATCCCAAGGACTGAGTTAGCACATCCCACAGTGATGCAGATTTATCTCAGTCTCATGCTTGGAACTGCATAAACATGACAGCATACTCTGGGTAACTGCTACTATTAGCAATTCAAAACGTTGCCTGTTCTTGTGTTATTCTGATCCAGGCTGGTTGTGATAATTTCATAAGGACTACTGATAGCCTTTTGAGGTTGTCTAGATTAGGAAACAGAATTCACAAGAAGACTAAACCTAAGCTTTCTTGAAATGGTTACCATATATATTCCTAGCCCAACTGTGGATAAACCAGCCCTCAATTTTTTTAAACACAAATATCATAAAAATATACCACCTATAGATAAGTTGACTCTTGATATTTTCATATACACAAATGGCTTATCTGCAGACAGCACATTTTACATAGTATTTGGTTATTCAAGGTATGCTTATCCATAAATGGCTTATCAATGAATATAGGATACAGAGAGACTTTTTTTAAAGATCAGAGAAAAAACTGTTTATACTTATGACAAGCCCATCTGCAGATGAGCTAAACCCAATTTGAGGTGGGTGTATTTTGATTCCTAAAATCCTCACCTTATCCGGAAGTATAATGATATGGTATATTAAACTCATTTTGCAAATTTAATTGCATTTTTCTTCCTATCATTTTGACACCCAGTAAATCAGGGAGGAGTCAGCCTTTGAAAGAATGCTTCTGCCCTTTTTATTTAATGGTTTTGGAATATTCCCCTTAAGGCTAAGGCCATCTCTCTCCATGGTTCTCTACAAATATGTAGGAACAGTGAAATGGATTCTTTTAGTCCTTTTTACATAACACTTTTAAATCCATCCCGTTACTTAAGGATTTTTTTCTCCCTGAAGCTTGAAATAAGATATGACACTAATGACACTCTTTTCTCACATGTTAAAGATGGACAGTGATGACTTATTATTGCTCATGGGGAAGCAATTGGAGTCTAAGAAGAGAAAAACAAAGAAACGTATTTCGATAATATATCTCTTTGGAAGCACTTTCTTTTTAGTATATTGAACATTAACTGATTAATTGCACATTAATGATTTTAAAAATGCAAAATCCTTTTAATATATTTATGTTTAAATTTATAATTTCCAAAATGCATATTTTAGCCTTTCTTTGAACTGAGAATAGTATCACAATATTCAGATGTGTAAAATATATAGTAAATAACTATTGTGGTTAATTTGCTTTAGAGGTGGGTTCCTCCCATTTCGGACTGATTCGCCCAAACCGGTAGCAATCTGCTGGTGATGTAACAAGAATGTTATGGAGCAAGTTTGGTTGGCCCTGGTCCATGGAGGCTGACATCTTTTTAAAAAATTAGATTTTTTTTTCCACATTTAAAAAATATTGCGTGTGTCACCATCTTGTTTTCGGTTTTGGAATTTTTTTGCCACTGCACATGCGACACGGCGCAGGAGGAAGAAAACCGGCAGCAAAGTAAGTTAGAACCCATCCCTGATTTACTCCATAACGGAATTTTAAAATATTACATTTTAAAGCATTGTTTGGAACTTCCCCTGCTGTCTTATAATGCATGATTATTATAGGTTCTGCTTCTTGGCAGATATTACATATCCATTATCAGTGGTATATCAAAGTGTTCATTTCAAATGCATTTTATTTATAACAAGAATTTATAATTAGATTAGATTACACTAGATTTATTGGATTTATATGCCGCCCCTCTCAGCAAACTCGGGGCGGCTCACAACAATAATAAAAAACAGCACAGTACATAATACCAAATCCAATGCCCACCAATCTAATTACAATTTAAAATTAGTAATCTCATAAAAACAGTATATATAAAAAACAGGCACACAGTCAATCAGTCAAATGGCAAAACAACATGGGCAAGGGGGAGGTGTTTTAGTTCCCCCATGCCTGACGGCAGAGGTGGGTCTTAAGGAGTTTACGAAAGGCAGGGAGGGTGGGGGCAATCCTAATCTCAGGGGGGAGCTGGTTCCAGAGGGTCGGGGCCCCCACAGAGAAGGCTCTTCCCCTGGGTCCCGCCAGACGACATTGTTTAGTCGACGGGACCCGGAGAAGGCCAACTCTGTGGGACCTAACCGGTCGCTGGGATTCGTGCGGCAGGAGGCGGTCCCGAAGATATTCTGGTCCGGTGCCATGAAGGGCTTTATAGGTCATAACCAACACTTTGAATTGTGACCGGAAACCAATGCAGACTGCGGAGTGTTGGAGTGATATTGGCATACTTGGAGAAGCCCATAATTGCTCTCGCAGCTGCATTCTGCACGATCTGAAGTTTCCGAACACTTTTCAAAGGTAGCCCCATGTAGAGAGTGTTACAGTAGTTGAGCCTCGAGGTGATGAGGGCATGAGTGACTGTGAGCAGTGACTCTCGGTCCAAATAGGGCCGCAACTGGTGCACCAGGCGAACCTGGGCAAATGCCCACCTCGTCACAGCTGAAAGATGTTTTTCTAATGTGAGCTGTGGATTGAGGAGGACACCCAATTTGCAGACCTTCACTGAAGGGGTCAATGATTCCCCCCCAGGGTAATGGACAGACAGATGGAATTGTCCTTGGGAGGCAAAACCCACAGCCACTCCGTCTTATCAGGGTTGAGTTTGAGTCTGTTGATATCCATCCAGACCCCAACAGCCTCCAGGCACCAGCATATCACATCTACTGCTTCATTGACTGGACATGGGGTGGAGATGTACAACTTGCTATCATCCGCGTACTGATGATACCTCACCCCATGCCCTTGGATGATCTTCCCCAGCGGTTTCATGTAGATATTAAATAGCAGGGGGGAGAGGACTGACCCCTGAGGCACTCCACAAGGGAGAAACCTAGAGGTCGACCTCTGACCCCCCACTAACACCGACTGCAACCGACTGGAGAGGTAGGAGGAGAACCACTGAAGAACAGTGCCTCCCACTCCCAACCCCTCAAGCCAGCACAGAAGGATACTATAGTCAATGGTATCGAAAGCTGCTGAGAGGGCAAGAAGCACCAGGACAGAGGACATGCCCCTGTCCCGGGCCCACCAGAGATCATCCATCAGTGTGACCAAAGCAGTTTCCGTGCTGTAGCTGGGATTGAATCCCAACTGTTGTGGGCCTAGATAAGCCACTTCTTCCAAGGACCACTGAAGTGACACTAACTTCTCAACAACCTTCCCCATAAAGGGAAGGTTGGAGACTGGACGATAATTGTTAAGTACAGCTGGGTCCAGGGGAGGCTTCTTGAGGAGGAGGCACACAAGTGCCTCCTTGTAGGGAGCTGGGAAAGACCCCCTCCCCAAAGAAGCATTGACAATCTCCTGGACCCAGCTCTGTGTCACCTCTCTGCTGGCCAAAACCAGCCAAGAGGGGCACGGATCCAGGAAACAGGTGGCGGAACTCACAGCTCCAATGCCCTTGTCCACTTCATCGGGTGTCACCAGATCAAACTCTTCCCAGACAGATGGACAAGTATGGGTCCCAATCACCTTGACTGACTCATCAGTTGACTCTGTTACCCAATTGGAGTCAAGATCTGCTCGGATCTGAGCTATTTTATCAGTGAAAAATGTGTTAAAATCCTCAGCACTATTCTGCAAGGGCTGCTCAACTCCTCCCTGGTTAAGAAGGGAGCGGGTCACCCTAAACAGAGCGGCTGGGTGGGATTCCACTGATGTAATCAAGGTGGCATGATACACGCATCTTGCCGCCTTGAGCGCCACTTTGTAAGTCTTAATATGAGCTCTTACAAGTGTCCGATTGGATTTGGACTTACTCTTCCTCCATCGCTTCTCTAGATGTCTCTTCTGGTGTTTCAAATCCGGGAGCTCCTCATTGAACGATGGAGCTCTACGGGGTCGCAGTGACGCAATCTGGTCAAGAGCCTCTGCTGCAGCCTTGTTCCAGGCCTCAGCAAGAGACTCTGCCAAACTGTGGACAAGTGTATCTGGAATAACCCCAAGCACCTTCTGAAAGCCCTCTGGGTCCATTAGGCGTCTGGGGCAGAACCTCCTAATCGGTTCCGCCTCCCTGTGGGGAAGGATTGGAGTCAGGAAGTCAAGCCGCAATAGAAAATTGTCCAACCATGACAAAGGCAACACTTCTAAGCCCCTTAGTCTCAGACCATTGCTCAATTGCTCAGAGAGGAATACCATGTCAGGTGCGTGCCCCCCCCTCGTGAGTCGGACCCTGTACTACTTGAGTCATGTCCATGGCTGTCATGGTGGCCATGAACTCCTGTGCTAGTCCAGAGGTTTCACTGAGCGATGACAGGTTAAAGTCCCCCAAGACAATAAGTCTGGGGAACCCCACCGCCAGCTCGGCTACCTCCTTGAGCAGCACAGGCAGGGATGTTGACATGCAGCTGGAAGGCAGGTACATGAGGAACAAGTCCACCTGAACCCCTAAGTCCAACTTCACCAAGAGGAACTCACAATCCGCAATCTCTTGAGCAGCAAGTCTACGCAGGCAAAGGCTCTCCCTGCCAATAATAGCCACTCCTACCCCCCTTCCCTGGGGTCGAGGCTGATGCCATATCTGAAACCCGGCTGGGCAGATTTCAGAAAGAGGAACTCCTCCCTCTGGGCCCAGCCAGGTTTCAGTCACACATGCCAGGTCGGCCTCCTCATCCAGAATCAAATCCCGGATGAAGAGAGCTTTATTTACCACCAACATGGCATTGAGTAGCAGCAGCCTGAGCCCAGGGCCAGAGTTACACTTGTCACCAGTGCCCTGGGTTGAGCTCACAGAGCCGGAACAAGGGATCGTTATTAAGCAGTGATCTTTGCTTCCCTCTACCAATTCCCCTGATTTTTGTACCTTAAATCAGGTAATTTTAGCTCAACTCACTGATATTAGTGAGGCAATTAACATGCAGGAAAAAATGAGACAGAGAAAAAAGCATCATTCTCAGATATGATTTAAATTCTCTCAGTATGTTACTTTCTAAATCAAAGGAAGAGATAATTTAAAAGCAATCTGTACATTCTTGCTTCGCTGCACACAATAAATACAAATGTGCCTATGGATAATATGGAAGAAAACCGGGCTTCATCCTTACTTCTTGTTATTGGAAAATGCTTAATAAGCTGTGGCTGAAATAAATCCTTAGGACTTTTGTGGAGATAGCAAGAGGCCGCTAGCAATTACTGACCTATCTTTGTTTCTGTGAAACAAGATGGTTATCTAAGATAAATATCTGAAGCCATCTAGTGTTTGATTTTTTTATACTCCAAGAGAGAAATTAAACTTCAGAATAAAGATTATTCTAACACAGCCTATCTAAATAAATTATTTATGCAACATATTATAATATAAATAAGAATGCTTATCAAATCTACAAAAAAAGTTGATAGGGTAGGCACTATCATACAATACAAGGTAAGTGTAAACTTTGAAACAGTCTCTGTAGACTAGACCAGTGATTTTCAACCTTTTTTGAGATGTGGCACATTTTTTACATTTACAAAATCCTGGGGCACACCACCAACCAAAATGACACCCTAAGACACTCTCCTCTCTTTTTCCATCCCTGTCTCCTCCCCACCCTTGTGTGTGTGTGTGTATATATACACACTCTTGAACCATTTCCAAAAACAGATGAGGGCTGGGTTTTTTTCTCTCTTATTCTTTGGGTGCTTTTTATCATATGCTTTAAATCAAGAGTCACTTCTCTCTCTCTTTTGTTTCTCTCTTTCCTGTCATTTTCTGCCTCAATCATTTTCTCATTTCTTTTTTCCTCCCCTTTTTGCTCATTTCTCTCTCCCCCCCTTCCTCTCCTTTTCTCTCTCTCTCTTTCTTTCTTTCTCTCTCTTGCTTTCTCTTTTCTTTCTCTTGCTTTCTCTCTCTCTCTCTCTCACTCTTTCTCTCTCTCTTGCTTTCTTTCTTTCTCTCTTTCTTTCTCACTCTCACTCTCTCAGCAAAAAGTTGCAAGACCGGAACCTGAGCTTCCTTCTTTGCGGCACACCTGACCATGTCTCACGGCACACTAGTGTGCCACGGCACACTGGTTGAAAAACACTGGACTAGACATATAGTGATATAGTACAGCATTTTTAATTATCTGAAAGAATATTATACTTTTACCTAGAATGGAGAAATGATTATGGAATAATGAATTTAAATTACAGGAGGGCAGACTGCAATGACTATAAGAGCTTCCAATTGAGAGCAATTTGAAGGTGAAACAAATTGTCTAAATAGTGTGAGCACTTCTTTACTGGATTAGGTTCAAACAGAGGCTAGGCAGCCATCTCTCAGGGATACTGTAACTTAAATTATTGCGCAGACTAGGGAGTTAAACTCAAGGCATGTGATTTAACCCTTTTTCAAAGCCCAGTTCTTCTCTATAATGTCCTGAGCAGGGAAACAGTTCAGCTTTCCTGTAAATATGTGCATATTTTGTGTTCTGTACCCTGGCAGAATAGAGAACAGGCAGTGGTCTTCTACCACTTCTTTCAAACAATAATCTATTTTCTCTCACTCCTTTCAGTTTTATCTTCTCAAATCCCTTAATATTTCTTGTGTGATTTAGTTCCCAGATTATTCATTCATTCATTCATTCATTCATTCATTCATTCATTCATTCATTCATTCATTCAGTTAGTTAGTTAGTTAGTTAGTCCAAAACACATTAATACACAATGAAGGTTATAGAGGATACACTCAAAGTAAAATATGTCAAAGAAAGAATAGAAGAGAAAATATAGGACTAAAATGTGTCAATGAGAGAATAGAAAACTTTGAAGGTCATAAAGTGGGAGGGTTACAACTAGAAGTCAATGGGGAATAGTGTAACCATTTACCTTTATAAGTATTAAAATGAGGGACTCATTTTCTAAAACAACCTTGCTTTTGTGTCATGAACTGGAAGGATTTAAACAGTGACAAGGACAAAAGAACTTCCTTGTAACGTGGAAAGGGGGAAAGATTAAGTTTGTATTAAATATCTTACATTGTAGTTTTCCTGGCAGAGTGCAAGAATTAGAGATGTAAAAATCTAAATATTTTATTTTCCTTGTCAAGTGTTGGTAAAAAGCAACTGTACATTTTTAAAAAAAGGTTTTACTCTCATTTGTAGCTTCCAGGTTAGAAAAAAAATACAGTATATAAAGGAATTAAATCAAAATTTAGTGCTATTCCAACTAAATATCAGCAATCTGTTGATGCAATCAACAATCAGCAATCTATCACGTACTGGCCATCCTACACCCAATTTAGCAAAGTATCCCTGCATTGAAAGACCCTAATTTAGTAATTTCTCCAGGTGTTCGAAGCTCCTCTGGTCGCGGACATGCTGGCAGTTGGATCAGCTGTGTTGCGGAAGATGGTGACCACCATTTGGAGATGAGTCACACTGCTGGGGGAGTGAGAGAGGAGAGAGAGAGAACCAGCCAAGGGAACACGCTGTCTTGAGAGTGAGAGAATGACAGAGCCAGTCGAGAGCCAGCCAAGAGAACCAATTGAGACGAGTTGAGTATGAGCAATGACTCAAGGAGCAAGCTGGCTGTGTGGGACGAAGACAGGAGAGGTGAGAGACGAGAGAGAGAGTGACGCCCGGGAATGCCTGCATCTGCCCTGGCCACCGGACAGACCCAGAATGTCAAGAAGCGGTATGGTGGGAGCACTTGTCATCGGAGGGTCTGCCTGGTGGAAAAGCTGGACCGGCCATTCATGTGGAGGAGGAGGAGGCCATCACGAAGAAGGAGGAAGCCGAGAAAAATACTGAAGAGGCCAGCGCACTTTAACAAGGCCACATGGAGACCATATGGAGTCTGTATGGCACGGCTGAGGGGCTGGAGAGTTGGAAGGACGGTCAATGAGAGTCGGGGGATGCCACACAAGCCGCACAAGTGGAGAAGCAGACAGCGACTGAGTCAGAGAGAAGGACATAGGAGTGCCAGCCGGTGGCAGCAACCAACACCAAAAGAAGCCTGGGGGGCAGAATTATTATGCCCAGGACTCGAACATTGCCCCTGAACATTGAATTTCTAGAACTCACCTTTTAGACCTTGGTCACTTGATGACATCATTGCTAACTTGATTATGAATTAGATCTACCTCCTATTTTCTTAATGATTTAATAATTAATACTTTTGTACTAATTAGAGTAATTTTAGAGTGATTGATACTAAGTATTAATTTTTACGGTTGTATTTTACTAATATTGATGTTTTAACAATTAATGTTTTATCTAATTTATTTGGGGGGGTTAATGATGGATATCTGGGGTGGGAAGGTGTGCATGGGATGGATGGTTGGGGTGGGTGGGGTGGCATGTATGAGATAAATGGGAATAGCATGAATGAGAATAGGCTACCTGGAGATGGAAAGGCAGGAGGGATGGGGGTGTCTATCTCTGGGGTGGCCGAGGGCCAGAATATTCCGGTCCTGCTGGGGAGAGGCAGATATGGCGGGAGCCATGGGGCAAGCTGTTCCAAGGGAAGAAGGGATTGCTGCTTGAAAGCAATCCCTTGTTCCGACCCTATGAGCTCAACCTGGGGCAATGTACTGTAGTGATTCTCCTCCTACCTCTCCAGTTGGTCGCAGTTGGTGTTAGTGGGGGGTCAGAGGTCAACCCCTAGGTGTCTCCCTTATGGGATGTCTCAGGGGTCAGTCCTCTCCCCCCTGCTATTTAGTATCTACATGAAACTGCTGGGTGAGATCATCCAAGGGCATGGGGTGAGGTGCCTATTTGGGTTGTGTGATAAACTTTTTTTATGATAAGGGTTTTTATCTGTTTTTAATATTGGATTTGTATATTGTTTATTGTGTTGTGAGCCGCCCCGAGTCTTCAGAGAGGGGTGGCATACAAATCTAATATATTATTATTATATTATTATT
The DNA here is from genome assembly GCF_031021105.1 of Erythrolamprus reginae. Taxonomy (NCBI): domain Eukaryota; kingdom Metazoa; phylum Chordata; class Lepidosauria; order Squamata; family Dipsadidae; genus Erythrolamprus; species Erythrolamprus reginae. The sequence goes on from NC_091953.1 coordinate 67,275,927, forward strand.
ATTATTATTATTATTATTATTATTATTATTATCATCATCATTATTATTATCATCATTATTATTATCATTATTATTATTATTCTAGTTTTCATGGAACCATATATTTTTAATTACAATTAATCTTTTGTGATATTTTTTTTCAGATGCTTCCCATCTCCCTCCATTGTTTTTTCTTAAAACCTGGTAATGACATGCTTTCTTTCTGTTACATTTTCTGCCTTGATTTTCCATTTAGGTTTCCACCTACCTTGACCTCTTTCTTTATTCCTTTGCATTTAGTCACTAGTACTTTGGTAACCATGGCAACACAAATCATATGATATTAACAAGAGGATTCAACATCTTGATAGGATTCTGTCTCTTTAAAGAAACATACATTATATACATTTGTCCACTTGTGCATAGTTTAAAAAATGTATATAGTTAACGGTAGTGTGAAGAGTCAAAGAAAACCACAATTTACAGACTCTGCCTTGCTGCTCTGTCAAACAGTACTGGCTATTGTCAAAACCAATAAACTACCCTCACTGTTCCTGCCAAAATCCTCATCTGCATTTCATCATCATCACCATTTGTTAAACTTGAGTACTACCTGAGCTCCTTGCTAAAAGGACAGAAACACTGAATGGCCTGGTTGTGAACAGGAAAGGAATTATTTTGTGTGTGTGGGGGGGGGGGGAATCCTTTGAATTATTCTTCCCACATGTGCCACATCCATACATGTTCCTATAGTCACTTTAGTCACACCCATGAAAAGGTTTTTTATTTGCCCATCAAAAGTTCCTTTGTTAATAACTTTCCATTTTATAACATGGACAGAAACAAGTCACATGAAATCTGTAGTAGATGTGGCCATATAAGATCAATTATAATCTATAGTCGATTAATCATGTTAAATTAGTGGAGCAGTGGTTGACTTTTTTTTGTTGTAATTGAAGGCATCTAAGAAACTAATCAATCTCTTTCAGATATTGGCTGATTCAATTGAATATATTCAATTTTAAAGCTATTTATTCTTTAATATTCCTTTTTACAAAAACCACTTTAAAATGTATTTGAATTGGTACATTAGAAACTATGCTGATTCTTATACTGAATGCTTTGGTTTCTTCAGATTCACATATAGCCTGCCTGAGCCAGTTTTCTCGGGTACTTCAAGTTATGTCATGCCGCCATAGACTTAAATAGAATAACAGAGTTATTGGAGGTCTTCTAGTCCACCTTCCTTCTCAGGCAGGACACGCTATACTAGGAGTGTCAAACTCATGGCATCATATTGTCATCACATGATGTATCATGACTTTTTCTCCCTTCGCTAAATGTGAGGTGGACATGGCCAGCACATGATGTATCCAGCCCGTGGGCCACGAGTTTTAAACATCTGCCCTATACCAAGGGTCAGTAACCTGTGGCTCTGGATCTGCAAGTGGCTCTTTGGGCCCTCTGCTGTGGCTCCCTGTCCCATCCCTGGTTGGTCCCACCCCTTGCTGCTTTTAGGGGTTTTAAAAATATTTTTGGAAATCCAGGCTGAGGAACGATTGCCAGCCATTTGCAGATGCTTCCCTTCTGGTGATGCTCTTCCTCTGCCTCCTCCCCTCATGACCCTCTGGCCAGCTGTGGCTGAGCTGGGAGCATGTACAAGCGTGGGGAGATCATCCTCAACCGAGCACCAAAGTGTAGGAAAGGTGTGTGCAAGGCAGCCGGTTGGCCACTTGCTTAGGGAGAGTCTCCCCACATGTGCGTACACTTCCAGCTCAGCCACAACCAATGAGAGCATCATGAGAGAGGAAGGAGCAGGAGAAAGGTCACCAGAGAGTGCAGGAGCAAAGCATCCCTGTACCTGCCTTAGCTGCACCTAAGGCAGCCTTTGCTTCCTGCCACTTCTGGCTGGAGTTTACATTCTCTGTGCTCAGCCAAAGAGTTGCTGGGAGTGGGGGATGACACAGCAAGGCAATGGCCAGAACATTTGTGCAGAAGAGAAGCTGCGTGCTGTTGAACACCTTTCTCTGAAAGGGGATCTCCTCAGCCCTGACTTAACAGACCTCTGGGGAGTAGTAAGAGGAACAAGAGGGAAGCTGGATTCCTAGCCCCATTTTCTGTCTCCTCTCTAGGTGCAAAAGTGTTGTAAGGTTCTAGGTCAGTGATGGCAAACCTTTTTTTCCTTGAGTGCTGAAAGCCAGCTTGCATGTACTATTGCATAAGCACGAGTGCCCACATCTATAATTAATGCCCCTGCATGCACGTCTCCCCTCTGTGCTGCCCCTCCCCGTGCATGTGTATATGACCCCCCTTCTCCCCTGCTCCCCTGTTTCCCAACTTCTGGTGGGCTCAGTAGGCCTATTTTGTGCTGTCTCCAGGGAAACCCCGAAGGTCCTCCAGAGGCCGAAAATGCCCTCTCGGAGCTTTCACTTTAGCCAAAAATCAGCTGGCTGGTGCACACATATGTGCTGTAGCTCAGCTAGGACAACAGCTCGCATGCCAGCAGATATGACTTTGCATGCCACAGTGCCACGTGTGCCACAGGTTCGTCCTCACTGTTCTAGGTTATGAAAGTGAAAGGGGTGGGAGAAGAAGGTTGCCTGAAGGGAAACTGCTGATGGTGATCATTCCTCTGCCAGCCTGGATTTCCCAAAAGAAGAAATAAAAGATGTAGTGAAGCACTCCAAAAAGAGCTTGCTGGCTTGGCCCAGCCATGGCAGGAGGTGTCAGGGGGGGGGGAGAGACATAGAGAAACAGAATGAGACACAGAAGTGGGGTCTCTCTCTCTCTCTCTCTCTCTCTCACACACACACATATATGCTTTCTGTTAAATCAGAGGCAGAGGCAAAAGGAAAGTGACAACAGCTCTTTATTTGATCAGCAGGAGCATCCAGAGAGCCCAGCTCGCAGGCTGGAAAGAATCTAGCGAGAGATTGAGAAACCCTGGCAAAAACCCACACTTATATACTTTGTTGCCAGCGCTGGGATTGGTGACATTGATTCCAGTCCTCGTGCTGAAGCTCCTGATTGGTCGTCTATGCAGGCTTCCTATTGGTCAGCCTGCAGGCTCCTATTGGCTGTGTCTGATCCAATCAGGGATCTGTGTTCTGATCCAATCAGGGATCTGTGTCTGATCCAATCAGGGATCTCTCTTCGTAACAGCATGCAAAACATAACATCCCTCCCCCCATAGTCCTTTTACAACTGTCAGTCATTTAGATAGGCTACGTAGTCCTGTAACCTGATTGGTGGTCTGGTCGCCCGGCCGGACCTGCGCAGTTCAGTCTGCTGTGAGCTGTCTTCCTGGGCGGCTGGCTCTTGTGCTGCTCCGTCCTGGCAAGGGTTGCCTTGGCCCATGGATGATGGTGCGGTCTCACCTTCGCTGGCCGCCGGGGCTCCCGGACAGCCATCGTTGGATGCCAGAAGATGGTGCGGTGAGTAGGATGGCTGTTCTATGCGATTTTCTGTGGTGAAAATGTGATCGTTATTTTGTGGGGACTCACCCGGGTGTCGCTTCCTGATTTGGTCGATGTGTCTTCGCCAGATTTTCCCATTTTGTAGCAGAACCGTGTACGACTTGTGGCCGGTTCTTTGATCTATGGTGCCCTCCCTCCAGCGGAGGTTGGAGTCAAAGTCTTTGGCATACACTGGGTCGCCCGATTCGAAGGTTCTTTCCGGATCTGTTGTTGGTTTGTCTTTTTCCTTTGTGTATTCTGGGTGCATTCTGTCTAGAGAGGAGCGGAGCTTTCTTCCCATGAGGAGTTCCGCCGGGCTTTTCTTGGTGCTGGCCGAAGGGGTGATGTGTTGGGCCAGTAGGAACTCATCTATTTGTTGTTGCCAGTCTCCGGTTGGTGCTCGGTGAAGAGCCTCTTTCGTGAACCTCACCATTTGTTCAACCTGGCCGTTAGAAGCCGCGAAGTGGGGTGCAGTTAGTGCATGCCGGATCCCTCACTCGGCTAGGAAGATTTCCATTTGTCTAGATGTCAGCTGGGGGCCATTGTCGGAGACTAGGACATCTGGTAACCCATGTGTGGAGAAAATTTTCCGCAGTGCCTTTATTGTAGCTGCCATTGTAGTTGAGGTCATTAGAATTACCTCGAGCCATTTTGAGTAGGCGTCTACTACGATTAGAAAGGATTGTCCTGCCACTGGTCCTGAGAAGTCTATGTGAATGCGAGACCAGGGCCCTTTTGGTGTTTCCCACTCCGTTGGCTTGGTTTTGGGTGGATCTGGGTGAGTTTGCTGGCACGGGTTACATGTTGCTACCCAGGTCTCAATGTCCTGACCCAGCCCGGGCCACCATAAATGACTCCGAGCCAGACTCTTCATTCGTACCATGCCCGGGTGCCCTTGATGCAGTAATTTTAACGCTTTTTTCTGTAGCTGTTTTGGAACTATTACCCGGTCGCCCCACAATATGCAGTCCCTTAACACGCTCAGTTCCGTTTGTCTGTTTTTAAAAGTTTGAAATGCCTCTCCCTGGATTTTCTCTGGCCACCCCCTCAGGACCCACTGCTTGACTTGAGACAATACCGAATCTTTATTTGTCTCCTGGGCAATTTCCTCTGCGCTTATTATCGGGTTCTCCTGCATTTCAATTAGCAATATGTCCATGGCTGGGGCTGGGTCTATTACCAGGTCTGTCTGGGGGCATCTGCTAAGGGCATCTGCATGGCCGATTTCCTTCCCCCCTCGGTGTATGAGAGTGTAGTTGTAGGCTGCTAGGAAGATTGTCCAGCGGGTCATTCTCGGGGAAAGGAATGCGGGCGTCTGTTTGTTTCCCGCTAAGATTCCTAATAGGGGTTTGTGGTCTGTAATCAAGGTGAATGGGTGGCCAAATAAATACCCGTGGAATTTTTTGACGCCTGCGACTAAGCTAGCGCTTCCTTGTCCAGTTGAGAGTAGTTCCTTTCTGCCAGGGACAGTCTTTGAGTAGAAAGCGATGGGGGCGTCTGTGCCGTCTGGGAACGTGTGGCTGAGGACGGCTCCTATGCCGAACGGTGAGGCGTCACAGGTTAAGGTCACGGGCATAGTCATGTTGTATTGCACGAGAACACTGTCTGATGATAGCATTTCTTTGATGGCTTGGAAAGCATCCTGCTCAGCCGGTCCCCATGTCCAGGCTGTTCCTTGCTTAAGTAGGTGATGAAGCGGCTCCGCTGTTGTGGCTTTCTGCTTGAGAAAGATGGAATAGAAGTTTAGTAAGCCCAGAAATGATTGTAGTTCCGTTTTGTTCGTTGGGACAGGGGCGTTTTTTATTGCTGAGACCTTTTCTTCTGTTGGATGGATCCCCCTTTTGTCTATGGAGAAACCCAGGAATTCGACGCTGGGGACTGCCCAAGAACACTTTTCCGATTTTATGCGGAGGCCTACTTCCTGAAATTTAGTGAGTACTTGTCGAATTCTTTCCCATAGCTGGGGGCTGATGTTGCGGATATTAACACGTCATCGAAATATGGCACCACCCCTGGGATTTTGTTTAGCAAGCGTTCCATGAGGCTTTGAAAAATGCCTGGGGCGGTAGCTACCCCAAACTGTAACCTTGAACATTTGAATGCCCCCCGGTGAGTCACGATTGTCTGGGCTTCTGCAGTTTTTTCTGAGACTGGTAGTTGCTGATAAGCCTGGGCCAAATCGATCTTTGCAAAGACAGAGCCATTTCCCAGAGTATGTAATAGCTGCTGAACTACTGGAATCGGGTAGGCATTGTGTTGCAAAGCCCTGTTAATCGTTGCTTTGTAGTCAGCGCATATGCGAACTGAGCCATCGGGTTTTAGGGGGAGGACGATTGGGGTCTCCCATTTGGCGTGGTCAATTGGTATGAGGACTCCCTGGGCGATTAATTTATCTAGTTGCTGGTCGACCTTTGGGAGTAATGGCAAAGGTACCCTCCGGGGTTTTAGGTGAATTGGGGGTATCGATGGGTTGAGGTTGAATGATATTGGAGTGCCCTTATATGTGCCCAGCCCTGGTTTGAATACGTCAGCAAAGTCCTTCATTATGTCTTTTGGGGGCATTCTTTGGTCAGTAACGGAGTGAATGCCTGTGATGCTCATGCCTAGCGGCTGGAACCAATCTAGCCCCAACAGGGTGTGTTTAGGGCAGTCTACGACAATTAGTGGCAACAGTCCTTTGAAATGATCAGAGCATACAGGCACATCGATAGACCCCAATACTGGAATGGTATTCCCTTGAAAATCTGCCAGCCCAAAAGTCCAGGGGGTTAGTTGGTCTTTTAGTATATGTGGCAAATATAGGTGGAATTTGTGCCACGGCATTATGGAGTAGCGGGAGCCCGTATCAATTTCCATCTTACAGGGGCGATTGTTAATTAGAAGGGAGGTGAAAAGTTTCCCCTGGGCCGGTGTAGAGTTGTGGTTAATTGAAAAGGGGGAATTACCTTTGCGGGATCCTGAGTGAAAGCCTGTGGACTGCTTGAAGTTCCCGCGGTTATAGGGAGCGTTGGAATTCCCGCCTCTGGCTGGCTGGCACTGCCAGGATTGGTTGAAGTCCCCTGGGGTGGGCGCTCGGCAAACTTCGGCGATGTGCCCTTTTCTATGGCATCGGCGGCAGAGGGCATCTTTGAAAGGGCATCGAGATCGGGAATGGGAGCCATTGCAGCCAAAACATGGTGGGAAAGGTCGCCGAGGGTTGCTGTATTGTGAGGAGCGGCGGATCTGAAGGCAGTAGTCTTCGTCAGTTGCTGCTTCGGACGGTTGTTCGGCGGAGTCTCCCGTGTGTGATGGGGTGATTTCTGTCACCTTGTGCACGGGTGCAGCTGTGCGTTTGAGTTCGGCGGCGGATTCATCGGAGATCTCAGCGGCTTTGACAGCTTTCATGATGTCTTGTAAAGATGTTTCATCTTCGATGAGGTACTTTTTTTGTAAGGCTAGGTTGCTCATCCCGAAGATTAAACGGTCCACCAGGTGTTCCTCTGGCTCTTTGTACTTGCATTTCGTTAGCAGGGCACGCAGTTGGGTGACAAAGTCATTTATGGATTCGCCTTCAGCCTGTTTTAGCAGAGAGAATTGGTGGCGGCTGAGGCGGACAGGAGTTGTTGGCTGGAAATGGGTTGCGAGTTTCTCTTGTAGTGCTGCCCAGGAGATGTCCTCTATGGATTCTTGGTCTGCAAGCGTGGTGGCCAGGTTGTAGACCATGGGGCCACAGTAGAGGAGGAAAATCGCTCGTTTTCTGTTGTCTGTGGCATCGTCGAGGTTGTTTGCTTGAAGGAAGAGTCGAAATTTGGACATGTATGCTGTCCATGTGTCCTCTTCAGGGTTGAAGAAAGGTAGAGCGTGGGGTATCAGTGTAGCCATCTCTGGTTCTTCCGCAGAGGTTCGAAGCCCCTTGTCGCCACTGTTAAATCAGAGGCAGAGGCAAAAGGAAAGTGACAACAGCTCTTTATTTGATCAGCAGGAGCATCCAGAGAGCCCAGCTCGCAGGCTGGAAAGAATCTAGCGAGAGATTGAGAAACCCTGGCAAAAACCCACACTTATATACTTTGTTGCCAGCGCTGGGATTGGTGACATTGATTCCAGTCCTCGTGCTGAAGCTCCTGATTGGTCGTCTATGCAGGCTTCCTATTGGTCAGCCTGCAGGCTCCTATTGGCTGTGTCTGATCCAATCAGGGATCTGTGTTCTGATCCAATCAGGGATCTGTGTCTGATCCAATCAGGGATCTCTCTTCGTAACAGCATGCAAAACATAACACTTTCTGCCTCTTCTCATTGCCATAAAGCCCTGTCACCCTGGTCTCCTTTGGGCTTTTTGCTAGCTATCTTTTTTTTAACTTTTTTTTGGAAAACCGGGTTGGTGGAGCAATGACCCCAACCTCTCCTCTCCTCTCATGTGCACCTTCCCAGCTCCACCACAGCCTGTCAGAGGGGCAGGAGAGGAGGAGGGATGCCTCCACTGTAGGTTGCACTCTTTGCTCTGCCAGCCCAGCTTTCCAAAAGGAAGAGAAAAAAACCTAGCTGGCAAAAAGCCCGAAAGAGAGTGAAAAGAGGCAGAAATTGATAGAGAACGACACACATGCTCACAGACACAGAGAGACACACAAAAAGAGGGGGGGGGGAGAAAGAAAGAGGGAAAGATAGAAAAACACCAGCAGAAAGAGAAATGGGAGGGATTTACAAAAAAAGAAAGAGAAACGAGAGAGAAAGATACAGGGAGAGAGAGAGGGAGAAAGACATGAGAGGGAGAGAAACAGAGAGGGAGTTACTTATTTCCCATAGAAAACATGGAGCCACAAAACCTGGGTAGGCATGGCGGGGGGGGGTAACATATGACTGGGTGGGAGTGAGTGACTTCGAGTTGGCCATGCCCACCTAGGTTTTGTGGCTCTCTATTTTGTTTTCTTTGGAAAACAGGTCCAAGTGGCTCTTTGGGTGTTTAAGGTTGCCAACTCCTGCCCTATACCATTTCAGACAAATGGTTGTCCAATCTCTTCTTAAATGCTTCCATCAATTTCCATGCTGCTGATGAAAGCCCAGACAGGCTGGGTAGGATGCCACACCATTGCACCCCTAAACAGCTCCTCTATGGTGAGCTGTTTAAAGGAAAGCGATTGCATGGGGGACAAATAAAGCATTGCAAAGACACTTTGAAATCCTCCTTCAAGTCCCTCGATATCAATGTTACCTCTTGGAAAACCCTGGCACAAGACCGACCAACATGGTGTATGTTGATCCACCAAGGCTGCTAGACATCTGAGGCCAGAAGAACATTCAGAGCAGTAGAGAAGCAAGTACTCTGCAAAACGAGGGCTGCAAATGCAAATGCTGTGAGAATGGTCTGCCCAAAATGTGGCACAACATTTTGTGCCTGTATAGGCCTTATCAGCCACCTGTGGACACATCGTGTACAGCCCACAACCCTTTAGATGTTAAGGCCCTCCTCGAACACGATGGATGATCAATCATCAAATACTTCCAATGTTGGAGAATCCACAACTTCTGGAGGCAAGTTGTTCCACTGGTTAATTGTTGTAACTGTCAGGAAATTTCTTCTTAGTTCTAGGTTGCTTCTCTCCTTGATTAGTTTGCATCCATTTCTTCTTGTCCTGTCTTCAGGTGCTCTGGAGAATAGCTTGACCCAGAGGTGAAATTCAAAAATTTTCCCTGCCGGTTCTGTAAGTGTGGCTTGGGGTGGAGGGCATGGCAGGAGAGGGATATTGTAAAATCTCCATTCCCACCCCACTCTGGGGCACCCAGAGGTGGTATTTGATGGCTCTCTGAACCACTCAAAATTTCTGCTACCGGTTCTCCAGAACCTGTCAGAATCTGCTGAATTTTACCCCAGCTTGACCCCCTCTTCTTTGTGGCAACCCCTGAGATATCAGAACACTGCTATCATGTCACCCTTAGTTCTTTTTTTAATCAAACTAGACATACCCAATTCCAGCAACCATCCTTTATATGTTTTAGTCTCCAGTCCTCTAATCATCTTTGTTGCTCTTCTCTGCACTCTTTTTAGAGCAGTGTTGGTGAATCTTTCCGGCACAGAATGCCAAAACAGAAATGTGCACGCACGGGCAGGGGAATGCCAGAAACTCCCTGGCACACAGTCACCTGGTCTTCCAGTTTCTTGTGCACATGGTGCACCAGAACATGGAAGAACAACAGACAATGGCTGGCCTACCCAGAGAGATGGATCTGTGTGCTACTTCTGGCATGTGTGACATGGGTTCACCATTATGGTTCTAGAGTCTCAACATCTTTTTTATATCATAGTGATCAGAATTGGATGCAGTATTCCAAGTGTGGCCTTACCAAGGCATTGACTTAGGTTAATGGAAAGTTTGCAATTGATTTGAATGATTAGCAAAACCATTGATAGCACTAGCACAGCTGGACCTAGGTCTCAGTCTGGAAGTTCAAAGTTCTGCAGTCAAGAATGACCACCAAAGAGTAACAAGAGAGTGAACAGCAATAAATAAGATCAGATTCAATATTTCAGGTACCACAGATTAAAACTGTTTATTCAAGCATTCTTTTTCCTCCTTTTTGTACTTCTCATTCTATTCAACAATTAAGAACAAACACAAGTAAAGGCCTATGTTCTGCTTTACGTTCTCTGACTAAATAATTGATGCTCTTATGTTCTGTCCTTCAGTTTGTTTGCAAGAAAAATAATATTTCTCCTTTTCCTTCTCCCCTTTACCATGAAAAATCAAAGATGCAGACTCTCAGTTAGAAATATAATTTCATTAGCATATTTTCCATATACAGTACTTTGGATCTTAAATATTTGCCAATAAATAACCTTGATAGGGTTAGTTCTACCTATTTATATATGCTTTGTTAAGAAGTCTCAAAGCCAGTGTTTCCTCAATATTTTTCATACATAATGTTCTCTAAGATGACTATCAATTAATATTGTAACTATTCCAGGAAGAGGATAAAATCTGTAAGAAATATTTTATAATTATAAATAATAGTAATAGTTTATCTTATTTGCCTCTTTTATAATTCTGAGTATAGAATTGATGCATAGATGTCATACTTGTCAATACAGGTTGGATACATTTATGTTTAAATAGAATTCCTCTCTCTAAATTATGTTGTCAAGGAATTGCACAGCCAGTGTCCAAAATGAAAACAGCGACACTGGCACAAATTTATAGTTTTATATAAATAAATAGATTTTACAACTGTATACACAGCAAACTTCTGGTAGATAGTCAGGCAAATAGGAACTATGAGGTAAATCACAGAGTATATAGGGCACATAGAAGAAAAAGGTGGGGATAAGAGAAACTTCTCCTCCACACCCACAGCAACTAATCACAGCACAGATTGTTTCATGTAGGAGCCAGCATTCGGTATCCGGTATGCGGTTCCAGTATCCGGTATTCGGTATCCAGTATCCGGTTCCGGTGGACAGCAAGGAGGAGGGTGGAACTGCTGCTCCACCAGACTACGGTGTTTTAACATCAAAATATAGGAAATTGTGGACTTAATTCAGCAACTTACTTGCAGTCTGGAAAAGTGAGCACTTGCCGACCGAAAAAGAACTCGATACACCGCTCCTTCGTGGTATTTTTGGCTCCTTTTTCGCCACGGAGTTTACAATCTAATCTAATGAGCTGGAGTTCAGAAAATGGCGACCGTAAGGTAAAATGGAGCCGCCTATCACCCATGGCATGTCCCTGTTGCCGGTTGCCTGTTCCTTTTGTACCTGCATTCTGAGAAGACGAGGGGGATTAGAACCTCCGGAGGAAGGCATCCCTCCCACCCAGCTCAGGAAGAACCCGATGCCCTGCTGCTCCGTGGCATCTATCCAACTATTTTTACCATGGAGATCAGCTGGGGCTCGGAAAATGGCGGCTGTCAACTAAAACAGAGCTGCCTGTCGTTTACCTGCCTGCCTGCCTGTTTGCTTGTCGCTGCTTGCTAATTGCTTGCAATCTGCTGCTTTTTGGGTAGATATAACATCAGGAGAAAACTGAGAACTGAACAAAACAACTGGATCTTCGCCACCGAACCAGCCGGTCCCGAGACGCTGTGGTGCTGAATGGTGGGGGGAACCTGGCGTTGGAGTGTCCATTGGATCGGAGGCTGATTACAAGACTGAATCCGGAGCGACTATTGTGAGGCTACAAAATGTGGAGTGCAGAAAACTGTGTGGAAGAACTGGAGATACTGCCTGAGAAGAGCAGTGGACATTGGGGGGTGACTGGAGTGACTGATAGGAACCAGGAGGGACGTGAAGATAGAGAAGTCCGAGGTAAAAACAGTCAAACCATATGGACATGGACTGGGGGTGCTGGTCGGTGGCAGCGGCCAGTATTGCAGTGGTTATTCTTGCCCAGAGATTCAGACATTTGGTTACTTGGACTCCTATGCTGGACTCTGCTAGAACTTTTAGAACCCAGCTGGCTGGAGCTTGGCACCATTTTGCTGTTGATTGTTTTAAAGAACTGCTGATTAATTGTACATTGGCATTGGACCTTGACAGAACTAACCAAAACTATCAGCCAATTTAATGATTTCCTATACTATTTTTGTCTATGTTTTTATGTTCTATGTTTACTGTTTTAGCTAATTTTTAGGGGGGTTAATTATATATATTATATATTTTTACTTTTTAAACAATTTTTAGGGGGCTAATTTATGTATGTTATGAGTGAATGGGATTATTTTAGTAATTTTTAATTAATTTGTCTTTTAATTAATTACCTAACAATGGATATCCATAATCACTGGAATGAATGGAATGGTGTGAATGGAAATGAATGGGAGGGGGGTGATAGATGGAATGGGATGGGTGGGTGGGATTATAATATGTATGAAATGAATGAATATGATATGAATGAAATTTCTGGCACACCTGATGCTGGAGAGGCAGGAGGGGAAGGGACGCTTATCTCTGGGGTGGCAGAGGGTCAAAACATCCTGGTCTTGCTGGGGAGAGACAGATATGGTGGGGGCCATGGAGCTAGCCCTTCCAGGGGAAGGAGGGGTCGCTGCTTAGTAGCGATCCCTAATTCCAGCACCATGAGCTCAACTCAAGGCACCGGTGATGAGTGTAATTCTGGCCCTGGGCTCAGGCTGCTGCTACTCAATGCCAGGTCGGTGGTAAATAAAGCTCTCCTCATCTGGGATTTGATTCTGCATGAGGAGGCTGACCTGGCTTGTGTGACCGAAACCTGGCTGGGCCTGGAGGGAGGAGTTCCTCTCTCTGAAATTTGCCCAGCCGGGCTTCGGATATGGCATCAGCCCCGACCCCAGGGAAAGGGGGGAGGAGTGGCTATTATAGCCAGGGAGAGCCTTTGCCTACGTAGACTCGTTGCTCCAGAGACTGCGGATTGCGAGTCCCTCCTGGTGAAGTTGAACTTAGGGGTTCACGTGGGCTTGTTACTCATGTATCTGCCTCCCAGCTGCATGTCAACAGCCCTGCCTGTGCTGCTTGAGGAGGTAGCCAGGCTGGGGGTGGGGTTTCCCAGACTTATTGTCTTGGGGGATCTTAACCTGCCGTCGCTCGGTGAAACCTCTGGGCAGTGAAATACAAGGTGAATCCTCCCTAGGATTCTAGGCAATGTGAGCTGCACCGTGACTGGGTTGATTACTTTCACAATTGGGAAAGGGCCTAAAAGTTTTGGGCCTAGTTTTTTGCTAGGCAGCCTTAGCCGCATGTATTTTGTTGACAGGAAAACTTTATCTCCCACTTTAAAAGGGGGTTGAGGAGATCGGTGTTTGTCCGCTTGATTCTTGTAAGCTTTTGCAGCCTCTGTTAGCGTCTTCTTGGTGTCCTCCCATCCTCTCTTCAGTTTCTCCATCCACTCCGCCAACATGATGGACGAAGGAGGTTCAATAGGTAGTTCCGGCATGGGAACAAAATCTTGTCCACTGGTGACCTGGAAAGGAGTTAATCCCGTACTGCTGTGTACAGAGTTGTTGTACGCTACTTCTGCAAAAGGCAGTAGTTCAGCCCAATTGGTTTGCTGGTAACTCACATAACATTTAAGGTACTTTTCCACTAGGGCATTAGCTCTTTCTACTGCTCCATTTGTGGAAGGGTGGAATGCAGTAATAATAATAATAATAATAATAATAATAATAATAATAATAATAATAATAATAATAATAATTTATTAGATTTGTATGCCGCCCCTCTCCGAAGACTCTGGGCGGCTCACAACAAGCGATAAAACAATATTGTACAGGCACAAATCTAATATTAAGAAAAAACTAAAAACCCTATCAATTTAAAAAACCAAACAGCACATACATACCAAACATAAATTATAATAAGCCTGGGGGAAAGGTGTCTCAAATCCCCCATGCCTGGCGGTATAGATGGGTCTTAAGTAGTTTACGGAAGACAAGGAGGGTGGGAGCAGTTCTAATCTCCGGGGGGAGTTGATTCCAGAGGGCCGGGGCCGCCACAGAGAAGGCTCTTCCCCTGGGGCCCGCCAGACGACATTGTTTAGTTGACAGGACCCGGAGAAGGCCAACTCTGTGGGAACTTATCGGCCGCTGGGATTCGTGCGGTAGTAGGCGGTTCCGGAGGTGTTCTGGTCCAATGCCATGTAGGGCTTTAAAGGTCATGACCAACACTTTGAATTGTGACCGGAAACTGATCGGCAGCCAATGCAGGCCATGGAATGTTGTAGAAACGTGGGCGAATCTGGGAAGCCCCACGATGGCTCTCGCGGCTGCGTTCTGCACGATCTGAAGTTTCCGAACACTTTTCAGAGGTAGCCCCATGTAGAGAGCGTTGCAGTAATCGAACCTTGAGGTGATAAGGGCATGAGTGACTGTGAGCAATGACTCCCTGTCCAAATAGGGCCGCAACTGGTGCACCAGGCGAACCTGGGCAAACGCCCTCCTCGCCACAGCCGAAAGATGATATTCCAATGTCAGCTGTGGAACCAAGTACTGAGTCCTTGGGTGGAACCAATGGTACGGACGAATTCTCTCCAGAACTTGGTGGTGAATTGGACCCCTCGATCTGATATAATCCTACAGGGAACTCCATGCAATCTGTAAATGTGTTTTAAGAATAACTTAGCCAGATGTCTGACTGTGGGCAGTCCTGAACAAGTGATGAAATGAGCTTGTTTGGAGAACAAATTGATAACAGTCCAAATAACGGTGTTTCCCTTGCTCTCAGGGAGTTCTACAATAAAATCCATTGCTATCTCTTCCCAGGACCTGCTAGGGTTGGCGACTTGCTGTAACAACCCTGAGGGTTTACCAGGCCTATGTTTCCTGATGGCACATATGGCACAACCTTTCACATAATCTTCAACTTCTGCTCGTATTCAAGGCCACCAGAATTGTCTCCGCACTAGGTGCAATGTTTTTAGGAACCCGAAGTGACCCCCAAGTCTGGAGTCATGACTCCATTGGAGAACTTCTATTCGCAGGCTGACAGGCACATATAATTTGGCTCCCTTCCAAGCCAAACCTTCCCTCAGTGTCAGGATTTCCTTGTGGTTGTTGAACCACTGGTTAGTCGTTAAGCCAGACTTCAATCTGGTTTCCCACTCCTTGTCTTTGGGTGATGATTGTCTCCTCATCTGACCTCGAGTGTGGACAGGAGCAACTTTCTCGTTAGGTTCCAAAGATGAAGGGGAACATGGGATGATTGGGTGGATTTCTTCTTCTCTTCGGCTGTTATACTGGGGTTTACGCGACAAGGCGTCTGCAAGATTCTTCCTGGCCGGGATGTGCTTCAGTGTGAAGTCGAATCGTTTGAAGTATTGAGCCCATTGTACTTGCCCAGGAGAAAGCTTTCAGGTTTTTTTTTAATGCCTCAAGGTTCTTATGATCAGTCCACACCTTGAAAGGAATTGGTCCACCCTCTAAGAAATGTCTCCACGCCTCCAATGCCACTCAAATAACAAAAGCTTCCTTCTCCCATATGGCCCATCTCCTTTCGGTGGGGTTCAGCTTTTTCAGCTGTCCTTCGCCTTTCTGTTGTAGCAACACAGCCGCTACTGCTATATCACTGGCATCTGACTCAATCACAAACTTTCTTGTTGGGTCCAGATGTTGCAGGATTGGTTCCTTTGCAAAAAGTCTTTTTAGGCCTTCAAAAGCCTTTTGGCATTCCATTGTCCACCTAATTGGCTGAGAAGGTTTGGGCTTAGTAGGAGTGGACCCGGTTTTTAGGAGTTCAGTTAAAGGCAAAGCAACTTCAGCAAAAGCTGGAATGAACTGTCGATAGAAGTTTGCGAATCCTAAGAAACTCTGCAGTTGTTTTCGCGTGCGGGGAGCTTGCCAGTCAAACACAGCCTTCACCTTGGCTGGGTCCATCTCTATGCCTTTGGTTGAGATGCGATATCCCACATAGTCTACTGAAGTTTTGTGAAATTTGCATTTGGAAACGTTCACATAGAGCTTAGCAGCCAAAAGTTTTTTCAAGACTTGCCTCACCAATTTGACGTGGTCAGGCAGTTTCTGACTATAGATAAGAATATCATCTAGATACACGAGGACGCCCTCGTAAAGGTGGGCGTGTAATACTTCATTGATGTACTGCATGAATACCGTGGGGGCTCCTTTTAGGCCAAATGGCATGACACGGAATTGGAAACTCCCCAATGGGCAGTTAAAAGCTGTCTTCCACTCGTCCCCTTCCTTTATTCTGATGCGATAATAAGCCTCTCTTAAATCCAGCTTGGTGAATATTTTCCCCTTTGCTAGATGATTGAGTAGATCCTTCATAAGGGGGAGGGGATAATGAATGCTGCCATCTTTTTTCTCCTTAAAGAGCACTGGGGCTGCTATTTTGGAATTTGCAGGCTGAATGAATCCCCTTCTCAGGTTGGTGTCTATGTGCTTTCTCAGCTCTTCCATCTCCCTTGGTGACATTGCATACATTCTAGATCTTGGAAGAGCTGCCCCTGGCTCAAGTTCTATTGCACAGTCTGTGGGTCTGTGAGGTGGCAAATCATTGCAATCTTCCTCACTGAAAACTCTCCAAGTCTCTGTATTCAAGGGGTACCTTTTGGAGACCTGGTAGTGTTCTTTCCTTCATCGTTGCTGCTACTGAGGGCCCATCTGTTCTCTCTTGGGGGAAAGGACTTTTCCTGTCATTTTCTGTGGGAGGAGTGGGCCCTATGTGGAGGAAAAGCTTGTGATATCCATCCTCCCACTTTATAGTGGGGGTCCATTTATCCAACCAAACCAAACTCAGGATGATGGTTTCTGACATTTGGGGGGCGACTATGAACTACAGGAACTCACAGTGTCAACCTATTTGTGACTCAACTAGTTCTGTCAGGAGCGTGGCCGGCACCCCGCCTACGAGGTGTTGTGATTCAGTCTGAGGCTCCTCAGGGACCGGCTGGAGCTCTGCCGGATCCATGCCCAGAGGAGGAGGACAGTGACCAGGAGGGGGAGGACCAGGCAGACGGGGGAGAGGAACGTCAGGAAGAGGAGGAGGGAGAGCAGCCTGAGACCCCTGGGGGGGGCCTCTCCCCAGCTAGTAGACTGGATTCATTGGATGAAGACGCACAGGCTATAATAGACATGAGGCAGAGACGTGCAGCTCAAAGAAGGGGCCAATTAGAAAGGTATTTCCATCCCTGAATTGGCAACAGCTGGGTTTGGGTGTGGTTCTCCTCAGCAGGGTTGAAAAGGCAGGCCCGCCCTTACAGTCTTGTGAAGAGTTATCAACTGGGAGTCCTGTGACCTTGCTTCGATTCTTGGCGTCTCTGATCTTGGCTTGTGGCCTAGAAGGCTGAAAGACTTGGGGGAGGCGTGGGTTTTATTATCTTGTGTTGTTTTTGCCAGCAAGAATCCTGTTTTATTGCCTGGCCTTCGTGAAACCTCTGTGAAGCTTCATCGTGTTCCTGTCTGTAAGAATAGTTTTTGTTACCTGTGTTTGCTTTCCAGTATATAAACTGCCTTTGCTTTTTACCAGTGTGTCTGCATACTCTTTTTGGTTTGGATTTTGGTGTCTGGGGGGACCCAGACAGAACACGAGGGAACCATCTATTTGTTGGAATCGGATGGGTTTAGCTAAAGGTTTGGTTTGGATTTTTAATCTTTGCACAACTGCTTTGCTGATTAGACATCTGGAGCATCCTGTGTCTAGCAGGCCCTTTGCTTCCCCCTCCTCCCCTGTGGTGATTACTTTAATCTTTGCCTTAAGGAGGAATGGGGGAATGGGTTCACTCACCATTGGGTCATCTCCTCCAGCCGGTTCCTCGTTCCAGTTGGGGCTGGGTCCTGAAGGATGGCTTCTTCGGGCCCAGGGGTATCCTCAGGAGGGAACAGCTCCGTTGTTTGAAAAGCCCAACGCCCTGGTTCAGAGGGTCTTCCAGGTCTTTTCCTTACCATTGTGTGAGGTTTGGCTCTTGGGAGAGAGAGGGGGGCTGGTGCTAGGTACTCAGACGCTCTGTGCCCTGGTTTACCACACTGGTAGCAGGTTACTCCCCTCATGGATTCTGAATGAGAAGGGCCCAGCTGGCGAAGAAAAGGGCGGCATCCTGGAGGTTTGTTAGAGGCCTGGGGTGGTGGTGGTTTCTTTTCAGTGCGAACCACCTCATCCAAAGTAAGCACCGTGGTATACCAATTCTGGATGGCCCAAGGAGTTCCACAGATTTCACATGCCCTTCTTAATTCTGGGTCAAGAGCATTTTTAAAAGTATGGACTAATAATCTTTCGGGCCAGTCTCTTAATTTACCAGCAGCTCTTCTGAATTCCCACACCAGTTCCTTCACTGGTCTGCCTGCTTGTTTTAGCAAACCAATCTGCTTTTCTGCATCTACCTGGCTTGCAACGTCTTGAAATCTCAATCTCATTAACTCAACAAAACCTGCCACATTATTTAGCTCAGGAGCGGCTTCATCAGATAGTTCAGCTATAAACTCAGCTGCTTCCCCTTCATTTAAAGTCTCAGAAATGGCCTCAATCAGTTCACGATCTGTTGGAAACAAATGGCCATGTTGCCTTACAAATGCTCCAACTCTGTAGATTAAATTTCTTTGGACACCCATCATATTTTGCCTGGAAGGAAGGTGGGCCGGCCAAACCAGGGGGGGGGCTGCAGCAGGTAAAGTGGCAGGCAAAGGGGTGTTAACACAATGGATGCATCCTCCTCACTAGTATATCCCCCTGCTGAGAAGGGGGCTCCTGTCTCTGTCTCATTCTGCTGGCAGGGGGAAGAACAGGGGGAGGAGGCTGGGCAGGAAAAGAAACAGCAGTCGTTCTCACAGTTTCACTCAAAAGGGTTTTCTAGATTAATCCATTCTTTGATCCATAGTAATTTGGCAGCCTGATGGTATAATTCTAGGTTTGGCAAGCCAAATCCCCCTCTTATTCTCATATCTTGTAAAACTTTCATATTTATTCTTGGTTTCTTATTACGCCAAATAAATTTTGAGATTGTTCTATTTATTTTTGTAAAAAATGATTTGTCTAATTGTATTGGAGCTGTTTGGAAGAGGTAAAGCTACCTTGGGAGTATATTGGTTTTTATGATGTTAATCCTTCCCATTAGAGATAAATTTAGATTTGACCATTTTTCTAAACCCTCTTTTGTTTTGTTTAATAATTTCATATAATTTAGTTCCTTTAATGAAGAATATCTTGCAGATTCCTAAATATTTGATTTTTTTCCACTTGAAATCCTGTTTCTTTTGTTAATATCTTAATTTGATCTTGTTTACAGTTCTTAGTTAATAGTTTAGTTTTATTTCTATTTATTTTTAATCCGGCTACATTTCCGTAAGCTTCTAATTCTTTTAGTAAATGTGCCATTGAGCTGGCTGGATTTTCTAAAAAAAATACCAAGTCATCGGCAAATGCCTGTGTTTTATATGTTTGTTGTTTAATTTTAGTGCCTTGTATTTGTGTATTCTCCCTAATTTGACTCAATAAAATTTCAATAGACATTATATAAATTAAGGGGGATAGTGGACAACCTTGTCTCACTCCTTTTGTAATATCGAATGGATTTGTCAGATCTCCGTTTATTAAGATCCTTGTCTTTTGTTTGGAATAAATTTTATTTATCATATTTTCAAAATTTGTCCCAAAGTCCATAATGTTTATCAATTTTTTAAAAAAAGTTCCAATTTAGGTTATCAAAGGCTTTCTCAGCATCCAGAAACAGCATTGCAAATTCCTTGTCGCTATGACTTTCATAATATTCTAACATATTTAGATTAATTCTTATGTTGTTTCTAATTTGTCTATTAGGCAGAAATCCATTCTGATCTGAGTGTATTATTTTATTTAATATTTTTTTCAATCTATCTGCTATAATTGACATATATATTTTATAATCTACGTTTAGTAGAGATATTGGTCTGTAATTTTTAATGTAATTTGCATCTGTTTCTTCTTTTTGTATCAGTGTTATATTGGCTTCTTGCCATGATGGTGGGCATGCACCATTTTTAACATATTATTATAAATTTCTAATAATAATTCTTCTGTTATGTGTAATGTTGCTTTATAATATTCAATTGGGAGCCCATCTGGACCTGGTGTTTTATTGTTATTCTGTTTCATAATTATTTTTTCTAGTTCTTCTTTAGTTATTTCTTTATTCAGCGTTTCTTTATCTTCTTTACTTATAGATTTAGTTTTACATGTCTCCAAGTATGTTAATATATCTTCTTCTTTAATGTTATCTTTATTATATAATCCTTTATAATATTCTAGTGCTATCTCTTTCTTTTTTTCTAATTGGTAATGTGTTATTTCATTCTTATCTGTTAATTGTTGGATCAATTTTTCCCCCTTTCTTTCCTCAATTTATAGGATAATCATCTACCAGGTTTGTTCGCATGTTCAAATTGATTTTGTTTTACTGCTCTTAATTTCCTTATTACCTCTTCTTGATCTAATAATTCTAATTTGTGTTTTGTTAACATGATTTGTTGCCTTATATTTTGATTTCCCGGATCATTTTGGGATTCTTTTTCTAATTTTCCCAATTTACGTATCCACTCTTTTTGGTTCTGTCTTTTTTCCTTATTTTTTCTAGATGTATATGCTATTGTTAGTCCTCTCTGATAAGCTTTAGCTGTATCCCATAAATTCTGTAAGGAAGTGTCTGAATTGTTATTTTCTTTTAGAAATAATTTCATTTCTCTTTCAATCCAGTCTATATATTCTTGTTCTTTTAATAATTGTAGATTTAACATCCATCTCCTATTTTTCTTACCTTCCCCATTCCATATAATTTTTATTGGATTGTGGTCAGCCCAATCATTATCAATTTGAATTTGGTTTATCAGGTTTCCTATTTTATTGTTGACCCAAGCCATGTCTCTTCTGGACCAGCTTTGATGTGCATTAGAGTAAAATGTGTATTCTTTTTTATTTTGATTTATTTTGATTTCTCATTCTCCAACAATCTCTCAAATTTAATTCTTCACACATTTGGTGGAATGTTTTCAGGAGCATTTTTCTTTTCTTATATCAATTTTTGTTAGTGCTTTTATAATCTTTGGTAGGACCGATTATGCCATTAAAGTCGCCACATGTTTGACAGCTCTGTGCTAGGAGTTATGAAGGGAAGAGCAAAGATGATTGGCCTTATTCCTTCAGAGAAGAAATTAGCACTGATCCTTAACATACAAGCCATTCAAATACTGGGACTATATAGGAATATATCTGTTTGCCTATCTGTTGGAAAAAATCACCAATTCTAAACTGAAGACTCTTGTTCCTTGCCCTTCATTCAGACCCTCAGCTTGATAGTTAGATCAGCATTATTTGGTCCCCAAAACTTGGACTGCCAAGGACAATGCTTTTGTCTTTCTCCTGCTAGCAAAATACTGACATCTCATATTTCAGGGTAAACTTTAGTACTGGCTAATTACTCCAAGCTATCTTTAGGAAGTTTATAACATGACAGCAAATAATTTCACATTTTTATCTGGTTGGTTTTCTGTTTTGCATCAGCTGGCAATAACTCTGTCTTGCTGGAGTAAATATCACTTCCCTTTATTATTTATACAATTCTTAATCCAGATACATTTTGGGAAGTAGGAATATTTTTAATTTGCTATATAGAGAGCTAGAAGGGTATTCATGGTATTTACATTAGTCCATGGCCTATAGGAATATTTGACATATCCATATTGCCCGAAGATCCATATTTCAAGATTTTTCTGAGTGGAACAAATAGATGACATTTGATGTAGTTATTTGCATTTCCTCCCCAATTTCAGCTCTTTTGCTCTGTTCCAACTTTTATTTAGGATGCATTCTTTTGGAATGAAGGAAAAAACAAGACTCATAAGAATGAACCTCAGTGCATCAATGCACAAAAGGGATGGAAAAGTATGGTACACACCTCTTTTCTTACCTTTAATTTCCATACAGAAAGAAGCTTCCAAGTATAATTCCAAATATATTGGAATTTCCAAGAACAATAGATTTCCCCAAATATCAGTGAAAGCCATTTGTAATATGTCATTTGGGAAATGAAACAAAAGATGTTAAAAAATGTGTGCACTAGTGCTTTCTCTTACCTGAATTTTCAAAAGAAAAGTTTTAGTGCATGAGTAGGAAAGAAAAAATGAAATCTAAACATAAAAGTGTAAATAATGTGATGAAAGGTTTAGAAAATGAGTGAATAATCAAGGGTGTAGAGAGGCACACTCACACACAGCAGCCCTGGGCTCAGGGTATTGGTGTGTAGTGCTTGGGATAATGGATGTATGGATGTGTGCACACAGTACAGTGCAAGGGGCAGAATTTGCCTACACCTGTGCAGAGCTGATAAACATCGGCCTCACAAGTCTTACCAATCTATTTATTTTCACTATCATTATGACATTATTAACAATTCTATTTTGTTATTTTTTTTCCTAAAAAGGAAAAATATTCCAAAAATATTAATTATACTCTATATTGTTTATTTTCTCTAAATTCTCCTTTAATAATCATACATTTGTTATTCTGTGAGTCTGTGGAGAGGGGCGGCATACAAATCTAATTAATAATAATAATAATTATTATTATCATTATCATTATCATTATCATTATCATTATCATTATCATTATCATTATCATTATCATTATCATTATCATTATCATTATCATTATCATTATCATTATCATTATCATTATCATTATCATTATCATTATCATTATCATTATCATTATCATCATTATCATTATCATTATCATTATCATTACAGCATTTGTTCTAAGGGCCTGTTCTTGTACTGGCGGCACAAGAACAGGCCATTAGAACAAATGCTGTCAAAGCCAGAATTGAAAAATCAACAGACGATCCAAAGTGCAGACTCTGTAAAGAAACAGATGAAACAATCGATCACATACTCAGCTGCTGCAAAAAGATCGAATTCTGAAGCATAACACACCAGACATTGTGATCGTGGAGAAAAAGAAAGTATGGATCATCGACATCGCAATCCCAGGAGACAGCAGAATTGAGGAAAAGCAGCTAGGGTTGGAGCTGCCACGGAGAAGGCCCTTCCCCTAGATCCTGCCAGACAGCATTGCTTGGCCGACGGGACCTGGAAAAGGCTGACCCTGTGAGCTGTGACCAGTCACGGGGATATATGAGGCTGGAGACAGTCCCGTAAGTAACCTGGTCCTAAGCCATGTAGGGCTTTATAAGTAACAACCAACATTTTGAATTGTGTTCAGAGACCAATCAGTAGCCAATGCAGCTCATGGAGTGATGTAGATACATGGGCAAACCTCGGTATTTTGGACTAGCTTCAGTCTTCAAACATGCTTCAAAGGTAACCCTGTGTAGAGAGCATTGCAGTAATAGTTCCTCAGGTGACGAGGGTGTGAATGACTGTAAAGTGAGACTCCCTGTCCAAATAGGGCTGCAATTGGTGCACCAGGTGAACCTCTGCAAACATCCTCTTCACCACAGCTGAAAGGTAGTCTTCTAAGCTTGGCTGTGGATCGAGGAGGATGCCCAAGTTGCAAACTTTCTCGGGGGGGGGGGGGAAAGCTCCCTCCCCCCAGGTAATGGACCGACAGATGGGATTGTCCTTAGGAGGCAAAACCCATAGCCACTCCATCTTGTCGGGGTTGATCCTGAGACTGTTAACACCCATCCAAACCCTAACAGCCTCCAGACACTGGCACATTACACTGCTTCACTGAGTTGACACGGGGTGGAGATGTACAGCTGAGTGTCATCAGAGTACTGATGGTAGCTCACCCCGTGATGTTGGATGATCTCACCCAGCGGTTTCATGTAGATATTAAACAGCAGGAAGAGAGGACCGACACATGAGAAAACTCCATACAGGAGGGAGCTAGGAGCGGACCTCTGACCTCCTGCTAACACTGACTGTGACTGACCAAAGAGGTAGGAAGTGAACCACTGTAATAGGGTGTCTCCTACCCTCAACCCCTGCGGTTAGTGCAGAAGGATAACATGGCCGATGGTATACTTTGTTGCCTATTCAAAAGGGAGGCTGGAGAGATCCGGGCTTGTCTGCCTGGGTTTTATTTTTCTCAGTTGCTTCTGCCAAAGTTTTCTTGGTATTTTCCCACCTGGTTTTCAATGAAGCCATCCATTCTGTTAGGGACATGGAGGTGGGTGGTTCCCTTGGCAATTCAGATATAGGCACAAAGTTCATTCCAGTAATTATTCTAAAAAGAGTCAATCCTGCACTGCTATGTACTGCATTATTATACCTCTGCAAATGGCAATAAATCAGCCCAGTTTTCTTGTTGATAATTTACATAACATCTAATGTATTGTTCCATCATTGCATTTGATTTTTCCACTGATCTGTTAATAACTGGATGGCAAACCGAACTAAGCCTCTGGGACGATCCAATGGATCTCAGGAACTCCTTCCAGAACTTAGTAAATTGAACCCTACAATCTGATATTATACACTGGGGAGTACCATGAAGACTATAAATGTGCTTTACAAAAAGTTTTGCCAGCTTTTGGGCAGAAGATAACCCGTTGCAAATCAAAGGAATTCCAGTAGCATCACATTAATCCCTTTTTCAGAATTACATCAGTTACATGGACTGATTCAGGCAAGTTACTAGTAAATTGCTAATTATAAAATAAAGTTTTAAAATTAGTTAAATATAATATTTAGTTTAAATATTAAAATTAGTTAAATATAATAATATAATATTTAATACAATTTATATTTTATTAGTTATATAAAAGAGAAAAATATATTGCCAGGATTTGTGAATAATATTACAATATGGCTTTATCACTACACACACAAATTGTACAAAATTAAATTGCCTCCTTATGCCTGCAGCCCCTCAAATATTGGAACATTGTTACCATGTCACCCCAGCCCTTTTCACTAGACTAGATCTCCCCAATTCTTGCAACCGTTCTTCATATGTTTCAGCACACCCACCCACCCAGTCATCTTTGTTGCTGTTCTCTGTACTCTTTCCAGAGTCTCAACATCATTTTTATATTGTGGTGACCAAAATCTAATATTCCAAGTATGCCTTATAAGATCAGGCCAGATGATACTTCTAAAAATAAAAGCTTTTGAATAACTTACTATACTTAAAGATGGGTCATTAATTTTAGTGGATCTGCTGTATGATTACTTCTGCATCTAATTAAAAATCTTTGACTCTGGTTCCCTGGAGAAATTGGGTGTAGTATTAAGATATATTTTCTCTATGTCTTCTTTATACACCAATACTTAACAGTGCACATTTGTGTGAAACCTTAAAATAATTAGGGATATCACATTACAAATTAAAGCAGTGTTAGGACATTTTGCTGATAAAAGAAAATATGAACTTGTGATTTATGGGATTGATTAGAAAGGGTAGAATTGGAAAGAAGAAAATTATGTTGTAACCTTAGAGACAGGGTAAAATATAAATGCACTTGTAACTCCTGTTAAGATTGGAAACTGATTCTTTAAAACTTTTTTTTTATTCCTTTCTTTCTAAGCTCTTTTTCTTTCTTTGTATTTTTTTAAAACTTGTTTTCTTTTTAAATATGTCTTTAATTAGAACATATTAGAAAGCAGTGACATAGATAGGAATTATTTTTTCATAGGTATCTATTTAAGAGCTGTTTCCTTTGGATGATACAGGTATCCAAGTGTTACCAATCACCATTAAATAGCCAATAGTGACTGAGCAAGAGTTTCAGATTAGAAACACATTGCACTGTAAGCAAACAATTGTATTTGCCTCTCTAAAGAAATGCAGAGAATACAGTTAAGAGACACATACCAGCTGGAAACTTCAAATCCAGCAATTGGTAGTTGGCAATAACAGCGCGGCAATTCCATCAGGAAAATTTATAGCCCAGAGGATCAATTCTGTCTGGTGAAGTTCTTTGTCATGTTCTGCATAACTGATTTTATCCTTTAGGGCAAGGGGGGGGGGGGTGTCACAGAAGCATCCCTTGTTCATGACAAAGCTATATATCCTGTCTCACAGAACTAAGAAAAACACCCTACACAAGCTGAGAAATGAGATCCAATTAACTTCTGGCAGGTGTTCAGTGGAAAAACATTATAAAGCAACACATTTCAAACAAGCAAAATCAGATGGTTGATATAAAATACAATCTGCTGTTACCAATCAACAAATAACCTAGGCATTAATTAGCTGGGCTACACTTTTAATAAATAGGGCGGTAGTTCCAACTAATCATTAACTGTTTTCATCTGCAAATTGTTTCAGAAAGTCTCTGAAACTCATTTATATAGGGGTTTTTTTAAAGAGACATTTTGTTTTCTAAATTTACATTATTTCAGAGCACTAGAAAATTCATGGGGTTCTTATTCTTATGACTGCTGACAAGTATATTTTATATTTGTTTATTTATGTGTCATATTTGTATCTCACATGAAATAGACTCTGGGTGGCATGCAGCACTTAATTAAAAAAACAAACAATATAAAAAAATCGTACTCTAAAAATAACTATTTAAAGGCACACAACAAGGGGGCTATCACAAAATTTTCCCAGATTCCTGGCCCCACAAGTGTTATAACATAGCCAGGTTTTGAGGAATGTGTGGAATGCTGAGAGGGATGGAGATAGTTTCATTTTTAAGGGAAAAAGATTCAATGAGACTGGCAGAACCAGTGAAGGGCTACCAAAATTTTTACTACCACAGTGTGGGCGTGGCTTATGCAGGACGCCCTGCATTTTCTTTCAACATCTTTCATGCAAATTGGGTGCTCTGGGATGGAGCCTCATTTTCGCTACTGCGTTCCCCCCCCCCCAATCCGGGCAGTAACCCACCCCTGGACAGAACGTTATATCCAAGGGCAAATCAAAGGAACTCCAGTAGCATTACATTATTTTCTTTAATCCTTTTTTCAGTGTTGTGTAGCAAACATGTTACAAAGACTGATTCAGGCAAGTTACTAGTAAACTGCTAAATATAAAATAAAGTTTTACAATCAGTTAAATAAAACATGTAAATGTATTTAATGCAATTTATATTTTATTAATTATATAAAAGAGAAAAATTATATTGCCAGAATTTGTGAATAATATTAAAATATGGCTTTATCACTAGTAATAGAAAGAATTGGAAATGATTGTGTACTAGTCAACAATATCATTAAAACAAATACACACACACACACACACACACACACAGAGTGGTACCTCTACTTAAGAACTTAATTTGTTCCGTGGCCAGGTTCTTAAGTAGAAACATTCTTAGAAGCAATTTTTCCCATAGGAATCAATGTAAAAGCAAATAATGCATGCAAACCCATTAGGAAAGAATTTGGGTGGGAATTTTGGTCGAAATTTGGGTGGGAGGAGGAGGAGGAAGAAGAGGAAGAGGATAGTCACTGCCGAAGGAAGAAGGTGAGGTGAATGGAATCAAAAATATCCAAAATGTTAAGGCTTAAAAAAAAAGAGAGACTCTGTGGTGACTCCTCAGTTTGGCTGAAGCTGAGTTGATCTGGCCAGGGTGAAGTGCCCCCTTTTGCCTTTCCACACCCAGATGCTCCGGGAGGCAACCTCGCGCTGGGTGTATGGGAGGCAGCGCGAGGGAGTCACCACAGTGAAGTGGTTTATTCCCTCTCCAAGCGCCCAGAGAAAGGAAAACACTCCATTTGCTTTGGGCTGCCAAAGCCTCCTTAAGCACCACTGAAAGGCTCCTCTGACAGCCCAAAAAAGCTCAAGATGGCCGGGATTAAAGGGGGAATGTTAGGAAACTGGCTGGGCCTTCGTGCCACTCTCAAATTTCCTCAAAGATTTTTTCGGGCTTGGGTTCTTAAGTAGAAAATGGTTCTTAAGTATAGGCAAAAAAATCTTGAACACCCGGTTCTTATCTAGAAATGATCTTAAGTAGAGGCGTTCTTAAGTAGAGGTACCACTGTGTGTGTATGTATGTATGTATGTATGTATGTATGTATGTATGTATGTATGTATGTATGTGTATATGTATATGTATGTATATATACACACACAAATTGTACAAAAATACAATTTCATACAAAGTATAAAATTTTGAAAAAATTACATTGGGACATCTCTGACAGATTGCAAAACAGGGATTAGAATCAAGCAAGTACTCTGTGTTTTTTGAAAAAAAAACTTCCTGATAGATAACTGTTAATATAAATACTGTATTTTTAAATATTTGCTGACATAATGGATTAAAACTCCAAACAGCTCCAAACAGATGTGTCCCACATAAAATTTTGCCATGATGGCACACATGGGGTTATGTCTCAAGTTTTGCTTTGGATTCAAACAGATAACAACCACAGTGAGTTCAAATAAATGGTAGATTGTATCATGGTTCTATCACCATTCTTCACTATTCATTGTCGATTGTGGATTGGAAATATTGAAATTATTTCTTTGCAAGTGTGCCAAGCCTATGATGTTTCTAGAAAAGATACTTGTGGTATCCTACAGTCTTTTAGAAATATTTGGACTACAACTCTCATCAAGACTACACTGGTCTTCTCAGAGCTTGGAAAAGAGAATGGTGGTTTGCTGAATATCATATGTTCAAGATGTCAACATGTTCTCATTCTTTATCAAGAAAAGGTCAACAGTAAGAAGGACCTTTGTCCTTGTGCGTGGTTTCCTCAACCATGGGGGGGGGGAATGGGCAGCTTTGGATTTTAACGACTGACCCATTAGGCTCTTTATTGTCTCTTTAAAATGAACTAATAGTCTGCCTTCTTGAAAGATGTACGAAGGGAGAATTCCTTAAGTTGTGTGACCTCACTGATGCCACCTTCCAGGCCATTGGTCAGCACTATAGGCAGTTTTTGAGTTCATTCCTAAGGACCTCATCTTCACTACTGGGCTATGCCCCTTGATTGTCATATGATCCTAGGATCTTGCTTCATTAAGGACAGCCCTCACGAATGCCCTGAAGGACATCTCCATTCAAGGTCAGCATATCTGAATGGCATATTGTCCAATCATAGTCCTTCTTATGGCCTTACGAACCTGACTATGACCCTACCATCTTTAGGAGCTATTACTGATTTGCTCAAGGGAAGTATGCAGGTGGATATTCCCCTGCGACATTGTCCATCAGTAAGGTTCCTCACTCCCAGCACCACAGACTGGCCGGGACCCTCTCCTTTCACACACTCCACAGCAATGTAGCGGCCCTTTTCAACGGTCCTATCTTGTTGCTCCTTGCAGTCTCTACCAGATCATCCTATGATAAGCAGGTTCCTGGAGGGAGAATCCGATCTATCTCTCTGGTGGTTCATAGGTATCCTGCCAGGGTCCTCACTTCATTCTTGGAGGCATCCTATGAACCTTGGCAAACCACATTGCCCCACCATTTGGTTCTGTCTGGCAATCCTTGGCAATGATTATACTGTCTGCAATATATCTGATCTTGCACTTTTACTCTGGCAGAGTGGAGCCGCTTTTAGGCTTCAGCTTTGTTCCAGTGTTGATTCCTTTGTTCCTTGAATGCATATACTTCTTCTGCCTAGTTGGTTCGCTTCCAGCACACCACTTTGAGAGGCAATAGCACACCCTCACTGTATCTCGAGCAGTGCAGGCCTACATGCATCGTACCTCTTCCTTTTCCCCCAAATGGGGGTGCCATTCATTTTGTTCAGTCCTCCTCCATGGGCCATAGGCATTCTTCTCCATGATGGGTCACTAAGTTAGCTCTGCCACCACTGCAGCATAGTCCACCCGGGCACCTATTAGGAGGCTTGCTGTGCGACCACTTGGTCCTTTCCAACTATGGTTGTCCAACACTATGAATGGACTGGTTTTCCTTGGTGACTGTATCATTCCAATGATGGGTGTCACAATCAGTAACGAAACATACTGGGGTCACCAGCCAGACTTAGTTGCCTACCCAATGGACAGATGGCATTTGTATGTTCCATCCTTGGAGGTTAACTCCACCCACTATGGAGAAAGGGCATTGGTAAACCTACCTGATATGCTCTTTTCCGTAAGGTGTAGCTAACCTCCAAGTCACTCCCTAAATTATGTGGTCTGAGATACTTTAAAGAGTTGTGACTCATATATCTCTGTTGACTGGCTTGGGAACTGCACATGGACTCTGACTTCGTCCTTCACCAAAGAGGGGGTATTGAGGGGGTATATAGGGATGGCTTTTATTATTTCAGACTCAGTCCTGATTGGCTAGAGGGCAGTGTTAACCCATCTTTAAAAGTTAGGCCCACCCTACGAGAAAGAGTGTATCAGGTAGGTTTACCAATACCCCTTCTCCATTTTCCATATGCATTTAGTTCAGTTAAATGTCCACCCTACATTTTATCACATTTGTATTAATCTGTGTATGCCACATCAGAAATGAAGATTAATTGATTGCTTCTAGATGCCCTGATCTATTTATCTTTTATACTCCAATAAGCAGTGGATTGCTCCCGGTTCTGCCTGGTTCTGGGAACTGGTATTGCGGCAGCAGGAAGCTACGCCCACCTGCTCAGGACACTTTTGTGCAGGAGCATTCACAGAAGCGTCACACATAGTTATAGTTTATTAGATTTGTATGCCGCCCCTCTCCAAAGACTCCGACGTTTGTGCAAGACATGCACAAACCAGTAGGGATTTAGAGCCCACTCCTGGGTCAGTGCCAGCATTCTTACACCAGATGTTTCTCAGTTAGCCTTAATTGTTTGAAAATAGTTTTTCTGCTAGAGATTTTATTAAATGTACTGAACATATACCAGCACTAGCGTATATCAAGCGATGTTTAACTCAACTTCCCCATAGAAATCTGTATGTATCATGCTGTCAATTTTTTAATGTATGTGCGCATTTATTTTTTATACATAACATCCATTTTCAAGCTTCATCAGTTTACAATAGACATAAATACAAACTACGTATTAAAATAATTCCCATATAAGCAATTCAATCCTCTTGTCTTTGAAAACATAATAAATCTTACAAAAATATGTTCTAGTTGCAAAAGCAGCCCTAAAATTTTAATATCCAAATGCACACCTGAACAGAATAGTATTCATAGCTTTCCAAAGAGCTAAATTTGGGCTGCTTATTTATACTTCATTTTTTCAGGTCATTCACCTCAAACAACTCTGGGAGGGAAGACCCTGGTCAAGAATAAAAATAAAGGCAGGACAGAAAAGAAAAAGATAAAAAATAGGCAAATACTAAGAACAAGAGTGGAACATTAGAAATCAAGGAAGAATAAGATTAATAAAGATCAATCAAATAAATAAGGCAAATCTTAAATAATTAATTAGAGAGAATTGGAGCTCAAAACCTTTAAGGACAAATAAAACCAGCATAACAGTAAGCAAGTTAAATAAATAAAAGGTATAAAAATGAGCACAAAAAGACAGAAAAAGAGATAGGAAAAAAACAGAAAGAAACGTAAGAACTAGCAAAAAGAAACAAACTCATGGAACAGGAAACTGATGCTATTGTGGTACGCAATACATGTTCCATGTATGTGCTTATGCCCCCCAAACACTCAAATTATACATGTGTTAAATATAAACTATGTGTATCACTAGAGGAAAAAGTAAGAGATCTAGAGTAAAGTGATCAGACGTCCTGCATTTGGCAGGACAGTTCCAGTTTTGAATAATTTGTCCCACGTCCCGGGACGTTTCAAAAATGTCCCAATTTTCTTCAGGCACAAAAAGATTCTCTTCCCTCCTGCCCCCTTCCAAGAGTCTCCAACTTCACAGCTGCCGCTGCTCCTTGTCACCCCTAACCCTGGAGCGCCCACCCGCCTGCCCTGCAGAGTCTGCAATGGAGAGGTGCTGGGATAAGCTCTCTTTCCAGTCTCTCTCTCTCTCCTCTGAGGGAGGGAGAGAAACTACATTCCCTCCCCCACTACTGATTTTCTCACAGAAAAGTAACAGTCCCCGGGAAGCTTTTTTTTAAAAAAATAATTTTATTTATTGATTTTTAACAATTTAAATCACACAACATAAAACAGTGCGTAGTGAAATGTGAATTGTGCCCACCACCCCGACATACACACATTCCCCACCACCAAATTGGGGGTATTTCTTTTTTAATCCACTTAACCCAAGAGCAATATATCTGTCTACATATTATAGAGTGATTCTAGTTTATTTCTTGTAGCTTGGTCTCGGATTCTGCTCGTCATATATCGTCTTACCTTGTCCCACCGTCCCATCAGCCGTCCCAAATCAGTTTCATTATCCAAATTTATCCTTTTTTCCATAATTTCAAATTGAATATGATCCACCATGTACCTATACCAATTTTGCATTGTCCATTTTGTCGCATCCTTCCAACCCAAAACTATTACTGCCTGAGCACTTTCTATTGCTGCTTTTTTTATTTCTCTAAATTCTCCCATCACATTGCTTTTTACTAGTACTGCCATTTCCTTAGTGATTGTCCATTGTATATTTAACATTCCATTGATATCCTCTTTCACTTTTTGCCAAAATTCCTGCACTATCGGGCATTCCCAAAACATATGCATAAACACTCCTTTATCTTGACAACCATGCCAACAATTCCCCCTGACATTCTGCTGAAAATGTGCAAATTGAACGGGAGTAAAATACCACTTATGTAATATTTTCCTTCTCATTTCCCTAATTCTTGTATTTTTAATTTTCCTTATATCTTCTACTATATTTTCCATTTCTTGTACCTCTACTAATATCTCATTTTGCCACCATTTAGTCAATCCATCAATCGTGTCCCCATCTGACTGCACTAGCAGTTTGTATATATTAGTTGCTTGCGCCTTTATCCCCTCACTTTTTTCTCTTATTATTTTCTCTAACCCTGTCTCCTCCCGCCATAATACTTCTTTATTCTCCCTTTCATTTAGATATTTACATATTGCATTTATTTGTAGCCACCTTCCCTTACCTAACCACCATTCTATACGATTTCTACTTGGCCTGCCATCCTTCTCGTATAACTGTTCTATCTTAGTTATCCCTCTTCCCTTCAACTCTCCTATAACCCTATTTAAGTTAATTTCGTTTTCTCTATTTATTACATAAAGCGATGACAGTTTAGATTTATATAATCCTATTTTCCCTTGCCATTTTTTCCAAATTTCCATAGTCCCTTTCATTGGGCCTATTAATTTACCTATATCTCTCCTATTCCACTTCCTAAAAATTAATTCTCTATTATTCATCCCGTTTATCTGTTTTTCCAATTTCGCCCATTTATTTTCACTTAATTGCAACTCCATTAACCTTTCCATTTGAAAAGCTTCCCTATACAGCTCCAAACATGGAACACCCCATCCCCCCTCTTTTTCATTCGCAATTAACCACTTTTTTCTTATTCTTGGTCTCTTATCTTCTTCAATCCAATAATTTAATTTTTTGTCCCACTCTTTAACCTTACATACCGATAACCCCCCCGACAGCACCTGAAATAGGTACATCATCTTGGGAGCTATCATCATTTTTAAAGCTCTTATTTTAGAGAGTCTCCTTAGCTTTTTATCTTTCCAGCTCCTCATCTGTTTCAACATTTTCCTCCATGTTATTCTATAATTAATCTCTTCCATTTTCACTGGGTTTTTTAATAACCAAATTCCCAAATATTTTATTTTTTTAAGTCCTAATTTCAACCCTGATTCTTTCCTAATTTCTATCTGTTCTCTCGGATCTGTATTTAAACACATAATCTCTGATTTTTCCATATTAACCGACAGTCCCGATTCCTGCTTAAACTCTTGTAAAATATTTATTATACCTTTAATCATCTCCATCGGGGTCTGGGTCAATATAATTGCATCATCTGCAAATAAATTTATTTTCATTTCTAATTCCCCTATTCTATATCCTGCCCAAGTGTTATCTTGTCTTATCTTATTAGCTAAGATCTCTATTGCTATTACGAATAATTTTGGAGACAGAGGGCATCCCTGCTTGATGATGTTTAATATTTTAATACTCTGCGTTCTTTGTCCATTCACTCTTATATATGCTTCATTTCCTTTATAAATCTCTTTTATAGTTTCACAAAATTTTTCCCCCATATTTAATTTGTTACATAATTTATATAAGTAACTATGGTTAACTTTATCGAACGCTTTATAAACATCTAATTTCAAAATTCCCAATTTCCTTTTAGTAGCGGTAGCATGGTGCATCACATTCATTACATTTCTAATTGGTTCACTTATTTTCCTTCCCTTCACGAATCCATATTGATCCTCTTCAATTATTTTTGGTAAAATATTTTCTAATCTATTTGCCAGTATTTTCATAAATATTTTATAATCCTGATTTGCCAAACTGATCGGACGGTAAGACCCAGGCTCTCTTAAATCTCTACCCATCTTCGGAATGGTAACAATTTCTGAAAGCTTCCATGTCTGCGGGATATCACGATTTGACAATATATTATTAAACAATTTCCCCAAATGCGGCAGCAAAACATTCACATAAGTTTTATAGAATTCCCCTGTAAACCCATCTGGGCCCGGTGCTTTGGCTTGTTTTAACCCTTTAATTACTCTAGCAATTTCATCTTGTGTAATTTCTGCATTCAAAATTTGTTTGTCTTCTTCACTTACTATTTTCCCAACCTTGAGGACTTCTATCTTCACTTGCTCCTCTTTATACAAATCTTCATAATATTTCCCGGGAAGCTGAGCTAGTTTGTTTGAGGAAAAGGAAAGGGGTGGCAGCTAGGACCCTGGGGGAGCCTTCTAGCCAGTCCAGTCCTGTACAAGGGCGGGGTTTTAGGCCCAGAGGAACCTGTCCGCAGCATTCGAGGAAGTTACCTGGTAGGGCATTTGAAAATCTTTTGGGAGGAAGGAAAAGAGAGAAAAAGAGAGAGAAAGAAAGGGAGGGAAAGAGAAATAGAGAGAAAGGGAGGGGGAGGAAGAGAAAGAGAAAGAGGGAAGGGAGGGGGAGAGAGAGAGAGAAAGAAAGAGAGAGGGGGAGGAAGGAAGAGAGCAAAATTTAATTTGAAACTATGAGTTTAGTCAACCAAAGCTTCAGTTCTGCGTATTCTGGTGAAATTAAGTGACAAGATCTGGGTTGCAAAAAATCCGAATGACTGCTGGAAAGTTAAGCCCTTTGCAATGGTCGTGTGGATTTTTGCAATTCAGGCAGACTTGCTGGTTTACCTTAAGAGAGTTAGTGTGCAACAGAAATAAAGTAAGATTGGTCATCTTAGCTTTTTAAAAAAATATAAATGTTTGTAATGTTTGCAATATAAAGCAAAAATCCCCAGTTTGAATTGATACTCCCAAATCAAGTCCACATCTTATCATAGACAAGCTATTACTACATTGGCCAGATTCATCCTTGGTTTTATGGCTGCAATTTCTTGACAGTCAGAATAGTTGATCAGTGGAACAGCTTACTTGCAGAAGTTGTGAATGCCCCAACACTGGACATTTTAAAGCCGATGTTGAATAACCATCTGTCTGAAGTAGTGCAGGTTTCCTGCCTAAGCAGGGGGTTGGACTAGAAGACCCCCAAGGTCCCTTCCAACTTTGTTGCTGCTGCTGCTGCTGTTGTTATTGTTGTTGTTGTTGTTGTTATTATTAATTATTCCAGTCATGAGTTTCATCCCACGGGGTTACTGTAATGGCAACTATGTCATATATACTCTGTACTATTACTTCTAGTTCACCCTGTTTGTTCCCCAAGCTTTGAGCATTTTTTAATTTTTTTAATTTTTATTATAATATCAACAAACAAACAACATAAAACATTTATACATACCTATCTATATACATATTGCTTTACTTTAATGATTAATATTTTACCATTCTGTTTTTGTTTTCCACTTTCCCTTTTTGATATTATTTCATTTTCGTATTTTTTTTCCTATCCAATTATAGTTTCCCCCACACTCTGTAGTAGTCCTTATTTTGTTTATTTTGTAGTTCGTAGGTTAGTTTACTTAATTTGACGCAGTCTAACATTTTCTTGATCACCATCTCTTCATTTGGTATCTTTTCTTGTTTCCATATTTGTGCAAATACCAATCTTGCTGATGTTAATATGTGAATTATTAAATAATAATATTCTTTACTGTGTTGTCCTCTGATTATTCCTAGTAGGTACATTTCTGGTTTTATTTCTAATTTGTAATTTAGTATTTCTTCCAGCCAATTTTGAATTCTAATCCAATTTTTTTTTGCTTCCCGACATGTCCACCAAATGTGATAGTATTGTTCTTATGTCTGTTTTGCATTTCCAACATTTGTTACTTATGCTTGGGTGTATTTTAGCTAATTGTGCTGGGGCATAATGCCACCGGTAAAACATCTTATGTAGGTTTTCTTTATATGGTATAGACAATGTCATCTTATAATTTATTTTCCATAATTTTTCCCAATCATCTAGTTGAATAGAGTAACCGAAATTTTTCATCCACACTATCATATTGTGTTTAACTATTTCCTCTATATTTTCATATATAATCATATTTTTAATAGATAATTATACATTATAGAGATAATTTTTTTTATCTGGTCCTGTTAAGATTTTATTTATGTCATTGGGTTTTTTGTATAATCCAAATTCAATTAAATCCTTTTTATATCTACTTTGTACCTGGAAGTATGGAAGACAGTCTAGCTCTAGGCCTTCCTTTTTGAGTTTTTCCCTAGATTTTATATCTCCTTTGGCATCTAAAAGTTCTTCATATGTTATTATTTGATTTTTATTTATTATGTTTGGGTGTATTTGTGCTTCTAATGTAGATAGCCATCTAGGAACTTCACTATAGTGTTTTTTCCTTACCTTCCTCCAGTATTCAAGTAGGGTATTCCGAATCTGGTGTTGTTTGAAATGCGCATGTTTAATATGTTCCCTTTCCCACAGATGTGCATGCCATCCCTCATTAATATTATGTCCTTCTATTGTTAAAATTCTGGTATTATCCAAATTGATCCATTCTTTAATCCACAATAATTTCGCTTCCTGTTAGTATAATAGATATGGCGGGAGTCACGGGGTGAGCCATTCTGGAGGAAAAAGAAATCGCTGCCTAAAAGCGATCCCTTGTTCCGGCCCTGTGAGCTCAACCCAGGATCCTGGTTTCATCTTTTGTAATTTTTAATATTTCATTTCTGATTTCTTTTTTGGCACATCGTACATGTACTTCTTTAGGCAACTTATGTTTCCGGGCGTAGTTGGTATGCACCCTATAAATTTCGTCTATTCCTTTTGCGGTTTCTTGTTTGTCTTTTGGTAGGATATTAGCTATCAGTTCTGTCATCGTCTCTACTAAATTTTCATTTTTTTTCCTCTTCTACATTTTGAAATCTAATATAAAATTCTGCTCTATCCATCTCTAAATTAATTATTGATTTTTCTAATTCTTTTTTCATCTGCATAAACTTCTGGTCTATTGTATCTACTTTTTTCATTTTGTTCTGCTCTTTTTTCAATTTGTTCTGCTCTTTTTTCAATTTGTTCTATCCCTTTTTCATTTTTCTCTAAGATTTGATGTATTATTTCTATTTTGTTATCCATTTTCTGCACGTCTTCCCTCATTGTCTCATGGTTTCTATCCATTTTCCCCTGAAGTTTTAACATTGTTTCTTGGATTGCCAATAATGTTTCCTGTGTTGATTGTGGCATATTACTTGTTTTTTCAGTGGCTAACATGCTTGTAATTGATCTTTGAGTTGAGGGTGAGCCTGATTGTAAAGCTGGGTTAGAGGGTGGTTTTTTTACATATTTCTGAATTGTTGACATTTTAATTGTTTTAACTATTTCACTCCACTCTACCATACAATTTCCCTTGCAGTCTCCTTTCTATAGGTAAAATAGTTAATAGTAATTCTATATGATGCTTTCTAATATAATCACAAATGAACAAATAGTTTTAGTTCTAAATCAATCTTAAACTATAACTTAATGTATATAGTTATTTATAGTATTTAAATATCTAAGGTCCAAGAATAGTTATCCAACAAGGTCCCAGTTGAAGGGCGTAAATATATAACTAATTATAGGGACTATAGTTCAAAGTTTCTGGGAATCAATATTTTACGTATCTTAATAAGTCTTAGGATCGTTATAAAATTTATAATCTAGGGGGAAAAAAGAATTCTTAATGAAGATTCTAAATCCTTGAATGTCAAACTTCAAAAGTTTCCTAAATCCCCCCTTTCCCCCCCTCTTTCAATCAATAGCAATAAAAATAGCAATAATAATAATAATAATAATAATAATAATAATAATAATTAATAGTGTTCAATCAATAGGGTTCAATTCATCAATAATACAGATTAGTGTTCAATCAATGGAGTTCAATTCATCAAAAATGTAAATTAATTTAGATTAGGTTTTTTTTGAGTTGTTATGAATCTTAGTTCAATATAAATACTTTTCGTCTTTCAAATTTTTAGTCCCTATTTTCTTTGTTCACCAAAAGGAGGTTTGGAGGGTTGAAGAAAGAGTTCTCTGTCAATGTTTATTTACCATCTGTTATTTTCCCTCCTTTAGTTATTATTTTCTTAAATGGCATCGCTCTTTCTCTGTATCTTGTCTCCCTCTGGTTCCTTCTTCCTTTCTTTTCCGGATCATATCATCGTTCTCTAATTCCTTCCGCTTTTTTTGACTTTATTCCGATCTCTTAAAGGGCCAATGTTTTTTTTCCAACTCTTAGACTTTGCCTCCGTAATATCCACAAACTCTGCGATCTCCGCACACCACTATCCGCAATCTCCGCCAACTCTGCTTCCAACACAATCCAATCAGATTCCCATTGCCATCGAGTCCACTCCCACAATTAGATCAATCTCCGCAATCTCCGTAATCACCGCAATCTCTGCAACCTGCATTTTTAGTCGAGTCACCGTCACCATCAAATCTAATCCCACCGTCAAATCTACTCCCACGATTCAATCAATATATCAGTCTGTTTACGTTTAATTTTTGGCTTGGAGTTCTCACAAATCGCACACAAAAATATTTTCCCCCCTTATCTCCTTCTTTTCCCACTTTCTCTTTCTTCTTCGCTCCCCCCACCGCTGAGTAGCCGCTGTTTAAATTTGGTGGCTTCTTTTGTAGGTTACTGCTTTATTTAATAAGTTACAGTTTGTTTGTCTACTTCAATAATTTGTTTAATTACCGTATCGGGTTTCTTCTGGCTCGTAAAAACAGAATCGTAGTGTCTTTCTTGCTTCCTCTGTTGGGCTGTCAAAGCACTACCGTCGCCATGTTGGGTTGTGGCTCTCCTGCATTGAAGTTTGTGAGGCTCTCCTTTCTTCACGTGGGGTGATTGCTTTTCACCACAGCGCTCGAAGGAACCCCCACTTCCTCACCCACTCTTCCGATATGGATGTGCCAAATTTCTGGCCTCCAAATGTCAGGATCCAGGTTTTGGAGAGCAGAGTGTTGCTCTCCCCTGCCTGCTCGCCACGGCTCCACCCCCGGAAGTCACCAAGCTTTGAGCATTTGTATATAAGCATTTAGACCTTTATGTCTGTCCATGGATATATTTCCTGCATCTCCTAATTGTTGTTTGAGTTTTTCTTTTTTTTCACCACTCCCTGCCTCACTGTTTTTCTTGAGATTTATAATTGGTTTTGTGTTCTAGAGTTCTAGAAT